>NW_026542625.1:733458-1466916 GCF_028750875.1 Macrosteles quadrilineatus | reverse complement strand
ATATATATATATATATATATATATATATATATGAATTTGAACGGATGGTGTTTTTGGCCTCTAGGGACCTCAAAACGAAAAAAAAAATCGGTCCCGCGTCCAGGTCTTACCATGAGTACTACGGTAATAGCTTATTCCCTATATGGGAAATTCGCTAAAAAAACTATGTTTGTGTACAGTAATACAGTAACATTATTCACATGAAGTAGATGATTTGTCGATCAGCTGTTTAGTTTCAAATGAATTAATGATGTCAAAGATTTGCAATTTAAATACATAAATTATTGTAGTAAAGTTTTCTAATTCATGGTAACTTATTCCCACTAAATTTTACTATTCCCAGCATTTTAAATAAAGTAGTAAGATCCATTATGGGTAAACTTTAAGGTACACAATACTTGATTGAAATGTAGTAGGTATACATTAAAAGTCATAATACACAGCAATTATTATGTAGTAGACTTTGACTATTTTCAAGTAACAAACATATGTCTCTGTAAATAAAAACTATCTCCCATGTTATCCTTATGGAGGAATACGAAACTTTAAAGGGCTCCAGGGCCTCAATCTCTCATTATTTCCCTAAAAAGAAAGTTTCCTGCACAACTTCACGTTACGCTCTTTCCAATGACACCAAAAACATGTCAATCGGTTTAGTAGTTTCGGAGGAGTAATTGTCACAAAAAATCTGCTTGCGTATTAAATAAGTACTAGGGGAAACCCGTCGAAATCGACGGCTACTTTCAAGGCTTACGTTAATTCATCTAACTGCGATAAATTGGGTGAAATATACATATTTTGAGCATTTAGCATTGTTTAAAGGGTAGTAAGGGAGAAAACAATAATGATTTTAATTGCGTTAGTTGCCAAATTTGGTTGATCATTCAATGATTAAAATATTTCCCATACCGTACGTCATTTGACTCATCGGAGTTATTATTAGTATGTTATATGATATCTCTTCCTTTGGAAGAACCTTTAAATAGTATTAAAATCGTATTGGTGGGTCTTTTGTAGTTAAACACTTCTGTGATTTCATCAGTGTAATATGATTTTATTTGAAATGAAAATATTTTTTGGGAAGAAATGTTCTAACTTCAAAGGGAGGTATGTCCGTTACAGTGTAAGTTTGATTTTTCCTTCGTCACGTCGCGTCAGTTCATAAAGTACTTCTGTGCCAATGAATGAACCCTCTAGCATAGTTATGAGAAATTTTTTGTGGGGTTACTGTTAAAGCTGGAATTCCGTGACATGGGGGATGTCAGTTAGTTGTCTCAGCCTTATCAATAACATAAAGTTGTCAATATAATCTCTCTACGGAATGATAGGTGTAGTGGAATACTTGAAGTGAAGTTGGCTTTTATTCTTAAACTGTTAGGGACCTCCTAGTTTATATGGTCTTGCGGCTTCATTGGCAACAAATAATGCAAATGACATAGCAATGGGACATTTCCAAAAAGAAAAAATACTGTAAATTGGCTGTTGCGTATATATTGACGTTTACATATTGTAAATCAACATATCTTATAAAGGATTATGAGGTCTAGTTTAAAAGGAATATGACCTTTCTGTCATGACAGTAGCTGCTAAAATAGTATTTTCTCTTTGTACCATATTTCACAGCCAAAATGTCGTGTTATTTTCAATAATGTTACCAACCCAGTGCGCCAAAGTCCGTAATATAGGCAGGTGCAAATAATTTGTCAAGATGGGTACCATTTTAGGCAATGTTTCTATGTTTGGATTTTATTAGACACGATAAGAGCAGATATTTCTACATGAATATTTGATATGTGTAGAATCTTACTAATATTATAAATGTGAAAGTTTGTGTGTTTGTTTGTTTATTTGTTTGTTTGTTTGTTTGAAGTTCAATCACGCATAAACCGCTGGATGGATTGCGCTGAAATTTGGCATGACGATAGCTCACATGCCCGATTAACATATAGGCACATTCTTATCTCAAAAATCCTTTCGGGCTCCTCCCCAGTGGCTCTGTAGTTCCCCATGTTAACCTTATGAGTATTCATATTTAAAGGGAATTAAAGAATTTAGTCAGCTGTTTCAACTAAAAAAGTTGGTTCTATGATATACAAAAGCATTAAAATATTATAAGATTTACCAACAGGATGCAGGGCAATAGTTTTTTTGCATTTATGTAAACCGCTAACTTTCACTAAGCAGCAGCAAAAAACTGTGATACGCAATGAGAACTGTTAAAGTAGGATTGTTTACAGTTATGTTTATGTTTTTAATGTCATGAATAATTTGTGATTCATTGCGAAATTTTATGTTTTTTATTGTTTAGGTGAAGTGGTAGAACATTATGGCTATGGTAGATGTGTAATACCTTAGTATACCGTCAATTTAAAGAAGCAAATTTTATCAAACTTTGTCCTCCCCCATTGCAAACTCAAAGCTTGAGTATAACTGCAATAAGCATTTTATACTTATATGCCAACCCCGTACGAAGGACGGGTATTCTGCTAGTAATATGATAAAATGTAGGCAAAAGTGGTGAAAAAGGCAAACACCAACCCGTACAATAGATATAAGATAGTTCAATAAGAAATAATTTAAGAATTTCTGTTATCAAAGGATTTTCCACTGATTTCGTAATAGAACGTTATATTGCAAAACATGACATGATAAAGAGGAAAATTAATTTTAAAATCAGAAAATAACATTGCAAATACTTATTTGGTACAATTCAGTAACCCAATAAATATGTGTGGTTTGAAATACAATTTAAAAATGAACAGCTGTTTTATTAAAAAGTATTATTCACATGGCCAACATGTAAACAACTCTGTGGAGGGATCTTTAAAGGCTTCTGGGGCAGAGCCCTAAGGGATTTTGCTTAGTTTTTCTTTTGATATCTCATCTACAGACCAAGACCTTTCTTTGGACACCTCTACCAAGTTTCTACGCCCAGCCGTTCTCTCAAATTAGTGGGGACAAAGTTTCCAATTAAATATTTAAATTCCCCCATGTTAATCTTATGGGAGAAAATCCAACTTTGATGGCCTGTGGGGCAAAGCCCGAGGATTTTTATTACATGAATTGGTGAAAGGGGGCGTCTACACAAAAAATACTTTATTTTGACACGTCGTTTGTAAAAATCCGTCCATTATTAACGGAGGAGTAGTGTTTTCAAGAAATCGCCTTCACGTATTATATATAAGGATAGACTAGTGTCCCTGTTGCTCGAATTCGAGCAATTGCTAAGAATTAAAGGCGTTTTTTTTTTAACGAATAACAGTAATAATTTCTGATGACTTAATAATTTCTAAAAGATTCGACTCAAAGATTTTGGAAATTCGCATGATGTAGGTACATAACAGATCAATATAATCACAATTTCTTGTAAATATCTTATCATTTTTTTAAGCTGATCTTTTTTAGTGTTTTCTACAAAAATAGCCTTACTCCTAGCCGCATTAGGTTGCCCAGAATTATAAATTCTAATAAAAACATTTCTATTTCTTCTCCCTGGTGGTGTTCTATGACTTTCCTATGTTTCCATAGTTTGCAAACGGGCTCTTTCAAAGATTAATAAGAAATGCAGCACCCTGTTAATTCAGTTTTCTTTTTAAGATATCAATTTATACAGGCTCTATCTATTTTTTCATTGTAATATTTACGCCAGCCCAAATTCAAATTCAAATTCAAATTTATTTATTTGTGATAATACAAAATCTGGCCTCGCCAAGTTTGCAAAACTTGTCGGCGAGGTCCAATTGATTCACAAAAATGTAACAAACAAAATTTACATTTTTTTTTCTTTTTCTTTTTACAAATATAAATATTCTAGCGCTACTAATTCCATGGCGGTTTTTGGCAGGCACCTATCTAAGCTACATAATAATGGCAGCAGAAATGTAAAATTCTAATATGGTTTGAAAAAAATTGCTGATTTATAATCAATGCTTCATTCCGAAGTCTTTGTTCTCCTGGTTCATAGACCAGGGGTTTCTAAATATTGAAGAGGCAGTGTCTACTGGAGAAAAAAAGTATGTTTCCTGAAAATTTGATGAATTGAGACATAACCTCTCACTAAGAAAAGTTATGCCCATGCAGGCATTTATTTATACAAAGCGGAGAAAAAATAAAAAACTAATATGTTTGAGAAGCTTTCTTTGATATTTTCTTCCCTAATAGATGTCTTTTGTACTGTGTTTCTGATGTGGTGGGTTTTGTGTGTGTTTGTAAAAATTGTATTTAACAGTGGCTGTAATTGTGTGCCCTAGCAAAGTTTTAACCTAATTTTGTGAAGTGTCTTATTTATTTATGTGATATGTGTGTGTTTTGTGTCCTATCCGATGTAGTTAGATGCCAGCTTGGCCTAGTCGTTTTTATTTTGCCTGGAACATAATATTTAGGCTGGGTGAACCTAAGGTAAGTTTACTTCACTGCTTGAGAGCCATTCAAATACTGCTATCTTATAGGCTTTTTTGCACTGTATATTTTCTATAGTTTTTGGTAGCCTATTAAACAGGTATGGGACCAGATACTCTGCCAGTCTTTGCCCATACATAGTATTAGGTATTGGTGTTATGTATTTGATAACATTTCTAGTTTGTACTGGTCTTCGAGATTTGATTTTATATACACTATTTCCATGGTTTTTAATTAACACATTATAAGTGAAGATTCCCTTTGGTGTAAGTAATTTATATAGGCCTATGCAATATTTAGTGTCAACTTGGTTATTGTTATCCATTCTAAGACCCAAAGCCCTTAAGCATCTTTTCTGTAGGTTATTTATTATTTTCAAATGGCTATTTGCAGCGGTTCCCCACACATTTATGCCATATCTCATCACTGATTCAAATAAAGACTTGTATACAGCTATTTTAACCTCTGGTGTAACTTTATTTTCTAAATTGTACATCAGTGCAGTACATGAACCTAATTTCTTATTCAGCGCAGCTACATGGTTTTTCCAAGTGAGTTTGTTGTCTACTGTAAGGCCCAAATAATTAGTGCTGTCTGTGACCTTTATGTTACTACAGTTGCACTCTTTTAAACCTTGTAGACAGTCACAATCATGGTATTTAATCATAACACTTCCTTCTAGTTTAATATTTCTAGGGTGAAAGTGCAGGATACAGGTTTTGTGCTCATTAATAATTAGCCCATTATCATGTGTCCATCTGTTAAGTATGTTAAAATCTTCCTGTAAAATGTTTACTGCATTTTAGCGAATTTCCCTATAGGGAAGTAGCTATTACCGTAGGTGGCACGGTAAGACCTAGACCCGGGACCGATTTACTTTTTCATTTTGATGTCCCCAGAGGCCAAAAACACTATTCGTTCAAATTTTTATATATGTATATATATATATATATATAGACTTATATATATATATATATATATATATATATATATATCAACAATGGTGCTGACTTTATGAAAATATATATATATATTTATATATTTATATATATATATATATATGTGTCCGTCAGCACGATAACTCGAGCAAAAATGATCCGATTTTGATGAAATTTGGTACAAACGTGTAAACGTACGTTTATTCGAACGAGTTCGCGATCCAGCATGATCGGACCATGGGAACGGGGGTTTACGGGGGGTTTTATGGGGTAAAAATAGGTTTTTCCCATTTTTGACCCAAAAAACATAAAATTTAGCAATTTCTTTCCAAACCATTTTGTAGAGCTTAAAAAAACAAATAATTTAGTATATTGAAGCGTTATTATGCGTCTAATGGTTACGGAGAAAATTCCAAAAAATTGTAAATTTAAAATTCCTATGTTATTCTTATGGAGAATAAGTAAACTGTTGTAGTTTGCTTGTTTGTGAACATATTTTGATCAAATTTGGAAAATGTTTTTATTTCTTACTAACTATTCACATTTTACAAAAAAAAACAGTTTTACCCTCCCTGATGCAGCAAACCTAAGTACTTGTTAAACTAATTCTATTTAAATCAAGAATCCTACTAATATTATAAATGAGAAAGTTTGGATGTATGGATATATGGATGTATGGATGTATGTTTGTGACAAGTGAACGCGAAAAATACTGGTCGGATTGGGCTGAAATTTGGCATGATGATAGCTCACATTCCCGATTAACATATAGGCATATTCTTATTTCAAAAATCCTTTCGGGCTCCGCCCCAGTGGCTCTGGAGTTTCCCATGTTAACCTTATGAGAAATGGAATTATTGAATCTTAACAGCTGTTTCAATTAAACAAGTTGGTTCTGTTCTATGATGTTCAATAGCATTAAAGTTACAAGGATTACCAACCGGGTGCAGCACTATTATTTCTTTTACATTTATGACAACAGCTAATTTGCAACCAAAAGGTGAGTGAGCGTAGCGAACGAACTTCAACCTGAAGGCGAGTTAGCGTAGCGAACGAGCTAATCTGAAGGCAAGTGAGCGCAGCAAACGAGCTCCAACCTAAAGGTGAGTGAGCGCAGCGAACGAGCTCCAACCTAAAGGTGAGTGAGCGTAGCGAACAAACTTCAACCAGGACGTGATTGAGCCATGCGAACGAGATAATCTTGAAAATTAAGAAGTTAAACGGGGCAAAGCCCGCGGGTTACAGCTAGTAAATGTTATATTTTTAAGTAGACATTTCAGTGTAAATCCAATCAGTCAAATGGAAATTCGCTTAGTCTGCAGGTTTGCTGCGGCGGGGGTATTTAACCAATATCTTGATTCTTTTTTACTTGTGGGTGTATTTTGAGTTTGCAGTTATGAAAGCACCAAGCCAAGTAACTTTTATCATATTTTCTTTATAAAATAACAGTATTAATGAATTACTACATGAACTTGACAAGTCAGGTAATTAATTATCAGTATACTAAGGGGAAGAAGAGTTGGTCCTTGAAAACAGACGAAGGCGGAGACAACCATCTAGAAAATCCAACAGAGTTTTTAAATATAGAGGTCAGTGGATTGCCAAGACACAGATTAGAATAATAAAAGGGGACAGTGGTTTTATTGATGAGGAATATTAATACATCAAAAAGGGCCTTATTAATGGCACAAGGCTTCATGTGAGCAGAATGGTTAACAACTTAATATAATGTAAAGTCTTAACTGGAACAAGTGAGTGGGGACGTATTTTGATTTCGAGGATAAAAATTTACCCGTCTGAAACAAACTTACCTTTTAAAATGGAAAGATGCTTATTTCTGTTACCTTTGGCATTTGCAGCGCTGTTCTTACCCAGACCAATTTCAGTCATGAGCAACTATATTATATGTTGTTTTAAGTAAGGCTACATCTTTTAATAGGATACGCATATTCGTAACGGAAAACTCTGACTAATCTTCCTGAAGATTAATAAACCACACAATAATAATAATCGACTACATTATGACCAAATGTATACACATTTCACATAAACATGAACACTCCTCCATACGTTTATTAATTTTACACATTAATTTTGTAGGTACTTTAAGGCTAGAATCGTAGTATTCATGGAAGTGCTTTGAATTTGTTTTCTAAATTCATATGTTATTTTGCGGGGCATTGAGCCGCACAGGTTCACTAGTCTATACTTATTTAATACGCAAGCAGGATTTTTGTGACAATTACTCCTCCGAAACTACTGAACCGATTGACATGTTCTTGGTGTCATTGGAAAGAGCGTATCGTGAAGTTGTGCAGGAAACTTTCTTTTTAGGAAAATAATTAGAGAGTGAGGCCCTGGGGCCCTTTAAAGTTTCGTATTTCTCCATAAGATTAACATGGGAAACAAAAATTGTTTTGAAACTCCAGCTGTTGTCAGACAATCAATATTAATAATTGAGGGGTTGAGAGGCCAAGGGAGATATGTGACTTTTTAAAAAATGTTGTCATGGTAACGGGTTTTGTTAAAAAAGGGTGGAATTTCAACAAATAATTCATTTATATCCCTTGGCCTCCAAACTAAACACCTAAGAGTTGGAAGCCAAGGGGTATAAGTGAATTTATTTTTATTTTTATTTTATTTTTTATGACTCTGAAAAAAATACAATGACATTTTTTAAAAAGTCACTTATCTCCCTTGGCCTCTCAACCCCTCAATTGGTCTCCATGGAACTAGGAGAAAATTAACTAGAAGAAAATTTACATTTGCTTTGACATTTAAATGTAAACAACCAGAACTGTCAAATGCCTATTTAACAATTTCAGCCAGCTGATCCAAAAAAAAAAATAAAACAACTATGTGGCAGGTTTGTTTAATCTTAAACTGTATGATAGATTATTTATTATAAATCCATGTCAATGATTATGAAACAGATTTTTCCCGGTGCAAAAATTAATAGTGAGTAAAAGAGGATATGTTAATTGTAAACAGTAAATGTGTAAATTATCTATATGTTGTATTGCAAATGTTAAAAAAGATGTTGGTTTGTGTTTAATGATATAAGTTATTAATTATAGATTTTTTATTTTAAGGATTTGGCATATGAGTAAGCCTATGATAAATAACACCATTTCAGAGTTCTGCCAGTTTTTGCCTAACTCTGTCCTGTAGACTTTAAAGTAGCCTACACCTTATTGTCTACAAATTGGCTAAAAAACTTAGGTACGGTACTTTATAAAAGCTGACAGCCTTTTTACGTTGACTTAAATTGTAAGCTTACCTTTTCCCGTCCATGGACAGTTTGATTGTTAAAAATTAATCCTTTAAACTGGAATAGGACTGTTATGTAAATTGTGAGTATTCCCATTAGTTATTAATCTTTTAGTTGTCTCTTTTAAAATCATCGGAAATTATGACTGTTTTAGTTTTTAAACAAGTTATTTGTTTATAAAAAACTCCTGTACTTATTTGCAATTGCTCGATTTCGAGCAACATGTACACTAGTACTTGTTTAATACGCAAGCAGGAATTTTGTGACAATTACTCCTCCGAAACTACTGAACCGAATGACATGTTTTTGGTGTCATTGGAAAGAGCGTAACGTGAAGTTGTGCAGGAAACTTTCTTTTTAGGGAAATAATTAGAGAGTGAGGCCCTGGGGCCCTTTAAAGTTTCGTATTTCTCCATAAGATTAACATGGGAATCAAAAATTGTTTTGAAACTCCAGCTGTTGCCAGAAATTAAAATTGATAATTGGTCTCCATGGAACCATGAGAAAATTCTAAATGTTTACTTTTGCTTTGACATTTAAATGTAAACAACCAGAACTGTCAAATGCCTTTATCACAATTTTAGACAGCTGATAAAAAAATAAAACAACTATGTGGTAGGTTTATTTAATCATATGATAGATTATTATAAATCTATTTCAATAATTATGAAACAAATTTTTTCCCGTTGCGAAGCAAAAATTAATAGTGAGAAGAAAAAGATATGTTGTAAACAGTCAATGTGTAAATTATCGAAGTTGTATTAAAAATGTGTATAGTTTTGGATGTTGGTTTGTGTTTAATGATATAAGTTAGTTATTAAATTTTTATTTTAAATTTTAAGGATTTGGCATATGACTAAGCCTATGATAAATAACACCATTTCAGATTTCTGCCAGTTATTGCCTAACTCTGTCCTGTAGAGTTTAAAGTAGCCTACACCTTATTGTCTACAAATTGGCTAGATAACTTAGGTACGGAACTTAATAAAAGCTGACAGCCTTTTTTACGTTGACCTTAAATTGTAAGCTTACATTTTCCCGTCCATGGGAAGTTTGATTGTTAAAAACTCACCCTTTAAAATGGAAAAGGACTATTATGTAAATTGTAAGTATTTCCATTGGTTTATAATCTTTTAGTTGGCTCTTTTGCTCTTTTAAAATCATTGGAAATTATGACTGTTATAAGTTTTCAACTAAGTAATTTGTTTGTAAGTAACTCCTGTACATTCTTTGCAATTGCTCGATTTCGAGAAACATGTACACTAGTCTATACTTATTTAATACGCAAGCAGGATTTTTGTGACAATTACTCCTCCGAAACTACTGAACCGATTGACATTTTTTTGGTGTCATTGGAAAGAGGGTAACGTGAAGTTGTGCAGGAAACTTTCTTTTTAGGGAAATAATGAGAGAGTGAGGCCATGGAGCCCTTTAAAGTTTCGTATTTCTCCATAAGATTAACATTGGAAACAAAAACTGTTATCAAACTCCAGCTGTTGTCAGAAATCAAAAGTAAGAAGAAGAGCTAATTGTAAACAGTCAATAAGTTTGCTAATTTAACAGTTTGCTACAAACTTGCTGTACTTGGTTGAAATTCGTTTTAAAACGCCTGTAATAATCTATGGTAATACTTAGCAATTGCTCGAATTCGAGCAACAGGGACACTAGTACTTATTTAATAGGCAAGCAGGATTTTTGTGACAATTACTCCTCCGAAACTACTGAACCGATTGACATGTTTTTGGTCTCATTGGAAAGAGCGTGACGTGAAGTTGTGCAGGAAACTTTTTTTTAGGGAAATAATTAAAGAGTGAGGTGCTGGGGCCCTTTAAAGTTTTGTATTTCTCCATAAGATTAACATGGGGAACAAAAATTGTTTTGAAACTCCAGCTGTTGTCAGAAATTAAATATTAACTAGGTGAAACCCGTCGAAATCGACGGTTACTTTCAAGGCTTGCAACTGATATAACTGCGACAAATTGAGTGAAATTATACATATTTTGAGCATTTAGCATTGTTTAAAGAGTAATAAGTGTAAAAACAATAATGATATTAATTGCGTTAGTTGCCAAATATGGTTGATTATTCAATGAATAAAATATTTCCCATACTGTACATCATCGGAGTTATTATTAGTATGTTAACTGGTACATCTTCTTTTAGAAGAACCTTTAAATAGTATTAAAATCATATTGGTGGATCTTTTGTAGTTAAAACTTCCGCGATTTCATCTGTCTAATAAAGATTAATCTAAGATTTTATTTGAGAAAAATATCTGTTTATTGAAAAGACACGTTCTGACTTTAAAAGGGAGGTCCATCCGTTGCAGTGCAAGTTTGATTTTTCCTTCGTCACGTCACGTCAGTTCATATCGTACTTCTGTGCCAATAAATAACCCTCAAGCATAGTTTTGGGAAATTGGTTGGGGAGATGTTGAAGCTAATAAGACACTTCTGCACTTGTATTATTTTGCATTTTATTACACAATCGAAGATTTTTCCAATGATTTAAAACATGTATGGCAATAATCTTATCGTATGATAAAATATAGCCAAAAGTGGTGAAAAGACAGACACCAACCCGTACAATAGATATAAGATAGTTCAATAAGAAATAATTGTTAAATAACAGTTACTGTGATAAAAGGATTTTCCACTGATTTCGTAATGGAACGTTATATTGCAAAATATGACATGATACAGAAGAAAATCAATTTTAAAATCAGAAAATAACATTGCAAATACTTCTTTTGGACAATTCAGTAACTCCCAATAAATGTGTGTTGTTTAAAATACAATTTTAAATTAACAGTTGTTTCATTAAAAAGTATTATCCACATGGACAAAATGTAAACAAATCTGTGGAGGGATCTTTAAGGGCTTCTGGAGCAGAGCCCTAACGGGATTCACTTAGTTTTTATTTTGGTAACTCATCTAGGGACCAAGACCTTTCTTTGGACACCTCTACCAAGTTTCTACGCCCAGTCGTTCTCTCAAATTCATGGAGACAAAGTTTCCAATTAAATATTTAGATTCCCCCATGTTAATCTTATGGGAGAAAATCCAACTTTGGTGGAGGATCCTGCCCAAACTAATAAAGATTTCAAAAAACGAAAAAGACTTTGCAAAACTACAGATCAGGGCCATTCATTTGACACTTTAATCATCAAAATCGGTCCAAAAATGAGGGAGGAGTTCTGTTTACAAAAATCGGCTTAGCGTATTATATATATAGAACTAGCTGACCCGGCGAACTTCGTATCGCCTAAGTTATAGGTTTCCCCTAAGACAGACCGATGGAAAGAAAGTACCGTCACGTTTAATTTTCAAGATGATCTCGTTCGCATCGCTCAATCACGTCCTGGTTGAAGTTCGTTCGCTACGCTCACTCACCTTTGGGTTGGAGCTCGTTCGCTACGCTCACTCACCTTTAGGTTGGAGCTCGTTCGCTGCGCTCACTTGCCTTCAGGTTAGCTCGTTCGCTACGCTAACTCGCCTCCAGGTTGAAGTTCGTTCGCTACGCTCACTCACCTTTTGGTTGCAAATTAGCTGTTGTCATAAATGTAAAAGAAATAATAGTGCTGCACCCTGTTGGTAATCCTTGTAACTTTAATGCTATTGAACATCATAGAACAGAACCAACTTGTTTAATTGAAACAGCTGTTAAGATTCATTAATTCCATTTCTCATAAGGTTAACATGGGAAACTCCAGAGCCACTGGGGCGGAGCCGATTGAACGGATCACGAAATTGATGGTGTATAAACCTATTCCATGAAATTCTACACGTATGTACCAAGTTTCGTGGCAATCGGTTCAGCGGTGTCTGGGGCGGAGCCCTTTTAAGAATTTCGAAACGGGAAATAGTTTACGTCCGATTCGCATACCTACAGAATTTACACACCAAATTTCATAACGATCGGTGAAGTCGTTCCGGAGGAGTTTGCAGACAAACACTGTGACACGAGAATTTTATATATTAGATAGATAGTTGGTCTCCATGGAAGCATGAGGAAATTCACAATGTTTACATTTGCTTTGACTTTAAATGTAAACAACCAGAACTGTCAAATCCTATTTCAGAATTTAAGACAGCTGATAAAAAAATAAAACAACTATGTGGTAGGTTTACCTTAAACTTTATGATAGATTATTTATTATAAATCTATTTCAATGATTATGAAACAGATTTTTCCTAATCAGATGTTGCCAAGCAAACATTAATAGTGAGAAAAACATTTGTTAATTTTAAACAGTCAATGTGTAAATTATCTATGTTGTATTAAAAATGTGCATAGTTTTGGATGTTGGTTTGTGTTTAATGATATAAGTTATTAGTTATTGAATTTTTATTTAAAGGATTTGGCATTATTATGAGTAAGCCATATAAATAACACCATTTCAGAGTTCTGCAACTTTTTGCCTAACTCTGTCTGTAGAGTTTGAAGTGGCCTACACCTTATTGTCTACAAATTGGCTAAATAACTTAGGTACGGTACTTTATAAATAGCTAGCAGCCTTTTTACGTTGACTTAAATTGTAAGCTTACCTTTTCCTGTCCATGGGCAGTTTAATTGTTAAAAATTAAGCCTTTAAACTGGAATAGGACTGTTATGTAAATTGTGAGTATTAGTTAATAATCTTTTAGTTGACTCTTTAAAAATCATCGGAAATTATGACTGTTATTAGTTTTTAAACAAGTTATTTGTTTATAAATAACTCCTGTACTAATTGGAAATTGCTCGATTTCGAGCAACATGTACACTAGTAAATGTTAATACACATTACATAATCAATTTTCAAGCCGATAGTTCTGTTAGTGACAGCGTTTCTGAAATCGTTGTTTAAACCACAAATTGACATCGTAAACGTGTAAATAATTCCAATACCATCCTAGAAAACGTATTGTTGTATTTGTTTATAATGATTTATTATGCACATAAATAACAATAATCAGTACTATTTAATATTAGTAATATAGTTTTATTATAGGTTACTGTTCCGTAGAGAGCCTATGATATTCATATCAGCATCGATAGAATGTTTTATTCGATAAAAATATTGAAGGTCAAATGTTGTGAACAGAGTAAAGCGCACAGCAAACTTGCGCAAGTTGTATTACGTCAGATAAGTATGGCAATCGCGTGCAATTAATGACAATTTATAATTAAATTTGGCACCAAAACTAGCCTAGTTGCGAATGGTTCACTCCGTTTGAGCCATGGAAGGAGCACTGTGGTTTTTCGTGGTTTTCGGATCATCTCTGGTAAGATCTTATCTGAACATACTCATATATAACAGCTCTTTTCATAATTCTAACAATAAGTGTGTTGTAAAAAAAAAGTTTATTGTAAGTTTTCATTGTTTATATGACAGCTGAAACTCATTTTCACCAAGTAAAATCTTACATAAATTTTACTATTTGGGTTATTATTTCTTGTAAAATTTCAGTGTTAGAAAGTACCAATAATCTAGGAAACTTTCATGTTTTTAATTCATACTGATTCTATGCTGATTGGATCTAGGAAAATATAAAATAAAATTTAATACCTATATTTTTTGCTGTTGCAAAGTATTTTAATGTTTTTTTTAGTTTTTAACTGTTCTTTTTTTGATACAATTTTATTATGTACATAAAATTTGATAAGAGACAAACTGTATTTGGGTAAAAATGTAAAGAATATTTAACTAAATTGAAACCTATTCTAGTTTCTAAAGAAAACAATATTTTTTCACTGTTAACTATGGATTTAATATCCTGGATAATCGAGGTTTTAAAGTATTCCTACGCTTCTAAGTTCTAACAAAAAGTAATGTATGAGTTTTGTGTAGTATTGCATATAATTTTGTTTACATTGGTATATTTTTCTGTAATATATTTTACTTTCTATTACTAATCCCTGTGAGTAGTCTAAATTTTTTAAGAGGAAATGAAACAATTTACAAGATTAATTACATTCTTTCAATCGTTGCTCTGGGATAATGTTTCTGTCAAAGAGGTGAATAAAAACTTTGTAGGGTACATTTAGTGTTTGATTCGGTATTAGCATAAAACACACAACATGGTTTTATGAGAACTTTCCAAATTTCATGATCTACTTTTTTTACTTTTACTATTTATTTTGTAAAAAAACTGTTAAAATGTACACATTTTAGTTAATGGTTTTTGTAAATTTTATGATTGTACACATAGTATGCATTACAAGTTGAATATGCATATATATTCCATGCATATATATTAATAAGGTATGTAACCTATTTATATATATATTCCATTTCATAAATATAAATGCAAGAATTTCTCATGAGTATGTTTAACGCTAAACAATAATGAAGCAATATAAATATAGTACACTTTATGAGTGAAGATCACTGTTTCGTTATGCATCGATATTAAACTTTTTCTACTCAATTTAAAAACTTGTAATAAATTAATTGTATAAACTTGTGTAAGGCCACTTTCTTTGGTTAGATTAATTCTATAACTTAACAATGAATATTCACGTTGGATAACTGTTTTTTTTTTATTAATTTAGTTAAAATACCATTACAGCTGTCTTACAATGATTAGTAATTAATTTTTTTTAAACAAGTATTGGCAATCTGCACTTATTACTAGAACTCAAGTAAATCTGATTAAAATAAACATGAGTTAGTTACACTCAAAGAGTGAGATTGAGAAAAAATATTTATAAAAAGCCAAGTCGCCGGCGACTAATACGGTCGCTAGCCATGTCGCCTGTGATTGACACGGTCGCTAGCCACGTCACCAGCGACTAATACGGTCTCTAGCCACGTCACCAGCGACTAATACGGTCTCTAGCCACGTCACCAGCGACTAATACGGTCTCTAGCCACGTTGCCATTGACTGACACGGTCGCTAGCCACGTCACCAGCGACTGACACGGTCTCTAGCCACGTCGCCATTGACTGGCACGATCGCAAGCCACGTCGCCAGCGACTAATACGGTCACTTGCCATGTCGCCAGTGATTGACACTGTCTCTAGCCACGTCGCCATTGACTGACACGATCGCAAGCCACGTCGCCAGGGACTAATACGGTCACTTGCCATGTCGCCATTGACTGACACGATCGCAAGCCACGTCACCAGCGACTGACACGGTCTCTAGCCACGTCACCAGCGACTAATACGGTCTCTAGCCACGTCACCAGCGACTAATACGGTCTCTAGCCACGTTGCCATTGACTGACACGGTCGCTAGCCACGTCACCAGCGACTGACACGGTCTCTAGCCACGTCGCCATTGACTGGCACGATCGCAAGCCACGTCGCCAGCGACTAATACGGTCACTTGCCATGTCGCCAGTGATTGACACTGTCTCTAGCCACGTCGCCATTGACTGACACGATCGCAAGCCACGTCACCAGCGACTGACACGGTCTCTAGCCACGTCGCCAGGGACTAATACGGTCTCTAGCCACGTCACCAGCGACTAATACGGTCTCTAGCCACGTCACCAGCGACTAATACGGTCTCTAGCCACGTTGCCATTGACTGACACGGTCGCTAGCCACGTCACCAGCGACTGACACGGTCTCTAGCCACGTCGCCATTGACTGGCACGATCGCAAGCCACGTCGCCAGCGACTAATACGGTCACTTGCCATGTCGCCAGTGATTGACACTGTCTCTAGCCACGTCGCCATTGACTGACACGATCGCAAGCCACGTCGCCAGGGACTAATATGGTCTCTAGCCACGTCGCCATTGACTGACACGATCGCAAGCCACGTCGCCAGCGACTAATAGGGTCAATAGCTACGTCGCCAGCGACTAATACGGTCACTAGCCACGTCACCAGCTACTAATACGGTTTCTAGCCACGTCGCCAGCGACTAATACGGTCACTAGCCACGTCACCAGCTACTAATACGGTCTCTAGCCACGTCGCCATTGACTTGCACGATCGCAAGCCACGTAGCCAACGACTAATACGGTCGCTAACCATTTCGCCAGCAACTAATACGATCGCTAGCCACGTCACCAGCGACTATACGGCCTCTAGCCACGTCGCCATTGACTGACACGAACGCCACGTCGCCAGCGACTAATACGGTCACTAGCCGCGTCGCCAGCGACTAATACGGTCACTAGCCACGTCACCAGTGGTTGACACGGTCGCTAGTAACGTAGCCAGCGACCGTTCTAATACGTCTGTTCGGCGGAGTTTAGTTTTCTAGTTGTAAAGACGCCATCAATCAGTGAGTACATGTTGTCAGTTGCTCTGATGCTGAAGAATATAAGAAGAATGAAGAGATCAGTGCACGTTCATCCTATTCTGTATATTTTTCGAAGGAAAGATGTTTTTGTACTATACTTTATTCGACCAACTGTGTAATTATGTGCATTTATTATGCACCTTAATGTAAAACACGTCATTTTTCGAATTGACGATATAGTAGGGCAAGAGACGCCTTTGAGAGAACCCATATCACCAGCAGAAAAAGCTGGTTGTTATTTTGCTGTAAGATTTTGGGGTTACAAGGTATTAAAAAATACAGGGTGATTGATATAAGTGTGCCAGCTGTTTTATTCGAAAGTTATGAGAGATATCAAAAAAAATTTAATTTGTAAACTGCCTTGGGTTTTTATTTAAAAGACTTTGGTAAAGTTGAAAAAGTAATTTAATCATTATGTCACAGCAGCCTCTCTTGTAGTCTTCTTAGCGGTTGGGAGCAGGAAGAACGAATATTAAAACAAGCGAATAGGGATCAGCTAACACTTTATTACTTAAAAAAATTAATCTTTAACAATTTCATCGATTAAAAATAACACATTACAATTTACAAAGCAAACCACGACTGACAGAATAAACGAGTTACAATAATGAATTCAAAAACGTACACGGGCTTAAAAGAAAAGAGTAAGGATAAAAGAAAGGGCGCGAGACCGCGCGCGGCGGACTATACCGTCGTCCGCTACATTCCGGCGCGATCTAATTGCTTCAGCATCGTCCGAGCGAGAGCCTCAGCGTGGTCACATGACCATCGTCAGCCAATCAGCGCACGCTGAGCGCTCAGCCCATAAGTCATTAATAAAACTAATTGAAGCGAGGAACTGAGTCTAGAAGTGTAACATTGCTTATCGCGACACACGTACATGCAAAGTTAGCACATTCCAAAGCACATCCGGCCAAGCCACGACGTCTGGTTAGGATTATTGTAGGGTTACAAAGTAATGAAAGGAATTGGAGTATGAGTTTTAAGGGTCACTTGGAGACTTATGCGAAGTTAAATAAAATTCAATATTGATAAATACAGTTGACACATCAACCTAGCAAATATTCGGTGATAGCCAACGGGCCAGGTTTAGGGAGTAAGGCCAATCAGCTTTATGCTCAAAGTTAACAAATTACAACAAAATGAGGCAAATATGCCAGGCCGTCACAATTATAAAGCCATTTTTACAATATGGCCGCCAACATAGATATTCTTATAGAAAACCCTATATTTTATGATTTATTTAGAAAGTAAATGCCATTTAAAAACGTTTTTAATCCAAACATTTTTTCTCTAAAGCTACTCATTTAGGAGTTACACCGTGTTAAAACCCCATAAAATACATAGTTTTGTAATTTCAAAATGTTCGGCCATTTTGGAAATAATAGAGTCACATGTTTTTACATAATTCACCTACACAGCTGCTCAGGGTTCACAAAAATTGAAGGTTTGATAAATGGGCATGTATTGTTGCAGATTCTTCAGAGCTTGGCTTCTGGACAGGTTTCGAATACGAATGAAGTCCAAGGCCACGGTAAATCCAATATTTATTAATCGATATTCTTTTATTACATGGTTATTAAAGACATTTGGGTAACAACCCGAAGCATATATAATGTGTGTGTGTGTGTGTGTGTGAGTGTGTGTGGGTGTGTGTGTGTGGGTGGGTGTGGGTGTGTGTGTGTGTGAGTTTGGAGCATCTTAAAAATACTCAGAAATCTTTACTTTAAACTTTTGATATGGCAGAAATCATCCGATGCAGCTAATACTTCAAATGTACCTGTTAATGACGTCAGTATTGTTCAAGTCTTCTAGATCTAGTGTGACATTTAAAGGACTGTTCATTGACAGTAATTTCAAGTCGACAAAATTGACAACAAATTTAGAACAAGTGATTTCTTTCATTGTAGTCTCCCCTGATATCAAGACAGACGTGTCCTTCTAACAGCTTCATATAGGCTGGTTTTTACCCTTTGTCCACATATTGAATGAACCCATGAGGTAAAGACAACTTTAAAACCTGTCAATCAAAAAAGTGTTACCATAAGAATTTAATATTACCTTTGGCTTTGATACAAAAAAGCGTACCCAGAGGTGGTGAAAACGATCCCACTTTATTTTAGACAGAATTCAAAGACTTTAAATTCGTTTTGAAATCTTGTTGAAGACCAAGTCTAAACTAGGTAGACCGGTTTCTCTGGGTTGTCTTACCAATATGAGAGCTAACACAGTTAGATAATGCTGCAAGTAACTATTTTTAATAAAGCCACATATTTTTGTTTCAGTTCAGTTCTTTCCTCCACAAAATATTGACTTTCAACGTGTTCTGCAACACTATACGATCAAACCAGAGTATAATATGAAAGATGATTTAATGCGTCAACAAAAGTCATTCACAGACAAAACATTGTTTGTTGTTACATGCGTAAAAGATATAAGCATAGCTACAGTGTTTGTATACGCACCAGAAGGATACTTGATAGAAAGAGTGAAGAATGTGAATAAAGATGATTGCGACAATGACAAATATAAGGATCACATAGCAATAATTGACGAACCGAAAAGGGAAAAAAACTTTCCTTTAAACGGATATGAGCAGTTAGAGTTCACCATAATATACACGTTTGGTGAGAAGACACTTCGGTGCGTCTCTAGACTGTACAAGTATGTCACTAAGCCTATTAAGTTTCAGTACTACGACATATTACAAAGATCGGAGCCACAACTTATAGATTGCAGAAAGAAAACTGAGACTGTAAGTACATTATACATCATATCTATCTATATCTATCTATCTCTATCCATCTATATATATATATATATATATAGCTTTATATATCCATAACCACATATACATCTGTAACCACCAACCCTGTCTTATTCTTTAATGAAGCAGCATAAGGTTACTTCCTTGGACTGTAAAGATTTTACCATTAGCCCCAACCAATGGATTTTCTTTTATTTTAAATACATAGTTTACTGGTGGATATGGTCTGTTCTAATCAAATCAGGATTGTATTCTATCGAATTAAATGCTCTTTTTCCATATCTAAATTTTGATTCAACATAATACAAAACTTGTGACATTAGGCAAATGTCATCCAAATATTTCCCCTCTGGTAGATTCCTTATAAATTGTTTTTTTTTTTTTTGGATCCCAACATTTTTGTTCTTTATTCAATGTTATAGTCTGTTCTTTTGTAACACAGTCAGTGTCATCAAATGACAGGATTAAAACGTACGGTTCTAACCTTTTATTATTAAAATCCCAAGACCTTGGTTCGATTTATGGAACTTGTGAAACGTTCACAGCATCTTGTGACGCATAGCGGCACGCTATATTTTATATAGTGTAAGCATTTCGCGAAGCCGGGCTGCATGACCGACTCGTTGCCTGCCGCTACTGCGTTAACGCGCTATCCCCACCTTCCTACAGTCTTGTCCTCCCGTCCTTGCTCGACCATCCTTCGTCCAAGAAAGAAGTAGCATTTTTGACCAGCCTTCTACGTCACCTTATGGATAAGTTATTTGACTATAAGTTGTTTAGGACAAATAAGTTGTTAGTAGAAATAATGTTTGGCTAAGTCAGGTAACAAGCGGGGAGCCCTTCTAGCTTCTCCGAATATAGAAATGTATAAATAAACTCTTAGTTAGGATGGCTGCCTTCTGTAGCCATCCTTATCAAAATTGTAAATTGATAACGGAGAAAATTCAAAAAATTGTAAATTTAAAATTGCCATGTTATTCTTATATAGAATATTGTAAAATGTTGTTGCTTGCTTGTTTATGAATATACTTTGATCAAACTTGGCAAATTTATTTATTTTATACTACGCTATTAATATTTTACTAAAAAATACATTTTATTAGTTTCTTAACATAAATTAGTAAGTGAATAATAATCGTGCGTGCTATCTCGGGTATTCATATGCCTCTCAATTCGTCATTAACCTAATAATATGAATGCGAAACTTAAATCCACCGAAGCTGTGTAACGTTACCAGACTGACGATTAAAAAAATGACACCAAAATTGATTGAATCAAAAATTACCAGTGGTAAGATTAAAGGAGAAATAGTCCTAATACCAAGAACACTGATGATTTAATCCGAATTACCCGTTGAATTTAAGCAACTACAATTTCCTAGGTGTCTTGCTTTTGCAATCACCATTATAAGGCACTAGGGCAATCCCTGACTATCATCGGTTTAAATTTGTAAAATGCATGCTTTTCACACGGACAGCTGTATGTTGCGAGCTCACGTGGTGGTAGGTACGCCTGAAAACTTATATATTTATACACCTAATGAAAAAAAAACAAAAAAACATTGTTTATCTACTAGCAATTAAGTAAAATATTATATTTATATTTTTTTTCACTTTTATTATTCATCGTAAAGAACAAATTACCATTTAAAATAATAGTTGTTAAGCGCAGCAACGCGCGCCGTGTAACTGCTAGTTCAGTATACATAGTAAACTACTAGATGTCAAAATTATTTTTTAAAAGCAATCTTTATAATCTTTAGTTTGTTTTAGTGCAATATAATTTGTTATAACTACCTGCTGTTTAGATATAAAAATATTCTATTGAAATATGAAGTTATTTTATTTAATCTATGATTTTGTCATTGATTATAAAAAAATAAGTAAGATTAGTTGAGATAATCAGACCACAGAGATATGGAAAACGATTGCTGAATACGAATCGAGCCTCTTCCTACAAAGACTTCAAAGAACAGGATATGCAAATTTTTTTACTGCTCGACTTTTTGAGGAAAGAGTAGTAAAATAACAATCTTTACGTGTTTTAATTCATCTTGGTATCTTTTTGTTTACAGATTTGGCCTAACCTAAAAACGTGTTTTACAGTGTTCAAAAGACTAAATTATTTATATGATTTATAGTAACTGTAGGAAAAATATAATGTGTAGCACGAGTGCAAACTTCCTTTGCCCACTAGTTACACAAATGACTATTGAAATTTGAGGTGGTTACAGGAGGCCATCGCATCAAGAGTTCAGAGGATGCTGAGACTCGGAGATAGCGAACAGACATCACAGAAACGCAAGGTAAAGTAATGGCTTACGTCTTATACAACAATATGTTAATCAACAATGTTACTATATCACTAATAAAGTGTTCGTAGACCGTCGAGACTTAAATTAAAATATTAAAATATAATAATCCAGTGATCTAAAGTATAATAATGTACTACAGAGAAACAATGGTTTTTGAGTCGCTGTAAAATAATAGGACAACCAGAAATACAGGGTAGGACAGGGAAGTATCACTCATTTTGAATGTACATTAAAAGACAACCAAAAATATTAGAACCAAACTTTATATTGGGATTAAAAGGTTACACCTGGGAGATTTTTTTATATAACTTGACTTAGTTTTAAACAGCATCGAGTGGTGTCCCTAATCGTAAATGCACTGCTGTATTCTGGTTCTGGAGTTGATCATAACTCTGTGAAGCATTTGTCGTAATGTGCGGCCAACCTCAAGGTGAATTGCGTCCTTCAAGGCATATAGGGTCTTCTCGTGAACTACTCTAGGCTTAGCATCACTCCAATAGAGCATATTCTACTTATTTGCCGCTCCAGAAATATGGAAGTGTCTCGTCACTAAACGAAGCCCGAGCAACATGAGGCAGTCCCGCAATTAAGATTTCACATGCCTGCATTCGTTGTTGCCAGTCCTATTGACTGCTAAATCGATCTTCTGACAAGGTCAATGTTTTCAGGAGTTCGGATGGTTCTTTGAGCTCCAAATATTTTTCGCAATACACCACCACACACACACCGAAGTCCTTCAAATTGTAACAGCTTTGCGACAGGCCACCCGATAACACGATCTCAGCCAACGCTAGCTACACAGCAACAATAGACAGATTTTTGAAAAAAAAATGCATCATCTCGAGTGCAAAAGCACATTCCTCACTCGAACAAGCCATATCTACGAAAGTGATATTCTACATTCGTGTAGTTCTTGACAAAAGACTCTAATACAAAACTAGATGTTTGTCTCTCGGACTTGACATGGTATCAAAAAGAATTGATATCTTACTAATATCATAAATGTGAAAGTTTGTGTGTTTGTTTGTTTGTGTGTTTGAAGTTCAATCACGCATTAATTACTGGATGGATTGAGCTCAAATTTGGCATGATGATAGCTCACATTCCCGATTAACATATAGGCATATTTTTATCCCAAAAATCAATCAACAACAAAAACTCAAAACTCAAAACTTGTTATCAAAACTCACAACAAAAATGAAATAGTTAGTATACGCTGTCCTAAATGTTATTTTTACTCCTGATATTTTAGTTCTAATAAGGCAGTTATGGTAGTTGGAAAGCTTGAGTTTTTCGCATACTTGTCTTAACTTATAGATTCAATTACATCCTTAGTTAACCAAACAGGATATTTACATTGATTGACAAAATAACACTTACTGATCAATGCGTATTGTAAATAACAATGACAACTGTATCATAGGTTTTCATAGGTTCATCATGTAGATTTTTCAGCAGATAAATCTATTTTAATTATACTAGTGTACATGTTGCTTGAGATCAAGCAATTGCAAAGTATTACAGGAGTTTCTTGAAAATGACTGATGGTAATAACTAATCGATGAGTTTAAAAGAGTCAATTCAAACTACTCAATGATTATTTTACTAATGGAAATACTCACGATTTCATAGCAGGTTAATGTAAACAACATTTCTTTTAAATAAATATCTTATCATTTTTCAAAAGCTGATCTCGTGTTTAGTGTTTTCTAAAAATGTTTCCCACTTACAGCCGCATTAGGTTGTCCATGTTTATCTTCTAGATACATTGACTGTTTACAATTAACATATGTTCTTCTCACTTTTAATTTCTGACAACAGCTGGAGTTTCATAACAATTTTTCTTTCCCATGTTAATCTTTTGGAGAAATACGAAACTTTAAAGGGCCCCCCATTTTCAGGGCCTCACTCTCTAATTATTTCCCAAAAAGAAAGTATCCTGCACAAATTCACGTTACGCTCTTTCCAATGACACTAAAAACATGTTAATCGGTTCAGTAGTTTTAGAGGAGTAATTGTCACAAACCTGCTTGCGTATTAAATAAGTATAGATTATAATTGTATTGAATGAATGAATATATAGTTTATTCCAAAAAATATTGGCTACAAACAGTGATTATACAATCAAATATACTTAACAGAGACTTATGACACTAAAAATAGTAAAATACATACAAGTTTTAATGAGCCAAAATATTCAACAATAAACAATGGAACTAGCACACATAGGCAGTGCTACCTGTGCGTCTGCTAAGTTGCTGTCAAATAGAAAAAAGTAAATTATTGAATTTGTGGAATGGCAATTAAAAATAAAAGGGTTGTTATTATTAATGATGTATGTAAACGTATTTTCATGAACACAGCGCTGGTGAGTCTGCGCATTAGATTTCGTGGTGGCCAGGAGAGGGAGGGGGGGGAGAGAGAGAGAGAGAGAGACAGACTGTGTGTGTGTGTGTTGTGAGTTCCGTGTGTAATGGTGGTAGTGAGGAGAGGAGAGTGGAGAGTGATGAGTGGATTGTTGAGTATGAGTGGTGTAGAGAGTAGTAATTCGACTGCGGACAGTCCTAACAACGTGCCAAGGTCAGTCAGTGCAAAGGTCGGATCAGGTGCGCCGGTAGCCCGCCGTGATAATTGAATCGGCCTCGTCAATATTTAAACTGAATAGGAAATCATTGACGCGGAATTTAAATACCTTTAAAGAGTCACATTCAAAAAATTTGAAATCCTTAAAAATGTTACATATGTTACGATAGACTTAGTGTGAAACATAGTATGAATTAGTCGTAGAAAAAGTATAATTCACTTGAATTGTGGTGATTCCAACTCTAGAAGAATATCTTGTATTATATAAATGTGAAATATTTTGAAAAATGTTATTGTAATTTTTCATTGATGTTTATTAATATTGATTTTACATACAACTGGCGAATAGAGAGGACTCCTATTTCTTTAAATAAAGCGTCAGTCGGGTAACGTTTGCATTTCCCAAATCCTATTTTTAAAATTGATTTTTGAGCAATATTTAATAGCTCCAAGGTACTCCTATAACAGCCACCCCAAGCTATAATACCAAACGAAAGTAATGATTGAACAAAAGCAAAGTAAGCCATTTTTAATTCCTTAACCGTCAAAACTTCTCTCATGTGTTTGAAAGCAAAAATTAATTTCCTAATTTTATTTCTAACATAATTAACATGATCTATCCATTTTAATCGTTCATCAAACAATACACCTAGATATTTATAAGAGTTGACCTTTTCTATACTTTCACATCTGCAAGAATTACTTTGATAATTGTCACATTCGTGGATTGTTAAATTGGCTAAATTGAAGTCTGTACTCTTGCTAATAGAAATAGGCATGAATTTTGTCTTAGAAACATTTAATGAAAGAACATTTTGATTTAACCACTTCTTAATTATCATGAGATCGTGTGTGGCTTTGTCATACACTTCGGCCCAGGTTTTTCCATGCAGGAAAATTAGGCTGTCATCGGCAAATAAAAAGATTTGACCAAAAATGTTTAGTCTGGAAATATTATTTATATAAATTAAAAGAATAAAACTGGACCAAGGTTGCTGCCTTGGACCACACCATAGTCTACTGGCAATACATTACTAGTAATATCATTAATGGAAACAAGTTGTGATCTGTTACAAAGGTAGCTTTGGAACCATGCAAGTGAGTTGCCGTGAATACCAATGTCTTCCATTTTTCTCAATAATTTTTAACGGTCAACAGAATCAAATGCTTTTTTTAAATCAAGAAAAATTAATAATGGATGATTTTTTTCTGAAATCGCAGAATTTAATTCTTTATTAATATCGAACAACGCATCTGAAATATTTTTGTCCTGACGAAACCCGTACTGACGCTCACTGAGTATGTTATTGATTTGTAAGTAAGTAACTAATAGATCTTTCACCACTCTTTCAATCACCTTAGTAAAAACACTAAGCAAGGAGATTGGTCGGTAATTAGTTTTATTTGTGATGTCATTTGATTTGTATAGAGGAAATACTTTGGCTAATTTAAGACATTCTGGGAAGGACCCTGTGGTGATACTCAAGTTGACTATATGTAAAAGTGGCTCCCCCAGAATATTAAAATTATTTTTTATGACGTCGGCCGATACAACATCATAGCCCGGAGCAGACCCTCCCCTTAAACTGAAGACATAGCGTCGGAGATCTAGTTCAGTGATTGGCTGAATCGTAAAGTCGCAATCAAGGCGGTAGTCAGAGTCATTCAAAACTGGGTCCCCACTATAATCAATTGCGTCAGCGAGTGATTTACCTACTCCAGAAAAGAATTCATTGAACTCATCTGCTACTCCTTTGTATGATGAAGAAATCGGAGATTGTGAGCTAGAAAGAAATTTTTCAATAGGAAACGGTTCTTTTTTATTCACCCTGCCAGCCAGTTCATTGATTAATCCCCATAGCTTCTTGGGATTCTTAGATGCTTCATTAAGTTTTGATCGGTAATAATTCCGTTTTGTTTGCTTTAAGTTAGTATTAACATTTGTCTTTAAATTATGGTAAAAATGTTTCAATTCTATATTAAAGGGTTGTCTTTTTACTCTTTTGCTGATTTTATCTCTAAATCTGATCTGTCTGATTAAGTCAACGGTTATCCATGGTTTGAGTTTATTGAGCCTTGTTGATTTGTTACCAACTAATTTCTTTGAAGAATTTATACAATTAACAATTATTTTAATAAAATGGCTAGAATAAAAATTAATGTCGTTTGAGTTTAAAAATACCCCCGCCGCAGCAAACCTGCCGACTAAGCAAATTTCCAGTTGCCTGAATTGATTTTCAATTAAATGTATTTAATAAACATTAATTTTTATGAGTACATAGGCTTGCTGCTACAGGGAGGGTAAAAAAGTGTGTTTTTAGAGAAATATTAATAACTTAGTATAAAATAAATAAAGTTTGATCAAAATATATCCATAAACAAGCAGACTACAACATTTTACAATATTCCCCATAAGAATAACATAAGAATTTTAAAATAACAATTATTTGAATTTTATCCGTAACTAATAATAGTACAAAAACACTTTGATATACTAAATTATTTGTTTTTTAGGCTCTTTAAGAAGGTCTGAAGAGAAATTGGGAAATTTTTCGTTTGTAGGGTCAAAAATTAGAAAAACCCATTTTTACCCCATAAAACCCACCGTAAAACCCCCTTCCCATGGTCCGATCATGCTGGTTCGCGAACTCATTCAAGTTTATCCCGCCTTACACCTTCAAACCAAATTTCATCAAAATCGGATAAAAATTACTCAAGTTATCGTGTTCACGGACACATACATATCAACAGAATCAAATGCTTTTTTTAAATCAAGAAAAATTAATAATGGATGATTTTTTTCTGAAATCGCAGAATTTAATTCTTTATTAATATCGAACAACACATCTGAAATATTTTTGTCCTGACGAAACCCGTACTGACGCTCACTGAGTATGTTACATATATATAAAAATTTAAACGAATGGTGTTTTTGGCCTCTGGGGACATCAAAATGAAAAAGTAAATCGGTCCCGCACCTAGGTCTTACCATGCCACCTACGGTAATAGCTACTTCCCTATAGGGAAATTCGCTAAAAGGGGCCCAGTTAGAATGTGTCAGTAGGTATGATAGTAACGCATGGTCTATGTACGTGTGTGGTATAGTGTCTTGTGACGAGTAAGCAGGTTGTGTTGTAGTGGGTTTAGTGATAGTAAGGCCAGTACTGTAGTGATCGGTGATGGTCGTTTGAATTACAGCTGATTTGATATTGCATTCGTCATTATATTTCACAAAAATGTGATCCAAGCAGCTCTCCGATACCCCAGACACTCTTGTAGGTTTATCAATACATTGTACAAACCCACCTCCTAATAGACAATCCAAATATTTTTCAGTTATACAATCTCTTCTAATCAAGTCAAAATTAATGTCTCCCATAAAAATGCAGTTTACATTTTTATTGATTCTATTAAAATGTTTTTCAATTTCATTCACAAAACAATCTGGGTTACTATCAAAGGTACGGTAAACTGCAAGTATTAACATTTGTTTTTTATCAAACGAAAAAGCTATACTCAACCCGTAAACATCTCCCAAAGTAACCTGTGTTGCAGTAGCAGAAAGTCTTTTGTTAGTGTAAACAATGACTCCGTCATTTTTGTTTTTGTGTGTATCAGTCTGGTGCATGTCAAATCCGTCCAAACCGGTTCCCTCCCCTCCCTCCCCCAGCCAACACTCTGTCAACACTATGACATCTAGAGAAGCAATAAAATCATTTAAATAAACTAGCAACTCATCTGAGTTTTTATTGAAACTTCTAATATTGGTTTGAAAATACATAAACTATCCGCCCCAGCACCGTGATCATAAAAACTAGAATATTCTGAAATGGAACTTAACTCTAAGCAGTCAAATGGTTTATCTAAAATATCATGAGCAGTGTCACACAGCATAGGTCATTGCCTCTGTCTCCTGTCTGCAAATATAAACTATGTGCCGTAATAATAAGAAAAATAATGTAAAATAATATAATCAATTTTAAAATTTTGTATCAAACGTAAACAATTAAATTACATTAAATACTAAACTCCTGTATTGATAAAGAGATTGGAATGAATTATAATGAATGATATAAGGTGTAACTTGATTTCATAATATATAATGATGTTATAAGCAAATGACAGTTACCTTATTTTAGGGTTATATTAACCAAAAGAGGTTGAAGCTTTTAGCGTGAGAACATTTTTTAACTGGGTATAATGATTGGATTATCTGACAATGATCGATCTAAGATTATAATTAAATTATATTATAACCTTATGAATGTAAATAATTAAGCTATATCCTACCCTTAAAAACCAAAATGATCAGCATTTCGCTTTTTATTTATTAAGACTAAGATGGTGAAATAAAAAAAGTTATGACTTTATTGTATGAGATTAGTTACGTAATGTTTTAAATGAATGATTGAAATGAATTTGTAAAGGATAAGAGAGTTAGCATCTCAATTACGAATATTTTAACTAAACATATCACAATATCAATTAACTGCTTTGTAAAAACGTCTTTACTTAAAAAAGAGATAAACAATTTAAATATAATTAAGAAATCACTCATTCATCAGAATCAGAAAATCTTTATGTACTAAGATGAGTTAGACAAAGTGAAAACAACACAAAGAATAATAATACATATTTTTATCGATTAAGAAATTAAAATTGAATTCTTCATGAATGTTGTTTAAATTAAACAAAAACTTATTGTAAATACTGTGCTAAAATTGAAACGGAATTTAGGTTCACTACACATAGGTTTTAAACTTAAAGAATTGTTCAAAAACTTAAAGGAGATGTGCTTTCTACTAACATTAATGCATTTTTCAAAGCGGTTTTTTTACAATTGCAACAATATTTTAGTTGCAACAATATTTACGAAAAACTTCACTCCTTTACTCCTGCCAAAAATTTCATTGATGTTTTACATATTTTTTCAGGTGTCTATAAGTATTCAATATGAAAGTAAGTATTTACAAAAAGAATTACTATACTTCTAAGTAAACTAGGTTTATATTGTCTACAACTGTTGATAGGATATCAATGAGTTATTTTGTGAGTTATTATTTAATACATTATTTTTAATGAAAGTAAATAAAAATACGTCTAGTAACTTTTTAAATATATTTACACCTATACTGTTGACTCTCGAGACGGTAAATATATTTATCTAGAATATGTTGTTGGAAAAAGAACAATCCTGCAATTTCAAATGTAGCACAACACTTGATACAAAATAGAGGACAATCTATCCATTTTAAAGAATTGTAGACAATTATTATATCCGATAATTGATTGGAAATAATTGTATACCGATAAGGAAAATATAAAAACACTAATTAAAAATAAGTAAATATTAACTCCAGTTGCACTTATAGAATCGTCTTGTCCAGGACTTCCGGTAGCCAACGGGATATAAGTAGTGATATATATATATATTTAGATATATATTTAGGATATATATTTAGGGATATATATTTAGATTCTTGTCATTCGCATATTTTGTCTGATAACGATTGAAGTGTCCAATCGAATTCGATCACCACTTACCATCTTTTGTATGTGTATACCTTCTGTGATTTAATACTATAAGTGTAAATATATTTAAAGTTCTAAGAAGTAGTTTTATTTTCTTTCAGTAGATGTTATTACTCCTACTATGCTGATCGAGAATTATTAATTTTTACAATCAACTCTGTGTGTTTTGTAGAAGACAGAATGTTACCAAAAGGAGATTACGAAATCATGGATTTGATCAAAGATGCTGATTCTGTCGATGCACCTTCCTTTATCACTTTAAAAGCTGACTCAAACATCAAGCTCAAATGCCGACAATACACCAAGAAAGGGACATCCTTGGCAGTTGGATATATAACTTATGAGAATTTAATCTTGGCTAGGTTATTTCTAGACTCTTGTCCAGTTGGCAAAGTTGAAGGGATTTACATCAACCGCCGACCACATCCGATTGTAAACGAATTTACACTTGTCTACAAAACTACAGACGGACACTGTTTTAAAATAACCATTAAGTATCAGTGTCCTGAACCTTGTGAAGATATAGTTTCCATGAACCGATTCGACAATAGACAAGTCAATTGCCCAGAAGATTGGAACAGTGACGCAGCCTTCGAGGTGACACCAACTGACTAGTTTGTACCCATTGATTTCCCTTTGAATCATCTGAATTATACGTCTTATTTACTTATATTATGGCATATTTCTGATCCTAGAACCATAAATGGGTAATCCCAGGTGACAACGAGTTTCGTGGATTCCTTAAGGGGCGCAGTCCGAATACACAAGACCCACTCTAGGTAGACAGAGGTCGATTTCCTCGACATTTTACATATTTCTACGGTCCAATTAAGGCGAACCCATTTGCAACGTATCTTTTCTTTTATCATTGACTTTGGACAATGCAAATAACTACGTTAAACTAAAAACCCAGTAGTAAAATCCCTTAATTTAAAGCTTGGTTACACTCACAAATATTATGACAGAAAGCTGTATGGATCATAAACATAAACAAATTACGTAACTGGCCCGGATAATACACTAATAACATTAACGATTTTATTCAAGCAATGTTAAATCATGTTTAATATCGTGTCAGTAACATCATTTGTTTATGTTTATGATCTACACAGTTTCTGTTGAGTATTCATGTTTAGACTCTGGCGCCATGATGTTCGTAAAACTTACAGTAAGTAGGCCATTGCGGCAATACCATTTATAGTGGCATACAATTCAACCATCTCTTATATTAATACATGAGGGCTGTTTTTTGTGAACACCGCTCCTCCCTTATTTGTGGACCAATTTCAACGTTTAAGGTGTCAAAAGATTCGACCCAATTCGTAGTTTTGCATCAAGGTTTAAAATTTAAACGTTCAGGCCTGGTCTAACAGTAAGGAATCCAGATACACAATCACTTTAAGAGATGAATAATATTTACCAATTCTATTATGCAACTTATTTTGCTAATAAAAAATCATGAACAATATAAGAAATCATGTTGTCACAGTGGTAAAGAAACCCTACCTAATGTCAGATCAAATGAATACATGCAAGAAATGTTTACTGGTAACAGCTATAAGTCGGGAAACATTAGAATAAAACACTAAAAAGTAAGGCTGGCTTCTAACAAATGATAAAATATTTTTACAATAAGTGTTTATTATTTCAATCCGTTATTAATAGAGTGAGTATTTCAATTAGTTACATAAGCTTAGAGGTTTTTTAACTTATCGAAATCCAAAATTATGACTGGTATTACTGCAGTTTTAAATAACGCCTGTACAATACCGGTACTTGACAATCGCTTGATTTCGAACAACAGGCACACTAGTATTAACTTAATAGTTGTTCTTGAATATATTCATGGACCCTATTATAAGTAGAACGAAACAACCTGAGGTAAGGTGGAGGATGGTCCCAGCCTTCCCACAGGTGATATACAGGGTGTCAATAAAAAATATTACGTTTTTTCTGTAAAAATAAGGCAAAAATTAAGGGTTCCCCGACTAACTTTGCCTTATTTTTACAGAAAAAAACGTAATATTTCAGTTATCTTTTGTCCGATCTTTTTGATCTTGGTATTGTTAAATTAAAAATGCTAAAAAAAAGTATTCTTGACATTTTTTCATAAAATTAGCCGTTTTCGAGTTATTTAAATTAGAAAAATTCAAACGGCCGCCATTTTGAAATTTACAATCGGAACAACTTTATTATTTTTTCTATAATAGGTCTCGTGTATGGTAACATGTTTACCAAGTTGCATAATCATCGAATAAAAAACTTCACAGATAAAAATATTTTTGTATAAAAAACAAAATGGCGGATATCTGGGTAAATATACATTTTCGGACATACCTTCCCATAAACTTTTTTCTTCCTTTTAGTATGGGGATCCATTTCCCAAAGTCCTGAAACGTTTTTTATGGACACCCTGTATAAATATATTGTATACAGGGTGTCCATAAAAAACGTTTCAGGACTTTGGGAAATGGATCCCCATACTAGAAGGAAGAAAAAAGTTTATGGGAAGGTATGTCCGAAAATGCATATTTACCCAGATATCCGCCATTTTGTTTTTTATACAAAAATATTTTTATCTGTGAAGTTTTTTATTCGATGATTATGAAACTTGGTAAACATGTTACCATACAGAAGACCTGTCATAGAAAAAATAATAAAGTTGTTCCGATTGTAAATTTCAAAATGGCGGCCGTTTTAATTATTCTAACTTAAATAACTCGAAAACGGCTAATTCTATGAAAAAATGTCAAGAATACTTTTTTTAGCATTTTTAATTGCCTATCAAACAATATCAAAAAGATCAAAAAGATCGGACAAAAGATAACTGAAATATTACGTTTTTTCTGTAAAAATAAGGCAAAAATTAGGGGTTCCCCGACTAACTTTGCCTTATTTTTACAGAAAAAAAGTAATATTTCCGTTATCTTTTGTCCGATCTTTTTGATCTTGGTATTGTTTGATAGGCAATCAAAAATGCTAAAAAAAAGTATTCTTGACATTTTTTCATAGAATTAGCCGTTTTCGAGTTATTTAAGTTAGAAAAATTAAAACGGCCGCCATTTTGAAATTTACAATCGGAACAACTTTATTATTTTTTCTATAATAGGTCTTCCGTATGGTAACATGTTTACCAAGTTTCATAATCATCGAATAAAAAACTTCACAGATAAAAATATTTTTGTATAAAAAACAAAATGGCGGATATCTGGGTAAATATGCATTTTCGGACATACCTTCCCATAAACTTTTTTTCTTCCTTCTAGTATGGGGATCCATTTCCCAAAGTCCTGAAACGTTTTTTATGGACACCCTGTATAAATATACAGGGTGTTTGTGAACTCTCTCGAAAAAATTCACAGGATTATTCCTTGGGTTAATACATGAATATTTTACATTATAAATATGGGTCGCCGGAGCCTCGTTTTCTGTCTGTCTGTCTGTATGTGTTTTTTATAAATAGATTTATAACTCGAGTTTGAATCGAGGTACAAACTTTAAATTTGACACACTTGTGTATTTTACCGTGTTACACAAACATGCAAAATTTCATTTCGTTGACTATAGCCGTTTCAAAATGGCGGCCATCTAAAATCTTTGACCTCAAATTACATGAAAACCACTAGAGTTACAAAAAAACACAAGGATAACAAAATGTCGGAAATTTTACGCCAAATCAAATGACATCTAGATCTTAAAGATCGGACAACAAACAGCTGAGTTATAAACTTTTAAAAAAAATAATAATTTCTTTACTGGCTTTTAATTGTTATTGTTTATTCTTTAAAATCATCTGATCCTTTCTAAATTGTCACAACAATGTAAGACAGCTGGTTGGACATATGATTTTGAGATGATGATCACATGATTATTTTGAGTTATTAATTTTTTTAATAATTAATAATTTCTTTACTGGATTTTAATTGTTATTGTCTATTTTTTAAAATCATCTGATCATTTCTAAATTGTTACAACAATGTAAGACAGCTGGTTTGCCCTAACAACAACATTTAGTTTTTTACTAGATGGTAAATGTATTAAGTGTCCTATTTTTACCTTAACTATTGAAATCTGTTTAAGGTTACGTAATGTACTCTGTATCAGATGATTTTAAAGAATAAACAATAACAATTAAAAGCCAGTAAAGAAATTATTAATTATTTAAAAAGTTTATAACTCAGCTGTTTGTTGCCCGATCTTTAAGATCTAGGTGTCATTTGATTTGGCATAAAATTTCCCACATTTTGTTATCCTTGTGTTTTTTTGTAACTCTAGTGGTTTTCATGTAATTTGAGGTCAAAGATTTTAGATGGCCGCCATTTTGAAACGGCTACAGTCAACGAAATGAAATTTTGCATGTTTGTGTAACACGGTAAAATACACAAGTGTGTCAAATTTAAAGTTTGTACCTCGATTCAAACTCGAGTTATAAAGTTATTTATAAAAAACACATACAGACAGACAGACAGAAAACGAGGCTCCGGCGACCCATGTTTATAATGTAAAATATTCATGTATTAACCCAAGGAAATAATAAAGTTATTAAGAAAGTAATAAAGTTGTTCCGATTGTGAATTTCAAAATGGTGGCCGTTTGAATTTTTCTAACTTAAATAACTCGAAAACGGCTAATTCTATGAAAAAATGTCAAGAATACTTTTTTTAGCATTTTTAATTGCCTATCAAACAATACCAAGATCAAAAAGATCGGACAAAAGATAACGGAAATATTACTTTTTTTTCTGTAAAAATAAGGCAAAGTTAGTCGGGGAACCCCTAATTTTTGCCTTATTTTTACAGAAAAAACGTAATATTTCAGTTATATTTTGTCCGATCTTTTTGATCTTTTTGATATTGTTTGATAGGCAATTAAAAATGCTAAAAAAAAGTATTCTTGACATTTTTTCATAGAATTAGCCGTTTTCGAGTTATTTAAGTTAGAAAAATTCAAACGGCCGCCATTTTGAAATTTACAATCGGAACAACTTTATTATTTTTTCTATAATAGGTCTTCTGTATGGTAACATGTTTACCAAGTTTCATAATCATCGAATAAAAAACTTCACAGATAAAAATATTTTTGTATAAAAAACAAAATGGCGGATATCTGGGTAAATATGCATTTTCGGACATACCTTCCCATAAACTTTTTTCTTCCTTCTAGTATGGGGATTCATTTCCCAAAGTCCTGAAACGTTTTTTATGGACACCCTGTATATATATATGAATTAGAACGGATGGTGTTTTTGGCCTCTAGGGACCACAAAACGAAAAAAAAATCGGTCCCGCGTCCAGGTCTTACCATGAGTACTACGGTAGTAGCTTATTCCATACGGGAAATTCGCTAAAAATAAATGACGGAAAATCAACTCAATTCCTCAGATAAGTTGATAAACATCAAACGTAGGTAATCAATCAGTTAGCAACACAATACTTGAAATATAATCTGAACTGAATTACAATAATCCACGACAGACGGATATTAGACACAAAGAGACTTGACAAAGAGATTCCAAACAATAGTAACAGGTGGTAGCACTGTTGTGTTTTCAATAACATGGGACCCACTGTTACCTAATTTGTATGTACGATACGTTTGTGAACCAAACATATTAAATTTAATATTTTAAAATAATATTAGCCTTATAACCAAACTGCTACATTTACGCGTACATAATTTTAGGTAAAAATCACTGAAGTTGGAAAAACTGTTGTTCAAAACTTTACTTTGAAATATTAATATCTTTTTAGTACCACAAAAAAACTTTAGGCTTCATTTCTTGTGATATTTGTTTTCACAATGGACAATCTTGTCAAGTTAATGAAGATCTTATGAGTTATGAGCTTATGAGTCATGATTTTATGAGCTCTGATAAAAAAAAAACAAAAAACAGCACAATTCAAATGTAGTTTTTCGTTAAGTCTGAGAACAGAGAAATTTGTAAGTTACAAATAAGACTTATATGTAATAAAATAATATTTTTAACTCAATCGGGGTATAATAAAATATACGTTTATCCTTGACTCATGAAATCAATAATTTTAAAAGTTAGTTAAGCTGTGTATGTACCAAATTGTTTTAAAGTGTTAAACATATTTATATACTTATAATCTATTAACATAATAGATTGTATGGAAATCGATAAATAGCTACTGAGAGAAAACTTCTTTGTTTTTAATGCTTTTGGTTTATCTTCAAAAACGGTACTACACTGTACAGGGTTATTCTAAATGATGGACCCATTTTTAATGCTTTATAATTTTTATAAGGAAATACTCACCTAAACATGGGTATTTATCGCTTGTAAGTTTTCTTACATTAAAACATGCGATTTATTTACAATTTGCTTTTTTCTTCTTCGGTTACTGATAAAGACTTTTTGCACAATAATTATTACTTGACAGGCTTAAGATACGATTTTACAAGAATGGTCGTATGTCGTTTAGCTCATTTAATGTATTTAAGAACGCTATAATGCTCATTTCAATTTTAAAAGGCGGTGTTAAAAATCGAAATCAGTACTGTAAACACCTTTGACTTATTCAATAAATTGACATCAAATATATGAAGAATATTTTGCAACAATGTTATTCAAATGTGAGAACATCGTACTTGCCTGGCTGCATTACAAACCGGAAGTGGATCTATGATGGATGAGGAAGATAAACATCAAACCGGAAATCAGAAACAACCTGATATCACGCGCTTACAAATCATGTTTTGTTTAGTTTAGATTTTTTTATTTGTTTAATGCTGTGTGCATTTGTGATAGCATGCTTTTAATTATAATATAAAGTACAAATGATATTGTTCTATAAACAAATCGGGGTTTAGTTCTATTAAAAAGTTTTTTTTCTGGGTGTTATATTCAGAAAAATGTGTTATATTAGTATTTTGAAGATATTATTGAAATTTGTTAAATGATCCACAGAACGACAACAAACAATTTTTTTTGTTTAAGCTAATTTTTAAAATATGTTATTTTAACCCTCAACCTCATTGATTTATTTAAAGTAGTCTTTGTTAACCCCTAACCTTTTGGTCTAGACTAAAAAACAATATTGTGATCATAAAAATCCTACAGTTATCAACACGCTACATTTTGATGTTAATGTTTACATCAAAGAACATTCGCAGAGGTCTGTTATTATATTTATGCGGGCATCGCTGAAAGAGAAGGGCTCGTTGCTATTTAACTCGGATGATGGAACCGTGGTGGTATCATGAAACCATCTTTACGATTATGTTTCATAAACATAAGCACAGAATCCAAGGCGAACGCAAACATATAATCGATATTGACACTTACATAAACATAAAATATTATGACTTATCATACTACTACTATCATTCAACTATTAGAACCGTGAATCAGAAAAAAACTGAGTTTTGAAAAGTGTCACACTCAAACAACAGTAATAAAAACTCATGATTTTGTTTTTAAATTTAAAAACTATTGTAAGTAGTTATAGATAAACAGTATTTTTATCTATGATATTATCGGAATGTGTGAGGATGGAATATTACGGGAATAAACAGGACCAACGAAACAAAAAATAAATCGCTTCTAAAGTATGCCGTGTGTTAAATTCTAAACAAGTTTGCACATTGTTTGACTGTATTCACAATACTTTAATACTCTGTCAATAATAATTATCACATTTCATAATTGTTTATATTCCTGAATAACAAAAACACAATACAGACAAACTAACAAACAAACTATTAGGGATTCGCAAAGTATTTTTGTTTTGATTTAAAAGAAAGCATGTTTACCTCCTGACAGCAACAATCTTTACATTACATCTTTACGTTACATTATCTTTATTTAAAATATTATTTATTTGCCAAGTCTCAAATAGGTTGTAGGTGTTTATATTTAGTTAATTATTATTGTCTGATATATTTTGCATATAATGGTTCCGATCTGGAGGGTAATTCCAACTTCTTGCATGCAGGAAATGATAGATCATGCTCACTAGAGGAAGGTTTTATTGGAAAACAAGTTATGGTTGGCATGTTATGTACATCCTGCTTTCCAATTCGTGACATCCTTTCTTCGTTCTACTTTAGATACTTGTACATTCATAAAACTTCACCCTCCTACCTCAAACATTTGGAATATGTATGTGTGTTTAATTTATATCATGCTCACTAGAGGAAAGTTTTATTGGAAAACAAGTTATGGTTGGCATGTTATGTACATCCTGCTCTCCAATTCGTGACATCCTTTCTTCGTTCTACTTTAGATACTTGTACATTCGTAAAACTTCGCCCTCCTACCTCCAAAATTTGGAATATGTGTGTGTGCTTAATTTATATCATGTTCACTTTAGAGGCATTTTATTATTCAAATAAATGTGACATGTATGTAAAAACTTGTGGAATTCGCTGTACTGTTGGAGACGTCGCAATATCAAAGACAGATGTATCCTTGGAGTGTCCTCGAGAGAAATATAGTAAAATGAATATTGTTAGTGTAAGTTTTCATCTCGGGAAATGAAAAAGGGAATACAATATTACTTGTTTATGTTGAACCTCCACAGTATATGGTTATCATAGACTTTTACTAATGTCTACATTTGCTAACTATCAGCACAGAGAGGAAGAAGTTACTCCTTCTTCTCTCTGATATAATAAATTATCTAACCCAATGCAGGAGAAAAGAGAAAAACTGACAATCATGTCTTTTTTAGGAGGAAAAAATTCAACAAAATTTACAAAGCACTTAATACTGATTTATTAGTGGTAAACGTAGGTCTATAATTAGTATGGGTAAATAGTACCATTGACTATATGCCTACAGTATATACAGTAGTCAATGATAGTACCCCAGATGATTGTCAAGAGAATCACAATCAGCATGTAAGAGTCCTTTCCTTTAGCGAAACTATTTTTATTTTTAAAGACTAATAAAATCCAATAAATTATTGCAAGGTGATTTACCAGTTTTTTTAAATTTTTTGACATAAAAATGTGAGTATTTATAAATTATTCTAAATCCTTTTGGCCAAACTATTTGGATGTTTTGCTTTGAAGTCTTTCCAAAATATGGACCCAATTCAATGGTAAGGCATACAAATCATATGGACACAGCTAATTGTTGTGGTATTGCTTAATTCCTTAATCGAAAGGGAATGTTTAGATATAAAATACCCCCGCTGCAGCAAACCTGCCGACTAAGTGAATTTCCGTTTGTCTGAATTGATTTTCAATTATATCTATTTAATTATAACATTAGGTTTAACGAGTACCTAGGCTGCTACAAGGAAACTAATAAAGTGTTTTTGGTAAGATGTTAATATCTTAGTATACGATTAATAAATTTGCCAAGTTTGATCAAAATATTTCCATAAACAAGCAAACTACAATATTTTACAATATTCTCCATAAGAATAACATGAGAATCTTAAATTTATAATTTTTGGAATTTTCTCCGTTACCAATAACCGTACAAAACACTTTGATATACCTTCTAAATTATTTGTTTGTTTTTTTACTATTTGGAAAGGTCTAGAGAGAAATTGGGAAATTCTGTTTAGTGGGTCAAAAATGAGAAAACCCATTTTTTACCCCACAAAACCCTCCGTAAAACCCCGTTCCCATGGTCCGATTATGCTGGTCCGCGAACTCATTCAAGTTTATCCCACCTTACACCTTTTAAACCAAATTTCACCAAAATCGGACAAAAATTACTCAAGTTATTGCGTTTACGGACGTATATATATCTGGTTTTTATTATTTCACATGTATTATGTATTGAAAAAGTATCCCTAAAAAGTGAACAGAACTGAAATAAAAAAAAATATAAAAATATATACATAGGCTATACATATGTTAATTTGAACTAATGGTGTTTTGGCCCCTGATGTCTTTTTGACATCAAAATGAAAATGTAAATCGGTCCCAGGCCTAGGTCTTACCATGCCACCTACGGTAATAGCTACTTCCCTACAGGGGAAATTACTAAATTTTTAGTTAAAATAACATTGAATAGTTAGAACTGTTTGTAATAAAAGAAAGGTATTGAGAGTTTGACTTGTCACGACACAATGTTTTGTTTTGTTGAAATCATAGATAGATAATGCACCCCGGGTACTGTCAGTGATTCTTTGTTTAGTCGCATGCTGTTTTCAGCGCTGTCTCATTCGTCTGCTCTCTCATTATATTGTTATTCGATTTTCCTTATTGAATTGTTCCCTCTTCAATTTCTCTTATCTGATTGTTTTCTTATTTGATTTGTCTTACTGGATTGTTCACTCATGAGATGTTCACTTAATTCAAAGTGTTCCTCATCAAATTATACGGTTTTCTTATTAATTAAGTTTTTTATTTTCTTTTTTTTATTTGATTGTTCTATCATTCGATGGTTCTCTCGTAAGATTTCCCACTTTATAAATACTATATAAATAAATACTATATTTTAGGTATACTATAAGGTATACCTTTGTTGATAAGTGTGACTAATACACACCCATTCGATTTTCTGAAATTTAATCGTTTTTCCGTTGAACAGTATAATTGTCTCATTCCTGACTTATTACCACATTTAGTTTATTAATATTACTATAAGGTATACCTTTGTTGATAAGTGTGACTAATACCTTTGACTAATAGTCAATGCTAATACCAAGTCTAACATTATAAATTTATTTGTTTGTTTCTGATTGAAATACTGTGAACATATACTTTAAGACAATGTCTGTTGAAACGTCTTCTTGGCTTGGATAAAACTCTCTATGCACAATAAATTGAAGTTTTAAAGAAGATAGCCATCACTATTTAAATCTTCCCAAAGCATATGAAATGAATGAGGTTATATTAGGTTTTATTAGGTATGGTTGGATTCAGTTAGGTTTTGTTCGGTTAGATTAGGTTGGCAAGGCTCTTCTTCAGGCGTGTTTAAAAAGTCAGCTCATTGTCCACGATTGGAGGAACACAGGTTAGGTTAGGTTAGTTTTTTAACGAAATGTTAAATATCTGTTTATTTAATGTGTATGCGTCAACTATTAATCTTACTAATATTATAAATCTGAAATTTTGTGAGTTTGTGTGTATGTTTGTGTGTATGTTTGTGTGTATGTTTGTGTGTGTGTTTGTTGCTCAATCACGCATAAACTACTGGACGGATTGGGCTGAAATTTGGCATGATGATAGCTCACATTCCCGATTAACATTAAAGCATATTCTTATCTCAAAAACCCTTTTGGGCTCCGCCCCAGTGGCTCTGTAGTTCCCCATGTTAATCTTATGATTTTTCATATTTAAAAGGAATTAATGAATCTTAACAGCTGTTTCAATTAAACAAGTTGGTTCTGTTCTATGATGTTCAAAAGCATAAAAGTTAGAAGGATTACCAACAGGGTGCAGCACTATTATTTTTTTTTATTTATGACAACAGCTAATTTCCAACCAAAAGGTGAGTGAGCGTAGCGAACGAACTTCAACCTGGAGGCGAGTGAGCGTAGCGAACGAACTTCAACCAGGACGTGAATGAGCCATGCGAATACTTACGAAGTTAAACGGGACAAAGCCCGCGGGTACAGCTAGTCATCACTATAATTACAGGACAAATTACATTAGTGAAGACTCTCTTGAAAACTCTTTGTAATGTTGTCTCACCAGTTTATAAGTACGAAAATTACAATTGGTACATACCTGACAAACAACCTTTGACTCTAACAACTGGTGGTGGTTTTTGTCACACTGTTATCAGGGCCGCGGGCATTATGGGTAATTTGGCGCCGACAAACATATTACCCGGCTCAACGACTGATACGGTGATGTCACTACCATTGTTTTGCCCTTATCGGATTTGTTAATACCCTATAACAGTGTATCGGCAAAGTGTCTACATTATCCAAACACAAGGTATTCATTGTTTACATAGTGTTAACACAGACAATATAATACTTTAATGGTTTATTCCATTGTCTGTGGTGTTAATGTGATGATTAATTTTGCAGTAAGTTAATTCTGTAAAAATATTTATATTTAATAAGTGTATCTGTGCCAATAAGCACTATAGGGTTTTAGTCATCCATTGGCAATAAAACAAATATTTTTTTAAATACCATCTTAAATGTTGATTTATTCTCTAAGAAATGTAAAGAAATCAAATTATATACTCGTCAGTATATTTTAACCAAAAAACTAGTTGATATTCAATATCTTTTATATTCTCTAATTTTATTTTATTTGAAACCACTCTAATAGCATTTCATTCTGTATGTATTTTAATATATTTTATAAAACATTATAACACGATTTATAAATCATTTACAACTAAACATTGAGGAAAGGTTCGCCCTTTAAAGAAATTAAGAAGTTTGAAAACCCTCTTTGACACAGGTCACAGCGGAACCGTATGTTTCATGGATCAGCTGTTTTCATACAGCCACAGACAAGACAAGGGGAACAAAACTTTTATTTCCTTAGTCAATGATACAGCTTTGAGCACAGATGAGGAAAACAGCTGATGAACACAACAACTGTACATCACGCAATGGGGATGTTTGCAGGTACATTGTGCTTTTGTGCTACTTTCTATGTGTCTTGAAAGTAGGATTGAAGCAATCTGAACATTCTAAGTATTGCTCTTTTACGTGAAAATAAAACAGGAATAGTATTAATGTACAAGTAAATTTACAATACTGTTGAATGGTTATTATAAAAATATAATTGTTTTCAATAATAATATACTTTGGAAATCATTAATGTTTCGGTAAGGAAACGTTTTAAAAAGGTGTTCTGTGTATACTTGTTGACCACTTGTGTGGTTTAAATTTGCTTTGTTTTTTAATCGTTTACATATCATATTTTAACATTTAAAACGTTTGTATTTGAATTTCCACATTTTATATGGGTTAAATATACAATGTTTATATTTAATACTTTTTAGTCATCTTTATGCAAGTTTTAGATATTTTTTTGTATTGAAAGTACTGTAGCTTTGTTTCGACTATAGTATGTTTCCAAGATTTTATTACATTTCTAAGTTTTTAATTTTAAAAGGACACGAGTAGTAGTGAAATACATGTTTAAATCGTATGTGTATCAAAAATTTCAGTGAAACTTGTAAAAAAACACACACACAACAATAAAATACTGAATTTACAAGCTATTTGATACTCCAGAATCTAGAAGGCAAATATTATGTTTAATGGACATAATTGAAAACCAACAAAAACAAAAGCTATTTTTATACTTGAAACCAAAACCTTATTTGAATTTGTAGGCCTAATCATAAATTGATGTAAACGTACAAATATAAGGAATTAGATTACAAATCATTCAAACTATAAAAATTCCATGGTTCACCCAGAATTAATGTCACGTAGCTTAGTTCATGTTCTATTTGTTGGACAAAAGTTACATCCACGTTATTAGTAACCAAGAGAAAAACAAATGCTAAACAAAACCAAAACACTAAGGCATTATTAATGAGCAGCCTACGCAACGACCCCTTCACAAATGGTTCTAGGGTTGTTTTATTTAAGCACAACCCCAAAGGAAAACTACAACTTTCATTCTCTGTTATAATTGTCGTACTTAAATTACAACATGAGGGTTAAATGTGCTGGAAAGTCAATTGTTTCTTAATCATATGATAGAAGAACCACAGGTTTTGATTGACACAATCATGTGTTATTAGCTGACTCACTTCATTTTACCTGTCTAATTTTCTTAGAACACACTGAAATTCAACTTATCCGTGTACAAAGGACCAAATATATAAAAAGTCAAAATAGTGTACTTAAACTACTGCTAGGGTTCTATTAAGTTTTTTAAATCCTATTTTCACGTCCTAGGACGCTAGGCTAGCTTGGAACAGTTTTTACACATTATTTTATCCTAGTCTCTGGACTAGTGGGTCGTGGCATTATCACATAGTATAGATAATATACATTGGTGATTTGCGGGATTTGATGCTGGGACCTTACGGCAGAAGCCCCGAGCTCTACCATTAGACCAGCTCTGACACAGACGTGCAAGACATTATAATATTTATTTAGCTAATATTCATTTTAGGAGAAAGTTTCTTACTTAGAACCAAGTAATAACATAACGTCAGTTGTTGAAATTGACTTTGAGCACAAACATTGTAAACCTAAAAACCTATGCTGTATTAAAAATGCTGTATTTAGAAAGAATTATATTGTGAAATAATACTTTCCGTTGCATTTAAAATTTGTTAAATGCATTGAGCTGCTTATGTAAAGCAAAGAAATAAATGACAATGTCAAATTGGGACATTAGGGTTGGTAAAATTCAATACAATTTAAAGCCCAGGCAAGTACACTTAACACCAATAAAACTTCTCTATTCACGAATATGCTGACAATAGAGTAAAGGATGGCCGAATCATCTCGGAAAGCACAAAGTGATTTATCTTTTGAGCCGTAAAGTTATCTCTATGATAAAAGCGACAAGTCTGCAACGACAAGTCTGCAGACAAACGGTCTGCCATGGACACATGGTGAAATGGCTTCTCCTTTAGACTATGAATACGAGATATAACAAACTTTGATACAGGAATCTCTTATATGATGTTGTATTTATGGTGGGGAACAGAAACCTTACAACACTTTTCCAGTTGTTTTCCTAAGCGGGTAAAACCAAAAAAAGGCATGATTACCTTATATTTTTCAAAATAAATATTTGGTTGTGAAAGTTTAGTACGTTTCTTTACTAAGCCGCATTACAATTCTTAGATACTAAGTAGCTAATTACTCTATATTAACAAAGGTGCATCAGTATTACTGATTCAGTAATGCAAACCTTTATTTCCAAATAGAAATCTGTTGAAACATGATCCAAACAGAAGATTTTACATAAGGTATTGAAAAGCTATTAAATGTACTGTAGTTTTAATATAAATACGTTTATTTAAACAACATTAATGGTAGTTCAAAACAATATGTTTAAGATACAATATTTTGGAATTTTTCAATATTATCGTTTTTTAGTGTTTATATTTTTGGGCTGAGTTTTGGCAAAAGCATGTCTATGGAAATAGAGCGCAATTGGACACACCCCTATTAATAGGCAAATACTTCGGCCCGTACCTTCCTAGGCTTTACCAATGTGTGCATTTAAATAACCTCGTTTTTTATCCAGTAGCATTGACTTTATCAGTAGTTTATAATAGTTCTGTTTATGTCTTATTTTCAAATTTTTTCACACATCTATTAGAACTGTGATAAATTAGTCCACGTATATGAGCAGAAAATTGCATAATTATAACTAGCGTTTCGGGGAGCGGACCTGGTCTAATATAGCACGGAACTACAGTCCCTAAGGTCCCGGGTTGAAATCTGCCAAATCACCAATGAAATTTATCCAAGTTCATCAACTGTTAAAACATAAAAAACAACTGAGAAAAACATATACAATTTATGTGTGCAAAAAGCCAAGAAAAATACAATAAAAACTAACATTGCAGTCGACAAAGCACAAATAATGTGTCGTGAAGAGAGGATATCATTAAAATGAAAAGACGTTGGAGCAATATTTCAATTGTTTAATATAATATGAATACAAAGGAGTTTGATGACAAAGAGAATGAACAAACCGGTCATGAATGATTTACGACGCATTGCATGATGAACCAAATATCACCTCTACAACGGGGTTGGCTACAGAAATCCGGGTCAAAGCGCGGTTTGTACAAAGGGAAATAAAATCTGGTCTATTTGTGCATGGGTTTCCATGGATACTTAGTTCGTTCGGACAGGTACATAATGTTGTAGTTTAGTAGGGTTGTTGTACTTACTGTATCAGAAAATTGATACATACTTTCTCCCATTAACTTGTCAAAAACCTTTATAATGGGTAAGTGGTGGGGTAAGTGAGATATTTTACAAGAAAGAAAATCTTACTAATATTATAAATGTGAAAGTTTGTGTGTTTGTTTGTTTGTTTGTTTGTTTGTTTGAAGTTCAATCACGCTTTAACCACTGGACGGATTGGGCTGAAATTTGGCATGATGATAGCTTACATTCCCGATTAACATATAGGCATATTCTTACCTAAAAAATACTTTCGGGCTCCACCCCAGTGGCTCTTTAGCTCCCCATATTAACCTTATGAGTATTCATATTTAATGGGAATTAAAGAATTTAGTCAGCTGTGTTTCAACTAAAAAGTTGTTTCTATGATATGCATTAAAGTTTTAATGATATGCATTAAAAAGTTATAAGATTTACCAACAGGGTGCAGCACTATTATTTTTTTGCATTTATGAAAACAGCTAATTTGAATTAAGCATCGACAAAAAACTATGATACGCAATGAGAACGGTCAAAGTAGGATTGTTTACAGGCATGTTTATGTTTTTAATTTCAGGAATGATTTTGATATGTTGTGGTTTTTTAATAATTAATTTTTCTCTATTGTTTAGGAGAAGTGGTAGAACCTTATTGCTATGGTAGATGTGTAATACTATAGTATACCCTAAATTTAAAGAAGCAAATTTTATCAAACTGTGTCCTCTCGCATTGCAAACGCAAAACTTGAGTATAACTGCAATAAGCATTTTATTCTTGATGCCAACCCCGTACGAAGGACGGGTTCTCTGCTAGTATGATAATATTTGGATCGTAAGTTTTACATAATTGATGGTTATACAATATTTTAGAGTTAAAAACACCATGCATAATAAGTTTGAATCAAAATTTGACGAGCAAAACATTCGTTTGTAAAAATACGATCTTTCTGTTATTTTATGGGATTTTATAGGAAAATCATGATTATACAGGGTGTCTTGCAACCATACGAACAAAATTTTTCGCGCAAAAGAAACAAAAAAATGCAATATAAACATGTGTTCTATCTCATTCCGTTTTCGGTCTATCTGCCTGTATGTGATTTTTACAAAAACAAATAACTCCTAAACTATTTTAGCTACAGCGTTGAAATTCTGTAATGTTTATCTTATTGACTACTATTTTGTGCGAAATATGAATAAAAACTCTCTAACTGTTTAAAAATTGTGGCTTTTTAAAATATTTGATGCCAAATTCCAACGAAAATTTTGCTAATTATTTGCAGGACATGTAAAATTTAGTAAATATTATACAGATTACAACGATATCTTATAAACTTAGTTTGGACAAAGTATAACTGAGAAATAGTTTTTTTTTTTTTTTTTATAACTTTAGTTTTCTCAATTTAAACAATGTAAAAATAATAAAAACTACTTTTTCAAACCCCTAAAAAAGAACGAAGAAACAAAGTATTTTACATTATCCGGCGGGGAATACTCCAGTTCAAATATGCAAACAAAATACTTAATTTGAGGATTAAAACGGAGTTCAAATTTAGATATTTAACTAAAGCAACATTTATAACAACATTTACATTTATTTAGCGTAAAATATTGAAAGCATAATAATGCGTGGGAGCATTATTGCTGTAATGTAACAATAAATTTAAATCTCCATTGCAAGCAATAATGCATTACGAATGCAGTTATTTTCAAGATAAATGATGCGCCCTAATAGTGTAACAAGTGGCCCATAACATTAACATCGTAGTCGCATACTTTATTAGCATGGTTTAGATTTCTTATATAACAATACAATATGAGATTCAACATATGATTGAATTAATAAGATTAATTTTTGCAATAAAAGGTTTTTGTTACCTGTATCCGTCAAGTGATCCTAGATTGTAGTTAGTAGACTACAGCTGTTTCGTGTTCATAAACACTTCTTTAGGTCAAATATAAACCACGAAAACCTCTCTTTCGCTCTCCTCCTACTTCCTTCTTTCATAGGTCAGGTTAGGTTGGGTTTGGTAAGGTTAGGTTAGTGTGTTTAAATTTTGATATTTTTGCCAAGGAGAAAATAATAATAACGAGTTTTAAAGCCCACATGAAAGAAATAATTATGAGGAAGGCAAAGGAGAGGATTTGAGGGACGGATAGTACAGCCCCCTCTCTTGCGGAACAAGAGAGATGTCCGTGGAACAAAAGTAACGTTTCGATCAGTCCCGAAATCAACCTGCTGACCCCCGGAACAAAAGTGATGTGAAGAAATCAGCCTTCAACCACGGAACAACAGTGGTACAGCCAAAATCCGCTAGGGTTCGGCAAATCTACCGATCACTCTTGCGCGTCACTGTTTCAAAAATTCATAATTTCTTCAGTATGCTCCAAAAGCGTCTGATGACAACTTTCAATGGACGATAAAAATTGTTATTCAATAAAATCACTAAACATAACCACGTATACTTTACTTTTTTAACTAGGCTCTAGTCCGTATTAGTTTTTCCACATTACCTCAGACTAAAGTCGCGGCATTATAACTAAGATAAAATTATTGATTGGTGCGATTTGAACCCGAGATATCGGGGACCAAAGTCCTGCGCTCTACCACTAGACCAGCTCGTTCCCCAAGAAAGTATACTAAATACACTCAAAGTAATAAATACCCTACAGTATAATATACCTACAACAAACTAAAGCAGAATATGATTTAGATCACAAAATGATAAATTATTTGTTATCTGTAACGCGGACACGTAAAACAAAACAAAAGCACATAAATCTTGGATTCCCCAAAAAAGTTCTCTCTCTTAACGGACAGACCTTCATGAAAAACACATTACAGGATTTATAAGGTTCGCTTATGTAAACAGTATGCAAATTTGTACGCTTAAGAGGGAGGTAGATTTGAATAGGAAATGTTTATTTATTATACAGATAAATAACCTAACATAAGCTGTATTTGTGCACAAACGTAGAACTTATTTCAACTGCCATTAGTTGTTTTATAGCCGAGAATCGTGCAGTAACTATGAATCCTACATCTGATATCGATAATAATATTATATTCATACCGCGGCATCCATTTTATATTTTTTAGGCTTGAGAACCAAAGTAGTGTAGAAATCCAAGCAATTGGTTAAAAAACTCCGATTGACCTATTTGTATAAAACTATTTATTAGCTAATTATGAAAACTATCTGATGGTACATGAAAATTTAATAGGACTTTTAATAAAATAAAACATGTTACGTAAAATTCACAATGAAAACTTTTAGTACTTTTTCGTATTCACTTCATAAACAACACTTCATAAATGAACTCAGTGAAGAAGTGGAAACTTTAAGCATGAGATAAAAATGTTAAGAGCAGAGATAAAATTATTTCAGTGTAAAAAGGTTCCGATGAACCATCCCAGCTTGTTTAAAATGTTTAATTCAAAACCTCCGCGCTTAGAATAGCTTGGAAAGGAAGGAATCACAAAAGGTGTGAATGGATCTCATTTCTTCGACATTGAAAGACACTCCGGCTTCGAGTAAAAATTCAAGATTTTGTTCGTTACTAACTGAACAAATCTTATAACGTTTTGACTGACTGCATTTCAGCGATGAATAAATAATGTTCATCAAATGAATACTGAAATAAAATCCCTCGAGCGTTTTTGTATGGATCTTTTGAGATTCTTAGGAAACCAATTAGTAGATCTAGAAATAAAACAATGGTTATTAGTTTGGTAAAGTAAAGATTTTGACTGGGAAAGAACATATTGTTTTAAACATACAGTTCTTTACAGGAAGGTGTTGGGATGTTTGATTTTATATTACAAGCCCATTTATGCATCGATAGCTTTGAAACTTAACTTACAAGTAAGGTTTTGAAAAAAATCAGGGAGGAATTTTCAACCTCCTCTAATGTTTGTAGTGAATGGTGTTATAAAAACTTTCTTGGCTTTATTCCCTGATTTATTTACTACGTTGTAGTTTCAGCATATATTGTCGACCAACTGTTATATTGTGGTAAAATGATTAACCTAATCTTCTTAAGTCCAGTTTTTCTGAAATAGAAGTTCGAAAAATAACTTTTATGTTGAATAAAACGTTGTCGGTGGGATATTTATTTTAGTAACGTTACAGAATCAGTTAGAACATTTTTACAACACCAGTTCCTGAGATTTGTACACTTTGGTTATAGTTGGATTATTAGATGGTTCAAATCTCGAGCAGGAAACCTGAATTTGTATATGTGTGTTGGTAGTTACCACAACAATCGTTGATACCTGAACTAATAGACACATTTTTCAAAATATATAGACTATAAAACAATCACTATCATTTTTGTGTGATGAAGCCACTAGGTATTTGGTTAGGTATAAGGTATTAGGTTATTACTTAATGAATGGCAGACGAGTATACACTTATACATTTAACCTCATTAGGTTAATGCTAACTGTAGCTTTTTATTGACTAAGATCAGCTGTTTATTCAGACACAATGATTTATTAGAAGCCCAATGGACAGCTGGGTCCTGTTTCGAACAATTAAAAGGGCTTCTGACTAACCTCAGCTTTACACTGGTGACTTCCAGAATGTTGGACTAGCACTACAACCTATCAGCTAAATGTTGATGTAAAATATAAGTTCAAACTATATTACCTCGTCATCGTAGTTGTCCGGGTCCGACATGTTGTGCTGTGTTGAATGTTCACTGATTCATGACGTCACTACCAAGCCTCAGGTTCACAGGTTTGATCCATTCCGCCTCACGGTCTGGAACAAAGAAATCTTACAATTATCACAATGAAATCGCAGAAAGATAAATGTATAGTCTTGCAATTGTAATTGAAAGTAAAATTCTATAATGCGGTTGTAAATGCAAATACAAGGCCGTGGCGTTGGTGTGGGAACGTCGCATCGGCCACCTGTGGTATTAATGGTATTAACAGTCATAACATAAATGTAAACATTGCACTGAAGCTCCTTTATAAATGCCACAGCTGTTTCGGTAGGCCGTGGCTGCGACGTTGCCACTTTTGTCCAGCCGCAGCCTTTTAGAGAAGGCCATGATAAAATGGTTAATACAATCTTAAGATCATATTATATATATTTTATACTCTAAAACAAGCGCGTGTACAGACAAACTTTTATTTTCGTCTAAGGATTTTTAATTTTTTTGTTTATTATGGGGTATTTGGCCACGATAAATCGATTGGAGTTGGTCACAAGGCCGGGAAATGTCCAGTTTTCGCCATACAGCCCTTGAGTTATAGCATTGCTATAGTCAATACCTTTTTGTAGCTGCAGTTAATAAACAGCTGATAAAGGTTGTTTTTATTGCAATCTATTTATAAAGGTGCATTAAAATGCTTTTCCTACAGTCACCCGACAAAGTTGGCTTCTTTGTACTGTTTATAGTACAGAAAGCTGCTAATTGCTGCATATTTATACTTGCCGTACGGTTTATACTTTGCCGCACATCAGGATTCCAACGAAACAAAACAGCGTGGTTCTATTATGCATGTAATCCGTGTACGCTTGGAAATAGGTTGGCAACACTTAAAGATAATAATAATATGAGCAGCTGATTGACTATTATAACTACGATTTAACCTGTCATTTCGTGTTTATAGTTTCGGTATTTCTGAACTTTTCTTTTAGACGTTTTTAAAACATTCCTACGATCTTAATAAACAAGGAAATACCTTTAAAGCATTTTTTTAGGCGCGGGAACCACTTCAAATTACAAAAACATACGGAACTATATTCTCAAAATGCGGAGCATATTTCTTGCCGAGGAAAAATAGCGGAGTGATACGGACCGCGGGTACTACTTTCTCTAGGGCACCATTTTATTTGTGTTGCCAGCTGAACCTAAAAACGTGTTGTATAGTGTTTGAAAGACTAATTATTTATATGCTTTATAGTGACTGTAGGAAAAATATAATGTGCAACACGAGTGAAAAAGGCCTTTGCTGCACTCGAGATCATTCAGCACTCGCCTGCGGCTCGTGCGTAAACATTACTCTCGTGTGCAGCAAAGTGCCACTTTCACCACTAGTTACACAAAACTATTGTTTGTATCATCTAATTGTGTTCACATTGATTAACTTAAATATCTTTAATTGAGCAAATTAACTTGTATATTAAGTTTGTTGAATTCAATCCGAGCAAAGCTCGGTCTCCTGGTACTTTAAATATAAAGACAGACTTTACAACAGCTTCTCATACAGATTTTCATATTTTCGTCTTAAGACATACAACAACATCCAAAGATTTGCCAAATATGTGAAACCGACAACAACGACCAATTAAACTTTATTTAAATTTGAAGAAAAATACAAGTTTATATAGTAATCATTTGGGAAAATAATTTAAGATAAGGTAATATCTAACACTACTAAGTTATTGGTTAAAGGTTAATTTCATCTGCAGTAAGTTTGCTGTGATCGATACTTTTTCATGATCAGATAAAAATACACTTAAAATGGAGCACAAAAGAAGGTGCTAAAGCTGGGATAATGGTGGAATAAAGCTCTGCCATATAAATAAAATGGGGTTCAATAGAAATTGTGTATGTGACTTGACATTGTTTGAGGTAAAAAATCATAACAAAGTGTTTTCATAAAGATAAGTTTTATATTATTTTAGGAAATATGATAAGATTCTCAAATGATACTCGAAAATCAATTGTGGAAAAATGTACAGGTAATTGTTTATTTTTCTAGTAGTTACCAATTTAAGTTTTTTAATGTTACTTAGTTTTTAAAGGCAATTTTCATAAGTCCGTGGCAAAATTCGTTTAGATTAAAGTATTAGGTAAGTAATAGTTTTTGTCATTTCTCTCCTTATACTTAAAGGTATTCAAGGTACTTGGATGGAAGTAAAAATAAAATAAATTTAATTCAACCGCAATATTAAAGAACTACATTGTAGTATTACTTATTCAAACCATAAGAAAAAAATTTTATGGAATTCTTTTATTTAGTTCACGAATCAATAAGTTGATTCAACGTACGTATCAATTAAAAATGTATAGGTTAATTATTGATTATATTGAGAGTAATTAGCTACGTTGATTACACTTGGGGAACCAATTGTTCAAAAATAAAGATTTAAATGCATCCCACTTCATCCATTGCAAAGTAGCTGTCACATATTTGAAAGGATATTTGTGATCACATCAATATTTTTTCAATACATTAATTTAGTTTGTTTGGAAGCAAGACTTGCAACAAGTAATTATTATTGTCAGTATAAATTGAGATGGGCACACCACCTATGTGCGTATTTTATTTTATACTAAATATGAGTAAAGGATGAGTGTAGAGTGCAGAATAGCGTGTGATGCCTTGTGTAGCCTTGTCCCTGACTAAGATCAGCTGTTTCATTAGTCAGGACCATTATGTTAAAATCCCAATGATCAAGGACAGCTGGGTCCAGTTTTGAACCACCAAAGAGCCACACGCTTTTCTCAGGATCAAGGCGACCTTTTGATTACTAGATAAGGACTATAATCACTGAGCTATAGAGAAAAAATTTCTTACTAAAAATTAGCTTTATAAAACAGTTTTACCGGGATGGAGTAATATGTCTAATTTTATAGGTAGTTTCCCCTTATACATTTCACTGTTAACAGAGGAATCAGGTAAAATGTAATATTTTTATTTCACATAAAGTCACAAATAATTAGTTGACACTTTTGTAGTTATTTGAGCTATATTATCTATCGTCGACGGTTTCCAGGCATTGTGTCCTCTCAGATAAGAGCCAAGAGAACTTGTTTCCTGTGAATCTTCCAGTTTAAACAACCCCTTTCAGCGTCGGTGACGAGGAAATGCAATTGTTTGTTCTCAGTACCTCAGGCTGAATATTTAAACATGGCGATATCACAAATTATTCAACAGCTCAATGAATACTTGCATTCCAAGTTGTTTCTTCAGTCTACAGTGTTTGAACATATTTTTATCTAGGATGGGTACACGATAATGGGTTGGTAAAGATATATTTAACAATATTTTTAGCTCGCGAAATCCACTTGAATATTTTGAATTGAAGTAGATTTTCATAACAACCAAAGTTTGAATCATAATTTGTTCAGATAAAGCAGTTTATTTAATAAATTTTACATCATTATTATACTAAATCATATAACAGTATTTAATGCGTGATTGAACTTCAAACAAACGAACACACACACTTTCACATTTATAATATTAGTAAGATTAGCTGTAATAAAAATAGGGGTTACGTATCCAAACAAAAATGGAAAATGAACATTGCAGCGACATTAATAGCATTGTTACGTCATACCGCTGAATATATTCACTAGATGAACATTGTTGGTTATGTTGTGTAAGATTAATCGTGTCTGGTGCTAATGTTTGTGTTCAACAAATAATGAGAACGTTGCTGCTAATCTTGTGCAGATAATTACTCATAATTATTATTATCAGAGCTAAAGATAATTACTCTGCATTATACGGTAACTATTCTAATACTTATATGTAAAATTCAACATGTGAAAATCAACATTGTGTGAACATAATCGTAGGCCATCGCAAAATTGTGGAAGCATTTTGGTAATTCATAAATTTAAGTGAAAAATTGGTGTCTGGATATTATTTTAATTTAAAATAAGATTACATGCAAAATTCATAAACATTGGATGGGATTATTGGCATTTAATGTATTATTTATACCAATAATAGTATATTTCGTACCTAGGGCCGAAAATGAGGTTTTGCCGGCTCGAGATAGTTTTTAAGTTCGAGACGAAGTCGAGAACTTAAATCGATCGAGAGCTGCAAAACCATTTCGGTCCGTGGTTCGAACGCTATTTTTCACCACACTATTTCCTATTACCACTATTTACCACTAGATTATAATAATGCACACTGATAGTCAACACAACTTCAACTTTAAGGTTATGTGAAGAAATAGTTTGAAGAATCAGCAAAAATAAAAATGAATAGTTGCTAGGCAACAGTGACAATAACACAATTCTATTGCAATGCTATGGATTTTGATTGTGTATTTAAAATGCATTCATGTTTTAAGTAAGTAAGCGGACAGCTGATTTTGCGGCCCCGGCCTGTAAAAACCTGCTCGGTCCCCAAATTACGATGACAGCTGGCATGGCCAGCAAAACGTAACTTTCAGCCACCAATTAACGTATGTAATACAGCCAAAAACATCATAGTGTGGTGAAAAATATTGTTTAGTCCTAAACGTGTAAATAAATAGGGGTTTGAAATGAGAATGCTATAAGAGTAGATTGAATGCCATACAATTTTAAACTTAACCGCCTATAAAAAACGTGTTATCAACAAACTTAAATTTTAAAAAATCTCTTCTAAATGAATTCTCACAACTTAAACTATATTTAACTGAGTAATTTTGTTAACAATTTCACATTAAGGACAAATATAGCACATTGTAGCGATATTTTAGTTAACACAGTTGGTTTTTTAGAAAAGTTCAATAATCAGCTTCTCACAACTACTTTTTTGCATGACCATTTTACACCATACTGCGGCAGGGAAGCCAAGTAAATAGCGTTACATTACTTGAACGCCGGAGACAGAATGAATAATTCAAGTACACCCGCATATAAAAGAGAAAGTGATTTTTCAGCTCTTGAATAAGACAGGATCGGGTGTCCAACAAAGTGCATTTGTATACGATATGTAAACTCGTGCGGCTACATAATATCACTAGAGGTACTCGGTGAGGAGGTGTAGGCAGGGAACTAGGTGTAGTAGTGGTTCCACAAATAATTGTTTTGTAGAGTTGATAAAATAATGTAAAGAAATGCATGTAGGCATACGCTAAACGGGTAATTTCAAGAAGAGGGCAGCCTCTCTTTCACAGTGGACTGTGACGGTTAGGTTTAGGATAGGTTAGTTCAGTCTAGTGCTGGTTAAGTAATGACAAACAAAAAATAATTAAAAAAACAAATTTGAAACGTTGTGTAATTCTATAAACAGACAAGTCTACAAAGCCGTCGAGTTAAACTCATTTTCTTTGTTTTCATGTGTTTAGAAATAGTAGTATATTTGATGCATCGCATCATACATGAAACTAAACCAAGCTAAGAGTCCACTTAGAGTGGCTGCCCTCAATTTTAAAATATCCGACAATATTACTGTACCGTTTTTCATAACTCTGCATTAAAATAAATAGGGCAAAATAATGGCTTTTAGCTTCCTTTGTGTGCAATGTGGAACACCCTGACACGAAACCTGTAGAGCGAGCTGCACTATACATGTTATTGAGAGCTTCCTTGCATATTTATTATTCATTTCATGATCAATAAATGTTTTCTAGTTTTAAATCCCTTTTATTGTTCCAAAAAGCACCGCAGAAGACATTGAGGGCTGAAAACTCGTTAGTGACGGTATTACCGTGACTTGGCAGTGTGCCAGGCCAGGGGATCAGGGATGTGTTAAAAGCACGTCTTGGCTAAATATTTAATCTTAACACAGGGTTTAACATTAAAATTTCATAGCCTTTACTTGACGACATGTATATTATTTTAAATCAACTCATTTTATGTATTGATAATATTTTGAATTAACAAACACAAATAAACCTCTTTGTGAACAGAAATATCTGCGTTATCTGCGTCATAAATTCTTAACCTAAAAACAAAAAACAAAAAACTTATTATTTAAAGATTATATGTATCACATTGATATGTACACTGTCCAAAATAACTTTAAAAGTATGTAAAAAAATGGCCACCAGTGGCACGAAAATCTCCTGAAAGGTCCTATCTCCACGTCTAAAAACAATAAATATTTTAATTTAAAATCTAATGATCTAGCACAGGGGGATATTACTAGTAAAAATGGTACTTTTCTGTAACAAATTTTAATTTATTGTAAATTGTTGGATTTATTTACCTAATAAATCTACGAAAATGTCTTACTATCGAAATGCACAATTTGGCCTTGGGTGCCTCGTATTCTATCTCAGCAATAAAGAACGTTAGGATACACGAGGGTGTTTGATAAAAAAAAAACAGCTGTTTTCTAAAGTACAACAAAAACCTTTTATTGATTATCCTTGTATAACGATGTTAATTTTAGATTATTCACAAAAAAAATATTAATTTAAACTATTCAATGAATAATATTATACAGTTTTTTGTGTTTCAGCTGATAAATCTTATGTCTTAATCAACATTTCAACTCACTTTTCTTCAAACTTTTTCCTTAAAATTAAAGATGCTCATATTTGAAATGGGAAATAAGCAATTAATCTAAAACCCTCCATTCAGCCTCTAATCCCGCCATGTGACGCTATCGGTGAGCAGCAGACAGCCGAACGTTACTTCAATCCTTGAATTAATCAGTTGCTGAAAACTAATTCAGGATTCTTGAACTATTGATGATTTACTGATTAACTTATGATACTTTTGATGAACTGAATTTTTAGAATAGAATAGTCAATCGTATTATTGTTATTTGTGAAATCACACTATCATGATTTTTAGTAATGACGATTTTAAATCTATGTAGAGAATCGTCTCCCGCTAGAGCACCATCGTTTTTTTGGTGGTTTCGTAGTCACGTGAGTCTACAGATTAACACCAGGGTCACGTTGTTATCACGTAAATATATGTTGGTAAATGGTAAGATTTGAACACAAAGCTTTTAGGATAAAAGTGATGTACTACCATTACAGCAGTCACTCTAATGACAAACACTCGAACTAATTTTACTTTAAATCTACATCCAATATAGCACCTTTCCACAATATGATATTCTTTTAAAACGAAACAAAATTAATATTATACATGTTTACACGTTCTATCTATGGAATAATAAGCAAGGAACTGAAAGTTTAGCAGTAAAAACAACACTAAAAATAAGACTTAAGCATCACGGCTAAGCTGTTTTATTATGGAGGGGGGAGCTTATTCAAGAAGTGGTGTCCAGTAAAATTCTTTTAGTTTTTTAAGCATCCTCCGTAAGTTGGAGAATAACTCTTGGAAAGTTACATGTACCTAAACGTAGGCTTAACACAGTAAAAAGTTTTGAACATCAATGTTTAAGATGTTACATGTTTATAACGAAATTTTTATCTAAAAATCTTTGTGATGATTATTTTACTAGTTATATTGGAGGTTTTAGATTGTGTGTGTTTTGCAGCCAATCAACATTTTATCAATGTATCGACAGTGAAAAAACCTTTCATCAATCAATAATGAAGTATAAAATGCGGTTCAAACCAGACTTTTGTTCACAGAATGCACAAAAAATGCAGACAGATTTATTTTTTTATACTAAGATGAACCTGTGTAATGACTTCTAATTATTTATAAAATTTTGTGATCAACCTAATTTATCACATGAAAATGCTATGCTTGGATACTACAATCTTTGAAAGGGGATTTTCCTAGATATCCACTAGGAATTGTGTCCTAGCATAAGTTGTCAGAGTATATACTCTCCTGTCAGAAACACTCAAATCAACTTTGAAAATAAAGTATGTTGATATGGTTTTGACTTATTAAATTTTCAAGGAATAAATTCCAGATTATAAACATGAACTGTATACAATTACGTAAATCTAAAATTTAGAACTGCTACAGTGTCTGGAGCTGGAACTTTGCCATATTAAGGTACTTGTAGAATCGATTGCATTAGATTACTACAAGCTCTCTGGGGCTTTTCACTCGTGTTTCCAATTCTTGGTTGGTGATTTTTTTTCAATAAATCAGCCTTACGTTATAAAACAAAACCACACAAATATAAACATAACCATGGGATGGAAAACACATTTTTTAAATCTTAGTATTAAGTATTGTTTAGAGAAATTATTATACTTAAGCAGTTATCATAAACTGAAGCAATTTCTTCCACATTATCCAGTGTTCACAATTGACTACAGATCAGTTTATGGCAACGGTGTTTAAGTTGTAAAGCTATTTTATTTCCAGTTTATTAACCTATCTTTTTGGTTTAATGAACTGTGAATTAAAATTTAATAATTAAGAACCTCGAATCAGTAACTAAGAACTTACTTCATTGATTATCTGTGTACAGGAAAATACTGGCATACAACCGAAAAGTGTGTGTTTAATTTAAATGTAGGGATCTTTCAAACATTCACCATTTAAAGTTGCTTTATAGTTCCGTATGTTTCATAGTTATAAATACCAATATTTTACTTTATGACACGCAATGCGAACAAACGTCCGCGTGGCTTAATAACAACTACTACATGGAGTAATAAAAATGTGTCGTTTCTCTTTCAAACGCAACATACTCGAATTAAATACACGCAATCTTTAACCAGCTGGTTTAGGGTTTTCACTGAGGCTCCTTTTTCATCGCATTGAAATTGTACCGGACAAATTAATTGTAGTAGGTAGAAAGCTATGGATTTGTCTTAGTTTGTTTAAAGTAATCACCAGGTTTACGGAAATTTAAACGAGTAAATTTTTAAGTTTTGCGAAACTAAAATACACCCAGTTGTATTAGAGGAACGGTTTAGGGGTTTAAAAGTAGCAAAAGAATATTGTACAAATTTGTTGAAGGTGCTAAATAAATATTCTTGTACAAATTTGATGTATTATTTATCAATCCAAATATTTATTCATCCAATCAATTCAGTTTACACAGTAGTACAACTATTGACTATATTTACTTTCTTATTACCGTCACGGATCAGCTAAATACAAAGTCAGGTATATCCTCCTAGGGTATATTTCTATCGGGTACACATGTTTTGTGGTTTACTACTAATATCTTGCCAGATGGCCGACAGTTAGCTAATGGATTATTTGTAAACTATTGATTGCCCTATATTTTGATTACCAAAGAGCAAAGCGCTCACAATAAAATTCACCCAGCAATGGGATGGAAACATTACCTCGTCTGCGCTCAAGCGTAAAATAGGACACGAATTTTACCTGCAGCTATCATAGTCAACGGTACAACAATGAACTTTAAACAATACTTTGTTTAAAGTTCATTGTTGGTGTCTATGTTTTTCAAGGTATGACTGGGGACATTCCCCATCATGATTAGTAAAAAACTATGTTTTTTATGACGTTTAGGGATCTGGTATCTGATCCAATTTTTTGATGAGAAAACAAGGACAGTGCAAATATCAACCCGAAACTTAAATAATATCTCAAATAACAATAGTCTCTCAAATAACATATAAGCACAACAACAACATATAAGCACACACAACAACATATAAGCACATACAACAACATATAAGCATAAAGTATAACAAGTATTGATTTGTTTCTGGCAATTACCCTCCAATGTCATTGTTTAGGACCTGCACGAGAGTTAAACGGAATTTGCAAATTCAATTCGTATTTATAAATTGCAAACTTTTCCTTAGTTTAAAATTTTATGGAAATAAACACAAACTATCAATTCTTTAAGCTAAGTCTTATAAAAAAGAGTACACTTTTGAGTAACAGGGCATGACAATTATTTCAATACTAGGTGAAACCCGTCGAAATCGACGGTTACTTTCAAGGTTTACGCCAATTCATATAACTGCGATAAATTGAGTGAAACTATACACATTTTGTTTACATGCATTGTTAACCAACGTATCTATAAAGGATGATGTGATCTAGTTTAAAAGAAATATGACCTTTCTGTCGTTATTCATTGGGCCATATTTACAGCCAAAATGTTGTGTTATTTTGAATAATATTACCAACCCAGTGGGCCACGGTCCGTAATATAGGCCACTGCAAATAATTTGTCAAGATAGGTACCATTTTAGGCAAGGTTTCTGTGTTTGGATGTTATTAGACACAGGGTAAGAGCAAAATAAAATTCTTCTGCAGATGAATTATCTGTTGAAGAAATATAAGCCGAATTATAAATGTCACAATGCGAGTTTGAGCATTTTGTAACTATGGATAAGCTACATAGATTTTTTTTAAAGCTGCTGCTCAGTGCACATTAAGAATATATTTTTAGAGATAAATTAAATGGTTGTTGTTGCTGAGTAGCGCTAGTAAACATGCACAACCCTTTTTGTTAGTCTAATAACATTCAAAGGCTCTCTAAGAGTTCAAGTTCTTATTTGTATTATATCCATATTATGTTTTCTCTAAACTGAATTAATACATCGAAGTAACCTCTCTGAAAATTCTGCAGTAGCCTATATTGCAGTTTTCCAGCTTAATGACTTTCAAAATCATGCACATTATTTCTACATAAATTTTGTAAAATGTTTTATCCAGTTGCTGTAAACCACTATTAATTTAACAAAATATGGACACGGCTCAAATGGGCACTGTGCCCTTCTGCACTTGTACTATTTTGTATTGTATTACACAATCAAACATTTTTCCAAAGATTGAAAGCATGTAGGCTATAACAATAATCTCATGAACCTATGATGATCTGCCTAGAATAATATGATAAAATATAAGGAAAAGGTGTGAAAAAGGCAGACACCAACCCGTAAAATAGATATAAGATAGTTCAATAAGAAAAAAATGTAAGAGTTATTGTGATAAAAGGATTTTCCACTGATTTCGTAATGGAACTTCATATTGCAACATGGAAAGATGATGAATGGACATGGAAAGACATGGAAAGAACATGATACAGAATAAATTCAATTTTAAAATCAGAAAATAACATTGCAAATACTTCTTTCTGACAGTTCAGTAACTCCCAATAAATGTGTGCTGTTTAAAATACAATTTTAAAATTAACAGCTGTTTTATTAAAAGTATTATCCACATGAGCAAAATGTAAACAAATCTGTGGAGGTATCTTTAAAGGCTTCTGGGGCAGAGCCCTAAGCGAATTTAATTAGTTTTTCTTTTGATAACTCATCTACAGACCAAGACCTTTCTTTGGACACCTCTACCAAGTTTCTACGCCCAGCCGTTCTCTCAAATTAGTGGAAACAAAGTTTCCAATTAAATATTTAGATTCCCCCATGTTAATCTTATGGGAGAAAACCCAACTTTGATGGAAGATCCTGCCCAAACTAACAAAGATATCAAAAAACGAAAAACACTTTGCAAAACTACAGATCAGGGCAATTCTTTTGACACTTTAATCATCAAAATCGGTCCAAAAATGAGGGAGGAGTTCTGTTCACAAAAATCGGCTTAGCGTATTATATATATAGATTTTAATATAAGATCGTTAAAAAAATTTGAAAGTTTGAAGAGCACCAGTAAAGATAATCCGAAGCTGAAGAAACGCAATAAGGGAAAACGGATAAACAGTTTTTCATGCGAAATTGCTATCTGCAATGCGCCAACGGCTCAAGGCGCACTTTTACGTAGACATTAGAAACAGCTGATTTATATTGCTGCACTGATCACCAAGTTATCTTATAACAGTCGTGGATACTTATTAGAAACTGAAGGATAGTAGTTTCAGTCAGAGTATCAGAAGGACACTTTGTTTGACGTTTGTAACAGCACTAACACAAGAAATAATAAACTACTTCACATATGCAATGTTTTAAATAATATTCTGTGCAATAATCTTTGTGATTGTTTATTTCTCGTTTGTTAACAAGAAATAATAAAGATATTGCTTTTTAGTGAACAGAGCCTAGTAGCGACCAAGTGTAATTTGCATGAGGCGCGTACGATACTTTTCACCACACTGCTAACAACAAATAGGATAAGTAAACAGAAACCTATATGGTATAGAACCACAGTATATAAACAATAATATGTACATAAACCACAGTGTTGTGATTGTGTGTATGCATACAACCACAACGCTGTGGTTTATATATGTACAGTGTAATATTTTAAATCAAAATTTAAACAGAATTGTTAACAGTTTTTTTTTTTTTTTTTAAGGAATCGTTTTTAAACCTTTCCAATATATATCTGTGAAAGTGCAGTGTGCCTTGCCAAACCTTTCAAATATTTATCGTGTAGATTTTGAAAGCCTACTGTAAAACTCATATACACTTTTTTTTTTGAAACAAAAAGTGCCATATGCCCTTGAAAGATGTCGGTAAATTTACCGTACTCCAGCTGCCTTTGCGGTACCTTTCTGGAAACAACGACTTTTTGGTCTACAAAAAATACTGAAACTATCTTCTTACTGCAGAAAAGTCTAGTGTGGCGAAAAACTACTTTCCGTTCAGCCCTACCATGCCCCGGCAGGTTGGATAATCGGGTTTCTAGCGTAAATAATTTAGTGAGTCTCTGACCTTTTAAAATATTCCCTATCTCTGTAACCCCAGCTTTTAGGCTGGAAACATCTCCAAAACCACGTAAAAATTCACGAATTGCCAGTAATTATCTTAATAACGTTTACCCAGAGAACTCGTAAAGAATGGAACTCTGGAATAAATGGGCTGTAAACTTGGAAAACTGGCAAGAAAGTCAAATTTCGTTTGAATTTGCAATTGAACAGACTTTGAAGGTGTATAACAGCCAATTTGTTTAATATAATTACGATAAGATATGGATTCTAGATATATTTAGATTTAGATAATATAAAGATTCTAGATAAGATATAATATTTCGAAATTATATAGTAAAATAACTAAGGTTCTCAACAATAGATGTTTTTGTAACGGGACAAAAAAAATATCCAACATTGTAATATAAGTATTTAAAAAGTCACCAGCAGTAAACTGTACAAGAAAACAACAAATTTCTAAAATACTACATTTTAGTAGCTCCAAACTGAATCAATAAAATCCAACACCATAGGATAAATTTTAAGTTTACATTACTAGTATTTAGCTAAAACAAATTTCAAAAAAAAAGAGCAGAGATCCCTCCGTAGCTTATTAAAATGGTTGGTTTGTTAATCAAGCTTGGCTTGAGGAAGAAACAAACAGCAAGGCGTTGCAAGATAATTAATTACAGCAGAACGTGCTTCAGAGGAGCACAAACACTTGTTTTGCGTTTTACTTAACCACTAGTTTACTTATATTAATACTAAATAGCAATCAAGGAGCAGTTTGTGTGAAATTGTTCTATTTTACTCTGAATATTTAGCAATTATTTGTAAAAACTGATGTAAAAACTCATATTACCTAAGCTATGTATCGCGTGGATTCTCCAACCAGCAACCAGAGGTAGTTTAGGCTGTAACGACCCCGTTGGCGTAGTGTACTTAAGATTTATCTCAAAATAAAGCTCAACAAATATTTTACAATTTAAAATAAAAACATCACCAATATTTTATGAATTTTTAATTTTATAAGGCCTGTTGCCAGCTATGATGAGCTATGCATCATCAGACACATCATAAAAACTTTCAGTAACAGAGAAGTAAGTTTTAACAATATTTCTTATCGAAACCAAAGTATAAACCCAAGTAACCATTAAAAATTCATTCAAATAACCTTTTTCATAAACCAATACAACATGTTTCTATTCGATTGAAGTGAAAAGTAGAATAATTAGGACAATATTAGGTTAAAGTTGTCGGCTTACATTCAGAAGGTCACCGGTATGACCCTGAGAATAGAGAGTCATTGGACTTTTATATGGTTCAAAACTGGACCCAGCTGCCCCTGATCATTGGGCTTTAAATAAAGGATCCTGGCTAATGAAACAGCTGATCTTAGTCAGTATTAAAGACAGGGATCTTCTCACTCCATTCTATACTATATTTAGGTTAAAATACACACAAAGATGGTGTCTACATCTTAATGATTGATATGTAATTGATAAATTATGTAAAATTAGAAAATAAATCCTAAATACAATGAATTGTTCTCAGAACCATTGTAAACCTACTGGAGTACAGTATAAGTACAACATTACTTTTGTTTGATGTGGTTACTAAACTTTATACTTTATGGTAGTTGCAAAGAGCATTGCCTCAACAATTCGTAGCACTGTTGTAGACATGAATCAGCTGTTTATTGCCCTGCCAGGTAATTCCACAGCGCAGTAACCCACTGTAATCAGTAAATATTGCACCTTACTCTATCAGCTGTTGTACTGTTTTATGAGCGCAGTGGATGGGGGTTTAAATATTTAAATCCTACTACGTGGATTTCTAAGGAGAGTTTAATGTGGATATTTAGAAAAGGGCGTACAGATATGAGGTGTTTATGTTTTTATAAGTTGAATTACAGGAAGTACCTAAATGAGGTATTTGAACTAAGCATAAATTATTGTGTGAATTATTGAGCACGTTGGTAGGCTCCATTCTAAAATGTAATTTATAATGTTTTGCCTCTGCGAGTTACTTGTTTATCTAAAACCCAAGTGATGTATGTTTATCTAGTGTTAAGACATTGCCGAGACACTTTCGTATATCGCTCTATGTATGCCAAAAGAAGTAAAGTATCTTAAATTGGGCGTTTTATAAGGTGGAACGATAGTTTCTATGTTGACTGTGTTGTTTTCTTTATTATCATTGTATTATTATCAATTGAGATGGGGACGCCACTTATGTACATATTTAACCCAAATATGAGTGAAGGATGAGTGTACAATGGTGTGAGATGGTCTGTGTAGCTTTGTTACTGAAGATCAGCTGTTTCATTAGTCAGGATCATTTATTTAAAGCCTGATGATCAGGGTCAGCTGGGCCCAGTTTCGAACCATAAAAAAGCTACTGACTTTTCTCAGGATTGATCCGGTGACCTTTTAATTGTTAGGCGAGCACTAACTACTCAGATACCCAGCCACAGTAGTTTAAAATTAGATGTTTTAATACGTAGCTATGCAGTTAAATAGTTGGCAAAATGAAAAGAGATACTTGCACGATGCGTGGCTTGGTTGCCGAATTCAATAGTAGCGATTAAGTTAAATCGTCATCATTGTAACAGCTGACTCGGATCTCCTGCTCTGATTGATTGCGACTATACTGTTGTGTCTCTTTAGGTTATTACCATTGACTATTGGATACAGTTGTTGTATTATTAGTCAATGTTATTACACAGAACTTGATTAGGGCCTAATACTATACAGTACTACGTTGATACTCAGGCCTAATTACACTATACGGCATTTTCTAACAATTATCATAGACACAATTATTATATGAACAATGAAAAACTAAAGGACGATACTATATTATTTTACATTATACAGTATATTCAAGTTATTATATATGTTCAAGTGTTATGCAAATATATGGATGGATTTTCCCTTTGTACAACTACCACTATATAATGTGACAATACACAATTGAAGATTTCGGTTATGCCTTTTCTAAACCAGCATAATCCTAACCCAACTTAACAACCTACCATTGATTATATCATTTCAATATGAAATAGGCCATTGTGATAGTAGTGTAAAGGTGGTCTTTTTTTTGAAATTTTGTCATGTAAATTCAACTTCTGGCACGGTGGGAGCTCTGAGGTTTTAAATTGATCTAAAATACTGTAACAAACAATACCATGCCTGTGTTCCCAAGAGCAGGGGAGGGTTTGTGGTTAGTATTTAATTTAACATGATTAAGTTACAGGCTGGATGTATGTCGAATCATGTTATAGCCTACCCTTCCAAATATATGACATGTTTGTAGCTATTGTAATCTTATGTGAGAACTAGCTGTTTGCCCGTTCTACGTACGGGAATCTTGTAGTAAGTTGAAACCTTATATTCAGAACAGGAGTTGGTTTGCATATTTAGTGTGCATTTTTCCAGATATGCTGCCAAAACTACTACTGTATAGGAATACATATAAACCTTCGCAAATACAATATCTGACACTTTGGAAAAGCGAGTTTAGCTACATCTGTAAGTTAAACCTCTGTTACGATCACAGTGAAATCAGAAAGTTCTTCCAAGATCGCAGCAACATCCACGATCACCCACTGCAGTTGTGATTTATTACTTTGCACTTTACACAACTGTCCTTGAAGCGCCGTCAATGAGTGGAAACCTTTTTTGTAAGCTATTGGTGACGATGATTTAAAAAAATGTAAGTTTCCCAGCACTAATACAACACTGATTCATGGTATTTTCCCCGGTTATCAAAACTCAAGAACAATCGTTGCACTTGCGATTAATTAAACAGGTTAAGTAAGGCACAACGTTTCTAATCTCACTTGGTTGGTTTGGATGTGCTAACAAAACTTGATCGGAAATGGTTGCTGTGTTTGTAAATAACTTTTAATGTAAACATATCAGTGACAGCTAGAAGTGAGAACTAATCCAAACAGCTGATCGTTATTTCATAAAATGTAATAGGAAACTTTGGGAGAAAATTTGACAAAAATCAAACAAAATTGGGTTTTTGATGGTTCGTTATTTTGTTTTCAAAGAAGCGAGGCCATGTTTTTATAGCCCAAGACACTCTCACCAATCCAGTAAATACAGAAAAATGATTAGAACCTTGATCGGTACTCTAGTTTTCTAGGAGTAGGCCGCGTAAAATGACAATTTAGCGTCACAGACGGAGTCACAGAATGGACAGACAAACAGACTAACAGATATACAGACAGAAATTGAGATAAGACTCGTTTCGGCTTTCTTAGGCTATGAAACTTAAAAATAACAAAAAACTGCATGATTCTAAGCAATGTACAGACAAAACTGTAATTTTATTTATATAGAAGATGTAACACACTTAACTATAGGTATTCCTAAACTTTAATTAGTTAGGTTGGGTTCATAAATTGTAAAGCGATCCATCATGTAACAACGACGGATATAATCACGCGCTGAATGCCTTGATTACGTCCACGCTGTGGGTTTATCAACGCTGGGCTAATGTTGGGCTCAAATAATCAAGATTTTGCTTGATTTTCTCTCATTTTTATAACTTTTACTAAACCTTTACTTACGCAAACTTTGATATACAGTAAAATAACGTAGTTTCCCTAAAAGGTAGGGGATTTCGAAAATACGGTTTTATATTTATATCACAAGATAGAGTTAATGATAATTTGATAGGAATGTCTTTATGGGAGGTTTAAAACCTGGTAGCACATGTTCAGTTAACAATGCTATATAGACTTTGATTGCACCGAACCATCCATGAACTATTTGTTTCTATATTGGACTAGCAGCTATACCCGTGCCTTGCAACGGGGTCAGTAAGCAAAAGAGACAATTTTGGTTCTTTGAAAATGCCTTAAAAATTGTTTCACTCCTACCATTTAAATTAGAAACGAAATTGAACTGTATTACTTGACTCGATAATAGTACGTTATTGTCAACCCAGACTGTTAACACTTATTTAGGCTACCTAGGAATAGACTGTCAGCCGTGCTGCGGTTACCATGGTTACCATAGGTTCTGGCGCAGACCGCTGGAAGCGCCCGTGTAGTTACATAGCGTGTATGCCGTAACTACACGGCGCTCCCAGTGGTGTGCGCCAGAACCTATGGTAACCGCAGCACAGCTGACGGTCTATTTTGTCTATGCTAGGATACAATAGCATAGAAAGATTTTAAGGTATAATCAAATAACATGTTTTATGGTTTGTACTGTAAACGAAAATCTATCACACACAATAGCTCCAACCCCATAGTGTAGTGTTCAATAGAGTGTAATTTTCTAACATATTTTAGTGAAATTATAATCAAGCAAGTGGAAATTCGCCCAGTCTGCAAAGTTTGCTACGGCAGGGGTAGTTTTTACCGTTTACACAAAAATATATCTAAAAAATAATTCTTACAAAACGCAGGATAAGAGGATTATTTGGACATTCCAAATTTGGTATTTCCAGAACTGTTGAATTCCCCATCTATAAAATGTACTTTGTGGCAGGCATTGATAGTCTGGCAGAATCGTTCGGTTTCGCGATGTAATTTATACAGATTGCTCTCGCATAGAAATACCGCCTCAATTCTGCGACATCTCCGAGTATTTCCTGCGATGAGCTCAATTATTTTCGGAATCCCAGTTCTTGATCAAATTTTTTCCATAGATGGAAGAGTAATACAACTTGTTGTGTTGGTTATCTTTCAAATAAATAGCTGTTTAATTATGGCAAGTATTATTTTGTACTGTATACAAGTTTGATGTGCATATTTTACCTCTAATGATATAAATTGTGACGTAAACTTGTTATGTACCTATGCATAATTGTTTTGAAAATTATAAAATTCCATTACGTTCTCGTGGAAATAATTGTTTAAAAAGGTACTGTTTTAAGCTACTCAACCAATAATTAGAGTCTATTACTAACCTACACTTCTTTGAGAAATAATATCTCAATAACTCATGTGGATTTTGCCTATGTATCACTAGCAGTACCCGCGGGCTTTGCCACGTTTAACTTCTTAATTTTCAAGATGAGCTCGTTCGCATCGCTCAATCACGTCCTGGTTGAAGTTCGTTCACTACGCTCACTCACCTTTAGGTTAGAGCTTGTTCGCTGCGCTCACTTGCCTTCAGGTTAGCTCGTTCGCTTTGCTAACTCGCCTCCAGGTTGAAGTTAGTTCGCTACGCTCACTCACCCTTTGGTTGCAAATTAGCTGTTGTCATAAATTAAAAAAAAACTTTAATGCTATTGAACATCATAGAACAGAACCAACTTGTTTAATTGAAACAGCTGTTAAGATTCATTAATTCTTTTTAAATATGAAAAATCATAAGGTTAACATTGGAAACTTCAGGGCCACTGGGGCGGAGCCCGAAAGCCCGATCAGAATAAAAACTACTTAGTTTTCCTATTTAATGCCCAAAGAATGAAAGAAGAATGAAGTGTACCAAATTTCAGCCTCCTAGGTAAATGGGAAGTGGGAGAAATAGTGATGAGTGAGTGAGTGAGTCAGTCAGTGAGTCAGTGAGGGCTTTGCCTTTTATAAGTATAGATTAGAGAACCACTACAGATGCATAGATAAGTCGCTTTAAGGATTGAATACATTTATCTAATGCTATACACACTATTACCTTACACTCTAAAACTATTAGTCGTCATTTTCAAATCCATACAATTGTTATTCAGTCTGCTTGGATAGCATTCTGGCATTTATATTTTAATCAGGATTTACAAAAAGTAAATCCTGTGGATTACACTAAATTATGAATGAAAGTGTTTTGACAAAACCTTTGGAGGTATAAAAGACTTTAACATTTCGAAACAGCGAGTGACATACATTTTTATGAATGAACCTATGCACGTTATGGCTTACAGCCAAGGTTTTGGGACACAACTTAGCTTTATGTAGTTATGCATCTTAGAGACGGCTTGCGGTGCACTTGATTTACAACATTGTTTTGGCGTACGAAATAAATGGCGTAGTTCTCTTTAAAACTTACCGTTAAATGAAAGTTTGTCCGAGCTTATTCAACAAATTGTTGATCAATTTTTTTTAATGGGATCGGTTTGGTGGTGTCTTTCAACCTCGAGTTTCCTCCACAAGGGATATAGTCGTGTGCGTTGAATGGTTGAATTCACCTAGCAAAGCTAGGGGATGAACCAGTGAGCTATTCTGATACATTTTAAGTGGTGGAATCGGTACACGAACCAGTGACATTGCTAGTCGGACAGTTAATCACTATCGATTGTGTTGGGCCATTTCTCTATGAGCCAGTCAGTCGATGAATGGGGTTAAAATGTGGTGGAGTGTGTATCTATAAGTATAAAAGAGGATGTTTGTATATATATATATTTTTTTGGCAGTGATAAACTCAGACACCGCTGAACCGATTGCCACGAAACTTGGCACATACGTGTAGAATTTCATGGAATAGGTTTATACACCATCAATTTCGTGATCCGTCCAATCGGCTCCGCCCCAGTGGCTCTGGAGTTTCCCATGTTAACCTTATGAGAAATGGAATCAATGAATCTTAACAGCTGTTTCAATTAAACAAGTTGGTTCTGTTCTATGATGTTCAATAGCATTAAAGTTACAAGGATTACCAACAGGGTGCAGCACTATTATTTCTTTTACATTTATGACAACAGCTAATTTGCAACCAAAAGGTGAGTGAGCGTAGCGAACGAATTTCAACCTGGAGGCGAGTTAGCGTAGCGAACGAGCTAACCTGAAGGCAAGTGAGCGTAGCGAACGAGCTAACCTGAAGGCAAGTGAGCGCAGCGAACGAGCTCCAACCTAAAGGTGAGTGAGCGTAGCGAACGAGCTCCAATTTAAAGGTGAGTGAGCGTAGCGAACGAACTTCAACCAGGATGTGATTGAGCCATGCAAACGAGATCATCTTGAAAATTAAGAAGTTAAACGGGGCAAAGCCCGCGGGTTACAGCTAGTACAATTTAAAAAAATAAAAACTATCAGATGTTTAGTCAAAATAAACAAGCCGAATACTACTAGTTAACAGGACAAGAGCATGTTTTGCCTTAAAAACTTAATGAATAATAAGAATCTAAAACAAAATAGAAAAGTTCATTGCACTAATATGTTTGATCTATGCTAATATATAAAGTACATTTCATTTTATCGGAAAAATATATATAATTTCACGTTTATTCTGTTATAATGGCTATTTTTAACAAGTTTTGTAAGAAACAATATGATGGAAAGACTGATCAATTGACCCGTTGGAGTTAAGGATTCATTCGAGTGTATTTAAGTCGTCTTAAAGACTCAGATTGTATTGAGGAAAACTTGGGATTAATACAAGAGCAATTTATTCGTAGTTTAGCAAACTTTTGAAAGCTTCAGACTCGCTAGTATATGGTAGAATTTTACTGATTAAATCTAAAATTCTAAACAGATGTTGGCCTGAAACGTAGTCTAGTAATTGCAATGGTAAATCTAAAGATAGTTTACTAGAACCTGTTTTTGATTGGATCTACATTTAATTGATATTATTTATTGGAAACACTTGAAATTTACAAGTCATTAGCATTGATAGAACTGAATCCCTTGGTGTTGGTTAGTCTATGTCATCAGGTATAGTATTTTAAATTGTTTAAAACCACAGGTTGGGAGTAAATACCAAATAACAGAAAGAAAACAGAAATATAAACGGAACAAAATAAAAACATTATCGAAAAACATGTATGACAGAGTTTTTGACTCCAAAAACTGAATAGGCCTAGCAGGTTCTTGCTGGAGTAGAGATATATAAACAGTAGTTAAGACTAACTTGGGGCAACACACTCATTAAGAAGTAATTAATGAGCTTTGCGAAACAGGGATTGTCCTATTACAGAGGTAATTCAACTGTCTGTTACATATTGTTTGTTAACCATACAATTGATGAAGCAATTGACAAAATGTTACATTCGTGGCATAGTTTTGGATGAAATTTCAACTTTATTGAGTTACATTTGTTTAATATTAAGACATTTTATTTATAGCTTAACTACACCACTTTCCGGTTTGTTAAAAGAGGTTGATGTAGCAAAAAATGGTTGAGATTAGGAAAAATACGTGTTCTTAACGTATGGCATTGACAAATGGAATTATTTGTCTAAGCTTATGGTAAAACAGCATGTGGCGTTATGATGATTGTAGCCGTTGACAATACCAAGTAAAAGAAAACTTCAGGATAACAGTAATTTCACACTAATTTAGTCAAATACGAACGCAAGTATACTAGGGCCATACCGTTGTTTGAAACAAGATCAATAAATTTGAACAAATAAAATCTTAGTTTGTTTTTACCATTGCCTCTTTTGCTGCAACAAATGGATTTAATGCAAACATCACTACTATCTAAGTTAAATAAAAATTTAGAGTATTGCAGTTCTAACCTAAGTTGAACTAATAAACATTTTAGGAGTTTCCAAGAGACTGGATTTTTTCTTCATTATGAGTGGTATTTTTCAAAAGTACTATTGGCAAGGTTTTATAAATTTCCGTTTGGTGCAAAATAATTTGTTTATGTCTCATCTTCACGTTATAATATGATACAACGAACAGCCTTAACTTTAATCACCAATAGATACATTAATTATACACATTATTTACACATGCATTGGTGATTGGCGGGATTTGAACCCAAGACCTTCGGTACCGAAGCTCTGCGCTCCACATAGTCCAGCACATTGATTTGCCCAACACACTCTCCAGTGCTAAATATTTTGGAATCAGTAGTTGGTTCATTTTTCCTTTTGCCTTTTTACAGACAGCTGATCTTGTATCAAATTAAATAACTGTTCAGTAAACAATTTAAGCTAAATTTCCATAGTAACCATTAGTAAAACATTTCCCAAAAGACATTCAGTAAATTCTAGTATCAAATTTTATCAAACTATTTTACATAAACACACGAACACTGTGGTTAATTAGTTTTTTTGTGGAAACTCTAGCGAACCAAAATGTCAACTCCAACCATGAAGACCAAAAGCGAAGCTACTGTAGAGCCGAAGACTTCAGCAGAGAAGGAATCTCCTAGTGGAGTTCAGGATACCAAAAGCAATCCTTCTGGAAAAGCTCCTGAACCTGAAGCAAAGAAGGATGCTTCGCTTGTGGAACCTAAAAGCAAACAAGACAGTGCTCCTAAAAGTCAGTCTCAGGATACCAAAAGCAATCCTATCACCGGAAAAGCTCCTGAACCTGAACCAAAGAAGGATGCTTCGCTTGTGGAACCTAAAAGCAAACAAGACAGTGCTCCTAAAAGTCAGTCTCAGGATACCAAAAGCAATCCTATCACCGGAAAAGCTCCTGAACCTGAACCAAAGAAGGATGCTTCGGTTGTAGAACCTAAAAGCAAACAAGGCAGTGTTGCAACTGTGAGTCCCAACAAAAGCGTGGTAGGAACACCGAGTAAACCGGAGACTGAAGAAAACAAAGGAAAAGAAAGCACAGCATCAGTGAAAGATTGTGCAGCGAAGAAATGAACAGGCAGCAACAGTGGAAGCCAGATACAAATAATGTACAAGTCTGAAACAAGTAAATAAAAGTCATGTTTTAAAGATTTCTTATTGGGTATAGATTAATATTAATTCCTGCACAAAGAGTAAATCATAAGGTAAGGGGAGAATATTATGATTCTATACAACAATATTTCGTTTAGTTTAGCAATTTATTGAGATCCTGGTTTTAGTCAACGAAAATAACATTTTAGCGATTCGTTGCTCGAAATTAATAAACTTTGACTTATGTATCTACAAAGATTTTATTTTACAGCTACACATGAATAACTTTCTGTTTTGAGGATTCGTGTGTGTGTATATATATATATATATATTTCTTTTTACTATGTTTGTAATATAAAATACAGTTGTATGATGTGGTTACAGTTACTAGTTACTGACTTCACCTACATTACGAAACAAAATAAAGTTTACAACAGTAGTGTTAAGTAATCTACTGATTTAAAATATACAAGAGGTTCTACCCGCGAATTCACGGGTGTACAATGTTACAAGCACCATTAAATTAATTTAATCAACTTTGACGTTATTTTTCATTTAAAGGGCTCAAGTTCGAGAAATTGTCATCTGAAATGATGTTACAAGCAGTGGAACCTTCATACCTCCTTACGTCCTAAGGTGGCCGAGGTGGGTACGGTTGTAGGCTACCTGTAGCCGCTCTCTTTCACGACGTCTACTTTTCGAACACCGTTAACCACTCACTTGTATCAAACAGCTAGAAATAGCTTTACTGTACATTCACTGCACCTCTTTATGAACATAAAAGTAAATCTTCTATCTATGAAAGAGGAACTATGTATGTATGTGTGTATGTATATAAGTTATGGACTCCGAAACCGCTCGACAGATTGTAATGAAACTTTCAGGCATTATTAAGCATCTCTCAAGGATGGTTCGAGTGAAGTTTGGTGCAGATCCGTCAAAAGGGCTCTGCCCCAGAGGGTTTTAAGTGGGCCAATGTCAGACTTTTTGATCTACAATGTTTACAAATAAACATAATTTAAAAGCAGATGTTTACTTTCACCAACTGTTTTGTAGGTTTGAATAATCACAACATTCTGTATTAGCATTATTTATCCTATATATAATACGAGTAAAGTTTGAATACTTGTCAACTCGATCTGGGAATCGGCTCTAACAAAAACGTTTATATTTACGGAATAACTAAGTTCTGTGTCAAAAATAAGTTCTAGACCGGTGGTATAGCCAGGAAAAATCTATTTTCGCCATAATATGAGTACAAACTTTTGAAAATTTAACATGGGCCTTATGAGAAAACATTCCGCCATTATTGTCATTTTGTTTACATTTTAAGACATAACGTGACGTTCTGTACCCACGGGTACTTCAGCTTGCGCATGCGCAAAAAGCTCTTGAAGCACTTTCCGAGGTGACTGTTGTACTTCTGATGTGTATTAACTTCTGACATACAATTTTGTCAACTTGAGACAGAGGGAAAGAGAACGACTCGACTTCCTCCAGTTCATTAAATCGTTTGATGTATAAGAATTTGTATTTATAAAACTTTCCAGAGTAATGAGTTTCTAAGCCATTAAAAAACTATTCTTACATTATCCTCAGCTTTATTACTGTTTATTTAATACTTTTGCCAATATAAACGAGCGATATATTTTATTTTTTTTATTTTTAATGCTTTTAATAATAATTATCATTACTAATTTACTCTTTTCGTTGGTTGTCGAGTCGTGTCGTTCGTTGTCAATAATGTCGTCTGATTCTGACTGATGTCAGATGTTACACTGAATCGGCCACAGGGATAATAATTAATTGTAACCTACCACTAGCTTACCTAACTAAGTTTGAGTGTTGCTATTAGCAGTGTGGGATGATTGCACTGGACAGTTTAGCTATCTATTTCAGAAAAATAAAGTTTAAAATAAACCAAACCCTAGGAAATGTTCTTAAGTTTTGGCCGTTTTGAGATGGATGCTTTCAGAACTCAGTTTAGGCTAGCCTGAACAACTGGATTAGTAGCTTGACTTAGTGATTCCGTTCATCCATGTTTAGTTTATTAACACTAATCAATGCCTAATCTAGATTATACGTGCCTTATTCTACTCCGTTTTAAAACTAATATACATAGGCATATAAGCTTAATTTTTTGTATTAAATACTGGGTGCATCAGCATCATTAAGGTAACTCGGTTAGGTTGCTTTTTATAAATGAATAATTTCATGAATCACTAATACCCTATATCATCTAAGTGTGTTCAGTACATAATGACACTCTCTCAAAAAAGTACTAATCCTAAGCCAAAAAAATATAGGTAGGTTCTGTAGGCCTACATAGGATGAGTGTTTATATTTTTATCACTTATATTTATATCTCTGTGGTTAGGTTTTAGTTCTGATTGCCTTAAGATGGCTTTAAGCTTAGGACTATAAATCAAATAAACTCCCAATTAACTTATAGGGCAGCCTAGCCTATAATTTGTTAGTGTCAATGAAATAGTGCAATATCGAGGCCAACCAAACTTGGATACAACCATTTTTATACCTAAGTTTCCTTTTAGGTACTCACCAACAGGGATCAACCGTAATTGTTTTCAGTCAGAAAGTGTCCTGAGTTTCCGGAAAATTGTAACTTATTACATTTTAAAAATTAAGGGTAAATAAAGGTTTTGGTTCTGGTTTCGGAGCGAGTCCAAGTTCTTACAGTGACTAATACTTCAAAGGAAGGAAGGTGAGAAGATTTTTCTTACTGCTGATAGCCTTTTTCGAATTCAGCGTGAAAAATACTGGGTAATTTCTATAGTTTGGGCAGTTTAGGAAAACCAAAAAAATTCTTAAAATCTCTTCTATCTCATCATTTCATTAAACTATGATATTATTATTTTAATAGAAGTTAAATAGGGTGTCAAGAAAAAATATACCGCAAATTATTATTTTTGGGATAGAATTACATTGACCAAAGGATACTCTCAGAGTATAGTGTAGTGATAAAGTTTCCCAAACAAAGCTTGGTCCACAGGTACTGATTTGAAATAGTGCCACAGTGTCTCTACAGAGTGAAGCACAGAAAACAATTTTACTTTTGAATAAGTCCAAATGTATTAAACCCCAATCGCAGCACACCTGTGCACTCAACAACGTTTAAATTCTCCAATGTTAAATATTAAAAACACAAAAACATTTATCAAAGTATTATCTTAATATATAAAAGAAAGTTGTGTTAGTTACAGCGTTTATAACTAGAAAACTACTAAACCAATTGGCATGAAAACTTACAGGGATATTCCTTAGGTACTAGAATAACATAATAGCCTGTTTCCGTTTCAAAAACCCTTAAGGGAAGCGTCCTATGGCCCTTTGCAGTTTACATGTTAATCTTATGGAAGAATGTTTTATTTTGTTTACCATGCCATTTTTGTCATTTCTTGATTAAATTAAATTAAGGAAACAGCTGTTGTAATGATAACCTAATTTTTTTAAACAAATCTATGCATAACAAATGAGAGCTATCAAATAGGTTTCTATTCCATTGTTTTTTACGAATATTTGTTTGAGATCCAACCTAAAGGTGAGTGAGCATAGCGAACGAACTAACCTGAAGGCAAGTGAGAGCAGCGAACGAGCTCCAACCTAAAGGTGAGTGAGCGTAGCGAACGAACTTCAACCAGGACGTGATTGAGCCATGCGAACGAGCTCATATTGAAAATGAACGAGCATTTGACATAAAACCACATTAGGACAGGACGACGTCTGTCGGGCCAGCTAGTAAACAATAAAAGAGATAACAATGCCTTAATTTTTTTATCTTTCGTTCTATACCCACACAATCTAACATAAATTATTATTAAGTGAATAATAATAGTGCGTGCTATCTCGGGTATTCAAAAGCCTCTCAATTTGTCATCAACCCACCACATTACTGTCATTAAAAGAAGGAACTGCAATAATACTAATGCGAAACTTAAATCCACTTAAGCTGTTCAACGTTACCAGGCTAACGATTAAAAAAATTACGTCAAAATTGATTAAAGCAAAAATTATCAGTGGTAGGTTTAAGGGAGATATAGTCTTAATCATAAAAATACTGATTTCATAAAAAAAATATGATTTCATCCGAATTACCCTCTGAATTTAAGCAACTAAAATTTCCTTAGTGTCTTGCTTTCGCAATCACCATTGTAAGGCACTAGGGCAATCCCTGACTATCGTCGGGTTAAATGTAGAAAAACGTGCTTTTCACACAGACAGATGTATTTTGTCAGCGCAGCAACGCGCGCCGGGTAACTGCTAGTAATAAAATAAGTAAACAAAAATGTAAACAAACAAACCATATTGTCAATTGCATTGGCCAGCTGTTGTTCACTAAATTAATCGAATAACGTTAACTTTCAAAACATGCAAGTCGTAGCCCTTTGGAAACTAGCATGTGGGGCAGGGCCCTTAGGGAGTTCGTCCATGTCAATACTTTTCGGCAAATCTACACACTCTAAACTTCATTTTGATATGTCATATGCCTATATTGTTATTAGGTAAATGGCCTTAACCGTTCACATAAAATTTGATTGTATCACTTTCATAATAGACAAGAGGTTCTGCCCGCGAATTCACGGGTGTACTTGGTGTACAGAAGCCACCAATAAATTAATTTAATCAACTTTGACTTTATATTTAATTTAAAGGGCCCCAATTCGAGGAATTCTCATCTGAAAGGATGTTAAAAGCAGTGGAACCTCCATACCTTACGTCCTAAGGTGGCCAAGGTAGGTATGGTTGTACCTGAACTCGCCGCTCTCTTTCACGACGTCTTTAATACTTTTTAATGAAATGACGACCTGTTAAAGATCGGTGACAACCTCTTGGAACGAACAACATACATGCCTATATTTTTATTTGGTAAATGGCCTTAATCGTTTACATAAAATTTGATTGTATCACTTTAATAATATAATAGATAATAGATGGATAGATTTTGCCATAAGTTTGTCTCCAACAAATATGTCTCAACATTCAAATAGTTTGCCTTTGGTCTGGCTCTAACACATGTTTTGGGTTTTTGAATATTCACATGTGCTTTTATATTATTGTTTTTTTATGTTCTGTTCAGGTTGAAGAAATATGAAAGGTTGTACTCAATCATTTTTACTCTATTTAGTGATTTTTCTCTCTATCAAAGTATTTAAAAAGTTGTTCTCTGTTTTCACTATAACTACAAATATAAAACTTTAAGACACATCAAGATCTACAATGAAATTATTTCAAGGTAAAATCTCTTCCTTGACAAATATTATTTGGTATACTACTTCAAGCTTGATGCTAAATTTTATTCTAATTCTAACCACTCTGATTCTATCATCTCTAATAATTTCAAGTAGGGTATTACAAAGTTCATAGGGACATATTTAAAACATTGTTCACGATTTTTATGAGCCAAATGTTTATCGACCAAAGTAAATCTAAAAGGAAATTGTATATCAAAGTGGCCAAACACTGCAAAGGCAGTTTAGATACGAAGTTTAGCGTTGGTGTGGACGCCAAGTCGTAAAAACAAGAATTGACTATTCCTGGCGCTTTTTATAGTTGGGTTGAATAGAATGTTATCAAAGCCTTAATGCAACCGTTGCTTGTGTAGATGACGCAGTTTATTTTCAAATCGTAAAATTTAACATTGGCCATGAAGAAAGGGTGGATTCCATCTCTCGCATAATTAACCATTCTAGTTCTGATGTTTGTTTGTTTTCACGTCCAGTGCCTTTGGATGAATGAAATCTGTCGTCGCTTGCCATTTATTCTACGCTACACTACGATAAAAACAAGGTATGAGACAAACTTAAAATTACATTTAAGTACATATCGCGCAAGTAATGTTGTAAGTAGGCCTAGTATATTGTATGTAGTATATTGCGTAGTGCATAGTACATTTATATAGGAGCTGTTGAATATTCCGAGAATCTACGATTGATCACTAACCAGAAAACTATAAAAAAGTCATTTTAACAAAAACCTGAATGATGTTGTTTCAAATTCAACTTTAACACTAACTAATCATCTGTTAATAAACAATAAATTAATATTAAACACAGACTGTTAGAAACATGATTAGAGATATTACTAAATCTCAACAGGACCAAGTTAGTTTTTCAAGATTTATGGCTACGATATTTTGGCTGAGCGAAACCGGGACTATTAATTAAAAGTACTTACATTAAATTTAAGTATGGTACAATTTTGCCAATCATCTTAAAGTTTACATTGCATTGTATACCTATGCAATTTTTCCTCACTAAAGCAATTATAGGTATGTGTTCATGTCTTAAACATAAAATAATATTTTTGAGGGAGCTTTTAAGCTATTTATTAATTTAAAATCTGGTACGGTTTGCTGACTCCTGGGGACACAGGGAAAACCCAAAATATCCCTGCCGCAGCAAACCTGCAGATTAAGTGAATTTCTATTTACGAGGTTGAGTATTAATCAAATATTGCGTTGAAAATTTTCAGATGAATTGTGAATTAAAAAGATATATTTTTAATCAGTACATTCTTAGGTTTGCTGCCACAGGGAAGGTAGTACAGTTTATGTTATTGAAATTTAAATAATAGCTTAGTATAAAATAGATAAATTTGCCAAAATTTATTAATTACTATGCAAAAACAAGCTACTAACCTAAACAACAACAGGATTGTTTTATCCTCCATAAAACAAATATCAAATTTAAAGTTTTTTTTATTTTAAATTGTTCGTTAGCTGAAAATTGTATTTGGAAATTTGATTGAAAAATAAAACAATGATATGTATGGAGTTTTATCATCCCTTTGCTGTGTCCTTAAAATATTAATATTAATTTCACAATTCATTTTCGTCACAATATTTAAAATAAAACTATTGAATAACATAATTTAAAAAATGGCTGCACTACTTCCCTGGATGCATTGTAGGGAGGCAGATATTCATAAAATTCAACGGCTAGAGATTTTACAACCAAGATATTATTTTTATACAACAAAATCCATGGGGATCTATGGACATACAATTTAAAATATTTTAATGATATAGAAACTTAGGTGCTGTATATTTCAATATGATCCGAACGTGTTAAACTTTTCAACATAAGACATGCAAAAGGGGGTCTTGCAGCTCTTGAGTCGCTCAATAAAGAAGCAGCTTTCAGCGAAGTTGAAGCGATAACCCCTAAATATCAAACTCCTTCAGCAGACGGTGTAGGATAAAGAATACTCGTCATTTTCATCGTTCTAGTTATTGTTTAAAATCTGCATTTGAAAATGTATTAATATGTTAAGTACGGTTTTGCAATTTCTACATACAAGAAGGCTTTTCATGACAAAGTAATGAAATATATTTATACTAGCAGAGTACACGTCCTTCGTACGGGGCCGGCATATAAGTATAAAATGCTTATTGCAGTTATACTCAAACATTGAGTTAGCAATGGGAGAGGACACCGTTTGATAAAATTTGCTACCTTAAATTTAGGGTATACTATAAGTATTACACATAAGTATCTACCATGGCCATAATGTTCTACCACTTCACCTAAACAATTAAGAAATATAAATTATTAAAAATTAGCAAAATATCACAAATTATTCATTTAATTAAAAACATAACTGTAAACAATCCTACTTTGACTGTTCTCATTGCGTATTACAGTTTTTTGTTGCTGATTAGTTCAAATTAGCTGTTTTCATAAATGAAATGCAAAAACTAATAATAGTGCTGCACCCTGTTGGTAAATCTTATTACTTTATAATGCTTATGCATATCATAGAACCAACTTTAAGTATGGGGAACTACAGAGCCACTGGGGCAGAGCCCGAAAGGATTTTTGAGATAAGAATATGCCTATATGTTAATCGGGAATGTGAGCTATAATCATGCCAAATTTCAGCCTAATCCGTCCAGTAGTTAGTGCGTGATTGAACTTCAAACAAACAAACAAACAAACAAACAAACAAATAAACAAACAAACACACAAACAAACACACAAACTTTCACATTTATAATATTAGTAAGATTAGCGGATATATTTGTGTAACTAGGGGCTCGTGTGCAGCAAAGGCAGTTTGCACTCGCGTTATACATTATATCTTTCCTACAGTTATTATAAAGCATATAAATAATTAGTCTTTCGAACACTGTACACAACGTTTTTATGTTAGGTTAAATCCAAACATTGAACGAAATGGGAAACCCTGCACCAGCTGATCGCAGTCGTAGTATCTCGTAATCGTAGTAAGTGTTGCCAAACTATTTCCAAGCGAACACGGATTACGTGCATAATAAAAGCACGTGGTTTTGTGTTTTTTTGGTTGAAATACAGGTGTGCGACAAAGTAAAAAGTGTGCGGCAAAGTAAGTAAATGCAGCAATTAGCAGCTTTTTGTACAAGTCTTTCTGTATGAGTGCAAGGAAGCCAACTTTGTCGGGTGACTATAGGAAAAAGAAATTCGGTTATGATAATAATTAAATTCCTATTCAAATTCAAATACAGTACAACTAAAATTGTAATGCATTTTATAATATTCAACAGGAGTGCTCTATTAGATAAAAGCATTTTGGCACGAGTTCAAATTCTATTTGAAATCGTTCTTTTATTATGTTTCAACACGAATAACATGCAGATTATATTTTGACAGAGGCATTGTCAATATCATTAGATTTAATATAGTTAGTACAATATCATTTGTAGGTTAACGCCTTTTTAATAATCCCTCTATAGGTTTATGTGCTCGCTATACACAATTTAAATTCGTTACATATGTATAATTATTATACATGTATAATTCTTTAAGGCTAAAAGATCATTTTAATTTAGGATACTTTACAATACATAATCGCTTATAAAAACTTTAACAAGTAAAACATATTTTAGGTATCAAAATAATTTAGGCATTGAATCGTTGAACTGACTAGTCTATATACGGAAGCTTGTGCATTCAATCCTAAGTTATAAACTACTTTTAAAGTTTCTAAACAGTTTCTGTTTGAAGGCCGTGCTGAACTTAGGGTTCCCAAAATAGCTCATTTAAAAAGTACTTGATTCACATTGCTAAGTTTACAGCAAAGATATAATAAAATAAAAAAGTTAAGTAATACGTTTTTTCTTAATATTTATCAAACATTAGGTCAATGTTGATTTATAAGAAAATAAAGTGTCAAACTATACAAATGATGTTACAGTATGACGTGTATTTATTGCATGTATTTGAGTTGTATGTTATAGCAATGCTTCACCTTTATGGAATACCATAACCACCTTAATCATTAAGTATTTTCTGTCATGTTACAGTTTTTTAACGTGACGATAATATAACTGGGTCTTGCACAAACAACGACCATTGCTAAAAATAAATTAGTTCCTTACGTAAACACTTCTTTACAAACCTTGTTAATGATTATATCATATGAGCAGACCTTTAAACAGGAGTGGACGAATATGTATAGTCTGTTTAGTCAATTATAGACCAAAGGTAGTGCTAGCTTAGTTTGCCAAAGTGGCTACTATCAACAGAGGTCTCTTAGGTTGAACAAAATAAACAAGGTGTTTCAACTGTTTGGTAGAGCGCCTTACTGTGATGTATATTATTGCATATATATTGCATATATTAGTGCATATACTGTGATGATTATTTGCATTTCATTTTGTACAGTAACTGTTTACCTTGTTTGTTCTTAATCTTCATAACATGACTTTGGTCCCGAATCAATGTAGGCCTACTATTTTGTGGCTCAGCAGAATATAGAAACAACAGAAGAGGTTAGAAGTAAGGGGTTTGTACCAGGGCTATTGATATACATACGTATATCTGTATATACATATGTAAATCTTTTGCCCTGGGTTTGTACCCAAAAATAGTTTTATCCGATACATTGTTATTCAAATCATTTCGAATTTTAAAAAGTTTCAAGTTATATTTGCCCTACATCCATCTCGCAAAGTGCTAACAGACATGTGTGTATTGTTCATAGATACTTTAGATACATCTGATGAAATGAAACGGATGACCTCTATTACACTAATTATTAGCCTTCTTAGTAGCAGCAAACCTAACAACCTAATACCTGAACGTAATACCTGAACCTAATACCTAATACTAACCTAATACTTGTAAAACCGCTGTTATTTATACTGGTTTTGGGTCTTGGTGTAAATTTTCTTATGCACATTATAAAACAAAATTTATGTACCTTTATGCGAATGAGGTATTACAAATTCACTTTTAAGACCCCTTTTATAGTATTCGTGTTAAGTAATTTTTCATATCAAAATTAACAAGACCAATGGAAACACTGTGTTCTAAATACAGTTTAACAAAAGAGAAAAAATTATGAGGATGACAAAAGAGTTTTGGCAAAGCAATGAACAGCTGTCTTCGTGGGGCTCAAACAATAATCAGCTGATCGTTTATCAGCTGTCCGTCTCATACTTGGCAGCTGTTAACAGTTGTGATGATACCGCCTGTCACTGTTCGAATTGAAAGCGATTTAAATATCAAAAACATTTTTCAATTGATTTTCTAAGATACGATTAACTTTTTGAGCATTCTTCATTGTACGACTGCAAACCAGGGCTAGACTGCAAACTCCAAGATGACATTACTGATTTAAATGGGGATTCAAATTATTTCTTATTTTTTAATGAATTTACTGTGGAATAGATATAGTTTATTAAAGCATAGACAAATATATACTTTATATATAATGTAAGCGGAATCGCGGCAGCATAAATCTGTTGAAAGTTTGGTTTTTGATCCAAATCCTTTTCAAAGCGCAGCTCCCTTTGAAGACTTTGATATTCATGACTTTAGAAGGGTTCGTAAAGCACCGCGGGTATGAAAGGTGTATAGAACGCGAACAGCGATGAGATAAACGCCTAAACTTACGGCTTAAAACATTAACACTACTTTGAAACAATCTCGAATATTTTTTTAAATATTCTTTGTTATATGATTGAACGATGGTCAAGTATGTTTTATTAACGATATAATCTGTTACAACAGTTTGAGCCACAATTTTGAGATATTTGGGTGTGGATGACGTACGAATGTCGTCCGGTCGAGATATATCTACGTGTGTATACGCAAAAACCAGTTAATTACTGATGAATGCAAACCCCTAATGTTTATGTATGTGTCTGTTAATATTCTTGACAAGCATCGCTCGATGTGATTAAATTCAAATGTAAATTAAATTAAATAATGTTTTGTTTCACATAGATTTCATACAACAATACCCTGTATTTTTATTCATAAATAAAACAGCAAACTTTACTATTCATAAAAATGGTAAGGTAATTTATATTGAGGTAATTTTTAAAAATCTGGTGAAAGATTGAGGGGAAATTATGAAGAGTGGTGTATCAGTCAGTCAGTGAAGGCACCAATGTAATGGTGCTAAAGATGTAAAAGGCTTGAAACATGTGTAGCATTAAAATAACTTCATTTGACACCTTCTAGCAAATACGTAAGTAGATTTTAATCCACAAGTAAATATTAACAACCAAGGATCTGTGATAAAAATCCAACAGGCTAAAGTTTTTATTTTATTTATTTTTTTTTTACAGTTAAATTTAGTTATTGAACATGTATGGACACATTTAACATTACTTTCACTAATAATGTTCTGTAAAGAAGTTTCAAAGCAAAATGTTTTATAGGTTTTGCAGTGTTTGGATAAGCCTGAGTGTTTTTGACAAGAACCAGTTTCAACATTTTTTGATTAACGATTGTTTGCCGTGTTAAACTGTAAGTCAGCAGAAAATAGGTTATGGACATGGAAAGTTTCGAAAAATATACTTACATTGCAAGGTAAGTGCGTGTTATATTGGAATAGAAGTATAAGAATTACATTTTTATTCAAGGTAAAATAAGTAAAATTATTCGATAACCAAGCGAATGCACAATGTGTTTTTTAAAGGTTGTGAATTTTATCGTTATTTTAACATAACTTTTATAACTTTTACAACTTTTCTTTATTTTTAAGTCTTAAATTAATACATAAAATATACCATGAATCGTTGTAGTGTTCTCATTGATTATTTATGGAGAATTCCACCTAATACATCCACCTAATATCTCGTGATTAAGATGACCACGTTTCCTAGAATGTCCCGAGATTGATTTCAGCGATATTTATATCTAAATAATTACAACACTTTGTTTAAATATTGAAGTTCATAATTAATTATATAAGTATTAATGTATAATATGTGATACTGTATTAGAATAAGATAAAATTACATCAATATAGTATTTCTGAAAATAAATTAAACAATCAATAAAGTAGAATATAAATTTAAAAGCTACTTATCATTTACTTGTTACTTACTAAATAACCTCGTTAGTCTATCGCCACATACCTGAAAAATAAAGTAATAATAAAAATTTACATAGTTATGAATCGTCCATGACGTACTGTTAACAAACAAGAGTATCCAAACAACATTTCCACAGATTCACTGATACCACAAACCGATAATTGATTTATTTCATATGATGAGAGTTTTGTAAAGCAATCCTTCAATTTCAGAAACAATGAACCATTCGCAACAAAAGGAAATCATATCCTGCTTCCTCATCTAAAATAGTTTAACATTTAGAGATTTCATACGATTATGTTTTAATAACAATATCAGTTTTTTATGTGTTTTCAATAAACCAAATTAATTATAGGCTTATGTTAGTATATTTTTAAGAAATTGAGGTAGATAATTTTATAAGAAATACTGAAGTCAATCGACATGGTACTTTATTCAAAAATGTATTTAATCAAAGTAACATTGATGTATTTTAGAAAAGAGTTTACATAAAAATTTAAATAACAATACGTTCTGACCATATTTTTACCTTACTACCATCACGATATCTGTTGCAAAGGTTGTTTATTTGTGTGAACGTTAAACAAATAAACAACAGTCGCAAGCTCACTGACCCTTCTATATAAGTTAGCCAACACAGACAATGTTGTTTTGTCTTACTGCCAAAGGAAACGGAAACGTTTGTTTAACAACTTGCTATTATCCGCATGTAATGTATCATTGTAGATAAACAATTACATAACGGACTACTTGACTATTTAAATAATTTTGCTCGTTTAACTGTCATTAATAAATAAGTATAGCTATTTTCAGAATTTAAGTATACAGTATACAGGGTGTCTGGTCATCGGTGTGACAAAATTCTTTGGCGTAAGTACAAAGTAAATAAAGTGTGAGAATGCAAAAGAGGTTCCAAGTCAAAAGATTGGCTTCCCAAAGAATTATTTCCAACCATATGCTACACTATTGAGCTTTAGGTCTGCTTACGTACGCTTTATGTAGAATTTTATAAAATACCTATAAACAATTATATTAGTGGTTTGAAGATTACAAAACATGGTGTCTTTAACATTTAAAACATAGAAAGTCGGCATGTATTCAGCACAACATTATTTGTTTTAATTTGAACAGTAAAAAATTCACTGTTTTCTAATATTCAACCCACTAAAACAAACAAAAGCATATCCAAACCTTAATAGTGTAGCATATGGTTGGAAAGCTTATGCAATGTTGCCGTTTTTAACATATTTGGCCACTTTCTTGTATACGGGATGTAGAAAATGCATTAGACCAATGTGTTTTTTTTTTTAAGTTTTTCTCGAACACTTAATTTTTATCTTTGAATCTATTTACAATGAGTTTTTATTACTGATCCTCCGCCATTTTCTATTATAGGCCAGTCAAATTCGACAATAAAATCGCAAAGCGTGATGTATTGCTGCATTTTTAATATGTTGTTGGGACCCGTTAGGGTAACTCAAAACCAAGTTTGCAGCTTCGAGATCCCTGTGCTCCCTGCGTAATAAGTAAAATATTACAAAATTAATGTATTTTTTTAAGTATTTGGTTTATAACTTATTAACAGTGCATTTTTCTTAATACTACTCAAATGTAATAATTAAAGTACATAAAATGTCCAACAATTTAAGCATAGTTTCATTTTTGTGTGTCAAATAGTTTTTGAGCAATGTTTTTTTAAACATTACAAATTTTTTAAAGTAATTACCATAATTTACATTTTCCTGATTTAGACCCACGAAAATTGTGTAAAACCCATATTATGGGAGAATTATTAAAAACTGCTTTTTTAGTAAATTTTATTGGCTTTCGTTCTATCACAAAGCCAAGTCCATACCACCAACACTTTTCTGAAAACCATACAAATAATAATTTATGAATATCACGATTTTTTATTTAATGAGTTGAAATAATGTCCCCCAACCATTAAGTGATAAAACTAAATGAGGAAAAAAAATATTTAAGGTTTAAAGTTATATTTAAAGATAAATTATGACAAAACATTCTTATAATTACTTTAATTATAATTATACTAATTAATTAATTTCTTACAATTAAACTGAAGCACATAAAACATACTCGGTTATAGTAGTATGTTTTCTGTGACTGAAGGCAAGGTATTATAAATGTTTCCTGATTCAAACTCATCAGGTAAAGACATATTATTGTCAGGGTCATCTTCATCCTCCTCAATAAATGGTAATGTGACATTTTGGCAATTCTTAGCAGAGCAAGGAGTACATAATGGTGAACACTTTAGCCCGGCCTTCCGACATGTGCAATCACCCGTGCATCCCTTTTTGCACCTACATGCAATTGGTTTAAAAAGGTTGGATGGAGCTGCATGAGGTTGTCACTGGAACCAATCCAGCTGTGACCAACCCCACTCTGTGGGATCCTTTTCAATCCCTAACATTTTTTTTGCACTTGGTGGAATGCTCGAAATGAGTGGAAGGAAGCTGCATCTTGGGTGGGGGGAAAGCGTTATAAGTTTACCTTAGCGCTGGCTTCTGCCTTTACAACAGGCGGAACCGAAGGTTTTCTAAAGCAATTAGGCACTTTTCTCCAGCTTCCTAGGAGGAATTTTTAGGGCAAGAATGGGGAAACCTATTTTAATCCCATAAAACCCCGTTCCCTTTAGTATGATCATACCGGTTCGCAAACTCGTTCGGACGTAAAAATAACATTTGCTTCTAATTTAATCAAAATTGGATGAGTTTTACTCTAGTTGATGTGCTGATGGACATACACACACATTTACATAAACTTGAACGGAAGGGGGTTTTGACCTCTGGGAATTTGAAGTCGAAAAAGTAAATCAGTCCCGGCTATGTATAAATCATGATATTTTTTCGACATCTAAATAAACGAAATTATAGGGTTTTAGCAAATTTCTTATATAGGGAATGAATGAGCTATTACCGTAGTACTCATGGTAAGACGTGGACCCGGGACCGATTTCAATACAGTACAAAATCAACAATATTCACCCTATAGATATAAATAGCAGATCAAAACACAGCTTATCTTTTGCCATTTTAACTTGACAAAGTCATTTTTCCATTTTTTTTATAAAAATCCTGCAAGTGACGTCCTTGTCCTTTTAACCAGTGAACACAGTTGACACAACAGGAGGTCGTCTTTCAGGCTCTCGGAAAAGATGCTGCGGGAAAAAGTACATCAGCAATCAGCATGAGTCTTATTGATGTAGAAAATGTACTATTGTAGTTAAAAATGCATCATATAAATATTTGAAACAGGAACAAATATAATATATATATACCGTAGTAGTTTACGCAACGATTGTGTTCAAATCAAATCAAATCGTCTTTGTTTCATATTGTACATAAATCAGTACATGGAATGGCGTTAAAAACAATATCTAAAACTTAACATAAAGAAGACAAGTTTAATAGAAATAATCACTAATTTAACATATACTAGTTAACCACCCGTGCTCCGCCACGGGAATATTGTCAGCAATAAAAGAAATAATAATTAACAAATACTGTTTATCTTTGTATTTTATTTAGGGGTTGTTTAATTTTTACATGAAATAGAACTGATAGTTTGCCTGTATAAACTATTTTATGTTAATCAAACCGATATATTATTTTAACCAAATGAATGTTTTATATTAATTCGAGTTTCATTTGAAAAATAAATAGTATATGAACTGGGCAATGCTGATAACCTAATAAGCAGCTTTTTATGATATTTAGATAATTTGTTCAAGTATATTCCTATATTCGTCTTTTTTTCATTACATTTGTTGTATAGAATAAAGATAGTCACTTAGCCTACATGTAAATCACGCATCAGCAGTTGGTCACTTTACACGAATCTTTGACCCATACTGTGAGTAAAAGCTGTGTTTACGACGTATATATAACTTTGGCCATACTTTGTTCAATGTATTAATGGTCCAATTTGATGGAAAAGGAGTCGTGGATTTTAAAACTATGTAGACTACCACTACCAGAAAGATGTTGATTCAAGTGAGACTTAGAACTGGCCATTTCAAATGCAGATTTGTATTAATTTTACTCAAATAGTTTTTTTGTCTCTTTTGACCCTTAATACTTTTTTTATAGTCGCTGTTGATAAGATTTTCCTTAAACTCTAAATGTTGATAAGGAGTTCATTTTACCTTCCCCTTGTGACAACATAAGAAAAAAATATTTGTGTCCCAGTTAGTCTGTTATGACTCAATCAAAATTCATAGATTTGCTGTACTGACAAATCCAATCTAACGACCCCAATTCAAAAAAATTGGTATTTTTAGAAGGGACTTCCAGAGCACATTTAACACCATCACTGCTCTTTACCTTTTTAGTTCGATGGTTCTCTACATGTTTTTTTCGTTCTGTATGTCTCTTTACGCCCGGTTAATTACCTTTTCTTTTTCTTTTTGTACTTTTCACATCCTGGGGTTAATGATAAAGTTGTGTAACGCTATAATGACCCGAGTCAACATTGCCATTAAACATCAAGTCAGATACTTCTTCGCCAGAACCGAAATTGTAAGTCACAGTTTCTCAAGCAACTTCCCTGTGTAGGCCAACTCGAAAAAATATAGTTAGGGTATAGTTCACTGATAAATTGTAGTTCCAAATATCCCAGCGTACTCGCCATCTCGAGAAGGTAAAATTTAGATGTCGAACACCGATCTTGAGTAAGATTTATCACTTACGATAAAATGTTTGTATGTTTACCAATCATTAGCAATTATCTGTACAACTTGCAAGCGGATTTCACTATGATTGTTCTGGTGGCTATAGAGAATAAATTATATTGATCAAAACAATAAGTTTCCGTCCCCTAATATGGGTATTATTTCACATTCCATACTCAAACTTAAACTCAATTACCACGTTCCTTCAGATCACTTGGCAGGAAAACTAAAACATTTTTGTGTCCCAGTTAGTCTGTTCTGACTCGAAATTCATAGATTTGAAGTAGTGACAAATCCAATCTAACGACCCCAATTCAAAAGAGTTGGTATTTTTTTGTAGGGACTCCCAGAGCACATTTAACACCAACACCGCTCGTTACCTTTTTAGTTCGATGGTTCTCTACAATTTTTTTCGTTCGGTATGTCTCTTTACGCCCGGTTAATGATTACCTTTTCTTTTTCTTTTTGTACTTTTCACACCCTGGGGTTAATGATAAAGTTTTATAACGCTATAATGACCGGAGTCAACATTACCATTAAACATCAAGTCACATACTTCTTCGCCAGAACCGAATGGTAAGTCACAGTTTCTCAAGCAACTTCCCTGTGTACTTGAAAAAAAAAATCACTGATATATTGTAGTTCCACGTATCCCAGCCACATTGAGAAGGTAAAGTTTGGTACCACTGAACGTCTAACACTGATCTTGAGTAAGATTCGTCACCTACTATAAAATGTTTGTATGTTTCCCACTCATTAGCAATTATATGTACAACTTGAAGAGCGGATTTCCCCATGATTATTCTGGTGGGCGTAGAGAATAAATTATATTGATCAAAACAATAAGTTTCCGTTCCCTACTATGGGTATTATTTCACATTCCATACTCAAACTTAAACTCAATTACCATTTTCCTTCAGATCACTTTGCAGGAAAACTAAAACATTTCAAAAATAAGTTAACAAATACACTTTCCTTGATCAAAATCGTGTGTTTATAAACAGAAACTCCAAGTTTAATAATTGCATACTGAAAGTGAGGTTATAAAAATAATAACAAATGTCTGACAAACATTAAAACAGCTGACGAATAATTTATAAACTGTGTATTATATTCTTCAATAAGAATTGTATTGACTCGACCTTTAAAGGGCTGTAGGTCGTAGCCCTTAGAAAAAACGTAAATTCTAAGGAAGTTCGGCAAATCTACACACTATCCCCTTTAATTTGAGACATAAATCTTGTAGATCGGTCCAGTAATTACTGAGAAAACAGTGTTACAACTGTGTATTAAATATATAGATTCTTCTTTTTTACTTACTGATAGGAAGTAGCTAAGGTATTACCATAGGTGGTACGGTAGGGCTTACTGCCGAGACCGATATATTTGATCATTTTCTGCGGTGGGGAAATTTACTGTAAGTTGTTTTAACACAAATTTATATTATATTTTTTTTTATTAGCTAAAGCATAGTGAAATGTATTTATCTAACTCTTAACAACTTAAACCCATGTTGTAAAAACAATTAAACTCGTTAAATGAAAAAAAATTGATATTCATAAATTATTATTTGTATGGTTTTCAGAAAAGTGTTGGTGGTATGGTCTTGGCTTTGTGATAGAACGAAAGCCAATAAAATTTACTACAAAAGCAGTTTTTAATAATTCTCCCAAAATATGGGTTTTACACAATTTTTGTGGGTCTAAATCAGGAAAATGTAAATTATGGTAATTACTTTAAAAAATTTGTAATGTTTAAAAAATCATTGCTCAAAAACGATTTGACACACAAAAATGAAACTATGCTTAAATTGTTGGAAATTCTATTTACTTTAATCATTACATTTGAGTAGTATTAAGAAAAATGCACTGTTAAGAAGTCATAGACCAAAAACTAAAAAAAATACATTAATTTTGTAATATTTTACTTATTACGCAGGGAGCACAGGGATCTCGAAGCTGCAAACTTGGTTTTGAGTTACCCTAACTGGTCCCAACAACATATTAAAAATGCAGCAATACATCACGCTTTGCGATTTTAGACTCTTTTTATGTACGATTTGACTGGCCTATTATTCTTATTCAAGATTTAATGCAGAACACGAAAATGACATGACAATAATGGTCGAGAAAATTGTATATTGTTGTGCAATATACGATATAAACTATAATAAACACAAACAAATGCTTATTAAGATATGGTATTGGTTTTGCGGACTATTTTCTTGGAGTTTCCTGGACTATTTTCTTCGGAGGAAACAGCGGGCGAGTCTTTCAGATGTAAACATGTTGGCCCTATAGCTGACTTCTTCAACTCCAGCTGACCCTCTTTTACTAATCATAGGACAGAAATCTAACCTTCTTCAGTATGACGATTGCAGTATTTTCATTAAACTTAAAAATGGATCACAACGTGTTATTATTACGTTAAGTTATGGTTTTTATGTCCAGTCAGGTAACTTTAGGCGAGTTCAAGGTAACTTCGTTCCTTTAAAAGTGCCACCCTAACTTAGTAATCGTTTAAGATTTTAATCTAAATTTCAAACAGAAATCATGTTTTTGGATGGCAAACAAATTAATTAACTACTATTCAAGAGTTACTTTAGCTTGATTTTGCAGCTTTAGCCAATTTGAATGCATGTTTTGCTTCATAATAGCATGGCATACGAAACAAGGATGGCAAACCAAATCAAATTGAGCAATCAATTAAACAAACCCACACCCAACCCTGCATTATCTCAATGCCCACAGCGACAACGGTACTCATATCTATACAATGCAGATGTTGAATGTTACTGATACTGTTTTGCAATACAATTCCGATTTAAATTTAATATTTGTGAAGGGATTTGAGTTAATGTACGTCTTTGTGAAAATAACTGCAGGAACAAAATAATCTTGAAAAAGAGATTCGTATTTGTGCTAGGATTGATCTTCGTAAAATCAATTATATCAGGTCTATTGCTCAACATTTTTCAATTACTTTTTTTTCAAACGTATTTGCTTTAGATAAAAATCGCCTTTTTAAAATTGATTGCTTACTTTATAGTTTTGATTAAACTGAAAATATTTAATTAGAGAATTTGCAGGCGGTAACATAAACGTTTCTACAAGATAAGTTCTCACTTGCAAACCCTTCTAACTATAGGAGATACGCAAATGTGCACCCTTTTTGATGTCCCACCTTCACATCTTAGGAACATAAGCTGTAATCCGGAACTGTTCCGAAATTGCTTCAGGGTACGCTTAAAGAGACGCGGCATTTAAGATATCCATTGGTGATTGGAGGGATTTGAACTTGGGACATTGGGAACCAAAGTCTTGCATTTTACCACTAGAGCAGCTTGCTTCACAGAATTCTGTACCTTAAAGCAATAAGTTAGATAATCAGCCACTTTCCTGCAATGTAAACAACATTTCTGTATATAAAATAACAGTATATTTTTGTCGCTAAAACCTCCTCCTCCAAACAGTTAAGAAAACAACAGTTAAATATTTATGGGGGCTTAAACTATTTTTTAAATCTAGATAGAGAAGCCACTTCTGGAGCAATGCTGCGCCATGCTCTATTATGAAGGGGGGGGATGAGGGGGGTTCGACAGTTGTTGACACTTGGGTGTTATTTGTAGCCTAAACCACTAGACCACCCACGCTTTCTTCACGACTCATTAAAAATATCGCACTCGGTGTTGAAAACTGTTGGCTAGTTAGCAAGTCATGTATTTAAGAACTTCTGGCTTTTTATTTAATTTTACTTAAAGTAAAAACCTAATAAAGATTTTGGTAAGTTAAAATTTTCTATTAATTCCGAATTAAAAACATTTTTTTTAAATAATAACTATTAGTCTTCTAAGTCTAATAGCTTACAGGATATTATTGAACTTATTAAAGTGTATTTTATTACGTTATCGAGGATACAAATATTAATATAAATAGTTAGGACATTTCTTGAAAATTTCATTGACAAAAGTTGAAAACACCAGCTTAAATGTTATATTGGTCAGTCCATTTTGTGGTCAAGGGTAATATCAAAGCAATATAGTCAAATCGATTTCACATATTGGGTCTGATAATGACTGGAGTGTCGAATTAAAATCGATTCCCGTTGCCATATTTTATTTTAACGTCATGTTAAAACAGTAAAAGTATGCACGTTTCAAGTGTTATTGGGCGTATTTTTATTTATCACATGGAAAATTAATAACACTTAATATGCTGATTAAGATGGTTTCTATATATTGACTGGGTCTGATGTTAAAATAATTCTTCTTTTACGTTTGGTGACTACTTTTCATTCAACTTGGTCAGGTATTCTAGGAATCAAATGTGACTAAAAATGGAAATGCACGAACCTCTAGAACCTCCCACCTCCCACGTATACCTACACTTGCGACCACAAAGTGGAGACACCATTGTATTAGGTACACAACTGTTTTTGGATAAGAAGAATGCATACGACTTATTACTGCCTTGTCGGTTGCAAATCATATACGTGTAACCAAAAAGTTTTAGGATAACCCCATTAATTTCAATGAACGTAGGCTATCCATTTAAGCTACTTTTAGATTCTTCATGAAATAGAACAAAGCGCATTCTAAAAGTCGATAGTAAAATATTTTTATGTCTACATTATTACCTATAGTACAATAAAGATTGTGTACTTTTTCAGAATTGCGTTGATCTCTTACTACATCTGGCGATTAATAATTATTTTAGCAACTAAATACCCCCGCCGCAGCAAACCTGCCGACTAAGCGAATTTCCATTCGTCTGAATTAAAATTTTAATTAAATCTATTTTAAAAACATTAGGATTAATGAGTACCTAGGTTTGCTGCTACAAGGAAACTAACTAATAGTGTATTTTTAGTAAAATATTAATAGCTTAGTACAAAATAAATAAATTTGCCAAGTTTGATCAAAATATATCCATAAACAAGCAAACTACAACATTTGACAATATTCTCCATAAGAATAACCAAGTGGGAATTTTAAATTTACATTTTTTTTAATTTTCTCCGTTACTAATAATCGAACAAAAATACTTTTATATACTAAATTATTTGTTTTTTTAAGCTCTTTAAAAAGGTCTAAAGAGAAATCGGGAAATTTTGTGTTTTGAGGGTCAAAAGTGAGAAAAACCTTTTTTTACCCCATAAAACCCCCCGTAAAGCCCCGTTTCCATGGTCCGATCACGCTGCTTCGCGAACTCATTCAAGTTTATCCCGCTTTACACCTTTAAACCAAATTTCATCAAAATCGGACAAAAATTACTCAAGTTATCGCGTTCACGGACGTATATATATATATATATATATATATATAAGTCTATATATATATATATATACATATATAAAAATTTGAACGAATGGTGTTTTTGGCCTCTGGGGACATCAAAATGAAAAAGTAAATCGGTCCCGGGTCTAGGTCTTACCATGCCACCTACGGTAATAGCTACTTCCCTATAGGGAAATTCGCTAAAACAGCCAAATACCACTCACTAACTCACTGATCATTTTATCTCAAAAACTACAAGCCGTAAGAACTCAGAAATTTTCATGGAGGTTCCAATTAACCTCTAGGTGTGCCCCAGTGGCTTTTTGAGTTCCCATGTTATCCTTATAAAGAAAAGTTTTGTTTATATTTGAACACATGAAAATTTTAATTCTGCACTATTATTTAAGGGGACAGCTGGTTATATTTTATTACGCAATGAAAATATTTAGATTATTTTTGTGGCTTGAAAATGTGCTTTACTGCAAAACACAACTTTAATAGTTTTAATTTAAAAAAAAAAACGTTTTAAAAAAGCAAGAAGTATAGACTCAGATTGAACATTTAACTTTTTAACTTAATTGAAATTTTCGTGAGCAAAGCCACGACGGGTTTGCTAGTCTGTTAATAAACATTGTGACACTGTCCGCTAAAGATAATAAAATGATAATAACTGTAGCCTGACACTACTAGTCTGTTACCAACAAAACGGGTTTGCGGGAAACAGCCAAAACAGCCCCAGTTCCAATAAGGGAGGCACGCAAGACCCCTGCATTGCGCCATCATTTTATTTGCTCGGTTTCATAGGCTAATTAGATTAAATCCATTTTGTATAGCGTATTAAACACTAGAGAGAACAACACAACTCGCATTTCAGTGAATTTTCCATATAGGGAATAAGCTGTACCGTAGGTCTCATGGTAGGACCTAAACCCGGGACCGCTTTACTTTTTTGTCGTTCTTAAAGGACAATACACTAGCATGATCAGACTAAGGAAACAAGGGTGTTTGTGGGGTTTACTGGATGAATCGGGGTTTTCATATTTATGACTCTCAAAACATAAAAGTTCGCAGTTTCTTTAGAAACCATTGTTTAGACCTCAAAATCCAAACAAATAATTTAGTATATTTTTGAAAGCCAAAAATAATTAAATGAAATTCTAGACAACTGTGATTTTAAAATGTACATATTATTCTCATAAAGAGCAAATAAACTGTTGTAGTTTGCTTGTTTTGGATAACTATATTTTGATCGATAACGTTACTATTTTGTGGCAAAGAGCAAAGTTAGAAGAAATTTAAGTCAAATAATTTTGTTATAGAAATTGGTTTAACACGATAATTTAATCACAATGCCTGAGCAAGGGTATCACGTAAAACATATTCAATACAAAGGCTATCTCGCTCGGAGACGCTTGTATTTATTTTAAGCTTTGTAAATTTTAGTTAACATAGCGTAGGTGTTCGTTTAAATCCAATCCTGCCTTAAGGTGACGAAATCTTAAGTTTATTATTATAATCATTTTTTTTACGAACAGTCATTTGCCATATCCATACAGATACAACTTTGACAGAATAAGAACTTTTTTAAAAGACATTTTAAAAGAAAACATAAGTTTTACAATAATACGTTCACAGTGCTGTAGACGCTACTTGCAAGGCTTCGCGAAGTTTCTTATTAATCTTGAGTTATTCGCGTTTCATTCCAGCACCATTTTCTCAAGAGACCCTCTTAATATTTCATTCAGTATTCCACTTAATGGCTTCTTAAATGAACGACGCCTAACGTAAATGAAATAAACACAAATATACGACTGGGATGGTGGTTTAAAACGCATAAGGTCAGCTGGAACATTTGTGAAATATGTCCAATCTATCAATACTTTCGTAGTTCTAATCAATTCGAGTGATTTAAGTATTCAATGTTTAAAACACTATATTAGAAGTTAAATTCATAGGGTCAGAGAACTTTGGGGTAAAAGATATGTTCAATGGTAATATGTTGTTTTGTTGAAATGTTGCCAAGAAAATAAGAATAATTGGGCCAATGATATCAAATAAGGTATGGTGTAAGAATTGTATTTAGCTTCTCATCAAATTGTTCGAGCTCTAGACAGTGTAATTCCAGTATTTATTAGTAAAGAAAACAATAAGGCAAAAAGGTTGTCCGTTGAATAAAAATAGGAATTTATACAATTTGCTACTTAAAATCATAAGCTTGTATTAAACATGTACCTCTCTAAATGTATATTTTGCGTGATGTAAATGAAAACGAGCCGTCTCGAATCTAGATTAGCCAGTGTTTCTGACTTAACTTCTGTAAAGTAATTTAGACAAGAAATGCGTAAAAAAGTAATCCTTTGCCAATGTTTAATCCTTTGAAAAATTAATAAATCACTATGTAAAATTTACTTCGAAAAACCTTCAAGAATAGGTAAAATCTATAAAGTCTTAAGTGTATTCAGAAAATATTTATGTTTGTACCAGTCACACGTAGTACTACGGTTGTTATAAATGTTCGTACAAAATAACTTCAACGACTCGAAACTTAACACTTTTCCTTGTAAACACTTAGCACTTTGTCTAAGTTTGCATTGGAATAACTTTTGACGGAATGACGGAGGCAACTGTTTAATCTTCCTAAGAGGCAATTCTACTGTAACTACTGGAATGTCATGCTATAAGTAACGCAACGGCTTCAGTTTCGTGGAATTGCGGCAATACCTACTCACATCCTCCTACCTCGGCTGTCTGCGGTAACATACTAACATACTCGCGACTTTAAAAGAATTAAATTTAAATGCTTCGTTAAGAGTTATGGCAGAGAAATTCAAGTAGATATTTGTGCAATAGAGAACATTTCCGTAAACATTTCTCTCATTTCAGTTACACAAATAACAAATTTGCTACAGTTACCTGACAAAGCGGGCTTTCTTGTACTGATTATAGCACGCAAAGTATCTAATTGCTGCATTTACTTACTTTTGCCGCACTCATTTTTTTTGCCGCACTCCAGCATTCCAACCAGACAACACAAAACACTGTGTTTTTATAAGTCACGTAATATGTGCACGCTAGAAAATAAGTTGGTAGCACTTTAAGATACTGTTCTAGTGTTCCCCATTTCTTTCACCGCTTGGATTTAACCTAACCTAAAACGTGTTGTTTAGTGTTAGAAACACTAATTATTTCTATGCTTTTATAGTAACTGTAGGAAATAGTTATTTGTGTAACTAGTGGGCAAAGGCCTTTTGCACTCGTGTTACTCATTATATTTTTCCTACAGTCACTTTAAAGCATATAAATAATTAGTCTTTCAAACAGTATACAACACGTTTTTAGGTTCAGCTGGCAACACAATTAGGTGCCCTAGTGAAAGTAGTACCTGGTCCGTATCACACCGCTATTTTTCCTCGGCAAGAAATGTGCTCCGCGTTTTGAGAATATAGTTCAGCATGTTGTGGGTTCTGCGCCTAAAAAAATGCTTTAAATGTATTTTCTTGTTTATTAAGATCGTAGGAATGTTTTAAAAACGTTTAAAAGAAAGGTCCAGAAAGTTCAGAAATACCGAAACTATAAACACGAAATGACAGGTTAAATCGTAGTTTTAATAGTCAATCAGCTGCTCATAGTATTATTATCTTTAAGTGGTGCCAACCTATTTCCAAGCGTACACGGATTACGTGCATAATAGAACCACGCTGTTTTGTGTTGTTTCGTTGGAATCCTGATGTGCGGCAAAGTATAAACCGTACGACAAAGTATAAACCGTGAGGCAAAGTATAAATATGCAGCAATTAGCAGCTTGCTGTACTATAAACAGTACAAGGAAGCCAACTTTGTCGGGTGACTGTAGGAAAAATATAATGTGTAACTCCCGTAACTAGTGTGCAAAATGTCTTTGCTGCACTTGAAAAACTTTCCATACTCGCCTGCAGCTCGTGCGTAAGTATTTCTCTCAGGTGCAGCAAAGTGCCACTTCGCGAACTAGTTATACAAATAACTATTCCGTACTTTCTAAGGTAAAATTTAAAAGTGTAAAACTCAGTATTGAGTCACGGCATCACTCTTTCACTTAAAAGTTTCAAACCTCAAACTAGAACAGCTGGTTTATAACAGGTTAATGACTTAAGTGTCTTTAAAAAATCAAAACTATTGTCGTCTCTATTTGAAGAAAACTGTTGTATAGCACCAAAGAGTATTTAAGAAAGATTTCTGAAATAGCTACTCGATTGGTTGCTACAAAGTTTTCATTCCGTTTATGAACTGTTTTATGCTGTATATTACATTTTCCTTTCCAATTGTCTAACTAATAAATAAACACAAAGTTTTGTGTACTCTAATCCTCCTTAAAAAGTGAAAACGAAGAAATGATAGTTAAGAATCAAAACGCAAAAGATGTACAGTACATTGCACTTTGATTAGATTTTGTTATAGTTTATGCACATTGATTACTTATATTTTTGTGGAAGATACATTTTTATGGATATGCCTAGAAGCACAGGTTTTTCACAGTTCAAGAAAACTACATCATCATCATATTGTCGCAGCAGTTTAAATTTCTTTTCTTGTTCATTATTTGTGTGAAATAAAACTTGCAATTGATTAAATTTTAATGTAATCAGATTTAAACTTAAACTGTAAAATGGAAGAAACTCAAATCAGTTTTATAGTGTATGAATATTACAATTACATTTAAATCGTACAAGTTTTTAAGCTTAGTACATTTTCACCCCATGACAAAGATGTGACAAAATAAAAACTTATCTCATGAATACGAGGATAATCCGATTCGCTAATCTCCTAATTAATTAATCAGTTTGCTGAGCATAGCCTGTCACGAACTTCACCTCAGTATAGTCAAGTTATTCTATATAGCAATCTTCGCAGATGGCCTGCGGCATCCCAAGTTCCCTCACAAAGTGCTAACTTGATTGCATAATCACTTCTGCAGGTATTATATCAAGTTTGCGTCGATTTTGTTATTCTTGCATCGCAGGAAACTTATTTCAGTAGATTATTTGTGATTTCGTACTCGGCTCATGGCATAACATTTTCATCCGGGGAAAAGTAATAAAATGTGTTTTGAAGTAAAATGTGAAGGTACTTAAAGTGTACAAGGAAAAGATGTGCGTTTACTATCCTCGATATACCTATTGCCTAACAATTATTGAGTTTATAATACCACATATTTTAATAATAAGAGCTTGTTAGTACTTTATTACATATTTTATTAAATGTTGACATTTTAAACGCAGGTTTCTAATTTTATATATATACGTTCACAGCTGAATATATTTCATTAATATTCATTCCAGTTCCATAGAATTTTCATGAATTAATTTCACCTTAAGAATTTAAAGAAACGGAGAAAAGAGCATCCTAAACCGTCGTTTATGATTTGACCGTAAACCCCTTCAGTGAAATAGTGCCTTTCTGAGGAAAGCGGTTTTTCCAAATGGCGAATTTCCTTTTTTACGAGAGGGTGACTTTAGGGAGGCGTGACCGAACATTTAAATTGGCTCAGTAATCGTCTTTCCCTCACCCTCCACTTAGGAAAGTCAACCCTTTCAAAACCAACCGAAGTAAAACTGTTTACGATCAATCGTCAAGTCGATAAACGAATTGTCGTGCTGTACAATCCTAATATTTTGGATACCCTTCACACTTAAAGATCCACAGGAGTTGTGTGTTCGATGATATTTTAATTTTTTTTTTACTTTGCAGATTTTCTTACACAAGTCACTTTCTGGTATATTTTTATTGACAATTTCGATAACGACTCCAAAGCTGTGTTGCAAAACGGGATTTATAATCAAATTCAATTTATATCCGTGTACTACAATACAGCGTGTTATATCATGAAAATGATACCTCATTCGCCTCCAGATGCAAGGAGTAAATTTTCTTATTATTTGAGTGGATATCCAGAAACGAACGTTAATATGTGAATTTTAAAGATGATATTTTTTCAAGTGGATAAACATATTTATTTTATAAGTACCTTTTTTATCCACTCGTATTGAAAATACTTAAATGACCAAGCCCGAAGTTATTCCACAGTTTAATTCTAATCTAGTGTCCCCTTGAGATAAGAGCCTTGGTAGGCTGACGACAATAGGTTTGCACTCTAACTTTCAGGGGATAACAATGGTATAATACCGCGGTTCAACTTATGTGAGTTTATAGTATAAAACACTGTGTAGTTTTTAGCGAATTTCTCATGTAGGGAATAAACTATGGATCTCGTGGTAGGACCTAAACCCGGGACAGATTAAATTTTTGGTTTTGGTATCCCTATAAACCAAAAACAGCAAAACTACGTTTTTTTCGAACTAGTTCGCAAACCAGCATGATCAGACTATCAAGATTGGAACGGTATCTCATGTGGGTTTGTTGGCGGGAAAATGGGGGTTTCTAATTTCAATTTAGTATGCTAATGCGTTAACGTAAAGCGTACGTATAATAATTCCACAGAAATTTCTAAAAAAGTTGTACATTTTTAATTCTTATAAAATTTTTATGAAGAATAAATAACATTTTGTAGTTTGCTTGTTTGTGGATGCATATTAATACCATTTGGAAAAAGGATTATTTCATACTAAGCTATTACCATTTCACATCACTATTAGTAAAACCCAATTTATTGCCTTTCCTGCATCAGCAAAGTTTATAAAGCTTAATGCTATTGAAATAGGGAATAAATCAGACAGTTTTTAGTACGTATTTTGCACAAATTCAACAAGGCAATTAGACATTAGCTTAGTCTGCAGAATTTCTGCGGTGGGGATATTTTTGTATATTTTCTTAGTTTTCAGTGATAGTCTCAGGAAAATCAGCCAGTGAACTCGTGTGAATTGTGTAAAATTGACGATATGCGTCTTATTTCCCGTATAACAGAGTCTACGTATAGTTTGGGGGAGGTAGACATGATGTAGGCAGGGTGCCTGATCTAGCTGCAACTCAGGGTTATATTCCTGCTAAATTGTTACAGGAAGGCTCCCAGATTTATAACGCTGGCTTTAGTCTTAATGTCCCAATCTGTCCACCTAGGATTACTTCTTGAGAACGTCATCAAAGCCTACATTCATCCTCTTGTCGCTTTTCATAACAGTTTATTTTAAGGTCTACGAAATAAAGACGTTTAATATTCTATGCGAATCAAAATGATGACTCAGGCAATGTCAACTTCATCCCTGTTTTTAATTAGTTATTTCTCCATGTTCGTATAATGTGTTTGTGCGTCAATATATCTTTGTTAGTAAAATTTATGTTTACTACTTATTTTTACCTATCAATTCAACAGTTTCACACAGTTTTATATTATATTTTTCCCGGTTTACTAGTATAATAATGAGGGTTTTAACTGGAAAATCTTACATGAAAAAGACACAGCGACCACTATTAATAAAACATTTCATTAGATTTTGGTTGTTCATAGCAACAACGCTTACCAGAGGAGAGTTTGTAACAATAAAACTTAATTATACAATAATAAATAGAAGTCCATGGAATAGTAATTATAGAACACACTACGATATGAAGAGGTGCTTAACTTGACGATTGTGTTCTATGCGTAGACATCTGCAGCATCAGGTGTTATTAAAGACGCGATCACTGATCAGCTGAGTGCGATAAACAATCTTGAAATACAGACATTTGCTTTATTGAGTATCAGAAAAGCTATCTGAATTATATCAGGAAATGGAGCAAAACGTGACAACTAAACTAAATTGTATCCTACAATCCATTACTGCTTTGATGACACGAATCTCAATTCAAAGCCATATTAGTTTATTTTTGTTATATTGATTAGATTATTCTTTACGTTTTATAAGTTACTGATGTTATTTGGTAGGTGCAATTACCTTGAAGTTTAAACTATATGAATATGAACTAAGCTGAGAATATGGTAGGTTTAGCATATAAAACGTATATTTAACATGTTTTCATAACCTGCATTACATTCTATTCCCGAGGGATGAACTATATTTTTCGTAAAATTGCATCATTATTTGAAATTTATGTTACAAATCTTAATAGTTTTCATTTAAAGTAACCTCAAAAAACAACTTCTAACTTGTTTTCAATTTAATTTGATAATGGAAACAAGCAGCTGTTTGGTAATTACGAGTAATTCAATCGTTTCGTCAATTTTAGTGTATATCCGACTATAGATATGTCAAACTATTTACAATAAGGCAAAAATAAACTACAATAGATGCACAATCGATGCATACTTTCGTTACATGCGATTGCTTACATTAGAAATTTACAACTGAGTTGACATCAGCTGATTTTTACTCCCTAGGGGCTAGTAACGATTTTGTACCACGTAGAGAATAAAAATTCTACTTTAGACCCGCAGAGCATGCATTAAAAACGGCTGTTTTTGCTGCAGTACGACGACAAATTACTTCTAATTGAGCGGAGCGAGCGAAGCGAGCGAAGCTCTTATACGTCGACTCTTATGCATTTCGTAATACGCAAACTCCTCCTAGACGGCTGAATCTATCGTTTTCAAATTTTGCATGGTGATAAAGACCATATCGGTGAGTGCCAACATCTATATGGCGTTAAAAAAGTCTCTCAGGAATCCGCCCCACTGGGTCTCAAAGTTTCAATGTAATCCTTATGGAAGCAGTATTTGACACATAAACAAAGACATATGATCAGCTGTTGACTTTTGAATGCAGTAGATAAAGAAATAGCTGATAGCATTATTCCACAGATATTAGAACAGAAACGGTATGTATCGTAAATATAGTCAAATGACGACACTAGCTTGAGATCCGTGACGTGGGAAGTGGTTAAGGAAGTAGTAAAGGTGAGCAGTCTGGAGTGTGGAAACTGTTTATGACGATTAGATTTAGGTATCTGCATTCCAAAAATTCTATGGGAAGGGAGGAAAACGGGTCCGCGACGTAGGAGGTGGTAAAGGAAGTAGTAAAGGCGAGCTGTCCGGAGTGTGGGAACTGTTTATGACGATTAGATCATATAGTATCTGCAATCCTAAAATGCTATTGGAAGGGAAGGAAACAGGTCCGCGACGTAGGCAGTGGTGAAGGAAGTAGTAAAGGCAAGCAGTCCGGACTGTGGGAACTGTTTGTGACGATTAGATTAAGGTATCTGCATTCCTAAAATGCCATGGGAAGGGAGGAAAACGGGTCCGCGACGTAGGAGGTGGTGAAGGAAGTAGTCAAGGCGAGCTGTCCGGAGTGTAGGAACTGTTTATGAAGATTAGATTAAGGTATCTGCATTCATAAAATGCTATGGAAAGGGAGGAAAACAGGTCCGCGATGTAGGAAGTGGTGAAGGAAGTAGTCAAGGCGAGCTGTCCGGAGTGTGGAAACTGTTTTTGATAATTAGATTAAGTTATCTGCATTCCTAAAATTCTACGAGAAGGGAGGAAAACGGATCCGCGATGTAGGAAGTGGTGAAGGAAGTAGTCAAGGAGAGCTGTCCGGAGTGAGGAAACTGTTTATGATAATTAGATTAAGTTATCTGCATTCCTAAGATTCTATGAGAAGGGAGGAAAACGGATCCGCGATGTAGGAAGTGGTGAAGGAAGTAGTCAAGGCGAGCTGTCCGGAGTGTGGGAACTGTTTATAACGATTAGATTAAGGTATCTGCAATTCTAAAATGCTATTGGAAGGGAAGGAAACAGGTCCGCGACGTAGGAAGTGGTGAAGGAAGTAGTCAAGGCGAGCTTTCCGGAGTGTGGCAACTGTTTATGACGATTAGATTAAGGTATCTACTATCCTAAAATGCTATGGGAAGGAAGGAAACAGGTCCGCGACGTTGGAAGTGGTGAAGGAAGTAGTTAAGGCGAGCTGTCCGGAGTGTGGGAACTGTTTATGACGATTATATTAAGGTATCTGTAATCCTAAAATGCTATTGGAAGGGAAGGAAACAGGTCCGAGACGTAGGAAGTGGTGAAGTAAGTAGTCAATGCGAGCTGTCCAGAGTGTGGGAACTGTTTATGACGATTAGATTAAGGTATCTACAATCTTAAAATCCATCGGAAGAGAGGGAAACAGGTCCGCGACGTAAGAAGAGGTGAAGGAAGTAGTAAAGGGTAGCAGTGCAGAGTGTGGGGAATATTTGTGGTACTGTAATTTGACTAACGTATCTAAAATACTAAAATGCTATGGAAAGTGAGGAAAACAGTTTTACGATGTAGGAAGTGAATTAGGAAGCAGTAAAGTATTAGCATAGTGTGAGAACCATCTGTGGCAGTTAGATTAATGTATCTTTTATCCTAAAATGCTATGAGAAGGGAAGGAAACAGGCCCCACTACGTAAGAAGTGGTAAAGGAAGTAGTAAACGCTGGCAGTGCAGAGTGGGGGAACTGTTTGGGCAGTTAGATAAATGTAACTTATACTTAAATGCTATGAGAAGGGAAGGAAACAGGTCTATGACGTAGTTAATGGTGAAGGAAGTAGTAAGGCTTGCAGTGCAGAGTGTGGGAACTGTCTTTGGCAATTACATTAATGTATTTGCAATCCTAAAATGCTATGGGAAGAGAGGGAAACAGGCCAACGACGTAGGGGGTGGTGAAGGAAGTAGAAAAGGTGATCAGTGTTGTGTGTGGGAATGGATTACAGTATCTGCAATGCTAAAATGCTATGGGAAGAGACTGTAGACTTTAGGTTAAAATGATTACGAAACAAGCATCGATAGATATTTCGATACATGCAATCGTTTACGATAGAAATTTACAAATGAGTTGACAACAGCTGATTTTTACTCCATAGAGGCTAAAAACGATTTTTACTCCCTAAAGAGTAAAAATGCTACTTTGGACCCGCAACGCATGCATTAAAAACTACTGTTTTTACTGCAGTATGACAAAAACAATATACTATGAACGCTTGATGACTCCGCTCAATTTTGTGGATGCCTCTGCGTACGCCACCTAGTTTATTCTTTTCTAAAAAAAGAAGACTTTGCTTATTCAATAGTTGCAGCTTTTGGCATATCCGGTATAACACTACAATATTTATTTCTAAAGAAATCTATTCTTTGTTTGAAGTTCATTGTTGGTGATGGTGAGTTAATGTTGTTCAAAGGTTTATTGCGGACATTTTCCATTACGAATGTAAAAAACAATACACAACGTTTCGGGATCTGGAATCTGATCCCGTCTTCAGACAATGTTTTTACATGTTTTTAGATGTTTTTTTACATTCGTGATGGAAAATGTCCGCAATAAACCTTTAAAGAAATCTGTTGTGCATTTTTGTAGAATATTCCTATACATGTTCAACTTTAAATGTTGTTTCAACCTTTATTCTCTCTTGACAAATGTGAACCAACGTTTGACTGTTCCACATATAATGTATAATACAACTGGAAATAAAAACTTTATTCTTGATTCTAAATTATAAAAATATACTCAATGTTCCATGGCATTTTGAAGTTACAGCATTCTTCACAATTCAATAAACCTAAAACGAAACACAATTACCAACAAAATCTTCACCACGCGATTTTGTAATTACTTAGTGTTAATTTGCATAGAATTTAGGTATTTCTGGTTTATTTGTGTAATCCTTCCTCGTACTACCCCACTAAGTTACATAAAGCCCCAAAACTACTTATAGTGGTTTTAAAGCAAACAATACAAACAAAAGGCTCTATTTAACATTTACCTATTTTACAATACATGGAAAAGTAATTTAATTACAAATTGTATTCGGTTCAAAATAGAGACTATAATGCGATACAGAAATACCGAATGAATACAGATGTAACGGCAGAGATAGAAATATCACTGGGTTATTTATTCATCAATGTCAAGCATTTGACCAGATCTATCTTCCTTTGACACGGTGCAAGTGTGGGCATTGGTTCATAATATCCAGAAAATAAACTTGTTTCATCCATTGAATCTGCGATCATGTGACAAAATCTTTATTCAGCGAACACAATTTTAGATCGTTTTAGTAACAAACGTAACTATTTTTTGTAAAGTCTTATTGACATATATTGAATTAAACTATTGACATTTTATGGTTTTACTTTTAAATAACATTTTCAAAATATTGTATTTAACAAATAAAACTTCGTTTGCAAACAGGTTCGTGTTCGGAAATGTTACAATTACATGAATATGGTTTTATCGCTAAAAAATAGTCATAGTTTTAATAGAATGTCGCACAGGCGAACATTGAAATCTCTTTTAAATTAATACTTTATTAGCTTCCATGCCAGTAATATATCTATGTAAAGATCATTTTCTATTTATATAACAGCTGTCCAAGCCCTGTAATTTTTCGTGGATGTGCCGAGGATTCATTACCTGTCGCACTGGAGACTAACGACCCAACCAAACATATTTTTGCGTCAAGTAAAAATAAACAAAATAGCTATCGTGGTTGTAAAACCTCTTTCTATATAGATACACAGTTTGCAATCATTTGTAATACAGCAGTTGTATGTCCATAATCATATTTGACAATACACTAAACATTCGAAATAAATTTTATATGTATAGCCATTAGGCATACAGAATACTGTGCATCCGTTTTGATACTAAAATATATTACGAATGAAAGCCTTGTTTACTATTAATACCCCCGCCACAGCAAACCTGCCGACTAAGCGAATTTCCATTTGTCTGAATTGATTTTCAGTTAAATATATTTTAATAACATTAGGTTTAACGTGTACCTAGGTTTGCTGCTACAAGGAAACTAATAAAGTGCGTTTTTGAGTAAAATATTGATAGCTTAGTACAATATAAATAAATTTGCCAAGTTTGATCAAAATATATCCATAAACAAGCAAACTACAACATTTGACAATATTATCCATAAGAATAACATGGGAATTTAAAATTTACATTTTTTTTTTTTAATTTTCTCCATTACTAATAACCGAACAAAAATACTTTTATATACTAAATTATTTGTTTTTTTAAGCTCTTTAAAAAGGTCTAAAGAGAAATCGGGAAATTTTGTGTTTTGAGGGTCAAAAGTGAGAAAAACCAATTTTTACCCCATAAAACCCCCCGTAAAGCCCCGTTCCCATGGTCCGATCGTGCTGGTTCGCGAACTCATTCAAGTTTATCCCACTTTACACCTTTAAACCAAATGTCATCAAAATCGGACCAAAATTACTCAAGTTATCGCGTTCACGGACGTATATATATATATGCATTATATATATATACGTCCGTATATATAAGCGTTATATACGCTTATATATATATATATGCGTATATATATATAAGTCTATATATATAAAAATTTGAACGAATTGTGTTTTTGGCCTCTGGGGACATCAAAATGAAAAAGTAAATCGGTCCCGGGTCTAGGTCTTACCGTACCACCTACGGTAATAGCTACTTCCCTATAGGGAAATTCGCCAATAAAAGAGATAAGATGTTCCCCTAAGACATGTTCAATTTTATAAATTTTACAATTCAACAACAATAATTTTAAGAAGCATAAAATATTTGTCAAAGCAGTTAACTTTGAAATGTATCGAAGAAACATCTTGGTTTTCAAAAGTTTGTATTTGAATGAATTATGAAACGGTTATGCTTGCTATCAGATCTGACAGTGTTATTCATACTAGAGAAAATTTCATTCCCTTTTAGACGCCATCTTATTTCATGTCGTTTACTTCCACTTTTCACTTTTCTTGGCGGAGAACCAGAGCAGAATGGAGCCAAAAATAACTCCTTTTAGCGAACTGCAACTGACTGTTGTTCCTCCTGGATGTCTTCCAAAAGTATCCAAATGTTGCATAAAAGCTGATTTTAATACGAATTGACAATGTACGTATATTGTTACGTATGTACTTATCTTCAACAATTCGACTAAAAAATGTCACTGTCCAGTATTAATCTTTCTAAAATAAATGTCTATTTGATGTGGCAAATGAGCTACTAATCAAACTACAATATTAAACTTAATTAACATTCCAAATCAACGGTGAGATTAACAATGACATGTAATACAGTGTTGAGGGTCTCGAATTCCGCTCGGTTGTTATTATGTTGATATTGCTAAGTAAAACACTTTGCTGCAGTAATTAACTGCAATAAGGAAAATGGAAAGAGTTCTAGTCACGAACGTTTCCGTATAGAATCCGTGCATTAACAGTTATTGCAATGAATAAAATAATTAAGTTTTTTTTATTAACGTTTTAGTTTAAAAGTAAAATATTTTCACAGTATACACAACATTAAAACAAATTAATATGTTTATCTGGCAATAAATTACATAAACAATAAAAGACTATGTAAGTAATTGATTATTCATTTCTGCGCTAAAATGTGTCATATGAATGAATATTGTTATGAATGGTGGAAATTGTCATATTACCCTTATTTTCCAAGCCAACCCTCATTTTTTAATTCTTTTTCCTATCGGTATTTTTAATGCGTCCATTCTTCTAAGACTCGTCTATTAAACAACTCTTTGTATAAATAACTCTTAAAGTTATTTAAATATCTTTAAAAATCTTCTATCTATTTATTAGCTGTAAAAACCTCTTTACTCAGTTTATTTTTTAATTTCGTTCATAACAAAAACCTCTACACAAGTTTTCCATGGACAATTTTCCGTTTTTAGAATACTACTCTATTTCTCCAATTCGATTAAATTGCATGTTGCCCTTTAAAATATTAGTTACATGCCATTTATAGAATTCTTTTGATATATTAGTTTTTCGGATGTGAATACAACCCCATAAACTTCAACAATGCAATACTAAAAAAATTCAAATTGCCATTTGGCTATACGTTGGTTTCCCCATCGCAAGACACAGAAACCAGGCTACCATCTTATTATAAAAGTAGAACAGTCGTTTTGTTTTCAACATATTATTTCTTTCGTCCAACTCCCATGTTATCAGCATTCCCCATCTCATGTAGAAGTGCATAATGCATTTCTTTCATTCTACCATCCCAGTTATATGATTTAATGAAATTAATTTTTTTCAATGCTTATTTTTAAATTAAATTTGTCATGAATGAAGACATCTATATATTTAATTCCGCAAGCGAATCGGTCCCCACGAAATATCTCGAGCTAAGAAAAAGGTATCAAGGTTGTCAAGGACTCATTTTAAAGCTCATGGTCCAAGGACGGTGGGAAAATATCAGAAGTGTCCAAAATTACCCCCTGCTCTGCCCCACAGGCCGTCAAAGATCCAGTCATTTTCTAATGAAAGTACTGCTACAGGGATTTTATAAACGGGTTTAAATATGTCGAGTACGAACCCAGCATTGACGCCAAGCAAGTTAATTCGTTAATTGCAAACACTTGTACGTTATTAAATGGCAAGGCGCACGTTAAACGGTTCTAGCATGTAAACATTTTGAAATATCAATAACTTAGTTACATTAAAACATTTTCTTGTACAGTTAACATGGACAACTTTACCTGTTAACATTCATTGCCTGACTAGGTTTGTCATTGATATAAAATATGTTTTATTTCTTATTATATTTTTGTAAATATTTCATTGTCCATTTTTATTCGGTTAAATACAGATATAGTCTATTAGAGGGTTCTACCCGGTCTATTCAAGATGGTGGCTAAACATGTTAATGTTCCTGAACACGCCTCTACGGTAAAAGCTCGCAACATTCTAAAACTAATTTGTTTCCAATTTTTTTATGTACTATTATTAATCAAGGGTGATTCACTCTCAATCATTTTATTTTCAGAAACAGTTTAATGCGATACTAGAATGTTTGTAATAGTTTATTATTTATTGTTTTAATATAAGTCGCAGACTAACTATAGTTTATCTTTCGGAAAGTGAGTCAGGGTCTATACATTTCATCATTCTGAACTATGCATTAGGCTAGTTTACTGATGAATGGTGTAGGATTCAATGGTTTCAATGAGACAATGTCGTATCTCAAGACGAGCAATAGGTGTCTTTTCAACCCTCTCTTATTTTCCGACCTCGGCTTCGCCTCTGTTATCAAATTTGAGCTCGGACTGAAAAAGAGTCACCCCCCTAAGGACAAAACATACTAACAATCCGTTGCATACAGTTTTCGCTTGAAACTCTAACAGTTAAAATTTATAAAGACAACAACAGGTTAGATTGTTTAATCAACAAGGTTTTCCAGACTGGGTTATCTGCCAATAGGATGGTCGAATGGTTCACCAGGGACAGACTCTGACAATACGGTTAGGTTAACACCGCATTCCAATGGCATTGTGATAATTGAGGTCACATTTAACTAACCACTAAAACTATAACAATGTTACTAGAAATTTCAATTTGACTGTCAACAATATAATTTTACAACGGTTAATTTGACGTGCACCAGAACAAATGTTTGGTGTTATTTTTGTGACAGGAATAAATTTCTTTTGAACCTTCATATATTTTTAGGCAACAAAATCTCTACTCTAAATTTGTGACTACAGATAAAATTGCGTAAGTGTTGTCCTTATTTGTTCACCGATATAATATACTAGTTATATAATATACTAGTTATATAATATACGCAGAACGTTGTCTCGTATGTTATCTTCTTTGTGGCACAATAATTAATTGTTGTAAAATGTGTAAAATTTTAACAAATCGGCAGTTTTAGATCGTAGCAGCTACTTATGAAGCTAACGGCCACGGATGTATGACGTTCCTAAATAGACCTGATGGATAAAACCCATTTTAAACTACCAAAACATTGCTGCCATGACCAATAAGTTGTGTGCAATGGGTGGGGAGGGGTTTTCAACGAAATATTAAAACTGAAATAATACTCTTTTTCAATTGAAGTTTGCTGCAAGACATTTTCTAAATAATTCAAAACAAGGATTACTTTCAAGCGCGTTTATAAATTTCTTCGAGTAGAATAAGAATTGAAATCGTCTCAACCCGTTTCTTTCTATTTATCATGCGAACTCAAGTTCATTGATTCAGATTAGAACTAATTTGTTAGCTGCTCTATTTATGATCCATTATTATGGAAGACTCAAGACAGAAGTTTATCCTATAAATCTGCAACTTGGCTGGTTCAGTTAGCGAGAGCATAACTTTGGAACTAAGACCGGAGCGGATTTGGTTCTTAAACGATATCTTCAGCGTCTCATATACAACTTGTAATCACTTGTTTGTGTATGAAAGTAATGTTTTGCTGGTGTTATTTTATAAACACTTTGTTAAAATTTGCTGTATAACTGAATAGGATTTGGAAATTTTCCTAAATTGAAAGTAGTTATTGACGGCACTGATTTAATTTTTAGTTTTGATTACCACAGAGGTCAAAAACACAGTTTGTAAACGGTTTTTTAATATGATATGTATCCATGAACACGATAGCTCGGTTAAAATTATCAGAACCATCATAGACTAGGCCCGTTTTCAAAAAAAGGCAATGCAAGAAGCATTTCATGTAACAATTGGGGAAACAACGTTTTTAGGGTATTTCGACCCTGCTGAGTACGAATCTGCCTGTTGCCAACGCGAAATTTGAACCGGAAGTGCGGTATCCAAGATGGCGGCCAAAACTCTTTTTGCCCCATATCTCCCTTGTTAGTTGGCCTAAAATAATGGTTTAAACGTGTATATAGGGGTTTTTTAGATGCCAAACACATTACAACACTCAAAATTGACTTAAATTAAGTTTTGAGGGCATATCTTCCAAAATGGCGCCCAAGATGGCCACCAAAAACTCTAATTTCCGCATATCTCCCTTGTTTTTTTGGCTGAAAATAATTATTTAGACATAGGGCATAGGGGTTTTCTCTGATGCCAAACACATTGCAACACCCAAAATTTACTTACATTAAGTTTTAGGGGCATATATTCCAAGATGGCACCCGAGATGGCCGCCAAACACTCTTATTTCCGTATATATATATATCCCTTGTTTGTTTGTTTAAATTAATTATTTAAACGTCTACAACGGTATTTTCTTCGGATTTTAATCACATTGCAACACTCATTATTTACTTCCTTTGAGTTTAGATGACATATGTTTCTAAGATGGCAATAAAAACTTTATTGTGCTTACGTGAGCTCCGTGCGTATTATTGTATTTATTGTTTAAAACCAGTCAGGTATCTATTAGTATGGCTGAATATGTGCTACTATTTTTGAAATACCAATTGAAATTTAGCAATGTTAAAGTAGAAGGCAAATTGTTTAATGTAGGCTACTCTGGTGGCACCGTAGATAACGCTAGTACAACAGAACCGTTAATTAACGATTTTTTAGAATTAAGTGTGTATGATGTTGACGAATTTATCACTTATTTAAGGTGTCCAGTTATGTAAATAGATATTTATTGTAAAATATGACGATACCATACGTATTTTTTTATGTTTTACAGCAATAAATAATTTGATTTGATCTGAACGTGTAGTCCAACAGAACCTGTAAAAATTATTTTTTAGACCATCACTAAAATCCGCAAGAGGTGGTGCATGTAAATTAAATTAAACAAAGGTACTTTATAACACATTAATAAATAATAATAATCAATTTGGTTATAATATTATCAATGATACTGTACTGTTATATTGCATTGATCTTGTGGTACCACCCATCAATGGAGGTTTGTTTACCATGGGTCTCAATGGATAAAATAGATTTTTAAAGGGTTTTTTTATGGCAGCATGTTGGCCAAGCGTCTATAAAAGTTAGTTTATGAAGAGAAAGTAAACAATTGTATACATGTGTACAAAATAATTGTTAATAAGGTAAAATCTTTTGTTTTCCAACCGTCCATAAAAGTTTTCTTGTAAAGAGAAAGTAAACATTTATATGCATTTCTACGAAATAATTATTTAAGGTAAGTACAATTTGTATTAAATCCTTAGTTTATTCAAACTTAGCAATAGGGACGCAATACGTTATTTTCACATTTAACAAACGAGAAAACATAACAAATAGCGTTTACCGTGATTATTTAACGAATTGTTCAAACACTCTCTATTGCTAAGTTTAAATAAATTAAGGATTACATACAATTTGTACTTACCTTAAATAATTATTTCGTAGAAATGCATATAAATGTTTACTTTCTCTTTACAAACAAACTTTTATAGACGGTTGGAAAACAAAAGGTTTAAACTTATTAACAATTATTTTGTACACATGTATACAATTGTTTACTTACTCTTCATAAACTAACTTTTATATACGCTTGGCCAACATGCTGCCATAAAAAAACCCTTTAACAATATATTTTATCCATTGAGACCCATGGTAAACAAACCTCCATTGATGGGTGGTACCACAAGATCAATGCAATATAACAGTACAGTATCATTGTTAATATTATAACCAAATTATTTATTATTATTTATTAATGTGTTATAAAGTACCTTTGTTTAATTTAATTTACATGCACCACCTCTTGCAGATTTTAGGGATGGTCTAAAAAATAATTTTTACAGGTTCTGATGGACTACACGTTCAGATCAAATGAAATTATTTATTGCTGTAAAACATAAAAAAATACGTATGGTATCGTCATATTTTACAATAAATATCTATTTACATAACTGGACACCTTAAATAAGTGATAAATTCGTCAACATCATACACACTTAATTCTAAAAAATCGTTAATTAACGGTTCTGTTGTACTAGCGTTATCTACGGTGCCACCAGAGTAGCCTACATTAAACAATTTGCCTTCTACTTTAACATTGCTAAATTTCAATTGGTATTTCAAAAATAGTAGCACATATTCAGCCATACTAATAGATACCTGACTGGTTTTAAACAATAAATACAATAATACGCACGGAGCTCACGTAAGCACAATAAAGTTTTTATTGCCATCTTAGAAACATATGTCATCTAAACTCAAAGGAAGTAAATAATGAGTGTTGCAATGTGATTAAAATCCGAAGAAAATACCGTTGTAGACGTTTAAATAATTAATTTAAACAAACAAACAAGGGATATATATATATACGGAAATAAGAGTGTTTGGCGGCCATCTCGGGTGCCATCTTGGAATATATGCCCCTAAAACTTAATGTAAGTAAATTTTGGGTGTTGCAATGTGTTTGGCATCAGAGAAAACCCCTATGCCCTATGTCTAAATAATTATTTTCAGCCAAAAAAACAAGGGAGATATGCGGAAATTAGAGTTTTTGGTGGCCATCTTGGGCGCCATTTTGGAAGATATGCCCTCAAAACTTAATTTAAGTCAATTTTGAGTGTTGTAATGTGTTTGGCATCTAAAAAACCCCTATATACACGTTTAAACCATTATTTTAGGCCAACTAACAAGGGAGATATGGGGCAAAAAGAGTTTTGGCCGCCATCTTGGATACCGCACTTCCGGTTCAAATTTCGCGTTGGCAACAGGCAGATTCGTACTCAGCAGGGTCGAAATACCCTAAAACCGTTGTTTCCCCAATTGTTACATGAATTGCTTCTTGCACGTTATAGAGAGGGATTTTATAATTATGGGCCTGATCTATCATAATCGAACTGTTGGATCAGGGTTTTATGAAGCAAAAATTTGGTTTGAAAAACATAAAGTTATTATTCTTTTAGTTTTACTTTCGTACAGTAGAAAACCTAATTACTCGTCAAACCTAAGCTTATTCAAAAGGGAATACATCTAACATAGGGAAATATTGTTGTATAAATCCAATCAGACATTGTAAATCTGCTTAGTATGCATGTTTTTGAGGTGGGGGTATTTCAACAAAGTCCTTTGAATATACATGTTTGTTTGACATTGCAAATATAAACACGTAAATAGTATTTTGAAACCTGATTTCACCGATGAATACAATTGATCTCACCTAGCACTGATGTTGGCCAATCAACATCTAACCAACGGACAAAACAGCTGATTGTGTCGAAACATCAACATCATTTGTTTGTGTTTGGTCGAACCTTTGAACTTTAATAGCATATGATAAATATACCTTTGAATACATATTATTACACTTTCATATACACGAAACAAGTGACTTACTTTTGTATTATTTCAACCGAAAAGGCGAAAATGAAACTCAAGTCATCAAGTAGGTTGATGATTGGGCTTTTTTAAATAATGATTTCCTCAAAGTTGGGACAACATACGTAAACGAGTTTAACATATTATAAGTGTTATCATCAGAGTTGCGTAAGGGTAATCATCAGAATTTTATCACAGTCATCGCCAGAGTTCTCATTAGAATTTCATCAGTGTTATCACCAGAGTTATCATCAGAATTTCATCAGTGCTATCATCAGAGTTATCATCAGCATTTCATCAGTGCTATCATCAGAATTTCATCAGAGTTTCATCAGAGCTATCATCCGAGTTTCATCAGAGTTATTATTAGATTTATCATCAGAGTTATCGTCAGTATAAGTATCGCCTAATTTAACAGAACTGCCAACTAACGTTTGAAATGTCCCACATTTATTATTAGTTCATATGCAACAAATATAAATAATTAATTTTAAATATTTTGTTTTAAATGTTAGACATAAAAACTATTGTATACAATAGAAATCCGATTTTTAGAATAGATTTTAACATTTACCAAACTCTTGTGGGATTTGACACATACTTTTCTAAATGTTTTTCAGTTAAGCGCAGTTACGTTTTTTGCAAACTCTTTTTATTTCTACCCTAAAATTACCTCCCTTAAACCAGATAGCCATTGACTTATTCTATCACAACTGTTTTGACGAACTAAATTATTACGCATGTTATTCATAATCACTGAATAAAATGTATTTATTATAAATATTTTCAAGTGATCATTTTTTTATTAATTCCATATAATTTTTAGATCTAAGAGCTGAGACACTAGTTACCCTTTGTTGGAAGACATCCCATTAAGCTGTATATTTATTGAGATTCCCTATCTTATTCTAAAGGAGGAATAAATTGTTATAATTTGCTCGTTTATTGATACATTTTTATCAAGTTTGGCTAACTTATTTATTTTACTATATTAACATTTCACTAAGAAACATTTTATTACCTCTAAAGAAGCAATCTTATGTACTGGTCAAACATAATTTCACTTAGGTATGGCATGTTTAACGACAGATCTTATATATATTTATTTTAAATTAAATCAGGCAAATAAAAATTTGATTAGTCTGCATGTACGGTGAGAATATTTTCTAAGTTTGCTAGTGCCTAAATGAATTGAAATTTGGTAATGTACTATAACTTTATTGTCCCATCACTAACAAAATATACAAAGATTTCAAGGCAGATGCTATTTTTACCAAAATAGTTTTGAAAAATCTAACTAATAATAAAATAAATATGTGTTTTTAAGTGTGTAAATATGTATAGGACCAATGCACGTGTTGATTGATTTAAGTATAAACAAATACGTTAATATCTGTCTGGATTTTTAGTGTAAATAAATGTATCAATATTTTTATTTGTATATTACTTTGCATTTATAAAGCAAGAGGATGAAAATATTTAGTAAAATTTATTGTAACGTTTATATAAGTATCATTTTTAATATTCTAGACATGACAAATACATAATTTTTTACCTAAATCAATTAATCTAAAGTGTTTTATTTGTATCATGTTTTATCGCGTTTATTTTTCTGTATACTAATTGCACTTAAATCGGACCAACCCGTTAATTCTTAATTTAATATTACGTTTCCTGTATGAGTTTGTCTAAAATTTAACCGTATTGTATTTTAAAATATTTTCAAACACAATTTATCTTTAAGAATCATGTACAACGGTTTTATAAAATAATTCGTCAGCCACTTGTATTCGCATGCATGGACCAAGGCCATCGAATGCATCGGCTTTGTTCAGGTGCAAGCTGCACTTGTTGATAATATTGATTTTCATATGTGATAAAATTAGATGTAGTACTCTTACATCTGGACCATATTTTTCCAAATGTACAACTAACTAATTTTATGAATTTAAAATACAAGTTTATAATGTTAGGATGGATTTAAAAACATTTTGATTTTGCAAAGATATTTTATAATCGACAATATTACATCATTCGGTTACGTTTACAGATAATATTTTAACTTAAAATATATATATAAAAGGCATGTGACTAAGATACATACATGTTTTAGAGGCCTAAGTCCATTCCCAACCTAACCGCACGGTACCACAGGCAACACTGGTATAGAGCATCATGGGAAAGGTCGATGAAGCAGTAGTACCAACCTAGCTAAAAACATCCGCCCTCCCACCACCACCAGTGTACTACCCTTGCTGAAAACGTTCAGTGTTAATTACACCCCATAACTTATTATGCTTATGTCCAAGTCGTTGTGCGACGATATTCTTATCTTCCAGATCTCTTTTATTTTTTGTGCAAGCGTAGAGGGGGGATTTTTGCGGTAGTAACTCTTTACTTATTCACAACGCAACTTTGGTCGAACTTCCAATTATTTTATCCCTTAAGCTCTCTTGGATGAAAGGAGCATCGTTAATGTTTCATTAAAATGTTAGCCTTGAAGATCACTTTGAAGACTAATAATCAATTTGTAATTTTGTTTAAGAAAGTAAATTATATTTACTCTGTTTATGGTTACATAGTAATTTAATACTTAAAATATCCAATATTTACCTTTATGTGATTTGTGGATTGACAGTTTTTATTTTGATTAAGGTTATATCAGATTTATTTAGTAGTTGATATTTTAAATCGTAGATTATATTCCGTTCATTTGCAGCATGTTAAAGGTTAGTGCATAACTATGACTAATATAGCACAAAGGTAATCAAATTAATTAGGCAACAAATTTAATTAAATGTTTTTAAAATATTTTAAACGCAAACCGAGCATCAAATATGTCAATAGTGGCGTCCGTGGGCTTTAACAGTACCTAAAGAATACTACTTATGTATTTCACGACTTATAAATATTTTTTTATAGATTTTGTCAAGATACGTAATTTAATTCACACTAAACAGCTTAAAGAAGGTTTGTATAATTTTAAAAGTATAAAATTTTGAATTGTTCCTCAGTCATTATATTACATGATTTATATAAACTAAAATAAAGTACTTGATTGTGTAAGTACAGTAGTTACGGAGTTATCAAAGACACTTTTTCATAGACAATGTCCCCATCTACATAATAACACCGTTGTCAGTGCTTTAATATTACTAAGTGCAAAGCAGATCTAGTGGTAGAGCTCGGGGCTTCGCTGCCCGAGGTGCCGGGTTCAGATCCCGCAAATCACCAATGGATTTCTCCATGTGATAATGCCATGACCACAGACAATGGAGTATTATATTGTCTGTGGTCATGACCCTTTAGGACTAGCCTGAAGTTACAGTATGTGTAAAACAGTGCCGGGCTAGAATCTAGCGTCCTAGGATATGAAGGTTGGAAAATGAAAATATAATAAAATAAACAAAAAAACACTAGGCACATTTTACTGTTACAGGTTTATGTTTTCCCAAGTTAGAACTCTTTACTACCTCTCTAATCTTTAGAGGATGACGCCGTTAGCCTGTATTTAAACTTACTAAGGTCCCTAAAAATCACTAAAAATCTAAAGTAAGGGTTTTCACCTCTTTCTATTCACACTCAATAAAACTAAGCCTAACCTATCAGATATTTTTTTTCGTATTCAAAAACCTATTCAAAATTTCGTATTCATTTGCAAAATGTTTGTTTAAAGACGTAAATTCAAGTTTAGTTGCTTACCCACGCTTAACAAATTCACTTTTTGGCTGTTTTTATATTATGTAGGATAGTGGAAAGTTTTCTTTTTCTTCTATTGGCCATGATTATTATTTTTTTTTTTATTGTGAGGTAAAAATGCATTTACGCTACGCACACTGAGATGGTCATTAGATTACATTTCAAAGTTTAAATGTTTGAAAGCAAAGAACATGAATTTATTTAGTGATTAAAATTTTTATAAATTTAAAACGTTTAGAGGAACAATTTATAAATGAAGGTGTACTGAGAATAAACCGTTCGATTTTAAATAATCCTAGTAGCAAAAGGAATTTTCAAATTTGCATTGATATTTAGTTTGAGAATTTAATTTTCTTACGCAGATTCGATATTACCTTTGATATGTTGTTATTTTTATATAGTTTTCAATTTTATACAAAGATAGTTGTTTTATATAAATACAGAAGAGAATACCAAAATTACAAAATATATATAAATGACAAACCCATAACAATTACAGATGTCACAATAGAAGGGATAACATTGTGATATTGGAAATGTTTTACAATGAAACACTGTTCATTATTACGGCTTTTACGCTTCATGTAGCATCAAATGGAAATAAATCTCTGTTCCAATAACAACATTGGTGGGTTGGGATATTATTTTTATTTGTTTAAAATAATCTTCTAATCTTAATTTCTGTCTGGTTTTCAGCACTTTATTTCTATGCAATATTTAGTTAACATATTTGCCAGAGGAATTTGTAGATTTCGTTTTTAATTTGAACATAAAAAACCTATAAAGCCAAGTTAAAAATATTTACCTTTACCAAAATCTATTTTCATATGGTTTATTTAATTGAACTAGTTATTTTAAAATACATTGGGGACAACACAAACTCCTTTTGTTACTAAGGGGAAACATATGCCCCCTTAAAAAAAATACTTAAAAAAGACTCTGTTGAATAAAAACCCAAGTTAAGCTGTAGATATCAGGCCTTTGTTGTATGAAATTCACGCATGGACGAATCTAATAACTCGTATTTACTGTTAAATACGTTCTTGTATTAAGATCTATGAAGATTTTAAATTGGATAGTACAAAAAAATTATTGCTTAAACATCGAATAAATGTAAATTATTTCGAATTATATTTCCTGTACCTTTTTGAAAAGTAGTACGATTTTTACAATCCCCACTGAAGATGAGTGTTTCTGTAACTTAAAGAGGTGATTATTGATCCCTGTAATCAACGCGGTTTAGGATAATTGTAAGTTGGCTCCGGATGCAACTGTAATGATTACACCATTCTCGGCAACAGCAGTTTAACGTTGGACTACAAGAAAGGCAATACGGTTTGCTAAATAAATCTTATTTTGGTTTCATTATTATTTTCATTACACAATTTTATACCTTATCACAAATACGTAGAACATAAATGTTTCATACTTATTCCATACCCAAAGACAGCCCTAGTAATTTTTATTATTTATTCGAGACAAAATTTTCGACTCAGGACTCTGAATTTTTACTTCATCTGTGCATAGAAATAATAGTTTGTCAGACTGTCCTAAAAACTACTTACAGCCGATTATGAGAAACATTTAAATATACAAACGTTACTCATATCGATATGGACGTGTGTCGGTTTCCGCGTATTCATTGGTTCCCGTTATAGCAGGTAGTGTGAGCGATTGTTGCAAGGCGTGTGAGCAATTGTAGCAAGGCGCGTGGGTATGCAATAACCGCAGTACTCGCCCGTATCATTATTGCTTAAAACGCCTTAGCTGTTGGCGCAGCAAGTGATGACATCCATTCTTACTAATACAACTTTGATTTGTGCTTAATTAAGTTGAATTGACTTAAATGAACATTATTACTCTGCAGAAATGTTACGTCTTTCTATTAGCTTTTTACCACAATTTCTGGTATTATTTTTCATATATAAATTTTTCAAAGAACTGCATCTTACAAATCGAGCATTAAAAATAATCATGAATAACTTTTTTGTTCTTATTTTTATTATTTACTATTATGAACAATAGCTTAAACTGAATCAAAAATTAAATGTTATAAAACACATGTTCTATATCAGTATAACGTTTTGTATACTGTCCATAATATCTATCATATTGGCCTGAGTGAACTCTGTGGTTCAGGGGTCAATTATAATTTTCATTTTGAGTTTCCTGGATTCCCCAATCAGTTTTATTGTTATTAGAATTAATTTGTACATAAATTATATACCCTTTACGGCAGAAAGTTCCGTTTCGGAACGTTGGTCACGTGATTTACAGTGGTGCCAATAATTACAACCACAGCATAGGCATGCATAGACGGGCCCATATTTATTACACCAGAGATAATTCCAGAATTTAATTTAATTCTATTGGTGTACTTCAGTGCGGAACAGAATGCATAGGCTAGTCAGGAAATTAATCTCAGAAAGTTGAATACAATCAGTGCAAGAGCCTTCATTCACACAGCCACAATTCAGGAACAAAGTAATTTAAGTCATATTACTTGTTTGGATGCAGATCAGCCAATCCTCTAAGGAAAACTGTATTGCAACGTTTGATTCGATCTATTGTTCGAGATTCCTAATCCTACTGGTATGTAATAATCTACTTAACCTTTCACTAATTACTCCTCCAAAAACGAAGAGGAATACTAGAGTACTCTGTCTTCATAAAGGTTCGTTCCAAGTACCATTGTATTCGTGAAGGTTAATTCGAAAATTAGTCAAGCGATTGAAATAAAATTATCTTGGAAAGTCTTATAAAAAAGTCCAAAAAATATTCCAACAAAAGTTGGTTTTGGCCAGCTGAGAGGTAACCTTCTGAGACAAACAAAAAAAATAAAAATAATTAAAACTTAACAACCTTTTTTCACCTTTCCTCTTTTTCTGTCTACAGACAACGCCAAAATCTTATGTTCTGCCGTTTATTGTTGTTTTTTTTTTCTAAAATCCTTCCTTAAAAGGACTAGATCTCAATCTTATTGATTAATAGTTGTTGTTAGCTGTACAAGGTCTGTTGATTATAAGTTAACTTTATGATTAATGGAGAATTTTCTTACAGATTTCTTATGTCTTGAGTAAATTTTAGGTTCTCTATAACGTTTAGGCAATTCATACCCACACACGTTTGACGACAAATTTTTACCTACTAGTGAAATTACACGCAGGATGTTAAACTAGGAAGTTAATTGAATTAGTTGATTAAACGCACTCAACACGTTTCACAGGCTTGTGTAAACTAATTTCAACCGCAAGATCTTTACAAACCTATCAAAAAATTACAATAATACAGTATATAACACACATAACATTACATTACATAACACTAACATAATACATAACATTAATACAGTACTAAAAAACCCAAAGAATATCAAAATAAAACAATAATATATAAACAATGATTTAATAAATTAAACATTTTCATTACAATTCAGGGTAAATTATTAAAAAATTGTTTATAAATATTGCACTTATCAATGCTAAGAATTAAAATTGAATCCCGTGTATTATTTTGGGAGGGTAATATTACTTTTTAAATTGGCTAGGAGAGTGAGTTTCAATGAAATATTTCAGTCGACCAAAAGGAAATTAAAAACCAATTTGTCTTCCCAAAGCTCGCAGTTCATCAATTAATTGATCAACGTGTCCAGCCCAAATTTGGGATCAGTAAAAATAGAAACCATCTTACTGTAGAGGTCAAGTTACCTTCATTTTTTTAGTTTCTTTAAAAATATATGTTTATACAGTAAGCTATTGAATATACGAGTTAAATAAAAATCAGCAATCCCCTACAAAACCAATTTTCGTGACGAGACGATTATGTTCATCGATGTTTTAATTGAACCTGTTATAATCGCAAATTTATGATGAAAAACCCTTCCAGTTGATAATAGTAATACCAAAAACTGACTGGGTAGCTGAGTGGTTAAGGTGTTTAAATGACATTTAAAAGGTCACCGGTTCAATCCTCAGAAAGGGTTAGTAACTTAGTGATGGTTCGAAACTGAATGCAGCTGTCCCTGATCATTAGGTGGCGGTCCCATCTCAACTAATTAATACTAATTATTGATATTATCATTTGTAAATTATTACAGTATATGTACATTGTTTGTTTTTTATACGGGGATTTGACAAAATACAACAGCGTCACATAATCAATTAAAAATATTAAGAAATAAATTCTTGAATTCTCAATTTTTTATTAATTAATCGGCCGCCATGGATAAGTTGGTATGATTAAATACATTAAATTATTTAGAAGCTAAGTTGCTTTATATTTTTTTTTGTTTTTTTTTTTATTACTAACACAACTAGGTAATGAAATTTCTACTAATTAACAAAACCGGCAACAATTCTATGAATTTCGTTGACGAGTCGTTCAACAAATTCTCCGTTTTACTATAATCAGACATAACTCAACAGCCACAAAAAAACATTTAATATTCATGTTAACATTTTTACAGTAGATGATTTTTTTCCCACAACGGTTGGCAATATACAGCACTAGAGCATAAACTAGAACCAATTTACAAACACATTTAACTTCAATCTCGCTTTGGAAGCATTATAATTTTACATTGGGTTTCTCTCAAATATAGAATTACACCAAGATGTTGTCGGGAGGATATAGCCGATACCCAGCTGAGTACAATGAGCCTTTGTGGGTCCAATACCATCTAGATCCCGATATCACTATCAAGGGACCGATATCAGGCCGTTACTGACCCATCTGCGTTACGATTACTATTGCTGATAGCCGATATCAATATTGTTTGATAATCTGAATAAAATATTCGCATTTAAATTAACCGCGAAAACTACTGTTAAATAAACTAGCTGTTACCTACGGGCTTCACCTCGTTTGACTTCATAAATATTAATAAATCTATGGTTTGGTTAAGTTAAGCTGAAACAAAACAGAATACACTAATACAAACAAATAATCACACCTGATTTTAATAAGGTAATAAATTGAAAGAATAACAAATAAAATAGTACAGCTGAGGTATTTTTAACATTAGATTTATGGAAAAAGTTCCCTTTAGAAAGGAATTACGATCTTAAAGGGCAATTTATGAAATAATGTATAGTTTTGCGCAAGGTTTCTCGTCATGACGACCATTTTAAGTATGTGATTTATGGGGGTGTGACTTTTAGTTTTCTCAAAAGTTCATAGGTACTTTGGGATTTATCTATGGATATGTTGTGGAATATTTTTTACTACTAGGGAATAGAAGAATCTTCTGGAGTTTAAGTACATAAGACATAGTCCGTTTTTTTTTATAAAAAAAATCTAAATAATCAAAATATTGTTTCACCATCGTGAAAATGTGTCTGTGTTTTTAAACATGTCAAATTGTATGTTTTACATTAGAAAAATTAAAATAAAAAAACACATATTTAGACAAATTATTAGTGTCGGCAATACTTCTGAGTATTACGATTAACGAGCTCTTTAGCATACCTAATATTTGAGTATTCAAATAAATGTAGGACACCTAATTACTTTTATTTCACATTATCTATTTTAATTACTTACACCTTTATGTACTTATAGTTTTTTTCATATACACTACTGGAAACTAAAATATAAAAAAATAGAACCAGGCAAGTTTCTAGCCAATAAAAACTATTCCCTACATTTTTTAAATATATGTATTGAATTTGCATTTATAAATACAGTATTCACATTCACGTATTGTAACATATAGTTGCCCTGAAGTAATTCTTTGTCCCAAACATAATAATTTCTCACATTTTTGATGTCTATTAAAGCAATAAACAGTTCGTTAACGTTGATAAGTATCAGAAGATGAGAAAGGTTGGATACTTTAGAGCCATGAGCCAATATTGGCTTTGTTTCCCCCAGAGTGGTCCATCGCTGGTAAAAGAGAAGATCAGCGTTAACTTCAAATATAAGATCGCAAAACTAGTTCTAAACCTGGGAAATCGGGTTTTACTAACGCTTAAATCGTGAAAAATATTATTTCGCTCATAATTTCTACATAACCTTTATCATTATCACTGCATTATCACTAACTCTTATAAATACGGGTTTTTTTAGTTTTTTTAAAGTTAGTTAAAACACGATAGGGAGCGAGCTGGTCTAGTGGTTAGAGCACGGGACCCTGTTCCTGGGTCCAAGAGGTCCCAGGTTCAATTCTGCCAAATCACCAATGGATTTTATCTAAGTGATAATGCCGCAACCCCTAGGTCTAGGCGGAAGTAATGTGAAAACAACCCCGGGCTTGTGCCTAGCGTCTTAGGACAAAACATTAAAAAAGGATGGCGTTTTTGGGAAAACGTTAAGTTACAGACCACCCATTTAGCTCTTTAGTAATTTTATATTTATTTAAAGTTAGATTTCCTTGCTTATAGTTTATTTAGAATTTATTACGTAACTGTATATTTTGGTAACATTTTCCCCTCAATAAGTAACTCCTAACATAATTAAAATCTGTTAGGTTTATCAGTGTTACATTTGCTATTGGAGAAGCTAGGATTACCTTGGTAAAGCCACAAGTGTATTTGCCGCCAATTCAGCCCCTAAGCGGGTTATAGAGGGTTAGCCTTCGATAGGGATGACTGGTTTCTTTCAGGACATAACTTCCTTCCAGTCGATTTCCTTCTGTAAACGGCGTGTGTGGGTTTTGTTGCGTTCGATGTTAATCGGAAAATCCTGTACATTTACAGTCAACTGTCAATAGACAGTTTCTTTTGTTTACATTTGAAAAATTATTATAATAATATTTTTTTAAGAATTTGTATAATTTTAAGTGCTTATGTTCTCTTAGGTGGTAAATGAAACAATGACAACTATAAGATTCAATTTCATCGGTTTCCATGCAATCCACGCACTTTTCAACAGTCAGGTTCATTGGTTTGAAATCTAAAATTGTTTACTTTAGGCCTAATATAATTTAAACTTTTTTTAATGGATACAAGTTGTTATTTGTTTGTTTTAACGCAATTACGAATTAATATCTTCAAGAAGAACTGGCAATTGGAATGAATATAAATTTGAAATAAAAACTTCACCAATATTTTTAGCAATTTTAATTTCATGAATTTTTTTAGTACGTTGACTGGAGGTCGATAGTTTTACCAATTGGGTATTCATGGAAGCAATAAAAGTGAAATATAATACAAATTTAATAGTGTTTGTGATATTTCAGCAATTGATAAAATTGAATCGTTCTGCAGCCCTCTCGAGATCTGATAAGGATTCTAGATCGGACATTTTAATCGAAACAGATGTGTCTGCCTCAGTCTGGCTTGCTAAAAGTAAATTGCAGCTGACAATTCAATTACTAAATCGTGTTGCTTCTTAATCTTAAACTTTTCATTTGGTAATCGTTTTCTAACAAACGCACATCAATTTTATCTAATGTTGTACTGTAATACTATACCTTGACTATTATTAGGTACTAGCTGGCCCAACAGACGTCGTCCTGTCCTAATGAGGTTTTATGTCAAATGCTCGTTCATTTTCAAGATGAGCTCGTTCGCATGGCTCAATCACGTCCTGGTTGAAGTTCGTTCGCTACGCTCACTCACCTTTAGGTTGGAGCTCGTTCACTGCGCTCACTTGCCTTCAGGATAGCTCGTTCGCTACGCTAACTCGCCTCCAGGTTGAAATTCGTTCCCTACGCTCAATCACCTTTAGATTGCAAATTAGCTGGTATCAAAAATTTGAAAAAATAATAGTGCTGCACCCTGTTGGTAAACCCATTAACTTTTTAATGCTATTGAACATCACATAATCAAATTGTTTAGTTGAACCAGCTGTTAAGATTCTTTGATTCTCATTTAAATATGAGTACTCAAGGTTAACTGGGAAACTCCAGAGCCACTGGGGCGGAGCCCTTTTGACGGATCTGCACCAAACTTCACACAAACCATCCTTGAATAATGCTTAATAATGCCTGAAAGTTTCATTACAATCTGTTGAGCGGTTTCGGAGTCCAAAAGTTCAAAATTACTTTAAATAACCATTGTCTCAATCATTATTATATGCCATTTTGTTATTAATGCTCCGATTTATATTTTCTTTATGTTAATTGTTATGTTTTGTCAAGACCTACAAAATGAAACCAAACTCGACTATACCACCTACCCCCGCTACCCCTAAAGGCAAAATTTTCAAAACTGACCATAATTATTGTAGCCCTTCATATCCAAACAAGTTTCCGCAAACCGATTTCAAATATCTCAAATAGTCAAAAGGTTAAAGAGGGTGCAAGTTATTTTTTGCCACCCTCATGGTTATTTGGATTTTAAACGTTTTAGGGCACCATTTTGTTGTTAGTGAGCCGATTTTGGTTTTCTTTATGTCAATGTTTATGTTTCGTCAAGACCTGTAAAATGATACCAAACACGACTATACTTGCTATTTGAACATTTTGAGCTACCCCCTTCCCCCGCTACCCCTAAGGGCAACATTTTCAAAATTGACCATAATTTTTGTAGCCCTCATATCTAAGAAGGTTGCCGCAAACCGATTTCAAATATCTGAAATGGTTGAAAAGTTAAGGGGGGGTGCAAGTTACTTTTCAGCCACCCTGTATATAGATTTGAGGATGTTTGATTAAAGTAATCGAAACAGTTGAATTTGATTACCACACAAAAAATTAGGAACTATAAAAACAATTAATTGGAGTAAGCATTTATTAATACTACTTCTTTAACTACAGATACATTGATTTACATGGATTTGAAGCAAACAAATACATACTCTTGTTTTTCATAAAAATACGTCAATTTTATCCTCGCCTCGTAGAGCGAGGGTTGTCAGATCCTATAAGAGTTTGACCCACTTTCGAACATCAAACTGCAACCAGCTGTCAAAGTTCTCGTGGATTTAAATATGGACGGTCACTGGTTTAAACTGAATTTAGATCAACTATGTACACCATGGCACACATCTTGCATCCGGTCCAAAATAATTTACAAAACTAACATGATTTGGAGCTGTGTAATATAAATGTGATTTTACAAAAACCTTGATAACTTGAAACATGTTAAAAGAAAACACTAATGCGTGTTGTGTTTGTAATAATTTAGACTAAGTAAGTAAAATTTGGTTTAGGTTTGTACCTTTAATTTGCTTACTATTTATTATGCTAAGTTAAGCCTAGATTAAATACTTATAGCAAGACAAATGATTAATCTGAAGAATTTCTTAACAATACAAATTTAATGAACTAAAAATAAGATATTACAATGATGAATGGGGTAAATGAACAGATAACAGATAAGTTAAGTTATAGGGTTGCCATCTTTGGTTTAGCCTAGCTCAGTAAAAACAGAACAATGAGTTTACAATTTAGTTTAATTACATAAATCTCAGGGAGGGGAACTCGGCTGGCTAAAAAGATCTTCAAATATTTTAATTTATGAAATAAAATATGGCTCTGGAGTTTCCCATGTTAACCTTATAATTTTTCATATTTAAAATGAATTAATGAATCTAAACAGCTGTTTCAATTAAACATGTTGGTTCTGTTCTATGATTTTCAATAGCATTAAAGTTACAAGGATTACCAACAGGGTGCAGCACTATTATTATTTTATTTTTTACTTATGACAACACCTAATTTGCAACCAAAAGGTGAGTGAGCGTAGCGAACGAACTTCAACCTAGAGGCGAGTTAGCGTAGCGAACGAACTTCAACCTAGAGGCGAGTTAGCGTAGCGAACGAACTTCAACCAGGACGTGATTGAGCCATGCGAATACTTATGAAGTTAAACGGGGCAAAGCCCGCGGGAACAGCTAGTCTAAATATATAAAAGACAAAGCCCACACTGACTCACTCACTCACTCATCACTAATTCTCCCACTTCCCATTTACCTAGGAGGCTGAAATTCGGTACACCGATTCTTTGGGCATTAAATAGGAAAACTAAGTAGTTTTTATTCTGATCGGGCTTTCGGGCTCCGCCCCAGTGGCTCTGGAGTTTCCCATGGTAACCTTATGATTTTTCATAAAAGGAATTAATGAATCTTAACAGCTGTTTCAATTTTAAACAAGTTGGTTCTGTTCTATGATGTTCAATAGCATTAAAATTACAAGGATTACCAACAGGGTGCAGCACTATTATTTTTTTTTTTACTTATGACAACAGCTAGTTTGCAACCAAAAGGTGAGTGAGCGTAGCGAACGAACTTCAACCTTGAGGCGAGTTAGCGTAGCGAACGAGCTAACCTGAAGGCAAGTGAGCGCAGCGAACAAGCTCCAACCTAAAGGTGAGTGAGCCAGCGAACGAACTTCAACCAGGACGTGATTGAGCCATGCGAATACTTATGAAGTTATACGGGGCAAAGCCCGCGGGTACAGCTAGTCCATATATAAATCCCAAAGTACCCATGAACTTTTGAGAAAACTACAAGTCACACCCCCACAAACCATATACTTAAAATGTTCGTCATGACGAGAAACCTTGCGCAAAACTATCCATTATTTCATAAATTGCTCTTTCAGGTCGTAATCCCTCTCTAAAGGGAACTTCCATATACCTAATGTTAAAAATACCTCAGCTGTACTAATTTGTTTGTTATTCTTTTAATTTATTACCGTATTGAAATCGGCTGTGATTATTTGTATGTACTACTGTATTCTGTTTTGTTTATTTCAGCCTTAACCAATCAATAGTTTTAACAATACGTATGAAGTCAAACGGGGTGAAGCTTGTGGGTAACAGCTAGAATAATTTAAAAGAGGTTTGAAATAATTAACTAGTCCAGACTAATGGAAAAAACAAGATATAAAAGTTTAATAACTACATATAGTGTATCTACATTTAAAAAATATTAAACATATTCAGCATCAACATAATTAGACTCTCCTTAGAGTAAAATCGTGTATATTTCCTTTAATCACGGAAACACAAGTATATAAATGTATATAATAAAATGTATGTTTATTTTCAAAATCAACAGTTTGCTGAGGTTTGGCGTTTCGTGCTCATTGATATTCTCTGGATACAGAGAAATGATATTATGTTTTAGGTCAATCAAGCTATTATGGGCTATACTATTCGAGCGCCTTGTACCCTATATTCTCGCCCTGGCCTGATTTTCTCAATGCCGATGTCTAAATAATGATCCTACCTTGATATTGAGTATCTAGACAAATGGATTTTTAATTTGTGAAACATTTTTCAGAGTTCGGTGATAATTTTTTCCTGTATGTAACAACACGAGTTATTTTAAATTTAGGAAAATGTATATTTTGGATCCATATAAAACATTAAAATCTAAGACGTAATTGATTGTATACATTTAACAAATTTGATACCACCAGAAATGTTAGTTATGCAATAATGGTAAACTGTAGTTAAAGTTAGTGGTTATAATAAATTTGCTTTAGGGTTGTATAAGCGGATGAAGTTTTTGTTTGTTCTCATATATGACTTTTCACTAATAACATATCGGACCATTCAATAACAATAGATCTTTTTACCAATGTAGAATGATACAAAATGGACTCCTTAACACGCATTAGGGCTACATGATATACGGTTGCGCTTGCATTACCTCAAAGATTAAGACCATTCGAGTATCTGTTTACAAGTTATCCTCAATGAAATGTGCACAGACAGCTATTTGGTGTATTTCAATCAATAGATCAAATTTTCATGAACCCCACTATAGTATATTTCGAGCAATAATCACCCTAGTTGTTGTATACAGATAAACAAACTCATTATATTGTCCTGCTAAGCCAAAGTTGTTTATATCGTTGTGCTTAGCCCCCCAGTTAATGCTCGATTTCGAACAAAGTTGTTGCTAGTTTTTGTTTATAAATAAATAAATTGTTCTGCTAAATCCCTCTGTCGATACTAGAATGAAGTGAAATGAAAACAATGCTTTATTAAACAAAAAATAATCCTTACAAACCTAGGCTCCTCGCAGGAAGCCACAATGTCTTACACTAAACAGTATTTCTACGTGATTGACATACATATTTTTTACACTACATTTTCAATTTAAAACTATGAATTCAATTCTGGACTAAAATCAGGAGTAAAAAGTATCAAATCAAAATGTTAAACTAAAGGAAATTAAACAAAAAATTTAAATATTTGGCTTACAGCCGAATATATGATTTAGATATATATTTTAAAACAAATAACCCCACCCCCAATGAAAAATCTTGTCTGGATGGTGAATTTCCCCTTGAACATAATTCTGCACACAAGTATGACAATTTCGAATAATTTTTATACGTTGAATTCGAGTATCAATTCCCATCTAAAATGCCAAGCTTCTTTTAAATACCAACCCAACGCGCGCCAATCCCTCTCATTCATAAAACTCAAAAACTCTTCCCGCTCCAATTCGTGTTTAGAAAAATATTTCTTTCTCATATGAGACAACACCGGGAATCTACCTACAAAATGGAAAATTTTTTCGTCCTCTTGAAAATTACAAAGTGAACAATAGAAATTTTGTCCTAAAATCCAAAGTTTCGATATTCGATTCGAGTAACATTCTTCCTAATTTTGTATATGCATAAACATATTCTTCTCTTATCTTCACCTGGTCATTGCTCGATTTCGAGCTACCATCCACCAGGTTTCTGGATGATCATATCGTGTAGCTAAACCCAAGGTATGCTCGATTTCGAACAATACTTTACAAGCTTCTAACTAAATCCAACTATATCATTTTCAAGAATCACGCTTTATCACAACTACAAACATCTAGTCTTAAGGACATCTAGTCCTTATCAACCCCGTCACCCCAGTGGTCCTGGTCCTGGTCCGGCGGCTGAGTGGAGCTGGTTTTCTCTCCCAGGACCGCGAGATCATCCCCGACCTTGCCTAGCATCTGCGGGCTCTGCCCCGCTGGCTCCAGGATGGGTCAGGTGATGCTGTTAGTCCCGTCTCGAGAAACTGGTCTAGAGATACTCAGTGATCAAATAACGGGATTGACCAGTCACTGTTGGAATGTCTGATTCAATTAAATTAGTCCTGGTGATAGTTTTAAACTTGTTATGATTTGAAATCGATTTTAATTGTAACGTTGGAATACTAATACAAAGTTGGAAACTGTGAACTTGCCCCGTGGATTAGTCATACAATTTTACTAACTCAACTAATTTCTTTCTGAGTGTGACAAGTTTTAATTACAAATTTTACTGGAAATGAAACAGAAATTGTATCACAACCGAAGACAGGCTATTATGAAATAAGCTGTGAATAAGGATGAGACTATTTAAACATGACTTTAAGTGAGTTCAGTAGGAATGATTCAATTCCTGGTATATATACTCGAATTTCTGGAACGGGTTGCTTAATTATGCTGTTCCTTCGTCAAAAATTTAAGAACATTTACAAATTATAACTTTTTTGTAGTCTTGTATAAGTTTCAAATTAGTTTTTACTTAAAAATATCATCCAAGGAATTCCCAATTTAAAATCCAAAACAGTTGGTAATTAATATTTATCATTCTTTACTTGGAGGTGTAAAAACTACCACTATTGGAAGAATTAAATTTCCAAACCATAGCCACAATTTAAATTACATCAGCAACACCTGCTAACGTAGGTTAAGCTCATTACAGTTCCCATGTAATGTAAAGAGCTGTGTAATGTTTCGTATTGTAATGAACTACATGTAATGCGTTGTAAAACCTGAATGAACAATACCGTGTCGGTGTAATGGTTGTCACACTTGACCTTTTCAGATTATTTAGTTCAGTGTATTTGAAATACGCAAATCTAAAAATACTTTGATTAAATTTTGATTAAAACTTTGATTAAAACAGTCTACTACTACATAGCACAAACGGTTCAAGGAATGAATGTTCGTCTAACAAAATGCTGTTAAAGTAGTTTTTATGCGATGTTTAATCACTAAACCGTATTGGCAATAGATTTTTTCACCGTTTGAAGTCTTACCTTGGTGGTGATTTTAACGAAGTTTTACTTAACATGTATGGGTAAATCTATAATAATTCTATTGTTTCAACGCATTTGTGTTTTAATTTTGATACATTTATGACGGAGTATAATTTTTTGTTAAATTCCTCATAGATTGATTTTTATTAGGAGGGGTAATATCGTCATATCTCGTATTGAAATAGTAAACTGATTTTTTTTAATTTTAAGTTGGTTGCAACAATAGTTATTTGTGTAAATAGTGAGCGAAGTGGCACTTTGCTGCACACCAAAGAAATGTCTACGCACGAGTCGAAGACGAGTGTGGAAAGTTTCTCTAGTGTAGCAAAGGCAGTTTGCACTCGCGTTCCACATTAAATTTTTCCTACAGTTACTATAAAGCATATCAATAATTTGTCTTTCAAACACTGTAAAACACGTCTTTAGGTTAGGTTAAATCCAAACGTTGAACGAAATTGAAAACGCTGCACCAGCTGTTGGTAGTCGTTATATCTTTAAGTGTTGCCAACTTATTTTCAAGCGTACACGTATTACGTGCCCAATAAAAGCGCGCTGTTTTGTGTTGTTGGAATACTGGTGTGCTGCAAAAAAAAACTGTGTGGTAAAAGTTAAAAGTGTGGCAAAGGTAAGTAGATGCAGCAATTAGCAACTTTCTGTGCTATAATCAGTGCAAGGAAGGCCACTTTGTCAGGCCGGTCAGGACTGTTAAGAAACATTTATTCCTTGTTGTAATTACTTGTACAAACTTAGTTTAATAATATCGATTATTTAACAAGATATAAAGTGCAATAACTATATCTATGTGATTGTTGAAACTTTGAATTATATCAACAATATCACAACAACAATATATCAACAACATTTGAATATAAGCAATCTTCCAATGCAAAATAATGGCCTAGTTTCAGCAGAGGGTGTGTGTGTGTGTGTCTGTATGATAGGGAAGATGAAGAAATGTATTCTATTTTATTACGTGTTATGTTACAAACTTTGTTGTATTTTTTGTAAATGTTTGCTGTTATTATTATTTTTAGAGCTTATCTGTAAGAAAGGATCATGAGGTCCTAAGTTCGCCCCAATAAAGAAGGTTTGTCATTTAATTTTATTTCAATAATCATGGAAGAAATATTAAATTAAATCAACAATAATCAATATTGTGCTGGTTGCATTGTACTTCTGTCCCGTGCCTCCGTGGGCTAGAGAGGGGGTAGTAACCCTTGTTGTCCCGCCGTGGCACGCCCTTTACCCGCCATTTTGATCACTTTGGCGGGCCAACTGCCATTCCTCTGAAAGAAACGAATCAATTGTCAAAACCAGAAGCAAATGATTAATCAATAAGCTGTGTAAATCTAAGAGATGTGTTAAAAGAGTCAAGTGACGTAGAATCGTCAGTTGAGAGAAGTTCCATTATTGCTAAGTATTTTAGTGCGAAGGTCTCGTAAAGACCATGAAATTATTTAGTTTTGCTTCACCGTTGATATTTCTGTCGAAGTTGGCTTGATTTTATGGACTTACATAAACCGTGTTTTGCAATGAGGCAAAATACTCTTGAAAGACTGATCTGGTCCTTAAAATTCACTGTAGAAAATGTTTACACCCGCTATAAAATTTGTCATACAGTAGAAACAAAGCTTCACCGCACCACTTAGAATTCTGAACACCTCTTTGACTTAACTCAATGTTTTAGGAAAAATTGAAAAATGCAAAAAAACTAATTGCAAATCGAACAGTTTTTTAAACATTTTAAAATCCTTTTATTTTGTTGCCCGACCAATACTATTGTTGCCAATTAATTCTTAACTTCCAGAAATTCTACCTCAAAGCTTTAAATTTCCACAAGGATATAGACCAGAGTAATTTAATTTCAATGAAATTTATAAATAAATCTTACTGGGTTCTTGGTCTATCATAAAGATCTCAGTTGGTTATGTAAATTGTTATCCACCCATAAAAGATGCAAAGTTATTACAGAAACCACCTTTATTTTATAGCATTATACTGTAGAATCATGCACCACCTGTAACGTGTTAGAAGAATAAGTTTATGTGGGACATTAAAAAAATTTGCTAATCACAAGCTGGGGTCTAGGTTTTATAATTCGTTTTCTTAATCTAAAAAAAATTTATTTCAAACAGCTACATTGATTTCCAAACTTTTTCAAACATGAGGTTTTCACCAAATGTAATTTTAACACGAAACTTTTAAACTAAGTGGTCACACGGGAAAAATGATTACATTAAATAAAAATGAATGTAAATAAAGGATGTAAGCCGTCCTGACATATGCAATGCATCTGACAAAACAGCCCAGGCATTTACATTTGATGGGGCATTTAAACCGAGGCGTCTCTCGCCATGTTTTATTTCCATCAACATTTTCCCTGGAGTCACAGTTTAAACATACAAGTGTTCAGAGTTGTTCTTTAATTGCGTTTAATTATCCCGTCCCTTTTTAGGATGTTTTAACACTAACGCCCAGAAAAGGAGGGGACGCACTAGGTACTTTTTATTTTAAGTATATTCAATAACTACAATTAAAGCAAATTAAAGAGTTACTAGCTTTGGTTTGGATCGAATCCTCATATAAAAAAAAACATTTAAAAATAGTTTTAAATATTTCTTTAGGAATTGAACTGTAGTTACAATTTGACCTTTTACGATGGTTATACTTGAGGTGTTGATCATGGTAATAACGTAATATAGTTTAGGATGCCCTCAGAGTTAAATTTTATTTTATTTCACACTAAATTCAAGCTAAAATGATCACTATAAAGGTTAAACAAATTAAAACAATAATCTTAACAGTATTTAGGCACGAAAACTATTTTAACCATACAATACACGAAAACAAACATAAACACTCGAATTATTGTATTAACTCATTATTTTTATATGCAATGACTTTGGGGGATGAATATGTTTGGCTAAAATTAGCCAAGTTACGCCCAGGACTCACCGAGTACATATTCCTCAATAATATTGCCTTTGCAATAAACAAAACCTTTTGTTCTATTGAAACACTAATAATAGTTATTCACTAAAATTAGGTCCTTTAAATATCGTATGTTTAGAAAGGTATTTGTTTCTAAATAGTGGAAGATGTTAATATTACTAGTACTAACGAATATTTAGTAACACTATGAGTATTAATGAAGACTGTAAATGTTACTATAAGAATTACCTTAATAGTTTAAAGTTAATTATTATAAAATACATTAAACGAACGTTCAAATACGTTATGTATACAATAAACTGTTGTTATATAAGAAGTAAAAATCTATAAGGGAGTATGTTTAGCTATAACACACACTTCACAACGATTTACAGTTAGTTCCTACCTGTGCTCTCTTGGGTCCAGATCTGGTCCCCGGTGCCGGGACGTCCCAGCTTCCCGAGGGACGCTAGGACCGGCCTCGTGAGAAAGGAGTGACACAGGTCAAAGGTCACCTCAAGGGCAGCATCCAGTACGGGGCACCGGTCTGGACCATACAGGACCAGGACTGTTAGCTTACGTAACTATACGACTAACGGATGGTGAACTAGCAAACAAGTTATGATTCAAACATTGTTTGATTTCGACGAAACATTTAATAAGGAAGTATTTTGATTGATGTTTTTCGTAGAAACAGCGGGAAGGTTCCTTTCATTCTGAGCTACCTTCAAACTTCGAAAAATAAAAAATAAAAACCCAACCGTAATTAATCATTTTAATATATTCAGAGTTAAATTTATATTATTAAATAACCAATAAAGTAACAAATTAAGGACATGTTATCGTGTCGAAATAAAACGTGGATTTTTTTAATGCTTTGTTATACGAGAATTTTAAAAACATCTTTTATAAAATTGTTTTATTTCATAAAGAGTAAAAGAAATTTCAAACCTTTTTAGACTATAAATGAGTGTCAATGTTGTCTCTTTGGATGTGTTGTTGTTTCTGGTTAATTTATGCCTATAAAGTTGAAAAATAACATGTAAAAATACTGAAAATTAAATTTATAATTTTATAAAATCTTTAGCATATCCAGTATGAAATGTATGAGTTAAACCCTTTATTTATCTACAGATTTTTCACACCTTATAAGTTTTTAAGAAACTATATACTATAACATCAGATTTTAAATCATTCACCTTCATATTTTGTTATAAGAAGATGACTTATAAATTTATCATTACATAGTTTCATTCAAAATATTTGTTTTAATAGATTAAAATACTCTTTACATTTTTAAATTATTTAGAAAAGTGGAAGATAAATAAACTAAGCAGTTAGTAAGTTAAATACCACTTCGTACAAGTGACGTTGTGATAAAACAGTAAAATCTTCTTATGATGTATAAATCAAAAGATTATTTCTGGAGTCTAATCCGTTTTTAATGAGCGTGGTTCGTTTCACAATCGTAATTCTCAGTGAGTTTATTTTCATACATCTTTCGATATTTTAAGTTTAAGGTAATGTCCCTATAAGGATAAACCTATTACCGTGAGGCTTGGAAAGACCTACCCGGGACCGATTTACTTTTTCATTTTGATGTCCCCAGAGCAACTGTAATATTTTATGGGAAAATCACAAAAATTGCAATAACCTTTCAACTTACATTTTATGGGTAAGATTTTGTTTGTATTTAAAAAATAACCTTAAAGTGGATTTTTTTTAAATTATTCGAGCAGTTTTTAAATCTGATTTTCCATTTTTCTATGGGAAAACCACCATCCAATATCATACACTCATGCAAATATACAAAATAACTTCTTGATCAGCATTGTACGTGTTATTAAATTTACGGAAAGTAAATAAAAGACACGTCTTATAACACTTAAAACATATATTTACGCTTACACTGTTACTCACAAGACGGTAAATATACAAAAAAGATGGTAAGTGGTGATCGATTTCGATTGGAGTGTCCAATCGAAATCGTTCACCACTTACCATCTTTTTTGTATATTTACCGTCTTGTGAGTAACAGTATAAGCGTAAATATGTTTTAAGTGTTATAAGACGTTTCTTTTATTTACTTTCCGTAAATATACAAACGCACACAGATATCACTTCGAAAACCACTTCTTTCGGTCCAGGAGGCTCAAAACTGATATTTCCATCCAAAAATCAAACTCTACAATCTTTACAAAAACTATACTCTCTCCATAAGTATAGGAGGGAAAGTAAAATACCTGAATGAAAAGAAAAATATATTAGAAATAGAAGTAGGCTATCCTATTCCTTCCACTTGTTGAAGTGTATACACACCTATAATTCAATTCAATTTATTCAGAAAACGAAACATTACATATAATTTTTTACATCAAATACTCTGAAAAGAAAAATCGTGAATAATTGATCACGTAATGTAAATTAGTGAGTTTCCGCGTTTAAAAGTTCAAATCCTTAATTCTCACATGAACGATGTCGTCGGTTTCAACAACCAGACCTGACAATAAAAAGCCGAGCGAACTAGGATCATTAACAGGTGCTAGACCCGGCTTTTGGCTCAAAGCAAAAACTAACTCAGCCAACTTTCATCCCCCCCCCCGGACTTTCTACCCCTTTGACTCCCTCAACACTTTCTGGCCCTCTTTATTCCTCTCGCTTGCTTTCATTACTTCCGTCACTTTTTCAATGATTTCATGCTGCCTCTGGAAAATTAATCGTGTAATAATTTATCATCTAAATGTAAATGTCTTAGGTAGAAAACCAACCATCAAAAGTCGATGGATACTTTACATTGATGTATTTGTATCAGCGTTTCTTTGGTTACTATAATTTGACAGGCTTTGGTTTCCTAGAGGCTGTTGAATGTAATCACTGTAAAAAACTAATACCTAAAGCGTTTGTTTATAAGACATCCATATATAATCGTCAGTAACAGTTTTTTTATTATGTATAAAACATAAATTGGTTACATACTGATGTTTGAAATTGTAATAGATTAAAAAATCTTTTCACTTACAAAATTAGTGTTTATTTTTATTCGAACGAATGTCTAATGACGAGCAAATGCCAAATCTAAAATCTTTGATTGAACATCTATAAAATAATACCTTTTCAGCAAGAGTTATAAAATCGCTAAATTATTGCTTTGACTAAGTAAATAAGGGGTTAAATCACTTTCAAACTTCTTGTAACTTTCGAACCTAACCTAACCTAAACTTACTATGTAGTTACGTTGTTAAGGGGAAGCACAAAATTAAGCTTACAAAATGTAATTCTGTGATGGAAGTGTTTAGAAATGCTTTGCCTACGTCAGCACATCAAGTAATTGTATTAACCCTCATCCAGCCTACTCACAAACAGTTTAAAGTACTTCCACTTTCAAAAGACCCAAATCCCCTTTAGTGAAAATAGACATACCATCACGCATACATTTAAATCCCCGGCCAAAGCGAACCTACAGACTAAGCAAATTTTCATTTGTCTAATTTTATTTTTACGAAAATATTTCTACAAAAAGGTCTTTTAATTCCCCATTTAACACTAGATTTGACGTGGGCTTGTTTGCTACTGGGAAGCGAAAATGTGGCCTTTGATCAAATGTCAGATGTATGGGATGAAATAAACTGATTTGCAAAATTTAATAAGAATATATCAATAAACAAGCGAAATACAACTTTTTACAAAGAAAAGCATGGGAATGTTAAACATACGGTTTTCCGTAATTTGTAATTGTACAATGCTTCAACACACCTCATTTTTTTAAACATTTGCAACCCCCATAACACACCTTTCTCACCACACGATCTAGCTGGTTCACTCAAGCGAGTGTATCTATCTCTACACATTCATAGCAAATTTAATCAATATCTGACAAAAATACTCGAGTTATGTTCACGGACACACATATAATCACTGACCATGCTATACTAATCTATTTTATAGCATTTATCAAATATTCATTAATTAAAATATTGCTAAAATCCACAATTCATATAAATTTTGTTAAATATATTTGGTTTTATAGTGTTAAGAACTTTTGTTTGATTTAAGTCCTGAATTGAGTCAATTTGTAATACGGTTTTGTTACTGAAATTCGCTCATAAAGACCTTATTTATTTATTTTATTTAAAAAAATATTTTCGACTAATACTTGAATTTTACTTCAATTTCCTCTACTCGTTTCTAAACTAAACCCCTATTTTCGAATTAATAGAGATGTAGTTTATAGTAAGGGGTGGGGAGAGATATTCATTGAGTATCGCACAGTAACGGTCAGAGAGCTAGGTGGTCCAATGGCGACCTAGGAGAGAGGAGAGGGGCTGATATCAAACCGGGCTACAATTGACCCTGATATACTGCGATAGTTGGGGCTAGTTCAAGTTGCGATAGTTCAGTTATAAGTTGTATCGCGACCGAGCTAGCTCTAGTGGTTTAGACGGGAAGTCGTGGATTTACTTTATTGAAAATCTCCCTTTGATATTTACTGATTGATTGTTGGTTAAAATAATTTAGGTTTTAATTGTTAAATTGCTTTTTAAGTTTAAATATTTTTGATAATTTTTTGTTGTTTTTTTATTGTGTGTTATTTGCTTATAGAAGTTTGCTTAATAGTTAGTGTATATAAAGGTTAATACACAAATACTAGTTTAGTTGCTTTTTGATAGTTTAATTTTTGTTAGTTGCCATAAAGTTGAGTGATTGAATAATTTTATTGCGATAGTTAATTTTTTTCACCAAACACTTAACAATTCTTTAGTGTTATAAATAGCAAAACTAATTTATTTCCGTAGTTAAAAAAGAAAATTTATTTAATTTTAATTTTTACATTGTGTTATTTTTGTTACCTCTAAAATAATTTAATTAATTAATTATTTTCCACACTGTCCAACTTATTTTATTTGTAGTGGTAATTTATAAACACAAGAACTATAAACAAGTTAGGAATTTAATTAAACTTAGTAAATTAATTTTTCTCATTTGATCATTCATATTTTTAATTTTTACTTTATCCGTGCTGAACCCTTTTGACCTAAAAAAAACTAAAATTTTAAATTAATCTATAGCACAATTTGGTTACAATAATACACTTTAGTAAAATATAACTTGTCTTCAAAACACATCAAACTCCATTAAACCAACACCAATTAAATCTTTAATTTTAAAATAACCTAACATAAACAATCCCATTATGTTCACCGTAACCAAACAATAAATCTAACAATGGAAACCGTAAAATGCTCTTCCCCCAACCTTAAGCGTAAGTCCAACGACCTCCCGTGCCTGGATGGTAAGCGTTCGCGATTAGCTCCTGGGAGTCCCAGGGGGGAGCTCCACGGAGCCACCCTGGAACTTCCGGGAGTGGCGGAGACCGAGGTGACCAACAACAACTACAAGACTCTGGAGGAGGAGGACACTCCGTCCTTCGGGAGCGACTCTGAGGAGAAGGAAGTGGTGGAGTCTTCTGTGGCATCGACTCCGGTGACGTCACGGGAGGAGATGTACCAGAGGTAAGTTCTGGAGGTTTAGTAGAAGTTGAGGTTCTGGAGTGCAGTGGTACAGTAAGATTTAGTAGGGAATCTCTGATGGAAACTAAGACAATGGTTTACATATTTTTTTAAGAAGTGAATATCTGTAAATAAGCCTTCGGATTGTTAAAGATTTGTGTTAAAATGTATAGAGTTTTAATGAGAAATCACCAGAAATGTAGTAGGGGAATCTCTGGTGGAACCTAAGAAAACTGTTTACTTTGTTTAAAAAATATATCTATTTTAGAGTTAGTTCCAAAACATAGTATTGTCACATAATGGCTAAAAATATGACAAAAACATCGACAGTTCGCCCTGACAGCAGAAAGCCACTGGGTTTTGTAGGTATATAGAAAAATTCGAAGTGTTATATTGAAAAGGTCAGGAGAACTGTTTTGACTGTAAAATATACTAATCCACAAAGAAAAGTAAATTGTACTAAGATTTTGTTTTGCTAGTAGTAAATATAGTCTCCAATTAAGTAAATAAAAACTTTATTATCTGTAGTAGTATAGCCTTTGCTGAATGGATATGAAAACACTGGTAGACATCAGTTATAGTAGAACTGCGTTTTCAGAGATTATAATATCCTAATTTATCATGTCTAAATACTTAGAGAAATTGGTTTAAAAATGAAAGGACTAGGAAAAGTTAACTCTTAAATAAGGATTTTCAATTATTTCCTCGTCAAAAGTGTTTAATTTGATAAATAACTAATTCATCAATAAACCATCAAGTAAGTAATTTCTTCATTCTTGAAAAAGTTGCTAACACTTTTATCTATTTAAAATCCATGCTCTACAACCTGCCAAGTTAATAATTTACAAGTATAAAAATTTCAAAAGGAGTTGTCATAATTTTGTATAGACTGTAGACTCTTCGATGGTTCGAACTTGTCACAAAATTTTTGAACTCATTTCATATTCAGTTTTTGTCCTATACTATTCTTTCGTATGTTCAGTATCTAACCCTTAACCGTTTTTCAGATACCAACCATGGATTCTGAGCGCTTATGGTGAGCTCAAGAAAACAAAGACGATCACCCTGAAGAAGTACGACCGCATTATTCGCACGCTCAGGGGGTTGATTCCGAATATGACGGAAAACTCTAAATTTCGCTTCTGGGTGAGGACGAAGGGATTCTTCCTAGGACCTCCGGACCCAACCGGCAACCAGGACCTCTACGTCACCTGCTCCAGGGTGAGTGGGAAATAAAAAATAAAACGTTAAAAAAAGAGTAAAAAAATGAAAAAGTAAAGAAACCAATAGATATACATAAGAAAATGGAATTATGTTTTAAAAAATGAAAAAAGTCAAAAAAAATCCTTATTTTGGATGAGAAAAAATGGCAAAATAAAATACCATCCAAAATATTAAAAAAAAAAAAATTATTAGATGTAAGACAAAAGTAAGATAAAAAAACACAAAAAGGTCAAAGATAATTTTTTTTTATTTATTATATGTCTATGAATTTGTAACAATGGTTTGTAATGCACAAAAAAATTGAAAAACTTAAAATATGAAAAATTGTATAATAAAGTATTTCCCTCTCCCATATCCTTCCTTCATTCATTTTTCAAAGACAACATTTCACTTCAATAGGATTTTTTACACAATGCATTTTACAATGTGTTTTATTCTACACTCATTAAAAGTAGCCATGCAATACAAATACCCAACATACATAACCTCTTTATATCCAGTGACCAAAATTTCTGTTTGTATTTACAATGTGTTCTATGAAAATTATTATGAACAACAAGTAAATATTATGAAACAAGTAAGGTTCGAGATATTGAAGAATAGCTGCTAGGCACTGTCAACAATACTTACGAGCGAAAATATTTGCTAGAATGTATTTTAATCGTGAATAATATTACGACGTGCAAGGTCGTTTGAGTTACATAAAACGGAATGTTTTGAAATGTAAATCAGCCGTCCCCTGTCTCCTGGATCCTGTTTTGTATGATGCTGTCCGTCTGCCAACGTTAACAAGGGTTCTGCTCTCAAAAGATAAATTTTCAAATTTATACTACAGTACAATCAAATCGACCGAATGGAACAATTTGGTCTCAATATTTTCTTTCGTGTATAATACAATTTGATTCTGTTGTCGTCTAGTGCGTGGCTTAATTTACAACAATTTATTTGATGTTTCACTCTAGAAAATCTACACAATTTTAACAAGCCTTTAAATATTTCATGTATATTAAAATAATTGTAATATTCAATATTTTTACCTTAGTATCATTGGCATTATTCATTTGACAAATCCACCATGAAAGATTTTTTGACTTTTTGCAACCTTTAACATCCAGATACTACCACTGGTGTACTGGTGTTTTTTGCTTAATACTTAATTTTACCTACATAATTTTACTCAAGCATAAATTTTTCGATTTTCTTGAATACTTAATACTTTCTCCTTTTATTAAATCGTCTAATGTATGAAATAATTTCCTGAAACATTACCGTATAGTTCCCAAGTATTCGTTGAAATTATAATCATATCCAAACTATATAATACATTTATAAACTATCATAAATTCAACGAGAAATGGATCGAAAATGTCTAGATTGAAAGAGAGACTTTATAAAAAAAACCTGATTTGCTGTTGGTACTAATGGTTATTGGAAACGTGTTTTCCTCAATTCATAAGAGTTTGGTCGATTCGTTACCTTTTTATAATCGACTGAAATGGTTCTGTAATTCCATTTTTATGGCGTAGTTCCACAAGTCATCACATCAGCGGTAGCTGTCAATAATACCATTGATTTAGCGGTTCACCAAATGTGATATTTGTAGTTAACTCAGTTGTGGATATAATTATTATTTCCTACACAAGTAAGTAGTTGTTGGACGATAAGATAAAATAACTCTATCCATTATAGTCTTAGTATTCGTGAACTGTAGCATAAATCAAAATGAACCTGCACCTGCCACTATAAAAGTTGAGGCTTTACATTCAAGGTTTTTATATAGTATCACCAAGATGCGTGGATGCATGTTATATAAGATTAAGCGTAGACAACTACCATACTATACGCTACACTTATTGTTAAAATCTATTTTTGACAATAAGCGGCTAACAATTCATCCTTGTCGAGCAAAAAATAATGTAAAGTAATGTTTGGAAGTCGAATATGTCTATATCAATTGACCATTAGAGTAAGTTTGCATCACATTTAGGTGTAAAGTATAACGAGTTAGAATGAAAATTGACGTTGAATTGGGCCTCCAACTGTGAATACTGTTGACAGTCATTGTATATGTCATACTAAGTTTTGTATGTCATTGTACCTTTTTACCAAGCTAAACTAAACTAAAATTACTACACGTTTCGTTTAGTTCACATTTTTAGTTATCTCTCTCAATATATCAAAGTACATACAGTACTGTACTTGCAGACAAAACAAATAAAATTTTATTCTCCGAATCCGTCTCCCCCTAGTAGTTCCACCAGTCAGCCCTAGGGGACAGTCAGCCTTTTGTGCACAATCTGCGTTTCCGACTTCCCCTAGTGGTTCCCCCAGTCGCCGCTAGGTGTCAGGCGCTAGCTGCGCTGGCTATGTAGCCGTCTGCTGTCAGGACAGGAATGCCGGCTATGCGCATACAGAGCGCTCGGGAACTCCGGTATCAGGAGCGCAGCGTCGGCCAGCAGCGCGCGACTGCGGTGCGAAATAAATCTTTACCTGATGCTCCAATTACGTACCCATTAGAACTCAGTCAGAAGTGAAATGTTTTATGTGCTCTCTAAACTTCGACCCTAATATTCATGTGGATTGCTTCAAGGGGAAAACTTGATGCAACTTTGTAGGTGTGAAACGGTACATGAGGGGTTTGACACTTAATTCACATATTCTGTGTGTTAAGTTGAATTTGTGTTTCTGTATATTAAAAAAAAAGGAATGCCATAGAATTTTAATGATTTTGTGACAGGAATATAAAACAAATTTAAATTATATTCAGTAATTTACTATTTTAAGTGTAATTGTGTTATATTATTTTTCAAATTATTATGGACTTCAATTAAATTGTAAGAGTAGTTTACATGTTATAGGATAATGGCAATGATATTAGCTGAACACGAAATTTTCCTCCTTTCCATATTACATTATAAATTAAATATAGGGTTAATGCGTAATTTTGTAAATTCCATAAGTTATTATAACGTCGAAACGAACACCGAATTGCCTCATACAATATTTTATATTTACTATTTCCTATGATTCGTTATTTAAGAATATTTATCATAGATAAAACAAATGCTGTTTTGCTAAATGCTAAACAAATAACTATAAGATTGTTGTAATGATCATCTAACATAGTTTGTACTTTATACAACTTTTGTCTTTTGAAAAATATTACTGTTTAATTGAGCACTAGCAATTTTTGTTAACTTTAACAAAAGAAAAAAACGTCCATAATAATTTATTTGTTTATTCTTCTTAATGATTTTTCATACAACACAATCCACTAAAAAGCCAATTATTTCTTCCCTATGCTCCATGTACTGTTTTTTCTATACTTATTATTTACTATTTGTTCTAGTGCAGTACTTATTATTACCTAATTTGTTTGGGGAGATAACCTGGGTTAACTCAATAAAAGTCTAAAAGCAAATTAAAATTCATCATACCACAGTTTTCAAAAATAAAGTCAATCATAGTAAAATTTCGGTCCACTGCCTAATTAAAACTCATAAATAAAATATCAAAGTTTAATCATAGATTTTTACATTGTATAATATTAATTAATATGGAATTTTTAATGTGGAAATTTGATTGTGTGATACAGGGTTAATAAAATCGGAGTTTTATTTTTACAGCAACACTGCCCACGTGATTAATTAGTGTTTTAATCTCGTGTTGGCTGAAAATTAAATAGATATCGAATTGGACCAGTTTGAATTGTGAGTACAAGAATGGGTTAGCAATTCAACAGTTTTTTTAAATGAAATTATTGTATAATTTGAGGGAAATACACACATTTACGTATACAAACTTACGTTCAAACTGATAATTTTGAATTATTAGCCGATCGAAGTAGAAAAAAATAAATTGTAATAAATTGAAATAAATGTATCTAAAGTTTAATTACAATTTGGAACAATTTTCAACACCATCTTTATTTTGCCAAGACCATTTTACTGTATGTTGTTTGATCGTACAGGTTCCCAAACTTATTCAAGATGTTGGATTTTAAAACTTTATGATCTAAATTTTTATCAAAATTTCTGAAAAATTTCCAGGAGAATAATCGTGTTTAGTTTGACTCACATTGTAACGAAAACGAGATGTGAAGTTTCAATTTTTAGATAAACTATGTACTGTATGAATAAAATAGGAAACAATATACAGCCTATTTCATCAGGATGCACCAATTAAATTCTGTGTCATTGACTCCCTACACTGCACAATTATATAAAGTTTTTCACCGATTCCGTCGCGACAGCTCCGTCGACCCTGATCCAAACGTACAGAGAATAAGACAGAGACAGATGGAGTTGACTTGAGAAACATGAAACGGCGGAAACGAGCCGAGGACGAGGAAGCCTCGCGGCACGGAGAGAAGAGCGAGACAGGGGAACGGTGGTATCAGGGGAACAGGAGATCGTAGGAACACTGGGCATGGACCGACTCACAACTCTCCTAATTGTTTAATGGCCAGATAACAACACTACACTTTATGTAAATGTGAACTTTAGTGTAAATCCTAATAATGGTGAAATCCTGTTTAGTAAGCCTAAGATTTGAAATTATAGATCAAGATAGGGTATAAGTACCCCCGCTGCAGCAAACCTGCCGACTAAGCGAATTTCCATTTGTCTGGATTGATTTTCATTTAATCTATAAAATTAACATTTACGTTTAACCCGTACCTAGGTTAACTGCTACGGGGAAACTAATTAGGTGTGTTTTTTTTTTTTTTATTAAAATATCAATAGCTTACTATGAAATAAATAAATCCGCCAAGTTTGATCAAAATATATCCATAAACAAGCCAACTACAACATTTTACAATATTCACCATAAGAATAACATGGGAATTTAAAAAAATTTGAATTTTCACCGTAACCAATCACCGTACAGAAACACTTTGATATACTAAATTATTTGTTTTTTAAGCTATTTAAAAAGGTCTGGAGAAAAGTTGATAGATTTTGTGTTTTAAGGGGAAAAAATGTAAAAAACCCCATTTTTACCCCATAAAACCCCCATTTAAACATCGTTCCCATGATCCGACCATGCTGGTTCGCGAACTCATTTGAGTTTATCCCGCCTTTCACCTTCAAACCAAATTTTAACAAAATCGGTTTGAAGTAATACTCATTATATTTTACACAGAAACCCTGTTTCCAAAATTTTCTTTTTATTGGGGAGTTTTAACCATGATAAGAACATGTTTACTTATATTAGATTTTGCTTTGTATCACTTGATAAATGCTATTTCCCTAACCTAAAAACAGGTGGCTGTGCGTTATTTGTAAAATGATTTTTAAAGTATCTGGTCTGGAATATATATTTTGTGTAAACAATTTTATATCTTTTTTATTAAGACCGTTACGAGACTTTTCAACCGACAAATATTTCTACATTTTAATTCCGTTGGTAAACTCAACCCCCCAAATAGGGACAAATTCCACCTGCGCTCATCCACTTCGCCCGTTGCAAATACGAATGTTCGTTAAATTGAATAATTACGCAATAACTCCCACAGAATGCAAAACACCGCAAACCTGCAAAACTAACCGCCAACCGCCACTTGCAGACCTAGACCTAGAACTAGATTTGCAATAGACCGTTTGATCAAACTAACGGTTTTTTCTCACAACACACCCCCGTGATTTAACTTATAGTGGTCTGAGACTAGTCTAAGGGGTTGTGGGTGATAGTTCTTTTGTCGAGACTAGTTTTAGTAACGGCAAACTATTTGCCTAGATGTCGCAAAGGGGATCGGGTTGTTGAGGGGTGGGTGGTGTAGACGCCCCCAGACATGCAATACAGGGGGTGAGGGGGGGGGGGTGTCTCGACTAAAATATTGTTCAAGTGCAAGGTTGTTTCCGCATGCTAAGTTTGTATTGTTGCACCGTCTCCTGTCTCCACCTGTGTTGTATGATTTGTGTCACTAAACTTTGGATTTGTCATTGGCACTTTTGTAGATTTGGAAAAATTTATTTTTTTATTAACTATTCCTACTAATCGAAAGAGTTTCTGAAAATATTGAATACAGTTATTGAATTTCAATAAATAACTAGAAATTTTAGTACAGTATTGTAAATTAAAATGCATAAATGTCAGCGAAATTTAAATTCGCCACAGTTGTTTTTTGATCACGAACATTTGTTGTTAAGTGAATTATAATAAAACAGCTATAAGTAATGAGAAACTGGTTAGTTAATTAAAAACTACAAAATTTTTTTAAAAAGAAAAATCACGCGGGAATGTTAAATTCATCATATTTTTAACTATAATAACCCCTAACAACGATTAGTCTCATGGAACTTACTTACTCGTACGGGGTGACGAAACGTGAAATGTCTCCACTGGAGACAGTTATTTTTGTAGACTAAAGATATACAGTAGTTGAAAAGAGCAGATCAATAACTTTATCGAGCCTTTAGGTCTTCGCAATTTTTTCAAGTCTCTTGTAAGAAATAAGACAAATAAAATAAAATTATACCATCCCTCTTGACTCCCAAACTCAAGTACATTAATAAACTATATAATAATAAGTATATTATAATAAGTATATTTTTAAAACTGTATCAGCAATCTGACACTTATCTTTTTCCCATTTGTCAACAAACCTTATAATGGGTTTAGCGGTGGGAGTAGTATTATATGGATAAAGTCACAAAAGTTGCAATAACCTTTTAAGTGTAATTGATATAGGATTGGGGGTTATACGATCTTTTTTAGTTAAAAGGGTCATGACAAACAAAATTTGAATCAGTTTTCAAATTTCGTTTTTGTTTGTTTGTTTGTTTTTTTTTTTGAGGAAGCGAATAAAAACAAATAAACAAATCAACTCTTTACAAATATCCAAAAGATGAAAAATACACTTGGAGAAACCATACATTAGTACCCACAAATAAAATGTCTTCAACATCGAACCAAATGTGGCTAGCTCTGTAAAACCCACACATCCCACCCCACCCACACCCACACATTCAGATGAACACACATACATATCTTCGAAAACCAATTTTTTGGGTACAGAGGAATCCAAAACGGAAAGCCTATAAAAAATAACGTAAATTCGAAAACTTTGACAAAAACAATACTTTCTCCAAATGAAAGAAAATAAAAACCTAGAAGAGAAAGTAAAGAACATAAAAATTCTTGTCTCATAGCAGAAAAGCCTATTTCATAATGTTATCTGATCCCGAGTACCCAGATAAAGTTTTGTTTCCTTGTATATTTAATTTGCATTGATATTACTTCTGATTACTTATGAGTCTTTTTAAACTAGTGTGATTGTGAAAAAGCAAATGGTCCTTCGGATGGACTGAAGGTTATTGTCAAGCAGGTAACAACAATCCGATCGAAGGCAAGAAACACTCATCTTCTAGGTACCTTTACAATGAGAGTGTAATGCGTGGATTGTATATAGACTATTTAGGTTGTAGAATGGTTGTAGGCTGAAGGGAACTGCCATTCAGTTCTTGCCTGATAACAAACATGTAATACTATAAAAAATGCAAAATTTTCTTGCACTTTAATTAAAAACTATTTTTATTCATTTTAAAAACCTGGCAACAACCTCAATATGGGGATGGAATGTCCAATTGTAATAACAGTCAAAGAATTTACGCTGATTGTGAATGAATGATGGGTGTAGAATGAAGAGATTACCAATGTGGTTATGGTAATAACTAAAATCAGCTGTTTCTTGACCAGGACCATTATTAAAACACCAATGATCAAGGACAGCTGTTTTAGGTTGTAGGCTGAAGCGTTGCCTATTTAAAATAGTAAATGGCTAGAGGGAATTCTCGAGCAGTTCCTGTCAGATGTCAAACATATTTTACTGCGAGAAATGCTCATCCTTCTGGTACTTACGTATAAAAGTGCCTTGTCTTTTAAAGGTGTCTTGTACACCTAGACAGACAACAGAGGTACGGGTTAGGTTGTAGGCTGAAGGGACCGAGCTGTTCTCGTCTGATGACGGAAAAACTCGCCTGATGGACGGACGCAAGGTCGACGAGACGAGGCATTCCGAATTGTGCCGTGAGTGTGAGCTACCAAGGTCCATGATGCAACAGTGTACATTGCAACTTGCAGTAAACCTGAGGCCAGCATTCTTCTTCAGGTCTTAAAAATGCCTGCAGTACTGCGGAATGGTTTTATGGGAGAGGCTACAACGTTATGTTGCAGAGGCTTTACAGATTCAATAAAAAATAAGAAAATGTTTAAGTGGGGTTTTGTCAACCACACAAGTCCCAAATGTACATCAGAACACATAGTATGTTTGCGATGTATAATTCAATAATCAAACGGTAAATCGTAACCAGAGTAGACAGCATGAGAGATAGTTCTGTGGCATCCTTGAATGAAAACTGAGGTACTATGGAAATAGTTTATTGGAAAAGCTACTTCACTTGTAGAAGTTACCACTAATTTCAACCCTACGGCTGGTTTTCAGATCCGCTACAAAAGTACAAAGCTAGATTTGATCTCCCTCATTGTCTATGTAGGGAACTGTTTTCACAATCACGTAGGTAGGATATCTTTCTCTGGTAGGTAATCTTACATATACACTTGTACATACAATTTCATTAATGCAAATGAGGAATATGAGTAATAATGATTGGAGAAATACTGCCTGTCTATAGACAATAATTTAATGTGGCATTGATTTTCTTCTTTGGCTATAGCTTAATATATCGAGATTTTCTAAATGATTGAAAATATTACATGAATTGTCGAAACTGTATACAATACTGCTAATATTGACTCAACTACTATTAATTTGACGTAAACGCTACAGGTAAACACAAAAATATTAATTTTGACGGTAAATATAATACAACTTGGTATTAATAATACGTTTGTGAATAGCAAATGTTCTAAAGTGTCTCGGGGATTTCGTGCATAAAGAAGTATTTTAACATCTTAAGATAGTTATTTATTTTATCCTTTTTTTATAAAACATTAATTTCACTATAAGTTCCTCAAAGCCTTTACCTAGTCAACGTGAAAACGAAAATAACTAAGTACTTCTCAAAATAAATAAAAATATTTTATCCACCACATGTGTAACGTGGGCGTCTGAGGTCCCAAGGAGCCTTACCGAGTTATAATATTCTCACTCGGGATGGACACTTTGGAACAACAAAGGATAAAGGACGTCGGGGGTGGGGGAGGGGGGAAGGGCCGACCCTAAGCCCACAAAACTGTTCAGAGCTCTCCCAAAGGGATAAGAAACTCCTAGATCGATAGCGGGCTAGAGTTGCCTCCAGTCCCATATATCAGATGTAGAAAACTGTGGCACAAAAACCCGCTGAAAAACACTTCCTCTGCGACTTGCAACTGTCAAATGGACGACAGTAGCTGGGTAATGGACGTGGTTTTGGCGGGTAAATCGTAATTGCGGAGGGAGATTTAGAGGTAAAACAAAAACATTTATGATTGTTATGCAAGTGCAATTTTTAAAAGTTTTTGTATAATTTGGTTTGGCGTGGTAATGTTTCTATAAATAAAATATCCAGAAAAACGTGTTTCCACAAAAACCGTTCAAACTAGTTGATTTACACTTGGTAGGCTATTTTTAACTATCGTTTTAACATAAAACAAAAAGGTACAACCCCCAATGTGTAAAGATTACAGTTCAAATTTCTACCTCTATAATTTTCCCCCATAAAATATCATTGTTACTATCATGCTTGCCCCTGATAAGGGTTTTTGATAAGCTAATCCTACTTATGGGAGGAAGTATGTGTCAGATTGTTGTTACAGTTTATTTTTAAATATGTACGAGCTGTTGGCCCGTCCTACGTACGGGAATCGAGTAGTCAATTAAATCTGAATATGATTCAGAACAGCTAGTTTACAACTTGGTGGCCGATTCACTTGAGTTGACTGAAAGTGAGTCTTTGCATAAGTTCTTTGAGATATTCTACAATTCGTCCAATAGCCTAATTGTTTTGACTAATTTTTACTACACATTGTCTTAGTTAAGAATAGAATAGTTAAATTTTTTTTGTTCAGAAACAAAAAAAAATTAAAAAAACAAAGTAAAATACCAAATAAACACTGTCTGAACACTCATGAAAAAATGCAATTTTAATTCAATCTCTTTGAAAATCGGCTGTGTCAAGCTTTATAGCTTATCACAATGTTGTTCAAGGACTTTCACGAGTTTTAAAAATCTTTAGCAATATCATAAACCACAAAATGAATAAATGATAAGGTAAGCTATATATCTATAGTTCTGGTTGACTTGTTTTCAAAATTGTTTTCCTAAATGTTCAATACTTAACACTATCAGTTATCCACACCTCCCGGTTATCCACATGTACCGGTTATCCGCACCTCCCGGTTATCCGCATCCCCGTTAATCCGTACTGAAATGTTGCAGGAGAGCGGAGAGACGGCGTACAAGCGAGTGGCGGTTGTGGAGAGGTTCTTCGACATAATCTACAGCATCCACGTTGAACTAGAGGGTCGTGGAGGCAGACACGCTGGGCAGAAGAAGACGTACAGAGCTGTGAGTATAGTAGGCAAATAAGAACTAAGTAGTCAATATACAACGAGCATCTCATTGAGTCGTACTATTTTTATAAAGAGCTCGTCCACATAGGCTATGGACCTGTGCGTGGAACGTATCCAGCAAAGCAAGTGGTAAGCCGGTACAGTACAAGGGTGCACTGTGCTGATAAAAAGTAGTGATAGGTACCGAGATCCGAACCCTTGGCGATGACTTGCATCGCTGTCTTGGGCCCGAAGTCCGTTAACAACTGAACCACCGACTCGCCTAAGAAGGTTGAAGGTGTTCAAATTGGCTAACGACGGTGATAGAGGATTCGGTCATTGAAAAAACACTTCGGCTGCAATAAAAGATACGAATCGTATTTATTCCTGTTTAAGGAAAACGTACACAATTTATATAATACCATACTGTGAATACGCGTTTAAAATAGAGGAATGTGAAGCAACTCAGTGATTGTGTTATTCGTTTGGCTCAAAAGAAAGATCATTTCTTTATAACGGCGAAGTAAACTTTTGTGCATATTTTAGGTTGAATATGAATTAAGGGATGGTTTACATTGAAGTGAAACGATCTGTATGTTGAATTAAGGGATGGTGTACATTGAAGTGAAACGATCTGTATGTTACTAACTAAGACTAGCTGTTTCATAGCCAGCCCAATTGAAGACTCTAAGATGAAGGACAGGTAGGTCCAGTTTTTAAACCTCAAGAAACTACACATATTTCCCAGAATCACTTGATATTGCATCGTATCTATTCCTCTTCAATTCCAAAAGTTAAAAGTTAAACATGCAATGAACCATCACTTCAGTATTTTGTCTTGTGTGTTTTACCGAACACAACGAGCACAGGTAGCATAGTAAGCGTCTTGGACTGATAAAATAAGACTTTGCTGATTCGAGATCTGCGTTCCCAATGTCTTATCACTACGACCACCTCGCTTAACGTGACTCATACCGTTACAATACTTGGCTGGTTTTAGCACATATCAGGTGTCAGAAATAGTAACAGCTGAGCGCAAAAAGATTGCATCCAGCGCGACGCAAATAAGAATATAGTTAGTATTTTTTGTTTGGGAATTTTTTTAATGTTAGGAATTTGTGATGCAAGTTTTCGGAAGAGTAAAGTAATGATATTGAAGGCGACGATAATAAAATCTAAACATCGACATGTTCTTTGTCCCAAGCGAGATTAGGCAGGTTGTTCCAAGGAGGGGTGATTTCAATGGAAACAGGTTAATCTCGCGGCCACCGCGGTGTTTGCGGACCCAGAGGGGCAGAGTCCTGGTCCCGCGGGATGCTGAGAAAGGTCGCGAGATACAGCAGCGGCCTGGGAGAGAAAACCAGACTCCAGAAGCTGGACCAATCTGACGGGAAACTGCAACCTTTGTCTACGTGTGAATCAAAGCTGGACCTCGCGGGACGAAACTGGACTTGGGACATTAAACAGGACCCGGCTGTCCACTGGGGTGTAGGCCTAACTTATCGTGAAAATGTAAAGATTTGTTTGAGATCTGCTTGATGGAAGAATACAGCATTGTCTGTGTTCAAGAGATGTTACATTTTAAACCAATAATTATTTTCTATTATTATACGGGAATGTCTATATAACTTTTTTTTATGTCATATCATATTTGAATGTGTTGGAGATTAGCATAGTGGATTTTAATCTATGTATGGACAAGTTTTGGATAATTGAAAGACATTTATCATTGTTACTGTAAAAGACCGTCTATTTGCAGCCCATTTGAAAACGCAAAGTTACCACTTCAGATTGTTCAAACATCTTATAAGAGGTCTTTATGCGTTCGGTAAAGGTTTCGATATAGAGAGTCTATTTACATGTTTTTGCAATATTCTTTAGTGCTTATGATGTTATGCCTTACATTGTTTCGTCAAACAAGGAATAATGTGTACCACAGCTGACTAAAATCATCAAAAGAGGGTGTATAACTCTGGTAAATGCCTTGACGACTTGATCCACTTTTGTAGTAAAGTTTTATGACACAAGATTTACTAATTATCCTTGAACTAATGATTTAATATTACTGTTTAACAGACAGCCTATAATAGCACGTCGTGTTTCTAGATCACGGAAAGCTACGCGTTCCTCCCCCGCGAGGCGGTCACCAAGTTCCTGCTGGGCTGTGTAGAATGTCAGCGGCGGTCCGACGTCGACCTCTCCAACAGTGACAAGAGCAAAACATCCTCCACACCCACACCGACACTCACACCCAAACACGGCAACACAGACACCAACACAAACACCAACACAGACACCTCTCCTTGTGACCAGACTGTACCCTCACAGACCAGCAGTAGCAGTGGTATCCACGGTAGTGACGAATCCTCCCCTAGACCACCACTGCAAGACTGCTCTTGCGAACTCAACAAACACAGGGAGAGTCCTTACAGACATTCTAGTGACGAGTCCAAAACATCCTTCCAAGACACATTCAAAGCAGACCTTGACGCTTACAATGAAACTCCCAAAACCGGTGTTCCCATTAACCTTAGCCTAGTCCGGCGTAGAATCCCCTTGAACCTTTCCAACCTAGAGAGGGACAAACACTTCACTGTGATCAAAAAGTCTATTTCAGGCTTTTCCGAGACATTAGAGTCCACTTTGAGACTCAGTACTTCCACTCCAGACTCTAACAAGAGTAGGTCCACCATCAGCAGTAGTGATAGTGCCATCAGCAAATCGTCAGAGTCTGACATTTCTCCCATAGAGCCTGAACACTTTACCAAACCTTTCCCCAAGAGACTGTACACTATACACCCAACCACACTAGAGACTATTAGGATACCACTGAAGCACACGGAGATCAGTATATACTATGATAGGAACAGACCTTACATCAAACCCAAGAAGAGGTTCGACTCGGACTCGCCGCTGGAAGGCACGGAAGAGCGACCCATCCTCTCCACCTACCTGAGGTACATGAGGAACCTGGGATACTCGGACGAGGAATCGCTCAGGCTGGAGTCCGAAGCGGTAAGTCATATTGCATGTTTTGTACATATTGCACTGCACTTTCTTCAAATGATCCCAGATAAATTTGTCATAGTGTAAAAAAACACAGCTATAGTTTAATTGTTGGAATATAATGACCTCCTGGTTTAAAACTAGGCTCTATCCAGGCGAAACGCATTCAAACTTCAGAGAGGCTTGGGAGAAAAAATGGTTCCATGACAAAATAAGGAAACGGCCCTCATATTCAGGCCTTGGTGATATATAAACCTCCTTTGAACATCAATAATTTCGATCCATATGATTTTCCTGATTCTTAGATCACAACACGGATAAGAAATTGCCATTTCAATCAGGAGTTAACTACTATCATAGACTAACTAGTATGTTAAATCTATAATGCTAACTGTTTCATTAAGCACCATTACATAGTACATGTTATATTAGTATTGGAAGAATTTCAAGCGGGCATTGACAACACGGCATTAAGTTTAAACAGGTCCTGTTTAATTACTTTGGCCATACTATAGGCTGGAAAATAGGTGAGTAATTAAATACACACGTGATTTTGAGGAATATTGCAATTAGACATTCATCGATACAGGATACATTGAATTAAATCTATCCTAAAAGTGTTGTAATTCGAACATGTAAGTATAAAGGTTATAAATTTATATGAACAAATCAGTATGATGACTACTAGCTGCTGTATTGTCTCGTCTAAATACCTTCAATCGACCGAGTTATCAAATTTAACACAAGAGAGAACCCAAAGGCTTGCGATTCCCTACGGGAGTCAAATACTGTGAGGGTGTCAAAAGGGGGGGGGGGGGTGCAAACGATAAAAGCTTATTAGGCTCGAAATCAAATAGAGTTTCCCCCAATAATCTTTGAGAATGGAAGGGTGACGACGATGTGTTCCATGTAAATACTAGATGAAGGTCTGTCCAACATCTACGTATGTAGAGAGGCCTGTTCATTCAGTGATGAGTTTTTTGTTTTATCTATGTCACAGAATGTTTTAGCGAGGCTGATTTCACAGTGGGTATAGAGCCGTTTTTAAACAAACCTTCCTTATGTTTTACTTTAAGGTGAGTTATATGCTGCGAACCTATGATTTAGAGCCCTATAAGTCGTGAATTTCTCTTAAATACCTCTTAATATAAACCATGAAAAGATAAGAAATAAGGGAAAATAACTAAATTGAATAGCTACCACCACTAAAAGCCGTACTTTTTTACCATTCTGAAGAAATAAATATGTTTACTAAATTAATTGTTTTTATGTTTCTAATGAAAGAAGTTTATATACTCACACGGCATTTGTTTGCGTTAAATACCATAGAATAAAAAGTAGGTAGTACAAATTAGAGTAGATGACACACTTTCAAAATAAAAATCCAACACACAAAAATATCTGCCCAATGGGTTTCATTTGAAAAGTCAGCCATAATATGACAATTTTGACAAAAGCTTAATTTTGTTAACACGCCTATTGCAAAGTGCCTTCCGTAACCAGATTTAGGAAATTCAACTTACGGGCAAACAAGTTTTTAGCAGACCCTCCTATGTCGGTCCTAAATCTTAAACTTGCTAGTTTTTCCATTACTCGCAGCAAGGGGTGAAAAGAAGTTACAAAGAGCAATTATCGAAGGGTGAGTTGAAATAAAGAATTATAGGAAAAGGGAATGGATATTGCAAAAATTAATAAAACAGTTGTAACTTTTTTCATGAGTTTCAAACAGTAATATATTTAGTTTTTCTCATCCATATTTTCATTTTAGAGAAACAAGATCTATCTATATGGTTTAATATAGTTGTCAATGCAAACAATAGTATTGGGCTAGAGTAATACTAAGTACGGCTAACAAATTCACTAATACCCATCATTCATTAAAATATCAATATATAATTTTTATAAAATGTACGGACGGTAGTGATGAGTAATTTTACCTGTCGTTTTTTTAACGTAAAAACGATATTTCAAAGTAACGTGTAACGTATGTTATTTTCTTTTAATTATATAATTACATGAAATATGGGTTTGGATTGCGATGTTTCAGTGCAGCTATGAGTATTGTTACTCTTTGACTGATTATTGTTTATGATAACTTGTTGGCAGATAAACATGTCTGATATTTACTTTGAAAGGATTTCATATGAACGACTGTGTTTGATAGAAATATCTCATCGGGTTATGTAAAGTATTTTCCTGTGAAATATTGCTTATTTAAAAAAATTTGATTTAAAAATCTCTGGTGTTTTTTTTTCTCAAGAGTCTTCATCAGTGGTAGCCATATTGGATTTTAGTCCCATAAGAGCAATGTTAACTTTGTAACAGAATTTTAAAAAAAAACCTGTTGTGATAAAATAATGATTGAGGTGTTAAATTAAGGATTAGAGGTCCTCTAAGGAGTGAGGATTTTAGTTTTGTAATTTTTCCTCCACTTAATAAGTTAATGATCATTAATTAAGCCTTTAATTAAATAGTTTATTAGGAAAAGACAAAAATAAATATTTGAAATATGATTTCCTCATTCCCTAGTATTCATTGTTATAACCTAATTATACATTTTCAGAATTATATCTTTATAAATAACAAGCTGCTTCAAATGATGGTATGTTCTGTCAAATTTAACATTGCTGTCATGGGACTAAAATTCAATATGGCTACCACTGATGGAGATTCTTAACTAAAAAAAAAACATGTGTTAAGAGTGTTTTAAAAATGAACTAGAAAACATAAGGATCGAAATGCATTTCTATTGCACTCAAAGCAGTATTTATCTGAGTACTATAGTTGTATCTGTTTCTAAGGCTTCTATATTGGTTTCCGCGTTATAAAATCCTCCAAAATCCAACTGTATGACAATTTCAAATGACGTCAATGGACCGAGTATGATTCTAGCAACCGTAACAGCTGGTTTGGAAGTTTTTTGACAGTTCCATTTGAATTTTAACACAACAATTTTTGCTTCCGGGCCAGTGACGTCACTTGTGTATGTTTATAATCCAAATAATCACCTGTACGTCTTAACGCCTAAGCTGGTGGATCAGAATTTAGCTTCTGGTGTAAGCCCAACTCAAGAAAACTATTTAATTATTTTCTGCATTATTGTTTGTCTACTACTGAACTATCCTAAGGCTTGACAATTTGGACTTTACAGCTCTACATTCAAGGCTTCACGAAGTATATTTCGGAAACTAACTCCTACTGAATCGTCTTCGAGTTGAGATTCATTTAAAAGTGAAAAGAGCCGACACGGCAAGGGAGGCTAGACGGACCCCAGACATATGACATAATGACCAGGCCAGGACAGGTAGCGAGGATAATGATTACGGAAGGACGGGGGGAGTGGGTGGAGGGGGGGAGACACAAATGGAACGGGGGTGCGCCCTTTCCCTTTCAAGCAGATTGTAAGGGTGCTGCCGGCAAGGGCTTCTAGATGAGTTGGAAGACCCACAAAACCTTCTCGAGTTTCGCTCCTCTACTAGGGGCCAAAGTCGGCTTTCGTTAACTTCGCACCCCCAACTTGGGGCGGCGACTGGGGGTTTCACCGCCTTGGGCCTGTCTTTATAACGCAGAAGTTATATGTTGACATAGAAGAGTATGGTTCAGTTTCGGAATTCATAAATTTGGATTTATATTGTTTTTAGTTTTACTGTTACTGTAATTTGTCCGAAAAAATCAAACAGGATAAATAATACATTGGGAAAGAGGAAGACATAGGTAGTTTAGTAGTTTTTTTCTTTCAACATCCAGTATTTAACATGTTTTTCCGTATTAACAGGGCCAAGACGAACTTCTAAGAAAGATTTTGGTGTATTCGCATAAAATAATAATTAATAATATACTGAAAGTTACTATTAGTAAAAATAATATTCAGAAGATAATTAACATTTCTTTTACCAGACGGAATTAAAGTGTCTCGTCAGGAATCTGTGTTGAAATATCACAACTTTCATTCAGTAATTTGCACGATCAAGAACACTTTTGAATTATGTTTTATGGGGGGAAATTGAAAAAAATCTCCTATTGTAAGACAAATAAAATACATGTAAATTAAAATCAATATCCTTAGGTATTTCGGAAATTAGGTATAATAAAAACGTGTTCAAACCTGAATCGAATAATTCTCACCTACGTTCTGTTCTAAAGTAGCAATAGAATCCCCTTAGAATTCACAATTCCTCGGTTATTGTATGCAAAGAGAGGCTGGCGAGGATGGTCGACGGTCCCCGGGGCTAAAAACAACCTTTAGCCTTTCTGGGGATCGATAAGAGAAATGACGCCCGACAAAGGCTCAAGAATCCCCCTGAAACCGACCCTTCCGAGCCGAGGGCCCCAATAAAAAAGGGTCCTCATATCAGCCCGACCTTCCCTCCCCACCACCCACCGGACACAAAACCCTCCCTCTGCCCACCCTTGCATTCACCTCAAGAGGACGCGGAACCGTAATTAATTTAGCAATCCGAGTGTTAGAATTACTAAATCTGGTGGAATTCATTTACAGTGTTGTTACGTTATTTTCGTTCATGGATATGTCTGATTAAACTTACAATATTTATGTCGCGTCAACTTATAAGAGCTAAAATGTAGGGTCATTAATGTGAAACTTTTTAATATATAAATGTCCAAGATTGTCAAATATAAGATGTATAATATTTAAATATGTTTATAGACAACTAGGTTGTATTGAATTTTCGCAAATTAACAACAAATGTATTTTATATAATTAAATTAATTCATTTCAACGTAACCTTGTTTATTTTTGTATCGCCGTGAACAGCAATAACACTTCAGAGGAACGCATCCCCTACTGTGAACACTTAATAAAAATACCAAAGGTCAATATTAAAGTTTAATTGGTATCTTTTACATTTAGCTAGACAGCAAATCCTGTACGCCTTTCAAACTTGTAATGAGACCTATTAATAATGCTTGTAATCAAACTATTATAAATTTAAAATTTATTTTGCGATCTTCATGCTACAGGATAAAAATATTTCAATATTTTAAATTTAACTTATTTGTTAATGGGCCTACTCAAAAGTTATTTTTGGTTGCTTAAAATATAAATCAAAGCAATTACTAAGTGGATGTGTTTATGTTAGTATTCAAAATAATCAATTATAAAAATTACATCTTCAATCAACTGTTAAAGAAACTGAGAAATCCACAAAGATAATATCGTTTTAATATTCTATAATCCCCACAAGTATTTAATCCCTCATAACAACGCCTCCAGCAATAATAGAGACTGTTACATTTTACTACCTACAACATGAATATCGACACAAAAGCCACTCTTCTTACTACCCTTAGCATATTATAGCAATCAAAGCAATCTTGAAGAGTTGATGTGTTCCTATGCCTCCTGTGGTATTGACGCAGCGCCCAGTATAGGGGTAGGTCAGAGATTAAAAAGTAATTAATGACAGCACGCGGGCAGTGGGGGGGGGGCAGGACACCCCTTGCACACGCTAGGGGTGCATACTTAGTAGCGCTACCCTTTGCACATTAATGCCGCACTTTTCCAACACGCTTTGAGAGTTTTTGCCAAGTGTTTGGCCTCCTTTGCAATTCAAGGGTTGTTTTTTGATTGGCACGCGTTCAATTTGCATTTAAGGTGTAAATCGAGCGCTACGTATGTGAACATGTTTTGCTTAGTTTTTTATGCTGTTGTTGGTTACTGGTTTACGGGGTGAACCTAATGGTGATGCGAATTTGTTTATTGTTAGTAGTTAGCAAAACTGATGTTTCGCTAAAATTATTTTGTATTATAAAACATTGTATATTCCATTTGTTTCAAATGTAATTGGAAACTTCGGCGATCAATCAAAATTAATCTTCAAAGTTTTGCAGTTTTCATACTTTTTGTTGTTGTTTTTTCGAACAAAATAAATTTGCTCCTATTGTATATCTAACAAGCTATTTAACCTAAAAATCAAACATCTATTTACCTGAACGCCTTATAATAGTTTTAGAAATTATTCACTAATCAATAATGCCTAATTTTTTGTCTGTATGGATTTTGTCATGGAGGGAATATCAAACTAAAACCTTATACCTATTTGTCTACTTTTTATTTTTCATTTGATACCATACCCTCGATCACAAAACTTTCACAAAATTATAAACTTGAGCTTTCATTGAGGTAGTTACTGTAAAATAATGCTCTGTATCTTTAAAATGAAAAGTAATTTTCCCCCATTCAAGATTATTGGTTTAATTTAAACACGATACATTTTAAGATCCCACACCAACATGTTCACGTCAAGAGATACGGTATAGGGTATGCGGTGCTGGGGTATGGGGTATGTGGTGCTGCGGTATGGGGTATATGGTGCTGGGGTATGTGGTGCTAGGGTATGGGTTTCTGGGGTATGGGGTATGCGGTGGGTTGTATGGGGTATGGGGTGCTGGGGTGAATCTGATCGGCAGTGAGGGTGAGGTGAAGGGGGGAGTATTCAATTAGTTTATGACTGCGTGACTCACAGTTGATTCTCAACACCCACCCCTTGAAACCTACTGTACCTTGGCCCAAATGTAGATGCGTTTAATGTTTAAATGCCCAACAATGTGGTATTTAATGTTTAAATGTCAAACAATGTGATTCAGCAATACACCTCTTTCAAACTTCTCGTAGTTTGTCCGAGATATAGGAGCATTTAATTTTTAAATGTCCAGCAATGTAGTGGGGGGTATTTAATGTTTAAACCACAATATCGTATGTAAGTACAGTTATTATCCACTGTCTGCTCATTTTAAGCTACCGGTATATAATATTGCTTATATATATTTTTATTCTAGTAGCAACTTTCATAGATGTCTCTTTTTTTATCTAGAGTCCCGCCCAACTACAGCGCATAATTGCCGTCTTGGGAACCACACATTATACATAATCTTTATATCAGTCTCAGACACATTTATGCACATAGTTATTAGATTAATTACTTTATGTACAACGGTGAAGCTAAAATAATAACCTGAGTCTTGAAAGCAAAGGCCAAGTAGATTTACGTTTAACTTGTCTCAACCTAATACATTTCCTACATCTCTTGAACTATTTTGTACTATTCCATAAAAAAATCAATATCGTCTGTCAACCCAATAATGCAAAAATTGTCATCTCCGTTACCAAATAAGTATGTAAATATATGGGTAACATGCCTATGCTATCAGGTCAATTTTCCTTAGTTATCAAAATTATTATTTTTTTATTTTGCATGGTTAGGGTAAAAGTTAAAGAGAGTGGTATAAAATCGTGTAATACTTTAATGTATGACTGTTGGCAAAGTAAAAATGACAATGGAAGATTAACAAAATTGTTTTAGCGAAACACTCACGATTGTTAAGTCACCTTTGACGAGAAACGTTAAATTCCACACAAATTCCACCAATTCATCCTTTCCTTTGTCCATCCCAAAACAAATCGATATTGGTGCTCGGTAAGTGTAGTTCTTGGCATAAATATGTAAGTGTTTTGCCTTGATATCAGGTTTTGAATCCTAAATACGTAATTTGTGGAAGGGTCCTGCGTTATCACTGTAATCAATATACAATAGTTATTTGTGGCGAGCAATAAATGCCATTAAAGATATAATATGTATATATTTTCTGAAACTTAATCAGCCCTTCACTAATGTGTATAAAATCTTAAATAAAACTCCTTGATTCTCCTAATCACGTTCTTAGAAATAAACAGAACATATTTAACATTATACCTTCTGTATCCAATAGTCAATGAGTATACTCAATGTAAAACACCAAAGCAACCATAAAGTTATGGCAGTATACGAACTTTCGGTGAGCAATACAGTAATTAATTCATTTATTTGATTTAATATACTTTATTATTAGACACAATATAAATAAGTATGGCAGAATTTATCAATTACCCTAATAATTCAATTGAAAACACTACTGTATATTGAAAAACATATTTTCAATACTAAAACAGCCATTCAGTAGTATTTTAAATTGTAAAATTTAACTCCATAACCACCATCCCTTCTTTACTACTAGATTACTCAATTATTCACCATGTTACTCAATGTTGTACATAATAAAACTGTATAACTGTCGATTATCGTACAGTACAGTACGGTACGGTACATTATAGTACAGTACAGTGCAGTACAGTACAGTACGGTATGGTACGCTACAGTACGGTACGTTACGGTACAGTACAGTACAGTATAGTACAGTACGGTACGGTACGGTACGGTACGGTACAGTACAGTACAGTACAGTACGGTACGGTACGGTACGGTACCGTACAGTACAGTACAGTATGGTACGGTACGGTACGGTACCGTACAGTACAGTATGGTTCGGCACAGTACAGTACAGTATTGTACGGTACGGTACGGTACAGTACAGTACAGTACGGTAGCCTACAGTACAGTATGGTACAGTACGGTACAGTACAGTACAGTTTGTTACGGTACAGTAAGTTACGGTACGCTACAGTACGGCACAGTACAGTAATTAGTAGTGGCGGGGCCGGGGTATGTTCGGGCGTGGGCCGGGGTAGAGATAGAACCGCACCCCTAGAGGGGGCCCACCCCTGTCTGCTCCAATATACGGTCGAGTTTTCTTCTTGCCGTCTGACAAAACCCTGACGTCCGAAACAGCACCCACTCCACCATTAGTTATCGCTTCTTTGGCTCCATCTTTCTTCAGGGAGGGATTTTCCCCTAACTTTGAAATTTCAACTCCCCTTTAAAGTAGACGTGAAGTGTACAAGGGTGACACCATCTGAAAAAGAATGGTTTAGTTTTGTGAAAGTGTTGCTGAATGTATATATACGAATTGAGTGGATTCAAGCAAATTAAGCTTATAATACAAATAAGTTCCGCATTCCCTAGAAATGTTGAATAGAATGTCAATTCAGTATTTACGATAGAAGGAAAACACGGGTGACTGCCTTACCATTTGCTAGATTAATAATTTTCTCACAAAACTTCATTATTACCCAAGCTCAAACTGTATACATAACTATACTGCGGTAAAGGTTAAAATTGTTCATCTTGTTGTTATAGCTACTCGTATTCTTATCCACGTTAGCAAGCAATTAATCATTAAGGATTGTAAAGATCGACATAAGAAGCACATGAAGTAAGAAAGCACATGAATATATAATTTAGTAAGTTTAAAAATGTACGTCGGAACTCATAGCTTAAACTTTGTATGAGTTAAGCTTGAATTACATGAAAAAAATCATAGAACTTAACATAAAGAAAAATAATTTGATAAACTAATTCCCAACAACTAACAGTATGGCTGTAAAGTGTAAGAGATCCTAAACTCTAAATTTCTGCAATAATTTCGTAAGGTGTATCAAAATATGCAAATTCCTTGTTATTTCTAATTTTTTTATCTCATATCAGGGTCAGTGTACTGGTTTAATTTGGAGTACGTATACACAAAAATGCTCGTAGATACTTACCGTTGTAATTTTACATATACTTTTAGTAAAAGCAACAGTTTATCTCTACACATTCTCTTACACTCTGTCACACAATCTACGTACATTACGAGGATCTTGAATAAGGACAAAAAACTACCCCAGGCTAGGGATAGGCTGCACCATTAGTTGAGGCAAGGCGCGCCTCTCGCCGGAGGAAATCAGTTTTTTATCGGCCCAGTGCAGAATTGATCGCAACATGTCGCAGCGAAGGGTTTTCGTACGGTTTTGCCTCTCTCTGGCTTTAGGAACAAGAGTGGTGCAAAGCTGGTCTCACACACACACACTCACGCACACACAAGAGCGAGGCACGCTAGCATTACCCCCCCCCCCCCCACTTATAGGGGTACGTCCCTTTGACGGCCCACACGCTGTACCGAGCACACCCCTGCTCTAATTTCGATTTCTGTCTAAGTATGTAACATTTGAAAGGGTTTGCAGTTGTGATAAAGGAGGAAATGTGAATAAATTAAAATGCCTTAATTTGGTAGCTTTTTAAAGTTATTTTTTATTTTTTGTTCTCTGGTAACGTTGGACTAACGTTGTACTTGGACCTTTGGGGGTCAAAAAGTATCAACTCTTAGTGATTTTAATTAAATTTATTGAATATAAATTCATTGTTATTGTTGTTTTAGTGTAAAACGTTATGCATTCAAATTCACAAAGATAAGAGATTCCATTAATTGTATGTTTTGTCTGATTATGCAGTGTAAATCTAACATTTGACTTACATTCAAACTGTAGTTCAAAATGCAAATCTACTAGTGTGCCTTAAATATTATGTATGAGAAGTAAACAAAACTATCAATTAATTTCGTAAAGTCAGATGCAAATTTAAAAAAAGCTTTCCACTTTTGATTAACGATACGTAGCTCTTTAGACCCTACTTTTGCTTTAGGTCCCGCCTTTTTACCCTCAGTTTATCATGCAAAAATCAATCACTTGTAAATGCAGTGCTGAGATTTCAGTTTTCCATGGACCATTTTTAACGCCATCACCTAAGGGCTGATGCTTATCACCTAAACTGTTTTCCTCAAACCTCTTCTGTACTTCTTATCAGATAAAATAAAGAAAACAATACTTGTCCTCCTTATTCTCATCTTTTATCACGGACAAATACCAAAGCATATCACCTAGACTGTTTTCCTCAAACCTCTACTGTACTTCGTATCAGATAAAATAAAGGAAATCAAACATTTTCTCCTTTTAATTATTTTTTTACGCAGAAGAAAAATACAAATACAAAAAAGCCCATCAAGCCACAACTATTGGGTAAATGCAGCATTTTCTGTAGACAATAAAAAAAATTTAATTTCCAATTGATGTGTTTATGGGACACAATGTATGAAGAAACATTATTATATTCTTCATTTTTTTATGACTTGGCTTGTGAATGATCGTAACCTTGAAGTATAATGCCAGTGTAGTATAAAGTACACGAATACTGTGTAACAATACGCTATTCTTAATGCTTTAGCTTTATTACTTGTCAAAGGTTAATGTGGTATAATAAAACAAATTCTACAGCGTTACACTAACTATTGGTGTTTCCACAGTGATCAGTCTTTGCAAATTTGTTCTCTTAAGTATATTTCCTGCGTATTAAAGTTATTATTCGTTAGACATCTGGAAAACAATATACATTAACTTTTACGTTCAACGATCAGTGAATTAGGTTATTGTTAGAACTTTATTGTAGGTGATTCTCCAACTATCAAAGGATAAAATGATTATAATTCAATATGAAAAAATATTAAAAAAGGAAAAACTTAATGTTCATGCTTGTTGTCGTTTGAAAACGCCCTAGCTACTATAATACTACTGTATATGTTTTTAAGCGAGAGCCTTGCGTTTATTCCTACATATAGACATTACAAAATTTGTTGTACAAGTTCAATAACTATACTTTATTTATATGCGCTTATGTTCAAATCTCATGACAGGCCAATATGCATATCAGCTGATTTATAGGATCAGCTGATTTACAGGATCAGCTGTTCCCTCCTCCGCTCATTTAGAGGTTATGTTTCCCTACAATCTTAAACGCATTAGTTGACCAAATAACTCGATAGGTCGATGTTTGTAAAATCGTTAGGTAATCCCGTGAGTTGAGCCCAACCCTTTTGAATGATCACCCCCCTCCCCCTCCCCCTGCATCATCCATCCTCGTCGTCCGCTGAGATATTTTCGTCCGCCTTTGGCCGAGCTGGCCTAGCCAGGGATTTGCCGCTTGCCGACCACTTCTTGTCCCTTCAGGGAGGGCTTTAAACCTCTCTCTGAATTTATCATAGTTTTCATCCTGGTGAAGCTTATCGGAGGGTTTTCAGTAAAATAAAGCCTGAAAACCCCTCGGTAATTTATAGTAAAAAACTTAAATGGAATGAATTACAAAAGTTATAGAACAACAAAATACCATAAGCCCACAGGAATGACGCATCATCTTTTCAAAGTAAATGTATAATTTAATATCACAATTGAATAAATAATGCAAGTGTTACTCGTAAGTGTTGTGAATGTGTACAAATGTTCGATATGTGATTTGACAAATTATTCAAATTCTTTTTAAGACCTTTGTAAAATTATGACGTGTATTATTGTCTTAGGATATTATAGAGGAAATGTACTATCTAAGGAAAATAATTTTCAAAAATTGTAAAATTTATTTTTTATACATATGCTACTTAGGTATATGTTAGAAAAAAACAAATTATACTAAGTGTCTTCACGTTGTATCTATAATCAAACATCTTACTGATATAAAAAATTCTGCCTTAACTCGTTTTTACCTAAAATGTAATTATTTGCAAATATTTTACAACTTTATAGGGAAATCTTTAACATTCAATTTCAGACATATGATCACGAAGATTATGATCCTTAATATCAACAAGCTAATAACTGTTCTTCAAAATCCTTTAAAAATGTCATAGTAATCTTTCATTAGTATTTAACGTTGGAAAACATACTGGTACAGATGAAATATTACTTAATATAATGAAAATAGAACATCCATATCTACGGACATAGAATTTTTGTCGCTCTGATTATGAACTCATGAATAAATAATTACAGGGTTTCTATCAGATTTCCACTCTCTTAACGTGCAATAATTAAACGCACCACTATGTCTGGTATGCGACGAGGCAACAAAAGTGTATTTTAAGCGTGGGTGAGGGATGATGTAGAAATACCTCCCCTACAAGGGGGCCGCGACTGACACCCCTGACTACAAATATACGATGCCAAGCTCCTTCTACCCCTGCCTTCTAACCACTCACTGTAACACATGATTCACCATTTGAACGTTCATACGTTACTTTATTACTTTATTATGTTACTTGAAATGAAAATGTTTAAATTTTTATTTTGAAGTTACATTTTCAATCGATAATATAATAAGATTATAAATAAAATGGTTTTAAGGAGTACTTACGTATAATCTGGTAAATTTTTTAAATAGTGTTCGTAGATTGTGGATAAATTTATATAATTTTTTTCTTACAGTACAATTGGACCGCTTGATGTAGTTTTATGGGGTTCCGAAAGAGTTTAGGTTTTGATACCTGCACTATGTTTCCTTAAACGTACATTTTTGTTGGGGATATTTTTCATTCCATCGATTTGAACCTTACTGATTCAAAGCTCTTTAGCTGCGATCTGCTTTGGCTAATCCATGTGATTTATACTGTAATGGCATATTTCTGACACAGATCACTTAATAATTCATAAGGTTTATTGGTAATGGCAGTTGGCAAATTTATGGTAGTGTAGGTGATACCAAGTACAAAATATAATAATAGAACATAATCCTCGTAGGTCTTCGTATGTAATTTTGAATACTTCTCCCGGAATTACGTATACATTGTACAAAAGACGCAATATATGTTTTTTAAATCGTTAAAAATTAAGATAATAACCTCTATTTTCGTATAAAATGTAGTTGAACTCATATTAATACTATCAAAATATGTAGTAGAATAAATTTCATTTAAATAACTGATCAAAATAGTATGCTAGACTATACTTAACAGGTTCAGTCCCAGCCGTCACACTCCTCTTTATGTTTGGTTTCTCTCCACACGGGAGTGAGTGTGTTAAACAATTTAAAAAGGTTAGTAGGTATAAATAAGCAAAAATTAAAATTATTTCGTTTCAACTCACAATTGAAACTACAATGAGACTATTTCATTTGTGTAATTGCAAAAAGCGAGAAAACCCACAAAGAAGGAAAGGAGGGAGATAAATTCAGAGAGAGGTTTAAAGCCCTCCCTGAAGGGACAAGAAGTGGTCGGCAAGCGGCAAATCCCTGGCTAGGCCAGCTCGGCCAAAGGCGGACGAAAATATCTCAGCGGACGACGAGGATGGATGATGCAGGGGGAGGGGGAGGGGGGTGATCATTCAAAAGGGTTGGGCTCAACTCCCGGGATTACCTAACGATTTTACAAACATCGACCTATCGAGTTATTTGGTCAACTAATGCGTTTACGATTGTAGGAAAACATAACCTCTAAATGAGCAGAGAAGGGAACAACTGATCCTCTAAATCAGCTGATCCTAGAAATCAGCTGATATGCATATTGGGATTTGAGTCTGTTGTGGGGTGTTTTCTCGGTGAAAATTCTTTAAGTCTTTTTTTGTATTGCAATATTAGGTTGTGTTATTAGGTTGAATGATATGTGTGTTTGTCAATTTACGTAGGAGGAATACTCAATGTCAATAACCAAACGAGGATAAAAAATATATTAACTTAACCTAAATATTGCCTCAAATTTAGGACAAATTCATATTTTTTATATCGTGCTATATTTAATCGAAACATGAACACTTTAATACACATTTATTTTCAACCACTCTATATTAACCGACCTTATTATTGATAACCATCCTATCAACCTTTAATTATTCTTGATACACCATTGAATACAGCTAAAACATACAGAAACTAGAGTGTTTCATGTATACTTTTATGCACCGGTTTATTCGATTAAACTGAAAGTAGAAGTGGCACCTTTTATACTTTTGATTTTTGGGACGAAGATTGGAAATTTATCTGTGTGCTAAACTGATTTAAACTAGTGTATTCTATACCGAACTTGTGTTGTATAACCCATAACCAGATTACTGCCCTAATATTGAGTTAATCCCGTGATTATACAAAAAAAAAACATAACAGTTTATTTTACAGCCTTATTCCATTTGACGAAATTTTCCTACATCTTCAGTGCAAATCTTTCATCATCTAAAAATCCTAACAATACATCTTTGAGTCTAGACAAATGCGAGAAAACCTTGTTTGTCAACAAATCATAGAACCACATCAAGTATATTTCGTTTACAGCTCTCTCGAGACTTTTCAAACAATGTGAACGATAACGCTTACATAATACTCGGGTTCCTTGCGGGAAATAGTGAAGAGACCCACAAGAAAGGCAGCGGTAGCTTAGATGGGGGTGGCGCGACGCGGGTTGGAATTAGTGCGTGTGGGGTTCTCTGGGTAGGCGGGGGAGCAGAGCGGGGTTGTCAAAGAGATACACCCGGGGAGCACCAACATTGTCCCGTACCTCGCATTCATCTGCTGCCAAGCCCTGTAATATGTAGACGAGCCCAGCAGGGTCCGACGTGAAATAACCACAGTAATGAAATTTCGTCACAACGTTTGAGGATGGAATTTTAAAGTATTAGACAGTTTATTTATTGTATTTGGTATTGTCCCACTCAATAAATTAGTTAACCAAATTCAAAGAGGAATGCCCGTAAAGAATTACTCTTACTCATTGAGAACGTAGATATGTTTTATCATGATTTGATCCGTAAAACTATACAGACAACTGATTATATTTAATAATTATTAACGTCAATTTGAACATCCTAACACAGAATAAAGGGTAGAGAATCACGAAAATAAGAGTGTCTAACCTTAAAATGTGACATACACCCGCACATAACTCGTCACATTCAAGCATATTCATATTCAAACAAACGTTCCAGATGTATAGAACAACTAACTCGTCAAGCACGTCAATATGCTCATGCTAATTATTAATCAATAATTTTAACTCCCGTAAAGTGGCCTTTACTGAAAACTTTACCATCAAATCTGAAAGAGCCTTTAGAGATCGTACAATTTTTACATCTTACCTATAACATGCATAATTTACAAACGTCCTAAATTGGCACTTTCTTACCAAGCCTAGACACAAAAATTGAACATTGAAGCCTTTACTCATGGGGTAAATTTTTACACCCCAATTCAATGATGGAAAATGTTGCCCCGTAAAATCTTTACATGCATAATTCTACATTTCAAATAGTTTTCCAAAAACTCCGACCTGGGGCCACAACTCTGTCAATTGGCGTAGGGAGCGGCCGTGCGGGTGCGGGTTGGAGCGCCGGAGTTTTTGACGGCTATTGTTGATTATCACCGCTCCCACACGTTATCGGTGCCTCCCTCCCCCCCGCGCCCCCTGCGGCCCACCACCTCCGCCCAGCGCCGGTAGTGACAGTAGTCACTAGTCAGTACACTCCAGACGTCGGACCCGCTCGCTCCGTCGTGACGTCACTAGTGTGGTGAGGACCATGGGTCTAGGTCTAGGGTAGGACGTCATCGCACCTTCCGACCATGTCCGCCAAGAGGAAACTGGGCGCCATGCCGATCAAAGTTAGTGTCAGTGTCGCATGTTAGTGTTGTGATAAGGGTTATTGATAAAGGTTATCAGTGATTCATTGTTTGGTAGACGTCTGTAGAAATTAGTAAGTTAGAACTTTAGTAAATCTTAAAACAATAAACTATATTTGCATAACTAGAAAATTAAATACAGTTTTGAATTTGCAAACAATTTTATAAAAGTAAATTATACTGTATTAAAAGTTCATGATTTCGAAGAATAATTTTAATATTTAAAGTTAAACTTAAGGAATTTTCTCATTCTTAAGTGTTTCAACATTTTCGAAGGCTTCGGACTGATAAATGTAGTTGTGTTTTGTTTTGGTTTCCAATATTTTTTTTCTGTCACAATTTTGTATTGTGGTGTATATTGTTTAAGGTTATGTAATATCTATGTTTATGTGCATAGGCAATGGTTTGCACCAGATGCGTTAGGCTGGAAAGGCAAATTAAAATGTTACTTGAAAACGGGACGAGTTTTAAGGGTTATGCTAGGTTAGATAGGCGAATCAGTAAACGGTTACTTAAAAAGGGAGGAGTTTTAAGGGTTACGCCGCTTAGGTTAGGTTGGATTGACGAATTATGCGAATTAAACTTGAAAACGAGAAGAGTTTCTTGCATTCTGAAACGTCGTGTTGAAACACTAACTAATAGGAAATACAGGTTACAATCAAATTATATTTTTCATTATCCCTGTACCCACAGCCTTAATTTTCTGTTTAATAAAACGTAAGTAGGCTACTTAAGTACTATAAATTCAAAAAATACGCCAGAAAGTTGCACATGTTCTATACTGTGTTTTGACTCTGATGCAAGAGGGGTGTTAATTGAAAGTTGCCTTTTTATACATTATTGCTGATACATTATACATTACTTGTTGCAATACCCTAACTATTTGTTTTTTTCGTGGTAAATTTATTCGATTTAACTTGCTTAGGCTATTGTTTTTTTAATTAAACAAATAGTACGATTTCGATTTCCAAACTCTTCTACCTGGTAGCAACTGATTCTCATGCTAAACAAATCTAAGAAACTGCAAAAGATTCCAAATTAATGATTAGTTATCTAATTAGGACCCCAAAGGTTACTGATAAGGTAAACTCCGTATATGATGTTAATCAGTTGAATTAATCATTCCTTATCGTCAAAACTTACACGCTTCAACGATATCCTTACAGTTATCATAATTACAATTTGATAAAATTTGGAGGTGAATCATACGTACGAGATAATTAACTTTGATTATAAATACAATATTATAAATATATACTTAGTATACTTTGATTATAAATCAGTGGTTAGAAAAAAATGGTGTTTGCAATTTTTTACGAGTAAATCAACCTACAAAACGTGAATGAATTAACCTTTAATGAAAGTGGCATTTCGCCCATTTTTAAAGAACTAGTTCATAAAAGCGACGTAGAGAGTCAGTGATGGGTGAAAAGTCGATTTCCACAATTTCCACGTCACCCTTTTCACAGTTAGTGGTTAGTACTTCATGCGGGTATTTTGCGATAATCGGGAAAGCGAACTTGTCCACTATGTCCACTTATGCTGGTTATTTTACCCCGGAGTTGTGTAACTGTGCAGTTTATTTACAACAAAAAACTGTAAAACATACAAACTTGGTATACAAATAAACCATAAATCGTTCGACCAAATAAAGTTTCATGTATATAAATCGCTATTTTGAAGAGAGAAACCGAAAAATAAAATAAGGATTCGTATTCATGGCGATTTGAGAGTTATGATTGGGGCGTGTAATACGACGTGCTAAACACGAAAACGTCAATTATAATGAATCACAATACACTACCAAATTGTTTTACATTATTAAACAATGTCGCAATCTTTTGGTGCATTTATATCCTAGTGACTGAAATGAAAGGGTTAATGATTGGACAAAAAACCAGGAAAGCGTGTAAACGTCATCAATTTCCGAAGACAACCTTTTTAAAAATTGCTGAGTACGATAGAGAAATTGCTTCTAAATAAAGTGATCAGAAACGGGTATGAGTGAAAATTCCAATATTTTGTAGAGACCTGAGTTAGTTCTAAAATATTCGATTAGGAGTGCGATAAATTCGATGAGTCCACTGCAATTCTGATGATACAACCGGTAACCGGCTGAGTGATTAATTTCTAGTCTAAATCTATTCAATACTACGGCAGACCGACAGTGGTACAGAGTTTAATAAATAAGATTTTAGGCCGGGGTATTATCTGTTACATCGGAAAATTTGCTCATGGGGTTTACGGTGAGTGTAACATATTTAAGATTAAATCCAAAACCTTTTAAAATAAATCTGGGACGGATAACAGTTAAATTTCAATTACTTTAGTTTTTAATAAGATAAACCTTCGTTATTTATCAGCAACAGCTTATAAATATAATACAAGTGTTTTCTTAAATAAAATAATAGTTTTTGTGTGGGTACCTGCTACCATTTACTATGTATTAATATTCAAAGATGCTATATACTAGATCTGTGGTTTATTTAAGGAAAAATTATATTATCTTGTCCCTGTACGAAAGTTAAATCTCCAATTCCAATAAGGTTTTGTGATATTATGTCTGATTATGCTAGCATAATTTGGCTTTGGCAAGAGCCCCCATGAAATTAAAAATTCATCAAGTATGGGTGATGTTTGTATTTTAAATTTCATACTCCAATAAGGTGTTTACACTTTAAATTGAAACTTCCCCTGTGATTTTCTCCTTGAATGTGATTTTATATTGGGCTTATCATTTGCAAATAAAGATTATCTACTTGAATTTACCTTGTTTTCATTTTCAAAATATTTGCAATGCTCGTGGTGAGTCACACATGTAATGTGTTTAAAATAACTAGACAGGAAAATGTATTGTTTTTATTTACTTAGATTGTGGTAGCCTTAAATACGTATATACGTACTACAGTAGTTATTCACAGTAAAATATCCTACTAAACGGTCGTGAGACCGATTTTAGCTCTGTTAAAAAATGTTCGCATTATCCTAAATTTCTCAACTTCTCGGGTATATTGTGGTGCTGCGTGGTAATTTCTAAATAATCAGTTACTCAAATTTACCTCGTTTAACGCATGGCCGTTCCAAAAGCGGGAACAACCAACGTTTGTGTTTTTCACCGCCTTCTTTGTCGCGTGTTTGCCCAAGGTTCACAGGAAACCCTGTGTGTTTTACATTAGTATGGACGGGTGAGCAGTGGGTAAAAACACCGCCACTCTTGACCCCGATCACACACAGCCCCTCTGTCTGTCTGTCTGTCTGTGAGGCTGCACCGCCGCGTACATCCGTGGGTGACGAAGAAAAGATCGGTGGTATCAAAATTCAAAAGTAATCAGCCTTTCACAAATGTTAGTTCTGACCATATCGAAAATACAAATTAGATACTTCAGAGTTGTTGTACGCTAAGTGTGTGATTTTATTTAACATAAAGATTAACGTTGACAATAGAATCGAAATCATCTGGAAAAGGACTTAAAAATCACCTGGGTGCTGGATATAGCTTTAGGATGGTTCAAAACTTGACACAGCTATTTTTGTTCATTACGCCATTACTGTAACTAAATACATACATTAGACATTCGAAATCGCCCAAAGAAGGTATCAGAAGTACAATTAGAAGGCTACCGTGTAATGCTAGAAATAACACTACATTTTAAGTAGCTGAAACTAGACAAAGCATAGTTGTACTTGAAAATCGGCTTTGTTATAAGTATTTCAACTATAAATAATCAGAATGTTAGTAAAATTGTTCATTCTAAACTAATCCGTTCTTCCATATGAAACAACACACTGTCGTGATTGGTATTGTACGGTATTGATAGAGATTACTATGGATATATAAATCAGGCAATGGCCTAATTTATTCATTAGGAGAATGGCAAAAGAGGTTTGTCTTTTAATCCATCTGTACACTTCGCAATGATAGTACTTAATTAGCTGCTGGACACAGGCTTTACAATTAAAATGTTGAAACGCTTATTCTTAATACATCGTGTCCTGCAAAATAAATAACGAGATTTTTGAATCGTTGAATTTAGAAAGATTCAATATATATGAGGAAATTGAGTTTGTATAGTATATACGTCTTAACAAAATTGATAAATGCCTCTTGACTTACAAAAGTGTGAAGGGGGTATCTATATATTAATTTGAAACTGTTTTTCTTTGTCACAGCTATTTTGAGAGAACGGCTGGGCGTAGAAACTCGGTAGAGGTGTCTAAAGAAAGGTCTTGGTCTGTAGATGAGCCATCAAAAGAGAAACATGGTGAATTCCCTTGGGGCTCTGCCCCAGTGGCCTTTAAATTCCCATCCCATGTTATTCTTATGGAGGAAAACGGTGTTTTAGTCACAGCTAATTTGAGAGAACGGCTGGGCGTAGAAACTTGGTAGGGGTCTCTAAAGAAAGGTCTTGGTCTGTAGATGAGCCATCAAAAGAGGAAAGAGGTAAATTCCCTTGGGGCTCTGCCCCAGAAGCCTTTAAAGTTGCCACTTCAGATTTGTTTACATTACGACTATATGCATAATTCTACACTACTTTTTAATGCAACAGCTGTTAATATTTAAATTGCCATAATGAAGTACAGTATTTGCAATGTAATGGGTTTTTCTGATTTTAAAATCGATTTTATTCTGCATCGTGTCATGTTTTGCAATATAATGTTCTATTACCAAATCAGTGGAAAATCCTAATATCACAGTAACTCTTAAAATTATTTCTTATGGAGTTAACTTATATCTATTGTATGGGTTGGTTTCTGCCTTTTTTTACCACTTCTTGGAGATTGTAAGTAGGTGATATTCTTTGGCGTATTGCATCTGTAGACGAAACTTGGGTTGGTGAAATTATTACAATGGAAAAAGCGAGAAATCCTGGACAATTTGATATAGGCTAAAAATAAAACTGAATTAACAATATGCTACATTTCTTGAGCAATCATTGAACTAACCGATTTGCAAACAATGAAAACATAGAAAAAGTCATAGAACACAACCAAGTAGAAGAAAAGAAATAATGTTTTTTTTTCATTTATAATCGTTATTATAGACTACCTAATGCGGCTATGAGAGGGAAAAATTTGTATAAACACTAAAAACAAGATCAGCTTTTTGAGAAAAGACAAGATATTTACAAAAGATTTTGATTATATCTAACTGTTGTGTAGATCGTGAGTATTTCCATAATCTTCGTGAGTCGCCTGTAATGCTTCGCAATTGCTCGAATTCGAGCAACAGGTACACTAGTAAAACGTATTTTAATTGCAAGGAAACACACAAACCCACGTAGCGTACTAACTGGATATAAAGTAATTTATATTTTGCTTACACCTAATACGTAGATTTTAAGCATAATTATTTTAGTGTTTTAAGTTTTGTTTGATTTTCCAATGGTATTATTTAATTGTAAAGTGACATTTTTCAAGTGTTTGACGCTAAGATCGTGATTTCCAGGTTTCCGCTGAAGTATGTGGGTCTTCTCAATCTTGTATGTATGTTAAGTGTGTACTTTTACTAACAACTGGCTAAAGTTTGTAATAACATGTTTGTTTTGTGTTGTTAAATAGATGTGGCGTTAACCATCAAGCGATTTAAAGTAACTGAAGCATATAAAATTGAAGTTTAAGTGATCCTAAATTGAAGTACCTTGGACAGATTTTTTAATGTTTGTTGGATAGTAATAAGTTGAAACATTTACTTGTATAAGGTCTCAAGGTACGAAGAGAGATATGAAATAATGTCCAACAAATATTTCACTTATATTAATTTATAGGTTTCCTATAACTATATCAACTGTTTTAAAATGTATTGTTGTCAATAAAATTATTCACCACCAATATATAGGCTACATATTTCAAACTCAATTTCAATTCATTTATAGTTGCTCTCTACTAAGAAAATAAATGATGAATAAACATAATAGTAGTCCTACTAAAACATATTAATTAACATTTTACCAAAGTGTTAATTTAAATGCAAACAAGTCAAAACAATATTGATAGAAATTTATTAAAAATAATTTATCACTAAATAACTTTACAAAAAAAGTGCTGATTAAACATTGTAAGTACTAAATTATGATTTATTCGTTTCAAATACTGCCTCAAAAGTTTTCAAATTTAATATAGTCGTTCGGTGGACTAAGACAATTAAATTATTCTCTACTTGTTGCTTGTGGGAGGACAATAAACTCCCCCCCCCCCTCCCCACAAAGTGTCGACAAAAGTTGTTCGGGTCTTGTCACTAGTTATATTTGGAAAATTATACCGTCCCGCTAACCTGAAACTTTTTCACTCAGTTAATTTGTTGGACGTAGACTTGATTATAGTTTTTTCCTAAGACGTCATGCTTAAGGACTGTTGATAAAGTTAATTTTCTAATCTGTGTAATTTTCTTCGGTAATTTTCTTTGACAAACAAAATTCGATTTTTTTTCTATTGATATTAATGCTTGTTTAAATATTTTTTGTTTGGATTCAACCTTGTTCTTATGAAATATAAATACTAATCTAGATTATTCTTTATTTCTTAAGAATTTCATATATTCACAAATAATTCCATACTCTAAAGCTATATGTGGTACATTTGAGTAAATCGTCTATATTTTCTGTATTTTTTCTATACGTCTAATACGTTTTGTTTGTCACTGGAATGATCGCAGCCTCTTCAGGACTAGGTGGCATTGCGAATTCGTAAAACTATGTTTTGTCTTACAGTCTTTTTCCTTGAGGTATTTTTGTACTACAACACAATTAATATTAATTTCATAAGTTCTGTTAATTAAAAACATCAATATAATTGCTGGGTTAAGCTGAGTAGTTTCCTGGTTTCCTCTTACAATCAAAAGATCACTAGAGAGATTCTGAGAAAAGTAAATAGCTTTTATGTGGTGTAATAGCTATTTACCTGACCCGACAATATACAGGAGGTTACGAACCATATTTTTCATTATCCATTTCACTCATCTTCTAACAGTAACGGTAATTTACAAACAAAAGCTAGGTTAGGAAAATTCTTCAAAACATAACAATAAAATTCAAGCGCACAGCTGATTTCTAGCGTTGAACGTCGTTGGCTCCATAGAGGTATATTTATGTTATTTAAATGGGTTTCATTACCTCACCGAGTGAGTTTTATTCAACTTTACATCACTCGAGAAGTAAAGAAGTTGTATACATCGCGCTTGGGATAGGGAAGTTTATGGCGGGTTAGGTAAAACTACTGAACTTAGCTGTCGGGTATGGTGAGGCTTTAGTATTATAATTCTGGATGAATAATCAGCTGATCTTATTCAGTAACAAAACTATGCATTCTACAGTACTTCTTTTTTCACAATAATTGCCTTTCCTCATATTTATATTGAAATCACGGATACTAGAACAGAAACTGTACGAATCATAAACATAAAATTACGTCACTGGTTAGAATCTTAATAACCTTAACAGCTTGTTTTGGATGTTTTTTGACAGTTTGGTCAAAACAATACAAACATGTTTACTTTTGGGCCATTGACGTCATTTGTTTATTATGTTTATGATCCATACTGTTATAGTTCTAATATCCATGATTGATTTACGCCCATTTGCACCCCCTAACTCAATAACTTGTGTTGTACTAGTGATATTTTAGCTTTTATTTTCCCCTGGTACGACATAATATGAAAATCTACCTGTATACGACGATGTATGGCGGTTCATGGTTATTTATGGTTAACTACGGTTGCTTCGGCGAATATAGAAGTAATTAATAAAGCTGTTATTTTTTTATGATTCCACAGCATAATTTGAATATCTAAGCCATAGCACATAGTTGACGGTGTGTTATGATTGTTCATGGTTGCCATGGTGATCTATGGTTGTTCACGGTGATGTACAGTCGCTACAGATGCTGTGGCCGCCGTTTTTGGCACTGATTACCACGACCGCGAGCATTGATTATGTATACTACAGTGTCCGCGCATGCTCGCGATGGCGTTGGCAATAAAATACTGAATTTGTCGCTAATTTATGACGTGCAATCATAGACAGAGGTGACCCGTGTCCGCCCCCCTCCCCTCACCCCCTTCAGTGTCCGGGTCTTCCTAGTTCAATAAAACACGGCCGAACATGGCTGCCTGTAAAGTCAACATTATTTATGCGCTCCGGTTGTGAACCGTGTAAAAATGACGCGTGCATAATGAGCTGTCCACTTTAAAAATTGGAGTTCAAACGTTAAGTGTATGTTTGACAATTAAGTTTGTTACAGTGTTGTAAAATACATTGTGAAAGTTTAAAAGTTGGTGAATCGTAAAAGAACATACATTTGTTTAAGCAATACTGTGTTGAAATAAATAGTGAAATCGTTAGACTTGAAATATAACAATTGATGAAGTTCGGCAGTAAACTGGGTCATTGGGTCAAACAATTTTGTATAAAACAATGAGTTTTGTATGTAAAAAGTGAACATAGTAACGATAGTAACGAATCACAGTTGTGACAATTATGGCAAAAATGTCGTTTAAGGGTGATTAATTACTCACTTTTACTAAAATGGGTTGGATACATGTTAAGCTTATAATCGTATTACTGAGAAAAGAATCTTATTACTCGACTACTCGTGCGCTCAACTGTGGCGGTATTCGTTGTAATATCATTTTTGAGGGCTTTAATGAGAATCCAGTTAGTTGTAGTGCTTTTAATTCCAGGGTGTTGTTGTTAGTCCATTAATGTGTTTATTACAATTTCACTGACGCAAACTCTTGAATTACCTACATTTTTTGGCAAAACATTAATACCAACGTTTATATTTCAAACTTTACTAGTATCTCAAAGCTATATATCCCATCCTCTCAAAATACAAAACCAATGGTACAAACTTGCAAGTTCCCAGTCCCAGGTCTTGTCGCACGGCAGGTCCCGCGGTTTTTGTCAGCTGTTAATTGCAGCCTGCAACCAGCTGACCTTAGCCTACTGCCTCCTAGATTGTGTAATAGCAGTCCTCTCCTCTCCTCCCGCGTCATCACCTGGTCATACCACACCGCCTCTTGGATCGCGGAGGCCGTGGACGAGTGTCTTCATGACCACATAAATCGCATAGTTTTCACAACGTTTTCCAAAGCAACGAGTTGGTGGGAAAACTTTTTTTAATTTTTTAGCAATTTTTCACAAGAATTACACATAGCACCTAATTGTCATAGCAAGTTATCATAGTTTTGGATATAACTCCAATTATCAATGATACGAAGCATTTTGGATAGTTACATTACAGCATTTTTTGTAATGTTTAAACCAGTTGATTTGTTTCGATTATGAATCAAGATGTTAAAAGAGAAACAGCGTACAAATGTTCAGTTATTTACTTGTTCTGTAAACTTTTGTTAGCTGATGGTTTAAATCACATAATTGATTTTACAAGTTAACTTATACATCTATTTAATCAAACTCAAAAGCATTTATAATGATAACTAGTACAAGTTAGTCTTTTAGATTTCCAGTTATCAATAGCTATCCTTTCCAATAGTAGCACCTGGCTGTGCTTTAACTGCTTTGTCAACCACTAGTTATAAAGTTTTAATTTGCATCCCGGTTTAGAAACTTCATTTCATTTGTTGAAATTGTTAATTGAGCGTCTATTCTATCTTTGTAGCTACAAAATCAATCACCGCACATTTCTGTTGAATATAAACTATCTAATTATGTAAAAGCCAACCGATAGTGTAGATGGTTCAAGATCCAAAGAAACGTTCATAACAGGTGTTAATTTAACTTTAAAAGTCTAAAATAGAACTTAAGTTTCTCTTTGAAAGGCCAAATAAAAATTGTTCAGCCAGTGTTTATCAGTTTTCCTGATACTATGAAGTGGTAGTCAATCAGGCTTGGTAGAACTATGAAAGGGCAATTATTGATCATCATGGTCTTAAACTCCTTACCAAAGCTTTATATGTCCAAGCATATATAATTCTTTATTTCATCCTACAATTGTCAATGCATAGCAAATGATTCATATATTCTTGTAGGCTTTTTTCGGTACAGTAGTTGCATCTCCCTATGTAGTAGGCCTAATCGAGTAATGTCCACTGCTTTAGTGGAATGTTTAATTTGCCCATTCTCGATGACCGGACAGAAATAATTATTTGGAAATAAACAAAAGATACAGATTAAAACTACGTATTCTATCCATTTTTTCTTACCGTTCATTTCACGCTACGGTAAAAAATTGTTCTCGAAACAAGCGTCTACATCGTCAAGTTGTTAATGGTCAATGTTGATTGGTATGATACCAAAACTTCAATTGGTCTCTTACGATATTCAGATTTTTTACTCATACTTGCAAACTAATGTACTGAGCAAATACTTATTTTATAGGCTCCTGCTTGATAGAGTGGCACCTACTTAGGCACTACAATCATAGTAAATCTGGGAAGGTTTAGCCAGTTAATAACACAATGATCGACAAGACATAGTTTACATAATAAAAGATTCTATGCTATTCAGATGGTTGAAAAATGAGTGATGTACAAATAAATAAAATATTCTGCAGTCACTCTCTTACTTTAATTTAGGAAGAGTAAGTGTACCCTACACAGATCTAGGAATTGTGTTAAGTTTCACAAACTCAATCAATAGACGTAGACTAATTGAAGGAAATCCGTTCAATGTTTATATTACAATAGTTCAAAATGCATATCTTCCTGCTTAGATTAACTTAGCATTTGCATACATTGACTACTTATTAAAACCCTTATACTTCTTACGTAAAACTATTTTTTATGACATCAACACACGTTTCAAACAAGGAAATGTTTATCCACGTATATGTTACCACCCCACATCCTGTCAGGTGTAGGGCCAACAGGTCACACTTTCGTTTAATTCTTCCACGATCAGATAACTCGAGGTACGGCCAAGGGTTGTGGCGAGCCCGGGGGGATTAATTGAGGGGGGAGGGGTTAGGGTTATTTGATGGGGGAAGGTTCGTACAAGGGTCTACCCACCCCTCGGCCCCGGCGGCCCAAAAATCCTCATTTCTCACAACCCTTGGCTCTCGCATCTTACAAAAACTCAGCGCTGAGTGCTGACGGTTCGCTGATGTTATCAGTCGCCATTTGTACAACCGGACACGTTGAGTCCTGAGTTATGTGGGATTTGGACCGCTTTAACCTATGAGATAGTTTTGGACATTGTCGAAAGATAGTTTAGATGTTTGGTATTATAGAGCACTATGGAAGTAAATGTATTTTGGGTTTGGAATCATTATTGAGTTGTTTTGATGCCTCTAAACCCAAATAAACATGTTAAGGAAACATTCAATTGAAAAATGTATCGTAACACATACGTAATAAATATCAAAATTTGGTTTCTTCTTCTTCTGTTTAAAATTCACGAAGTTTTTGATGGGAATGAATTGGTGTTATCTTAGTGCTAGACACGCTAAAGGCCCAGACCTTTTTTATTTTACTTCGAAATTATCATTTCGTTTGTAAACACGTATCCTTAGTACGATTATAAGCGAAAATGTAAGGCTAAACAGATGTCAATTTCAAAGCTATCCATCTTAACCATAAATACTTAAGTTATAACGAAGAATATTTCACATTCAATAATCTATTGGAAAACAAACTATATTCAAGTAGACATTCCACCCCCATGTTATGGATTTAGGTGATACAGTTGTCACCAGATATTAAATCAAAATAGACGCAGTTGAAGTGAGTCACCAACAGATTTCGGTGATGAAAATTGCTGTTCTCTGTCGAATATGCGGGTTTTTTAGCCAAGTCAAAATGATAGGACGGCTTATTTGCAAAGCATCTTTTATGTCACGTCAACTATGTCAGTAACCAAAGACAAGGTAGAAAATAAAATTTTAGACACTAGCACAATCTGCTTACTGGCTTACAGCACTGAGAATTGGCAACTGCTGGTCCATATAAACTTCTAGATCAATCAGTTTATGATTCAAGGACACGGATAGTCTCATGCTAATGGTTAAAAGCGCGGGAACTCTGCCATGAAGACACAGGTTCTAATCTCGACATTGGCGTTAAATATGTGATTACGTAATCAAGTTCAAATAACCTATAAATACACCTAAAAAAATATGTCTCTTCCTCTAGGAAAATTCCTTTTCATCGACAACTTTTCACACTAAAAATAATACAATCAGTGCATAGTGACCGATACAAACCTTATTCGACGACGACATTAACTTTAACAGTATATTAACAGTAGGCACAGCGACACTAGTGCTAGCAGCGGCGCGTAATTAAGTTAACCCGGCTTTGCGTGCCTTTATGTCGGACCAATCGAGTTACGCCCGTCTCGTCTAAAAATATTACAAAATCTGTTCCCGCTTGGCTACTGGACTTGAAAAGGTGTGAGATTGGACATGAAATATTAGAATTTTTCGACAAAATGTAAAAGATGAAAGGTATTATGGTTGACTTTGAACAGTACAAGCACACGTTCATCCTAGTACGTAATATTTAAGCGTGTTACTATGCGTCAATCTGGCTACGTTTGAGTGCGTTGACCAAATTAATGTTTTTTTAGGTGATACAATTCGTTAGGTAACTAATGTTAGGTTTACAATTTGTTTTTACTCTGCAAAAAAACTAAAACAAAACTCCCACTTAAATCGGACAAAAAGGTAGATTACCTAAAACTGCCTTCAGCTGAGCCAAGGATGGTCTATAACCGAACAGTAAAGAGATCGTGTTATTGGATTTAAAATATTCAATGGCTATAAAAATAGACTAAGTTATTGATTATAGTATGTTCCATTCAGTTATAATTCTACTACTCGTAATAATTTTATTAAGGAACTTGACTATGAAAATGCACAACCGTAGGGTTTAGTGGAAGGTTAGGGTGATTGCAACATATGAATATTAATTTGACTCATTTTACAGCTTTTGATTATTTCTGTCTTTTAAATATCTTTTTATCTTATTTGAGTATACCGTTAGATGGAATAAATTAATTAGTGGTTTGGAGATAGTGTCATAGATAAAACATATTCCTTTAGTAGATTTGTCATCCTTATGGAACAGCTGAAGCCAATTTTATCGTTAGTTTTGTACGTCCAACTGTAGAGGTTGTGTTTTGCTTAGACTATGATGGTGTACACTGGCAAATTCACGAAAAAGGTATATCAAATGCGAAACATAAAAAATTAAATTTTCTCAATACCTTGGTCTTCGCCTAGGATTTCTTTCTCCTTTCTAAGTAGTGCGTTTTCTCAACCCAGGAAGTCCACTATTTCCTCATTGCTTGGTCTTGCCCGACCTTGGTTGTGGTCCACCGTCCACTATTCCACACTCCACAGTTCCAGTGCCCATGATGATACTCTACCCGAGGGGCAGCATTTTTCCTTCAGAGCAGGAACTGAACCACTCGACCTTGCTGCCAAGGTTGCACGGTTGCACGTGACAGCTGGTTGCACCGCTTGCACATCTTGCACTTGCACTTGCCTCGCTTCCTGGCCCATTGGCTCCCTGCGCTTGCTTCTGGAGTCAATTTACATATATTCCTGGACCAGTTTGTCTCGACTACTGTACACTCATGGTCATGTTTGACCTTGCTCGGAGGTTTGCGTGTAGATTGCTTAATTTGCGTATACGGTGTACACCTCCATGTGTACGTTTTGTCGTGTACACTTTTTTGCACTTGAGATTTTTACCGGACAGTAATGGAATTAAGAAGTTTTTTTTTTAGTTTTGCATCCCTTGAAAATCACTAGTGTTTTGTTAGATATGTGAGAAGTGTTATGTGTATGTGTAATACAAGTGTGTTCCCACCCTCATTTTTTATAGGTTATATCTAATATGTACGACTGCCGCTCGTCTTGACAATGCCTCACTTTGTTTGGCTATAATATTATCAATAGTTAGCGTTTTCATCAGAATAAACAGTTTTCTGTTGCTAAATACATTTGTCCATTTATTATGTTCATTGATCAACAAAATATTCAAAATTGTGAATTTGTGTGCTCGCAACACTTTTGTTCTTAATTGATTGTGCATTTCTCAGCCTTGCAATTCCTGCTTGAGAAATACCGTTTTTATTGTTAAAATGTTTAACTTAATTTTAACAAATCAAGTATACTGTATTTCCCTTTATAAAAAGCAACACTCCCAAAATAACTGGTTTGTAAAAGAAACTTCCATAAATCACAACATATACAATCAGTATACAAATTAGAGGAAACTTTTAAAGTGCTCATTTTTACACAAATCTTACAGATAACCAAAACGTATACTTTGAATATAAAAAGATCCAGCAAGAATGACTCGAGGGTTTTCAGATGGTTGATAAGCGAACACTGATAGCACCGAGCTTTACCAAATGGGATAGGAAATGGAGGTTTGGCACTCACAAATGTCCAACTGAAATTTTTACTATCGTTTCCGCCGGGTCGATGTCAAAAGCATTAGCCGGCTTAGTGTCGAACCGGCTAACTGAAAATGGCTAATACAGTAGTTAACTGCGTCGCATTGCCAACATGCAGACTATGCAAATGCTATCTGCGAATTACTGACAGTTGACATTTTAACTTGCATGTCACTGGCATTTTTACCGAAGGTTTAACTAAATCCTACTTTAACTTGAACTAACCTACTTTGATCTTCTAACTATAAGGATTAGGAAATGACTTTCAATAAAACTTATTAGATGTATTAATTATCTAAATGAATAGATAATTTATAAAAATATATTGATTTAATTTTACTAAGTAAAATATAGAAAAATGGAGAGGATTTCGAAGCTGTATGGAACTATTTTTTAACTTACGGAACGTAACTTAAACTATTCTAACATAATCCAAACAGTCTGACAATATCTTTCTATATGAATATAAAGACAATGTGATGTACTAATTGAATATCTAATTAACTATACGTATTTACTAATATGGGATGGACAGAAATTTCGAATGTTCATGAAAGACGCTATCTATACCATCGACATGATACAGTTTAATGGAACTTATCATATAATTTAACTTTTAAAAACTAAGTACAGTACGTCGTGACTGTTTTGATACAGTATCACTTCTGTCTTGAAAATAACAAAATTCATCACGGATGTCTGTTGTCGGATAAGATATGTTTTGTCTGCTTTCCGTATACAACAGAGCCTATTTGCCGTTATTTAGAAAAAATAAACTGCAGGACAACTTTCTGAATTAAATGTTTTCTTTCGTCTACTTTCAAGCAGACATTGACATTTTTGATTCAATAAATTTTAAAAATTTCGAAGTATTATTTAATAAGTATTTCTTTAACAATGTATTGAAAATAGTTTTACTGGACAGTAGAAACTAGATTACAGAGTTCGTGAGTTACAGCCAATCAATCAATTATGTGTATATACTAATATCAATTAGTTTAATATACAGTAACATACACTCCGAGAGTCGGAGACTATATCTTCTTCATAATCTTCAATTGTTCAAGTCTTTATGTTACAAATTAATGTTTAAATGTGTTTATGTGTGTTTTGTGCCCCCAAGTACGGTAACGAGTCTGCGAAGACGTTTCGTGTTTTTGAAGGGTGGGCATTAATTGCGCCAACTAACCTGAGTATTCCTGAATTGCGCCAACTACTCCAGGGAGCCACCCTAAAAGTTCATCAACTGGGCCGCGAGTGGCAGCCCTCTTTGACTGTATAATTGAGTAGGTTAGGTCAGGATATGTTAGGATGACATGTAAACAAGGTTATTCCTTCTGCCGGCAATTCACTCCTACTTGGGCTTGGCGCAACTAAGGGACTTTTTTTGGGAACCTTTGAGGTCTTGGAATAATTAAGGAACTCTTTGGCGCAAATAATGCACGACAAGTCCTGATGATGGGATTATAACCTCGATATGTATACGTAGCCATCGTACTTAAACAGAAATTGCTTGGACAGAAGACATATAACCTTGATTATTCAATTCAGTAATTCTGGAGACTACAAAATGAATAAATTCAAATATAACTCTCAACTATTATAGTTAGCGCTGCTATTCCCTTGTGGGGCTAATCAACCTTCGGCAGAGGTGGCTAAATAAAGCACCCACTTAGCTGACGGGTCTAAATAATTCAGACGGGCGCGGCGGGCATGTTTTCGGCACAGGTAGTATTTAAAGAGGCCTTTGTTGGGTTCACCTGTTTCCCGGGTAACCCTCCCTCTAGGGCGTGTCAGGGGTTGGGGTATCTATGTGTAAGAGAGAGAGGGGTAGATACGGTACTTGTGTGTGCGAGAGAGAGGGCGCGAGTCCCATTGACAGTACAGAGGTATGAGCGATTAACTTAGCGCTTTGTTCCACTTTTGTGTTTGGGTGTCTGCGTGCCACGCCGAGCTGGAACTAATAAGCAAAAACTTTTGCAGTTCAATGTTGAAAAGTTAATTTGAAGGGAGAGTTATTTTTAGATAGCGTTTATATTTACTATATTGTACAACGCTTGAGTTTAATATACTGTACATAGAGTGAGGATTGGATTTTTGAAATTCAAGTTTAAAAATGTACGAAGTCAGAAGCGTGTGTACAAATATTAAGTAGTTAATAGAGACAAATCTGCATAAGCAGTAAAAATATATTAAAACATGTAACCATCCCTGGGTTAGGTTAGTACTGATATTTAATAATTTACACAGTAAAAAAATATATTTAAGATAAAAAAAATAAAATAGATTTTTTATAAATGTTTATAAAAATGCAAAAAAAATATACCATTAAAAGATGCAGCTGCTAACGTATACCAACCGAAAAGCGACTAGAATATAATATTGTACTTACTACAAAATATGATGAAAAGTACAGTGTGCGGTCAAAAGCTAAGAGGTGTCGGATTTACGGATTTAAGAACTACGGAAAGTTTTACGAGAAAAACTGCAGTTTTTGTCCAGAGGATTTTTTAACCGTGCAGCAAGGGTCGCAGTTGACAGTTGGGGGTAAAGTTTTGACACCTTGCGTCCGAGAGATAAAATAACCAACAGAGGGGGGAGTGGGAGAGGGGCGTCTGCTAGTGAACTACGGGACTGTTACATTACTGTACTCATCTAGGGAGGGAAAGAGTTGGTAACAGTGATCAAGGAGTGTCAATTATTCTTTGAATATTTTAGTTACACAATTACTTTTCGATCAAGTAATTAATATTACACACATTTAGTCATGGCGAGCGTTGAAATACTGGGGAATCAATAATTTTGTTAAAAGGTTGCAAAATGTGTAACGATACGTCCATTGCCATTCAAATCCAAAAAGGAATGAACGGTTTGAAAGTACATGGATGCAACAGTATTTTACTTATTTGCTAATCAGACAATAAGCATACAATATCTGAGGGTACAATTTTGGCTACGTTTACTTTTTGCGTGATCTTGCGTAGCTGAAAACAAAACACGACCAAGCGCTGAAATTTGATCTTAGATAATGATTTAAATACAACAGAAATAAACCTAGGCTTTACGCCTTAGTACGTTCCCCATCTATTAGCTTAGTTTTATTTAATTTGAAAGCAATGAAATTGCCTACTGTTTGGATACACATAAAATACCAAGATATTTGATTTATACTTGGCAATTCGTAAAGAAATATTTAGTACACCTAATTGTATCTACACAAAGGAAACATCACTACACTTGAATTTTTTTATTGTCCTCAAATTCGTTGATAAGCTTCTTTCGATTTCACCATACGGTGGAGACTCGATAGTTTGGCACTTGCTACTCTTAACCTGATCAAATAATCACCAGGGTAGACAGGGTACAGCACTAAGCTTTGTGTGGGATAGTGTCTCTGGGGTGTGGGAGGGGGTAGGGGGGCTCACTCGAGGCTGGCAAGATAAAGTGACCCAAGCTGAAGCTCAAGCTCAACTGAAGCTCGCCATGCCTGTGGTTTGACCCGGGAAATGCTTTGTAGGCTCTCTCTGTGCTCAGCACTGATACTCGCAGAAAAACTCCAGTCTTGCAAGATTTCAAGTTTTAAACTTAAAATAGGATTTTAATAAAATATTATTCCTTGTAATCAAAGAAAGACCTGCTTATTGACACGTAAAAGTGAATGCTTCAAATGTCGATAACTTTCTTAGATACGTAGAAATATTTATTTTACTGATGACAATAGTTAGTTTGAAATCGTCTAGACTGTGACAGTACCTTCCAAAGATAATTAAGATTGAAAAGCACGATAAACTACACGAGATAAACCCGAATCATCTCCTGGGTAAAATCTAGCAAAGCAAATGATAGACCATTTTCACTAAAATCGATCTTTGAGTCATTTCTTGGGTGTAATTAAACACAAGGAAACGTAAATTAGACATTAGCTTGGAAATATGCCAATAGGTTCATTTACATATTTTATTCATATTGTTTCTTTCAGGTCATAATTTGAATATTATTTATGTTGCCTTGCAGAAAAAGACCTTTTTATTCTGAACGTTAACTTATTATTCACTTATTTAATTATTCAAATAATTCGCGAGTCATTTAAATATTCACTTGTTTGAAAGATTCATTCAAATTCCTTATTTTTTTCTCAGTTTTAAAAGACAAGTAGAACTTTCCTATCAGTCTAAACCGCTAGTCTTCTTGGGGGAATTAATATCTTAGTCATGATTGAGTTGAAACGACTAGTTTGAATTAAATCATTAAGATAAATAACTATCAAAGAAATAGAATAAACTCTATCGAAAATATAGAAGAAAGGTTAACGGAGGCCATATTTTAAATTAAAGACAAATTTAAACTGTAAACCTACTTTCCAAAATATAGCAATTCAAAAAGTTTAAAACCACATCCATTTAACGGTTAAAAAATAACGGATATGTAAAGGTTATTAAATAAGCATACAGTTGCCTTACTAGTGTTAAATTATATGCTAAAAATGTTGCAGCTTTTATATCATTGACTAATTTAGCATCAGTGACCCTACGTCCAGCATTTACTCGACTAAAACTCTAAATCCCAGCAAAAACAAGTAAACATGCAAAAATCGTGAGGGAGTTGAGGAAAAGTCCTTCAGTAACATTTTATCTGCATACCTACAGAACAAAATCAACTAAAACTAAGAACTAAAATACAGTTTAAACCATTGCAAACCATTAAACTCGATGAGAATCTAAGGTTAGTAATGGTCTCTCCCAACACCTAATCATATGCTAATCTGAAAGCTGGCGATGACGGAAGTACCAGTAGTCTGTACACACTGAGCAGTGAGCAGTGAGCACCCATGGGACGGGACGCCACGTGTTTCTGGGTGTGGGTGTGCGAGTGTGGGTGACACAGTGGGTGTGAGGTACCGCCCGTAACATCTGTGCATGAAACACCCCAGACCGCGATCTGGGTCATACAGTGTGAAACCCTCCCAAAATTCCGGGATAGAATTGGATAACTTTGTGAGATGAGGAAAAATGCTCAAAAGCAAAGACCTTTTTAAAGGTTTTCTGTTAACCTAGGTCATACGTCAATACTATGATGATCTATGGATGTATGAGTCGAATCGAATCTATAGAAATAAAAATATATCCCATTTTTTTATGGTATTCCATAACTCAAGAACGAGTGCACCGAATTGGATGATTCTTTTTTTGTTGTGTTCCTTAGTGCCAGGGGAAGGTTTTTATGTAAGGAAATTGTTATCCATCCAACCGTTATTTAGTAATTTGATTTGATTTTTTTTATTGCCTTTACCTCACTCACTTCAACCCGGAGGCGAATGAGCGTAGCGAACAAACTTCAACCAGGACGTGATTGAGCGATGCGGACGAGCTCATCTTGAAATTAACGAGCATTTGACGTAAAACCACATTAGGACAGGACGACGTCTGTTGGACCAGCTAGTATACAATAATTACAAAACGTTTCAAGCTGCAAATGTTTTAAAGTAGAGTCTCCGATAAGGCCTCATGATAAGCCAGTGCAACCTATCTCCATTGTAACAAAGTTTACATATATTTACCATATTATCAATGTTTACAGTATCAAATTTATACTTTATTTATATTTAATTTTTATATATTAGTATGGATATAAAAGTATATCAGATAGTATTAGAAGACGTACTCAAGCTATTATTATTCTGTATTTAAAAGTTTGCAATAAACGACGAAACCCCATTAAAAGTTAGACAGTTAAAAAAACAACCTAAAAATCCAGTTTACATCATTGTAAATGTTTGTAAAGTAAGTGCTGCTTACTTAGACGAAGGATTGAAAAACTTACAATACAATTATCAAAAACCGGTAACGAAATTAAAAAGGATGCTCCTACATTTTCAGATAAAATGTTTAATTTTTGTTGCTTTATATTGTACTGAGGCTAGACTTCAATATTAAATCGTCCAAGAAATTGTGAACAACTTCATATAAGATACCCCGACTAGAACTTTTTCAAGTTTCGTTTATGACTAATCAGTCCTCGAAAGTTTTCTGGACACCCTGTATAAGTGTATAAAACACCACAGGCCACCGCGATCTGGTCTGTATCATTAAAGCTCGTGTTCTTTTATCTAACTGTTGTCGTGTTAGCTCTGTTTTACCTCAGTCTTCTTTGATACGAGTCATTTTGTAATCTTGACTCAGTGCAGTGTTTTTACTCCAACTTTAATGTTTTCATTTTTAAAGACATTATTTTGGTGTTTTGTATTACTTAAATCAATCATGATAACTTTTAGGAATAATGGAATAACTCTAGGAATAACTTATATTCTCGGTGGTGAAAAATATATTCCGAGTGTTTGGTTTTGACGTCAATACACTTTTCAAATTTTAAATACGAAGGGTATATGAAAATACCCGTATTTACCAATACAAATAACGATAAACTCTGTATTCTGGAACCTGTATCCTAACCTTCTACCTAGTGAACTGGCCAGGCCCCAGGTAGATGGGGTCAGGAGCCATGATTCATCATACAGACTATATTATGTTTGTAATACAATATGTTCCAACCGTTCAATCCAGTGTTAAATATTTTAACGTGTCTGCAATACAACCGCGCAAAGACCAAATTATAAATTCAGCAACTTATAATAATTTGGGTATTTAGAGTACCCGTCAGGTATAATGTATCTGGTTTGATCCTAAGAATTCGTTATTATCATAATGAAGTAAAATTGTCTAAATGTTTGGGCTCTTCAGATGATTCTGAAAACGTTGAATTATACAAACATGAGTGTTTAAAGTGCTCACCTGTTAACCAGTATGTCGCGGGTTCAAACCTTTACAAAGCCAGAAGCTTTCGATTGTCAAAACTGTACCAAGCTGTTTTATATCATTAGGTTTTTACTAAATGATTCTGGATTAAGAAACCGCTGATCTTAATCAGAACTTATTCTTCATTCGCCCTCGCCTCAAGAGTCATAGAGAGGCCAACAGCCATCTTGGGTTTGCCCACCATAAAAATAATTTTAATTTCAAATCACCGCTGAATTGGGACGAGATAGAAGTTGTATTTGTAGTTTTGCACTGTAATTGTTTTATGAGTTAGCATGGCCAGGACCTGTTCAATGCGAATCCTGACATCACGGCGTAGTGTTTGTCTAAAAACTATCTAAATATAGGACAAATAAAACGCATTTTACCTTAACGTACAGACATTTGAATATACCTGAACTTGATATTTCTAAGTTATACTGTATATTCTAAGGAATTCGGAGTTATTACAACTCAACATACAAACAGGATAACGTTCTGAGGAGTTGTAGGCCTAAAACCGTTTTATAATTGTGTCTAAATTCGCACCCAGGTAGTAAGACTTAAACAGTGGAGTCAGAGTGGTGCTGAGGCAGGGTAAAGTTTGACACTTTCGGCCGCAACGGCAGATAAAATAATCAACAGTTGAGACTGAGGGGCGTAGCGTTGTTGCCGAGTTTTCACATCTCTCGAAATACGCGGTCAAGTTGTTACGTATTTAAAAGCTATTTAAACTCATGTTTGGTAAACGAATTATAAAAAAATGTTCCTGCATGTTAGTCTTGAAGCACTTAATTCACTTTATGCGGGGTTTATAAATTTATTAACCTTTATTGGGAAAAAGAGGATCAAAAACTATTTATTTTGCTAAAATTAGAGGTATATCTGTCTCTTTCTGATCATGTATATCTATATAAATAAAATTAGAGTTTTGTCTGTACATTGCTCAGAATCATAAACTTTTAGGTTATTTTTACGTTTTATACATTAGAGAAACCGAAACAAGTCTCATCTAAATTTCTGTCTGTCTTCATGTCTGTTACGACCCAAGAGCCATTTTACGCGGCCTACTCCTGAAAAACGAGAGTACCTATCAAGTTCCAAATCATTTTAATGTATTCACTGGATTGGCGAAATTGTCTTTAGCCATTAAAATATGGCGTCACCACTTTGTAAATAAAATAACGGACGTTTAAAAACCCAATTTTGTGCGATTTTTTGTAAAGTTTTCTCCCAATGTTTAGCACATATTCTTCTATGAAATAACGAACAGCTGTTCAAATCAAGATTATTTCTTCTAGCTGTCACTGATATGTTTACATTGAATGTTGTTTACAAATACCGCAACCATTTCCGATCACGTTTTGAAAGCAAATCCAAACCAATTAAGATTAAAAACGTTTTTCCTTACATAACGGATTTAATTAATCGCAAGTGCAATAATATGTACGGTAACAGTAAATGAAAATAGAGATTCTTTGTGTATAAAATTGTTCTTGAGTTTTGATAACCGGGAAATAGACCTTGAATCAGTGTTGTATATTGCTGGGAAACTTACATTTTTTAAATGAGCGTTTTCAGTCGATACTCGGCACACGGTAAAAAGCCGTAAAAAAAATAAAAGTAGGCCTACTGTGTATTTATGTTTTATTCGTCATGTGTATAAGTGTACAGTTCGTGTATGTGTTTAAAAAACTCCAAGACGCACCTAATGGGGAAGCGCAAGACACACACAGGTAATTTAGCCTTTTATTGATTGTCATACCATACCGATCCGGAACAACAACAAACGACATAAAATGAAGTTATGTATAATAAATAGTTTGGCCAGCATATCTGAAAATATGCAAACCAACTGCTGTTCTTTATATAAGAAGGTTTCAACTGATTACTATAAGATCCCCGTGCGTAGAACGGGTACACAGCTAGTCATGTATATATTTATATAATGTATTCAAAAGTATCGCATAAACATTTAAATCCGTGTAAAAAATGAAAATACCTAAATCTAACACAAAAAATAAACCTAAGTTGAAAACAAAAGACAAATATTGTTAGTTTATTATATACATGAAACAAATTAAAAACAGTTTTATATGCAACGTATTTGAATTTGACTTCTATTGCTATTGAAACACATCACCTTACAATATTAGTATACACCTAGTATTAATATACAATTGTAATTACCGGAATAACCTTTTTTTATTTTTCATTACGTGTGTTGGCACTAAATCATGATTAAAGTAGGCTACTTTATAAATTTTTCAAACAATCATCTATTTTAAATTTATCTAAATGTCTTTTTGTGCTCATTAAAACGGCACAAAGTACTAAAAGTAGTTGTTGTGCTTGTGTCAATGTTTAATGTTTCATTGGTTTTTTCTCACTGTTTTTTTATGTATTTGGGTTATTACTTTAAAATATATACAATACTACAAGCAGATATAGTATAATACAAACAATGTACTCATAAAAATTAATTTTGGTTACAAACTTTTTATTATAATCTTAACAAAATGTCAATAATTAAATGTAATATTCAAAATTTGTATAATGTATATAGGTACTATTAATACTATAGTTCTAAAGCACACATGTAAGTTTTCACACTCCTTCACTAATGATAACCCCACCATACTGAGTTATGAAAGAAGCCATCGACCTAAGAGAGTTTGGAGTTTGGACTTCAACTCTGACAAAATCAGCCCTTCACTCAAAGTATTTATTTGGCCGCCATTATGAAGCGTCTCCCAAGTAAAGCCCGGTCTCAGTTTTGAGTCTCCAACTTCGCCCAAACGTCTCATCTCAGTTGGGGTTTATCCTCGGAGAAAACTGTTTCACACAACTATGATTAAAGTGTAGATGCCATCATTGTCGGACAGTGTACAAAACTATTGAATTAAATGTAATTATTTAGTGTATGCTGTTGGTTCATTATTTTCCGATTTGTTTGTTTGCTAAAAAATGTATATACAATTAGCGAATACACAATACCAACTATTTAGTCATTATTTGTACGCTAAATATATAAAAAAAGTAGGATTATAACGAATTTAAGGTAGTGTATCGAATTCAACTGTATATTGCATTTTGAAATGATGAGGCAAAACATGTCCTTACATAATCAACATGAACATGACATAAGTATCAACCCCCCTATAAAGCAAACACTTAAAAGATTTGTAACTTTAGTTGGTCATAAGAGGGGAAATATTTTTAAAAATAAGACAAAATTGAACTTAAACCGAAAAGGTTTGTATTAGTTGAATTAGTCATTGTAAAAATGTGAACATAAATGCTGTATTTGTTAAGGTTCTTTTTGATCTCCACAAAATATCATAATTTTCTATATGATTTTTACTATGTTATTTGCCTTATCCCCGATGTGACAAAGTAACGTTAATATAACACTGCAAAAATAAACTGCTGCTTAAGATGTACAGTACAGTAATTGAACAGATTTTTTTAAACTACGAGTTACCAATTAACTTACTTAACCGTTCTTCGCTGAATTATTAAAACGCCTCAGAAAATGTATAACACAATATATTTGACCCGTCTCAGAAATAAAACTTTACAAAGTTTGTAAGTTTGTCACCATTGAGCCCAAGATACGACGTCAGTAGGGGGGGGGGGGGTAAGTTGGATGTGTTGGGGGAGGGGGGGAGAGCTTTACTGAGAGTTTCACCACCGGCTAATGGTGAGCTAAGTAAATACTTTCCTCTGAATTAAGGATCTGATTTTCCCCAGGTTTCTTGCAGCGAGTCCTTTGAAAGCAGCTCCGTCTGAGGGCTTCGAGTTGTTTGTCGCTGGTATTGATGATGTGGGGGTTGTACTTTGAGAACTCGAAGAAAATTACGTTTGTTGTAATATGTAACGCTGTATAAACTACTTACTGTATTTAGTACCACTCGGTGTGCATTTTCCGGTAAATTTGACGTTACACAAATTTACGGAGTGTGGTCAAATTTGTAATGGATGGCGTGCAAATTTGTTGACCTCTCTAAGAAAATGTATACTAAACTTTGATATTCAGTAGTTACTTATTTTTGTAATTATTTGGTTTTCTTTTACTTTCTCTCCCTATATGCATGCATATATGTATTGTTCTCGTCAAATTTTCGAGTTCAAGCTTTGGTTTGAAATATCCGTTTTGCCCCCCTCCACCCGAACAAAAAAAGGCTTTCCAAGTGGTGTATTTCTGGCGTGTGTACTTTTCCATGGTATCTTCAGGCGTGTTTGCATTTTGGTAATTTTTCTGTAAATACTCCTAATAACATGTGTCAAAAACGTCTCTCTCCACAAAAACGTATCCAACGAATTTGATTAAAATTTTGTATTTTATGGTGTTTTTAATTCTAAACAAATTAGTACAACTACAAAAATTACACTTCAAAAGGTATTCCAACTTTTGTGATTTTTCTTACAAAATATCATAGTTACTCCCACCACACCGGGGATAAAAGGGTTGTTGACAAGCTAATGGGACAAAGTATGTGATTGCTGATACCGTCAATTTTATCTTAACATGTTACTCTCAAGAGTGAAGTAATGCTTTTTAGCTCCCACTAAGCTATGGTGTGTGCTCTTTACTCTTAAAGTTATAGGAGAGTTAAGTTTTGAGGGTTTAAAATTGAAATTCACGTTTGCCAGTGGGTAGCTCGCTATAACACCGTTTGCTTGATTTAGGTTGTGTTCTGTGGAATGCACTCAGTTTACCAAACTTATGGGTTCTGTTAAATACTTGTAGAGTTTAAGCTCAAACTTAATGTTCCCCCAGTGACCTCTGCTCGCTTCTACAGTATGATGCATTAAGCATTTATTGCGTCATTGTACAGTACTTCGCATATATATTATCTTTTTTTATTTTAACACTCTTTAATCTCAACTGTTTTATGTTAACTGCTGTAGAGACATTTGTAAATTGATCCTCTTGTTATCACTGCAAGCTAGGTATTCTGTGTAAGACCGTGTCATAGATAAAAATCTGAAGTGCTGAGGTGCTTGCATCTAACTTCAGTTGTTTTAAACGTAACCCTCAATAACATGTTTAGCGTTTTCTGATGTGCAAAATTTGTTTGAATTAGTCCTGTTATCACTGTATTCTGAGTACAGCGTCACAGACAGTAACTGACGACTATGTGCTGACGTTTCATCCAGACATTACCAAAACAGATTGCCGAAACAGGGGCCAAGCATACTTGGATCTCTTACGTCATCAGGTGTTTATGGTACCTCTATGCATTTTATAATATAAATTATTTCAAGGCTGAAGTATTTTTATTACTAATATATTCTGAAACATTAGGTAAATTCGGATTATATAGCCTATAAGTTACATCTAAACATAAATAATTTACAGTTGAAATAAAAGAAACTACATACAACTTAACTACCATCTCTAAATCCTTTTAAGACGATTTTGTTAGTATATATTATTACAAACTGGGTTATTTAGTAGGTATCATGAATATGTATTACAATTGATGACATGATAGATAGGTTTTACGGTTAGGTCTATAATCTGTGGTTTTACTTATAAAACGGTATGATCAACAGTTAGTATTTACGTAAAGTGTGTCATATTGTAGAACACAACCTTCGCAAGAAGGGGTGACAGCTCGCGCCGTGTACAAATAATCTAATTTCCCTGTTGACCCCAGTTTTCCGGACTGTTTCAGCCCCACGCTAGGAGGTAATACCACATTGAGCATCACATTATAGCGGGGGGTTAGTTGTACACCAAGTATTACCAAAGAGTACCAACTATACAGAAACAGAATGGGATAAAGGCGTATCTGCTTATTCTAAGGTATTACAAAGGTATTACTGAGTATGGGTATGGATTGATAGTACTACTAGACTGTGTATTATTAGTCCAAGTTAGTGTAGAGAGTAGTAATACTAAACTGAGTACTAATGAGTTGGTGTGGATGGGTAACACTACCCTGGGAATTTTATAACCTCATTGTTACAGCTTCAATAGGAATATTAGTGAGGAATACTAACATAAAACAGCGAATATAACTAAAAAAATTTAGGAAAACATAATCAAGCTTTTTATTTATAAGCATGAACTGGACTCCGCTACCACTTACGAAAAGGTTATAGCTGGCACTAGTCCACCTTTGCCCGGGATACGCCCGGTAACTGTTGTGGCTTTTTATTTTACTGCAAGAAGGGTTAGAAAGCTTAGGAAGGGCCTTTAACTCCAGTGAACTCAAGTGGGGACGAAACAGCCGCACCCAACGCATGCAGTTACGACAAAATAGTTTAATTTTGATTTTGTATGTTTATTTAACAGCTACAACATCTCTAGTCTGAGAAAAATTATGACTTACAAAACTGCTTTGTAATACGGTAATACTGTAGGAATTTTATAAACAAGTCTGACACAGTTAATCAAGTTTCTGAGAAAAAAAATTATAAACACACTTTCATTGTTGCCATTAACAGCTGGATTAAACAACTTAATTAAACAACAAACAATTATTCACATGTTTAGTTTTGCACAAAAACTTTTGAAACGTCTGTAGTATTTGGCTCTGAAACCTAAACGATGATTATTATTGACTAGAATAATGTAATGATAATGAATTAGCTCGTCTCCACAATCCAGAAGTGGCGCTAACTCGGATTATACAACTAAATTTTGATTTATAATTAAAATACCGATTTTAAAATCCGATTATTTTTTTATCTGGGTAATAACTTCGTCACAGATACAAGATGTTACGTTCAAAAATTGTAGGAATAAAATCGTAAAAAATTGATGTGCTCGTAATATGAAATTTATTAGATTTTCCAACCAAATCCGACAATAAAGCCAGTAGTGCCAACTGCAATGGCGCCTGTTTATGCACAGGACATCCAAGGCCGCCAACTATCCTAGAGCTGGGAGTTCTACTGCCAATTTTTCAGCGTAATCATCAGTCATAAAACATAACCTAGCATTATTTCATCTCTAGACTTAACCGCCTCCAGCTCATCACGCTAGGTTGCGACAATATCAAAAGCGCTTGGCTTTCACTGGGCAACTCTTCGATATTAGCGTAAATGAGTAAAAATTACAGTATAAGCCAAAACAAACAGTACTGAACTGAAATGGTTCAGTTTCAGTACTGTTTATTTCGGCCAATACTGTATATGGGTTTTTTTGTAAGTTGTATTAGCAAAACTTAAGTTTTGCGGTGTGTGTATAAACATAATATTGTTAACTATGCAGAAAATCTCTAGCAAATTTAAGTGTCACGGTCGTTGCACCTAGTTTCAGAATATCTTTAGCTTTAAAAAATTAGAATATTGATAAGCTGAGTAGTTAATGTAATAATCAAAGCTCGCCGGTTCGATCCTAAAAAGTCAGTAGCTTTTTTATAGTTCGAAACTACAACAAGCTGTTCCTGAACACTGGAATTTTAAAATGATCTTGGCTAATGAAACAGCTGATCTTAGACAGTAAAGCTACAAAGATCGTCTAACAACAATCTACACTCATATCCAGGTTCAAATAAGCACCTAGGTGGCGTCCCCACCTAAAAGATTGATAATTAATTGATTGTAATCGGGGTACTCATGATTCTGACTAATGAAACCGCTGATCTTAGTCAGTAACAAAGCTACACAGCCTCATTTCACGCCCTTCTATACTCATCCTTTACTTAATATTCGGGCTAAAGTACACACCTAGGGAGCGTCCTCATCTCAATTGATGATGATAGCAAAAATAGTAAACACGTGTTATAAAATATCAAACTTTGGCATTGTAGGGGTATGCACTATAGTTTAGGATTTTTACCATTCTGTTGCATTCGTGTCAACATAATGTGAGCTTTTGGAAAAGTTATAAATCGCAATACCGCACGTTGTGGCACAAGCATAAAACCCACCCTCCCCCTCCCCCTCCCCCTCCCCCTCCCCCAATCACGCGATGTTTAATTACCAAAAATTGCCTCCCTTGCCCAGGTCCATTCAGCCGCTCACGCTGTTGAACCGAGAAACTCGAAATGAAGCAGAAAAAGGAGCTCGGTTCTGGTGGGGGTTTTAATTTGTTTAGAGCATTGAGAGCTGTGCCTGCCCCATCCCCGACTCGCTCGCGGGGCTTAACGAATAAAGCGGGCCAGCTCTCGGGGACCTGCACTTTATGTAAATTTCAAAGAATTTCACTGAATAATGTGTGATTGCGTTTTTGTCGGTGGCTTAATCGCATTTGTGAGGTTAACGGGTCAGAAGTCGTCTGTGTTTAGTTTGATTTTGTAAGGGAGGGGGGAGGTGATTGTAAACAATTTAGAATTACTACTTAAAAAATAAGTATCTATTGTGTTAAAGCTTTGCTTTAACCGTTGATGTATTGAGGTAAAAATAAGAATTTTTGAAACCATTGGGTAATTTGTACAGCTTTTTATAACTAGTGAGAGTCAAAAGTGTTCAATACTCATAGAATGTATGATAAGAGTCGTATTACATATATATGTAAATGTCGTTAACTGTAACAAATTACTTTAAAAACGGTCATGTTTTAATTTTTAATAAAAGAACATTTTCAATTCTGATTTTGAGCGATTCGCAGTTCATTTCTCCTTCAATTTTTGTTTACATAAAAAATGTTAAACTACAATATGACCCTAAAATTAATTTTACTTATTTCAGCGTCAGTCACGACACAACACCGATGCATACGCTACGCTACACCCTCACTACGCCCACACTAGATAACGCGCACATGCGATACGCACCCACACGTCGAGCCATACGCTCACACATACGCTCACATTAGTCACTCAACTATGTCTATACTATGTGTGATGGGATCTGTCTCACAGCCCTCCATTTACTTGGGTGATGCATTGGTTTAAAGCCCGGGCAAGACTCAGGTAGACCTGGAGGGCCAGGAGACAGGATACATCATACATACTATAAAATATCGTCCAAAACCACCGATTGGCAAAGTTGTGTGTGCCGCATTGAGATGAGGTGTACAACCTCCGCTCATTTGGTATTGTTACAGATAAACTACACCAATTTGAAGAATACGTGCAAGTAATCCATTCACAGAAACATGATTTCACCACCTGAAAGTAAACCATCAAAACTAATGTTAACCTATTAATAATTACTTGTTTCCTAGTATCTTGCAAATATCAAGATTCCAGATTTATTCCAGAAGGAGTACAGATTCATATTTGAAAGGAAAGGACACTTTTACGAAACAACCAGTTTTACGACGTCAGAAGGTCAACTGGCGAAATCTCCAGACTCATCTAAACCCTTATAACTATTTCCCCGATCATAACCCGGTATCGAACCGTCGCCCCCGAGACACATTCGAGATTTCCATCTGGCCGTAAATAATAAAAGCGCTGTCATAGACACACATAAAGAGGCCGCGCAGATCACCGGTATAAAAGAACGGTATCATCATTAAATCCACCATTATATTAATCTCGCCATAAAAGCGGAATAACGTAGCGCCGTACGATAGGTAACAAAGGCATAAGGCTCTCCGACGTAAAGCCGGGTATAAAGCGTCCTTAACGTTCCTGCCTCAACCCCAACACCCTGCCCGCCCACCCAGGGATGGTATTTACATTTTAAAATAGTTTGCAAGCAGGTCCGTTCCGCCGTTCGCAAGGGTTTCGAAATATGCCGCTACCCCTTCCCCCAGTCGTACGTATTAACGCACTCTGTTTACCAGTGGCGCTTTTACATAAATCAATGCCCGCTACACGTTGAGTGTCGGGTTGTTTTGTGGCGAGCTTCTATTAGCTGTATCGGAAACCACTCGTGTGGATTCAGCACGAATTTAGTTTAATTTACGAAATGAGAAGTTGTTGAAAACCCTGTTGTACAATCCTTGGGTTTGTATTAGGGGAGTGTGGTGAAGTAGACATATATATCATAATATTAAGTGGAACTTATTTAACTGCAACATTTTTAGTACCTGATACATATTCAGTTCATATTTTACATTGTCGCTTTACACTGTCTCCTTACACCAAGCCCAGGTCATCAAATGCCAACACAACGTGTAAACATTACAAGCACCAAAGTACCCGACAAACCGAACCGTGTTTGAAATCGAATCAGGTGAACAGCACAAACACCTCATTAGACATTGTCGGCGAATCAGGGGCGCAAAGCCCTCGGAAGCGCATATTTTGGACCATTAGTGACTGAAACGTTTAAGCCGAAACCATTTCGAGTGGAAATCATTTCAGGATTTGCAGAGATTTGGCGTCCACTGACGTCACCGTGGATTAATTTGTGGACCGCTAATTAAATACGGTTTAGGTTCCATTTATTATTGATCCCTCTTTTATTATCTGTGTTCGTGTTTCGTTTTACTGTGGTAATGAGGTGTGGCCTTTGTTTGTCTCATTGTGGATATTCTATGGGGGTGAATTGAGTGGGAGTAGAGTATGGCTGAGGGCGTAGCTTAGAGAAGTGACATACGTTGAATGGACACGAATAACAAATTTAACAATTTAAATTATGGACTTAGGAATGAATAATACAAGTACAGGTGTAACCGAGTGACTACCTTTGATTTTCGGGCGTTTACTAAATGACTGATCATCGTAAGCCAAATCATTCATATACTCATCTTCATCTTTAAAAACGCACCCTGAAATGTCTACAAAATGCCTTAAAATGTAGTTACTCTCATTGTAGTTTTTACCGTCGAATTTCAGCTGTATCTTAGCTCATCCCATTAATTAATCAATTAGGGACTTATCATCCAAGGATATAACCCGTAACCCCTACAAAGTGAACGTTTTCCTCTACAGTAGAGGCCCGTAGTGCGCGGGTGTGAGTACCGCGTGGGTTCAGTAGCCCCCCCCCCCCAGCCCCCCTGTCTAACATTTAACGCAATTTGAGGGGTCGAAGGGTCTCATTGAGGCACTCTAATTTTCCACCTTCTTTCGCCTCGCCGCCTCCAACTCGCCGCCTGAGGCAGAGTCCTCCAACTTTACGCTTTGATTTGCTAACTTCTCTCACGGTAGGTGATAATTACAGAAAGATTTTAGTTTATTTGCTACGAAAACTTGAATGGTATTTTATGTTCAAATAGGTATCAATCAAATTGTTTTGTGCGAGTCAGTCGCTCAGTCGGTAGTGTCACGGACTTCGGGCCCAAGGCAGTGATGTCGTGGGTTTGGATCCTGTTCATTGCCGCAAACATTTTATCAGTACAGTTCACCTTCGTACTGTACTGGTTCACCCCTTGCTTTGCTGGATACGTTCCACGCACGGACAGTCAGTCTATGTGGACCGGTAAATGCAAGGTGAAAAAGGCCACCAACCTGCAATATTTTCAATTGGAGAAGTTTCATAAAGTTGACTATGGACCAATCGTCTACCAAACGCGTTTAAGAAAAAAAATCAATTTATCTACCAAGTGATCGTTTCATGTTACTTACATGTCTTATCCATTGATCTCTTATAGAGATCGATGGTCTTAACCAAGTGACCTAAGTGTTTATACCAAAACATTACTCTCCAATCAAGTGATAGAGCCATATTAGATCCTCTTAACCAAATGACTAACTAAGTGATAAAACCATAACAAGACTTTCTTCAAGTCATCTACCAATTGATGGTACCATAATAACCTCTTAACCAAGTGATTATCTAAATATGTATACCATACTAAGACTTTATAATCAAGTGATAAACGAAGTGTATCATATTTTGTGTTTTTAATCCAGCACCTAACTATGACCTCCAAAACAACTAAATCACCAAACCATCAACCGAATGTATACCTAATTTCCTCCTGACCATACCCAAATACAAAACGACATTGCAAACGTTGGAACACCTCGGTAAGGTAAGACACGACGGTCCTTAGTTGTAGCTGTAGTGGTGTAGTTTGTTCCTTAGTAACAAGATGGTTTTGTTGCAGGAAATAAGGTCGACCCCTGAGCCGGATGTTGTGGACGACCATTATCAAGGTGGGTACTGATTACGATTAGTTGTGGCCATTTCCCCCCGGGGAAAATCTAATAATGACATTTTTAATTCCTCTCCCTATATGGAAGGCTATTATAAGTCGATGGGAAAAACTATGTACCGTCAGTTGGCTATTACCGTTTTATACACGTGTTTTTGTACCTGAAAAACTTACTCTTATCCAAAAGTTTGGTCATAGAATTAACACCATGGTGTTGCTTTATTCTATGGTTTGATGTTACACGTTTTTAAGTTATTCCTATAGGCCTTCTCATGGCTATGATCAAATCATCTTTTGGCATTCGTTCTAAAAAATGTTTCTTGTCTACGATTTTCCAGTACATTTCTTGGAGCAATACTTGTTTAGTAAATAGCTTCAACTGAAAACAATTTTTTGTGTTATATACAACTTTCAACATTCGTTTGTGATGTATTTTTATCTTTATCAACACTTCAACCCACAACTAAGAAAATCATTTCTCTTAACTCCCGTAGTTTAAACTCATACAGGGGTTATATTATCTGTGCTCATACCCACAGAGGGGTATAAACTGGGAGTTCAGCCGAGAACTACAGTGGATGCAGGAAAGAGGATTGTTTTAATGGGTCGTAAACACTCTACTGGAACCGAGAGTAAATTCTTGCAACATCCTTAAGTCAGTAAACGCTGATGCAGAGTTTGCTTAAATTAAGAAAATTACCATTGAACTGTGTTCAATAAATCATCATGTATGCAACCATTAATTAAAAACGAATAATAATTTTCGTGTCTATTCACGTTGAAAATCCTAATAATTAAATTTGGAATCACCCTCGAAATAAAAAAATGTCTTTTAAAAGTTTTTTTGGTGAAAAATATAAGTATTATCTTAACTTTTCAGGCAAATTGTTTACATTCAGTGTCTGCGATTTTTCTCGATAACTTAACGATCATTACAGTTTTGGTTTTACAGTAGAGCCTTGATAACAAGTCTATCATGGGGATGGTCAAATATGACTTCTTATCAAGGTTTATTTCTTACAGAGGTGTGCAATAACATTTGATTAACTTATATATAAAAGGTATTTGAAATTGACACTGTTGTTATCAAGGGCCGCTTGTTATTAGAGTATTCTCATCGAGGTTCCACTATTTCGTGCTAAAACGTCCTTAGCTTCAATAATTGCAATATTACTCTCCATTTACTGTTCTCAAATTTATCTCAAACCGAAGTTAAAAATAAGATTGACTGCATAACAAATATATATCTTGCCAATAGTCCGAAAAAATGTTCAATCCGTAGCAACATCTAGATAAGTTGCTACGGTATTCTATTTCTACAGCCTTCACTGGTTGAGGGTAAATGGGAACCCAGGGATAAGGTTGGTTGCTTAGGGTTTGTGGGGAAGTGAGAGGAAGTGAGGGGAAGGTCAGGAAGAAAGGTGATATATTGCTCTCTTGTGTGTGTGTTTGTGTGTTAGTGCTGAGGTGTTTTGTTCAAAATGCGATGGAATAAAATGAAACGTCATATGGGTTTAACTTAAAATATAAATGTGAATTGTAAACATAAATCTCATAGTCCAGTAGTATTAAAGAGGTGTTGGTATTGAGAGTTTCGCTAATTATTGTCATGAGTCTCATGGTCCTATCAAGATTGGGATCATAATTGATCTTGTGAACATCATTGTATTTAGCCACAGGAGCACATCAGTATCTAGCATAGGACGACTCAGAACACAGCAATACAATATTATAGTATGCAAAACCTCCGCTGCGCATGAAGATCCAGCAAGATAATCTAAATACACTTTTAAAGTTTCACACTTTAGTTGCAGGTGTTTGTATACTCGTTTTTGGGTAATAGATCTTAGTTAACGCGAAATGTGGTTTGGAAATTTGGTTTTTATCAAAATAAAAAAGATTTCAAGTATGGATTTCCCAGTATATTATTTAAGTGGAAGCACAAAACAGTGTTTCTCGATCTATTTAGTTACATCGTTTTAATTTTATTCTATTTATGTGAAAATTTCTTTGGTGGTTTTCGGTGATTATGTGTATCGATCTGGTGTATTTATTTATGTTGGCATGTCAAAGTGCAAATTAAAGTGTATGCAATCGGTAATATAAAACAAAATTAACCGAAGCTAGAGTTTTAAGTTCGATAATGGGTGTTTGACGGTAAACCCAACTGTACAAATAAATGAAAATGGGCTAAATATCATTCCAAAGAGTCTTAGCATGGAAGAACTTAACAAGCATCCATGGAAACTCTGCGAAATCCCCCAAATTCTACCATTGTTTCTAAATCCTTATTGGTATTTCCCCTATTCCCCTGCACCCCTATATTGGACCTTGTCCGGCCCGACTCTATTATCAATCTCCACCCCGAATGTGAGTCACCCCCGTCAATACCGAGGACCCTTATCACCCCCCCCCCCTTTGTAACCCGACCCTTCAAAAATCACAACCCCGGACCCCACCCCCAGGGCTGCCAATGTCAAAACTGTTGTCTGTCTGGCGGGTATCGCCCAGTCAGCTGTGAATGACAAACATCGTTACTGATAACGAGCGAGTTTTGGGATATAATTGGCATTTTACAACACTTCGGGATTGGGTCATTATGGGACGGGTAGTCTCATCGTAATGGTAAAATACTTGCAACAGTGGTTGAATAGGAAAGTAAAAACTCATGCTACGTTTTGTGGACGTGCTCCTTAATATGGACGTGTCTGGCTATTCTGGGTATATTTCATAATTTTTAAATCTTATTACAATTTAAAAGCTTGAATCAATAATTTTTGACTGGGTACTATCAGAACTAATTATTTTAACGAAACGTTCAGCTGGTAAAGATTTTAAAATGGTGGGTGGAACGATTACAAAAGACAAATACCCCCGCCGCAGCAAACCTGCCGACTAAGCAAATTTCCATTTGTCTGAATTGATTTTCAGTTAAATATATTTTAATAACATTAGGTTTAACGAGTACCTAGGTTTGCTGCTACAAGGAAACTAATAAAGTGTGTTTTTGAGTAAAATATTGATAGCTTAGTACAAAATAAATAAATTTGCCAAGTTTGATCAAAATATATTCATAAACAAGCAAACTACAACATTTGACAATATTCTCCATAAGAATAACATGGGAATTTTAAACTTACAATTTTTTTAATTTTATCCGTTACTAATAATCGAACAAAAATACTTTTATATACTAAATTATTTGTTTTTTTAAGCTCTTTAAAAAGGTCTAAAGACAAATTGGGAAATTTTGTGTTTTGAGGGTCAAAAGTGAGAAAAACCAATTTTTACCCCATAAAACCCCCCATAAAGCCCCGTTCCCATGGTCCGATCGTGCTGGTTCGCGAACTCATTCAAGTTTATCCCGCTTTACACCTTTAAACCAAATTTCATCAAAATCGGACAAAAATTACTCAAGTTATCGCGTTCACGGACGTATATATATATATATATAAGTCTATATATATGTATATATATATACATATATAAAAATTTGAACGAATAGTGTTTTTGGCCTCTGGGGACATCAAAATGAAAAAGTAAATCGGTCCCGGGTCTAGGTCTTACCGTGCCACCTACGGTAATAGCTACTTCCCTATAGGGAAATTCGCTAAAAGTACAAATTTTAATGCCACGCTTGATTTTAAAAAAATATTTGATACTAGCTGTGTGCCCGTTCTACGTACGGGGATCTTATAGTAGTCAGTTGAAACCTTCTTATATTAACATTAAGAACAGCAATTAGTTTGCATATTTGCAGATATGCTGGCAAAACTATTATATATAAACCTTCGCAAATACAGTATCTGACAGTTCAAGCCAAAATAAATGCTTCGCAATTAAATGTCACCCGGATCGTGTTGGTCCATATGTCCAATGATTAAACTTAAAAATGTTTTATAGATCCATTAAGCGTAGCCCTAAAGTAGGCCTATAATTGAAAGTTACTTTCCACATCGGTTAACTTAAACGTATTTAAAGTACTACCTCAACCTCACCATTTAACACTTTATTCCGGTTGACATTTTCAGTATCAAAGGTGCTCTTGTCCATTCCGTGAAACACTGAGAAATAAGGACATTAATGCGTTACCAACATACAACAAAACAACACAATACAACAATCCAACAAAGGCCACGAACTAATTGATACATAAACAATATAAAGGCGTAAACAATTCATGATGGTTTGCCCAACATATGTTTTACTCAAATAGGTTATCATTTTCTTAGCATACCGGGTAAGCTAAGATTTGGAATCCAGGCAGAAAAAGCAAAACTTATACAGAGTTAAGACATCACTTAAATTGAATACGGACGGCTCTAATAAATAAGGTGCAACACCAACGATATCTAACTTGTAAACTACCGGTTCTAAGGAAAAGAACCAGTACCTACGTAAGAACCTACCTAAGAATTTCAGTAAATCGGACCAATTAAATACATTAATATCTAGTCCCGAGGTTATTGATCTCTTGCTTTTGGATTTTCTCGTAAAAAGTTATAGCGTAAACTTATCGGTGTCAGTTTGAAAAAGAAGCAACCTTACCCAAACAACTTTTTGTTATTTAATAGATTACGCATTCTCTAAACAATGATTAGTATATCTATTAACATTAGAAGGAAATGTGACGAAAATCACACAATGTTGGGGGTTTGGTCATTTGTAATTTTATTTTTTAAGTAGGTAGGCCATGTATTCTATGGAAAAGTACCGGTATCAAGGATCGTCGTCAAAAAGGTTGTTATGAATAAATATGTAGGCTTACGTACCCAAGATATGATCTATGGGCCTATTGGCTGTATGGTCCAGCGATTGCATCACACGGTGAGTAGAAACAGAAAGTGACACATTGGAAAAGCGAGTTTAGCACTTCCTCTGTTAAACCTCTGTTACAATCACCCACTGCAGTTGTGATTTTTTACTTTACACTTTACACAATCGCCATTGAAGCGCCGTCAATGAGTGGAAACCTTTTTTGTAAGCTATTGGCGACGATCATTTCAGTGTCACAGCCCTATACAACACTGATTCAAGGTCTTCTTCTTTCTGGTTGTCAAAACTCAAGAAACATTTTATACTCAAAGAATTTCTGGTTCCGATTTGGACGATGTCTAGTTATTTAATTTCATTTATGGTTACACTATTAGACTATATTATTGCACTTGCGATTAATTAAATCCGTTATGTAAGAAAAACGTTTTTAATCTCACTTGGTTGGGATTTGCTTTCAAAATGTGATTCGAAATAGTTGCGGTATTTGTAAACAACATTTGTAAACATGTCATTGACAGCTAGAAAAAATAATCTTGATCCGAACAGCTGTTCGTTATTTCATAGACGATTATGTGATAAAAATTGAACGAAAATTTGACAAAAATCGCACAAAACTGCAATTTTGAACGTCCGTAATTTTATTTACAAAGTAGTGAGGCTATATTTAAATCACTAAAGACACTCTCGCCAATCCAGTGAATACATTAAAATGACTTGGATCTTGATAGGTACTCTGGTTTTCACGGAGAAGATTGCGTAAAATGCCATCTTGAGTGTTACAGACAAAGGGACAGACAGACAGACAGACAGACAGACAGACAGACAGAAATTGAGATAAGACTCGTTTCTGCTTCTTTAATGTATAAAACGTAAAAATAACCTAAAAGTATATAATTCTGAGCAATGTACAGACAAAACTCTAATTTTATTTATATAGATAGAAGAAGATTGATTTTTTTATGTGTGCTAGTTTTTAGTAAACAAAAGTAAAGTTTGTTCCTTCAATATTATATTCTAATTTCCTAAACTAAATGCATCTAAATTACACCGTACAATCTGTTTAGGTTCCGAAAGACATTTTATTTTCAGGGCCTTATTTACCATCGCAGTGACGAAATCTTAAATAATAAACACATTGTTCAGTAGTTACAATATTTAAACCCAGACAATAAAATTTAAGATATAGATAATCCTTCACCTAAAACATAAAACATCTTCAGCAATAAATACCCTAAAACAAATTTTACAACGATTCAGAGATAAAATTTGTCATGCAAATACTAAAACCTGTCCAAAATTAAATACCCTTACAACACTTTACTAAAGATATCAAAATGTAATTTATTCTTCAAACCCTGCTCAAAAATAAATCCCTGGCAAAACCTCCTCAACGTTAAGATATAAAACAATCCCTAATCCAAATTCCAAATCTTGTCCAACAATAATCAACCCTGACAACACTTTAACAACGATATTAATATATAATTAATCCTCAAAACCCAAAAATAAAGCCTAAACAATCAAACAATGACTCAACCAAAATCCAAAACCTGTCTTACAAAGCCTCGACACTTGAACGATATTTATCAAGACAGAATCATTACGGTCTAACCCTTCCACTCTTTGCGGTTTATCTCAAAACAACCCTTGTTCTCGGCCGATAGCTAAATTAATGATCTCTTTTCCGAGTCTTATCATCAATTCGGGTAAGTTGCGGACGCCATTGTGAACACTATTGTGTTCTCCTGAGACAAAAGTGTTCACAAAGGGACGGGCTGCGAACCCGCTTTTGTATCCGAAATATAAGTACAAAAAGAGGTCATGAGACTTCCATTTGTACCGTCGTGTGTGAAAAGTTTCAGTTCGTTTTTGTTCTACTCGACGAGTGATGTTCATTTGATTTATGTACACGAGAAAATACTCAGTTAAGTGTTTTGTCATTTAGATAATTGTAATGTTTAATTAAACTGAATGGATAGAATATGCGATTTTTTTACATATTAAATTACGCTAAATTCCAATAATATTCTTATACTAAAATATTTTTCAAAATAGCAAGAGTTATTCGAAATTTAGAATAGTTATAAATACTTTCGTCTTTATAAGGTTTTTAGAAACGTAAAAGAAAACCTCAATAAATAGGCCGAGTCAATTACGAAAAGATTTTCCATTGTAGGATATTGTTTGATAAAACCTACTATTACAATTTTAAAATTAATTCGATCTCAATTTTTAGCACATATTAATTTGTTGTATTTGTAGCACAGTTTATTTTTCATTCGGAATTTAATCATAAATAATTTCTTAGTAAAATTCTTAGACTAAACTAAGAAAATTCTACTTGAGTTTTTAATAAACCGAGTATTTAAAAGAGTCTTTCGTTCACATATTTTTATAAATAAATTATAATTTATAAATTTATAAACTAATTAACATGTAGTATTAAGTAAAACTTTTTGTTTGAAAAATCTCTTAAACTTAGTTTCTACAATTTAATACATACCTAAACAATTTTTGGTGAATATTTTTGACTTTTTAAACCGCTACCCCAGTTTAGATGCAAGTGCACTCGGTTTTCGCCGAACGCTGCCCCATAAAGGCTCGGGCCCGGCGTTATGGGCCTCTTTTCCACTTTTATACCCACATTCAAATGTGCACTTTCAGATTCCCTAGTCAGATAAGAAAGATCGGTTTATTAAGGAACGCGGCAGCGTTCCGCCCCGCCAAGTCCCCCAGCGGTACACAGCTGCTGCAGTGTATATATACATGACGTGACAAAGTGGCTTTTTTACTCGTCTATAGCTCTGAAGAAACAAAAGCTATTAAAATAATTGTTCATCCACTGGATAGGGCCAATCATTCTTGGCAAAATAAAAAAAAGAATTTAAAAAAAGGTTGTGTTTGAGCCAAGAAAAACTAGTTTGAAAATTCACAAATTTTCCGTGTTCTCCTTCTTCTCCTTAAATGTTGACGGACCTACAGCCCAAACCACTGGCTCAATTTTAATGTTTTTTATGTTGTTTGAAAGCCCTTAGCGTGTAGATGTGCCTTTTGAGGGTCACAAGTCGGTGCGTTGACCCATAAACCCTTGGCAAGCCCTCAAAGTACGATTTTGGCCCATTTAAATAACATGGGATTAAAATCAAAACAAAAGAAGGATCAGCTGCGATTAAATCTCAATTAATTTAAAATGTTAGAGAAATTCATAGGATCAGCTGAAAAATTATTTTAAAACTTTTATAAAGTATTTTTTTCAGGTATACCGAATGATTTGAGCTAGTTACTATATAAAATTACTTAGAGCAGTGATATTCCCCGATACTTTCCATTGAAAAATGCAGTGTACCGATGGTACACTGGTACAGCAGCTCGTCATTTTTAACAGTTTAATACTACTTATCAAAACATATGAAACCTAGGAACTTGAAACTTAGTACTAGTACTAAGGTTAGTTTTAACATTGTTTCTTCATAATATTGCCAAAATTTATTTAACTAAATAAGGTTAGTTTTATGTTTTGATACACTAAAACAAATAAAACAATCGGGAAAATCCGTCTACGTATGTTAAACAAGCAAAAAAGTGAATGTAAAAAGTGATATGTAAATTTAGGATAAAAATGAGTTTTTCAATATTTGTTTTGCCTTATGCTATTTCTAAAAAACCTAATCTGTTTGATTACATTTTTACTTCTCTAATAAGGGCTCAATTTACACTAGTCTTTAGATATACGGGTTTAATTATCGGAACACTTATGTAACACCAATGCATTTTATGTGTAGTTGTGCCCTGGTCTATATATAAGAGAAAAGAGGATTTTTATTTTAACTGTTAATTTTCTACAAAAATAAATACAATCTAACAAAAAACCACTAAGTGGTAACACTTCCCCCGCCAAGTCAGCAACCCAAAAAAGACAATAAATCACCACTTTTCCGCCAAGTAAAACAATGTAATGTATGTAAGTTTGGCCACTTGGCGGCAGAATTTTGCTTGATCACTTTAAAAAATACCATAAAATTAGTTTCATTTAGCAAGTATCTCTCCCAATAGTACATTGCTAGATGAGAGCTTATTTTACAAAATTTGACCTTATTTGTGTCACATTTCATAAAATCATAATAGTGATGGTTTTATATTTACTGATTACCTCGAAATTATTATACTTAGTTGGACTAATTAATTAGAGAAGTTGATTTGTGAAATTATCCACCAACGTAACTTTAATGAAAAAAAAAAACAAACAAAAGTCTGCCGCCAAGTTGCCAAACTTACATACATTACATTGTTTTACTTGGCGGAAAAGTGGTGATTTATTGTCTTTTTTGGGTTGCTGACTTGGCGGGGGAAGTGTTACCACTTAGTGGTTTTTTGTTAGATTACGTCATAGATCGCAGGTCGTTAGGAAGCGGACGTTTTCTTGAGTACTAAATGTGACCCATGTTGGGGACTAGAAAATAAATCTAAGTGGAATACGAGTAAAGTTTGAGAATAGGTTAATGAGATGTAGGATTTCTAACAGCCTTGTGCTTTCAAAGCTGACAAATATTTATTTTATATGTTTAATTTGCTGTCTATTATAAAAAATTTTCAGCAGTATTTTGGCAAAATAATGAAAATAGTGCCACGAAATGTTTGGTTGCATTACGTAAAAAATCGTAGGGATTACTTTATTACATTTGAATGTTAATGTTTTACAAAAATTCAATGTGTATACGATAATTGCACGCGATAAAGTCTTGCTTGTATTAAAAACACCATTAATTAGTGAACTTTTTAGCTCATAGACTACAAGATACTGAAAATAATTGCATTATGTTTCTCAAACAAAATTTACCATAATTTTACGGTCTCACATCAACAAAAATCAATAGTTGATATATATTTATTCTTTTTTGTGGAAGCTATTTTTGTTATATCTCTCCCCTGTTTTTGGGTCTTTAGCCCTGAAGTCTGACCCCTCCCCCCCCTTCCCTCTTGGCAACTGTCGGATAATCTAGTGCCTCCCTCACTGCTAAGGCCTCTATGACCCCCCCCCTCCCTAACGACCCCCCTAGTGAGCCCTTCAGAAACTAGTCGGTAATTGCTAACCTAACGATGGAGGAAGAAAGACAAACAGATCGCAGTTAAGAAATGGAAGACGACTGAATCAAACGATTTACGATTTATCTGTGATATTTTTTAGGTAGGTCAGTTAATGATAATAATATGAAGAAAATTCCAAGCTTTGGAACCACTTTGTTATGTTGTTAAGTTTGACAATTTTCTAATTTACCAATAATCGAAATACCGTTGATCTCTACCAAAAGGTGTAAAATTCACTGAATCAACTAAGCTGGGCTAGAGGCTATTTTCACTTGATTATTGAATAAACAGTCTAATTACATCACTTCAAATATTGGTAGATCTTTGTTGCACAATGAATTCCTCCACTTTTAAATACATTTAAAAACTAGAACAGTATTTTGATATAGTAGTATAAATACATTTTGAATTAAATTATATTTACTTTCATACAATAGAAGCAATAAAAGAATGTAAAAGCAATGTAGTCGAATCTTAACAAAATTCATAGAATATATTTTAAACCAGTGTCCAAGTTTGAATTTTCCACAATTTTTATTTGTGTTTCTGTACCAATGGCAATTAATTTTTAAATTTTGAAAGGGAACGGTCCAAACCCTGGTCTTTTTACTTAACGTTTACCTTTTTGTTAGACAACATCATTAATTCATAGTACAATCTCTCGATTTCAAGACAAACCACAAGTTACATAAAACCCAAAATTATAATTTTTTTTTCAAATTTATCCATGTGTTTGTTTCTCATTGTTATAAAAAGGTGTTCTGAAAATATTCTAAACACAACACAAAATTGTGTAGGACACATGTACATTATACACGTACTGTACGTAGTGTATTGTGTTGTATTCGTGTAAGCTTGGCTGCCAGCAGAGGCAGAGGTGGCCCCTTCAGAAGCTGAATACAGCACTCACGGCATCGCTGCATTGCGGGCTCTCTTTGTTAGGCATCTCTCTACACCACATTCGGGGACACTTACACCGCCTACTGAACCTGCCTCTCATTTGGCGCACAAACACCATGTAACTGTGAAATCTGGTTTTAATTATGTAAAATTACAATTAGATTCTGTCAGTGAAACTAATGCAAAATTTTCTATGAGGAACGATTTTATTTTACAGGAAATGTAAGAGATCGTTTAGCTCTCGAATTGAGTTTAATGTTACTTTAAAAACTTGGATAAAGATGTTCAAACGAAGCGATGAAATTAATTGAGTCTCTTAAATGGTTGCTGCAAAATATGGAATTTGTGGTGTGAAATTCTAAATTTAGTATAATTCAAAATTTGCCTACTAACTAAAAATATATCGGAAAAATAAAATAAAATAAAAAGTACCTGAATGAATTCGTATTCTCTACCACAACAGTCGATGTATCGTACACCGGTGAATAAAGAAATTAATATTTCACTTTGTGTTCGCAATCAGAAACGGTCTATATTTTGCTTTTTTCTTTAATAATTTTCATTGGCTTTCCAATATGAAAAGTGTATGTATTGTTTATGAATTAAACTCAGTGTATCAGCTGATTTATAATTTTATTAGTATTGTTGAGTCCCAAATTAAATTTTTAAGTATATATATTTTGAGCTTTCAACTAAAAACAACAGGAAACGTCATATAATTCGTTTTGGTTTTCCATCCTAAATCCCCAGTTCACAAAATCCCACACGATCTGCTTTCTGCGCCAAAGGTTTGAAACGTCACTCTTTGTGAATGGACGGAAATCAGACCGATGACGCTATCTATGGTATTGCGGTTGAACTAAGGTTGCCATGGCAACGTGTCAATAGCCCCCCTCCCCCCGTTGGCGGTGACCTGTCAAACTAGCCCGCGCCGTAGGCTTTTATCGCTTTTGGTACTAGTTTTGTTGCAGCCAGTACAACCCATCACTGTAAAAATATCGATTTTATTATCGCCCATGCGTGCCGAGCCCGCCAGTGCTAATCATGTATAATTTGAAACCAGCTTTCTGCCATCCTATCAGTTATATTAGGTTGTGGTCGGTGGATTTGTGTTTCTGCCCTGATTCCACAACTATTTTATGGGGAACATTGAATTGGACGCTATACAAGTATTAATTTTGTTGGTTTAGTATTGGCACTTATGATAAAACTAAAAACAGTTTTATGTTATATGTTACAAGGATTATTGTAGACATTTCCATCCCCAGACAAAAGTGTAAAAAGAATAGTTTTGTATTTAATTTCAAATTTTGCCATTTGATTGCAAGAAATAAATTAAAACACAAACCACTAAAAATGAATTATGTTCTAAGAATAGTTTTGCAGTGGAATATTTTAGTTTAGTATTATGTTTTCCAAAAATGATTATATTCTAGTCAGAGAAATATAACGCAAATTATGTCCTAATAATTATTCTTCTCTGTAGAAAATCTCACATCTGAGAAGCAAATGTTTTTCCAAGATCGTGGTGTCTTAAATTAACAATGAACAGTTATGACATTATTATACAAGAGTAATTTGACGAAGAATGTCACATCTTATTTATTTCTTCATATTGGACTTTCTGTCTCTTGTTAATGTCTGTAGAATTTTGATTACTTTTTGCCTGTTGCCTAATTATTTTTTCTTTGTTTGAAGTTAAATTTTCTGTGATGGTGGATTTATGGTATTTGATCGATTATTGCAGATATTTTTCATCACGATTAGTAAAAATAGTTTTTAACGCTGGAACCTGATCCCATCCAGTTTGGGAAACAAAATATACATCCGAAACATCCGCAAATCTTGTTTTTTTTTACTAATTGTGACGGAAAATGTCAAAAATAATCATTCAAACGTCTTATTCATGATGCACTAACTATGGGTGTTGATATTCCGTCACAAAAATTCTAGTAATTTTGTATTTTAATAGTAAATTAGTATACTAAAGTAACACCCAGGATTAAAGTCTTTTATAATGTACGATTTCAAAATTTAGGTGGTAAATATTTTATAAATTACAATATTTGTTGACTTTGAAAACAAGAGAACTGTAAAGACGTAAAAATTGTGTACATTTACACCATGCTATAGGATAATATAGAAAATATTAAGATGTTCTTAGGATGTCAGTTGTTGTTTTATATAGTAGTCTCACTCTACAGTATTTTGCTATGATTGTATTGTTCATTTGTTCTTTAGAAAGCTTGATTTGCAAATACTAACTGTGCACATTACAGTCCTTACAGTAAAATTAAAAATATAGCCTTTATCAATAGCCATACAAACTGTAATAAATCTAATGTTGGATATACAAATTCAGCTTTTACTCACACATGACTGTATAGCTTAAACTTTTTATGTTTTTAATCCTCTCATGAGCAACAAAGTAGTAAGTAATTAACATTTTTTACAACAAAACTTAACAAAACTTTTAAGATGGATAGTATGGTACACAATGCATAAATCCCCAAAAAAGTCAAATCCTATCTGAAATTGTATCCAAAGTTATACCAGCTAAAGAATCTCCAACATTTTACAATTTCATGTCAATTTTCAAAATCGCTCATTAAACGAGTACTGGAAATTACACAAAATGTATCCCGAGCCCAGTGCTGTATGTTTTTTGTCTCTTAGTAACGGATTCTGTTTGAAGTGTGGTATGTTTGCAGGGAGGAACGGAGAGCTCAGGCTAGGAGAGGGAAGTCCCTCGGATGACGTTGGTATTTGGCCTTACCACAGTTCACTTGGGGGCAAGAAACCAACCCCTCCCACCCCCAGAGACATTCCGGTACGTACATTACACATTACAGTCTACCTCACAGGTGAAACACACAGCCAACATTCAATCTTCAATCACAGTCACAGAGCGTTTTACAGACTGTGTGGTTCTGTGAAGTGCTTTTGGTTAATTTTTGTGTGGATTTATTGGAGATATTTTACATCTGGTTAGTAAAAAATAAAGTATCTAAAATCGAATATGTGAAATCTTCATATTAATGGTGATTGTAAACGTCTGAAGTAATCCCTTATGTACTATCACCAACGATGAACTTTTTACAAAAATACTTGTTTTATTTATTCTTACTTTTATACATTCAGGGATTAATGGTGGATTTTACATTTTGTTATGTTCAAATCAAATCTGAATAGAAAACTTTAATTGAAAGAAGAGTTTTTAATTTCTATGTCTATATACTGTTTTATTGAAAGAGATATACAGTAGCCACGTCACCCTTGTTAGAAAAAATATTGCTATCGCCCCGCACCCCCCATAGTGATTCAAATTTTAATAGGAACCTAATACTCTCAATACTATTCTGTTATATTTTTCAGTGGTATAAATTTCAGAGCCACTTTTTACTTTCTCCCCTTATACAAAAATAATTTGCCTATATAGAAAAAGTGTTTTTCCGTGAACATTTTATAGTTTGAGTTTGGAGTTGAAATATCCATCTATAGTATTATATAGAATAGTAGAATATTATCCATCAAAAACTCAAACTTGGAAATTTTCACAAAAACAATATTTTCTCCATATCTATCCCCAGAAATTAAAACTACAAATGATAAAAGTTATTCTTCATACAACGTCAGAACATTTTTCAGACCGTCATACTAATAACGTCACAGACCCATGGAGCCTGTTATTTCACATAAAATATTTATATTAAAGACTAGTGGCTTGAAGGGGCAATAGCCCCTATATATATTCTAGTAATTATTTTGTACAATTTATTAGTCTCATGGGTTACCCTACTTGATTGTAGTTTAAGATTTTGTATATTATAATATGTATAATAGTTATTACATACCTGTATAAAGCATTTTGATGTCTGCTCTGTTAAAAATTAAAATTCCAAAGGACTTTTCATGCCCCCAAATTATCATGCCCAGACCTTTAACATAAGACCTCTCCCAGCTTTTTACGGCTTCCCGTTCGCTCACAATTTCATTGTAAAATGTTGGGCTTACGGAGTTAGATATATAGATTTTATGTGAAAATTTCCCTTGTAAACTTAAATGGCATATTACGATCTGTAGTTATTAGTTTTATTTTTGGCCAGAAAAATGTTCACTTTGCTTCTCAAGTAATTAATACTAATTTTACACTTTTTTTAGACATAGGTACCTAACACAACCAATCGTACTCCATTAACTAATCCAGACCCTAGGTTAATATTTCTAATGAGCATTACTATTGAACCAACTTTTAAAACTAATTTGTGTCGTGGCATTCCAGATGGTGCAATAGAAATACGGTTTCAATTAGTATTTTAAACCTCTCTTTAGGGTTAGTATACATTTTACAGTACATTACATACTGTTTTACCATATGCTTTAAATAAAGTTAAACCACATGTTTTAAAGTAAACAAAGCAGACATGACGTGAATTACTTTATTCCATAAGGACCTTTTGGTGCATAATTAAGAAAAATGAATAGTTTTCCCTCAAAATTCACGTCAAGACCTTTAAAATAAGACCCCTCCCATCCTTCTACGGCCATCCAGTCACTCACAATTTCTTTACAAAAATTTTACTTACGGAATTATATATATAGAAGATAGTTCTGTTTACAAAAAAATCATACTTTTCTTTGTTGCTTTGTATTGGTGACATACATGTTCGGTAGGTAGTACGTTAGTCAAAAGAGCATGTTAATAAACGTGTCCATTTATTTGCCGAGCTTTTACATTAGTAACAGGATTGTGTCATGATACTACTGTCGCTCTTGCGCTTGTTTGTTTCGGTTTCACGTTATGACACGACGCTTTTCAACACTAATTGTGACTGTTTGAGTGTGACAGTATGAGTTTGTTAGGTATTGTTGGTTAAAACATAAAGTTTTTTTTTGTGTGTGAATGTTTCACTGATAAAATGTATTTTACTGTGTTCAAAATCATACTTTTGAAAATTAAATTTACTTGGTAATGCCAACAAAATGTTTGATTTTACCATTATATTTGATATATAAATTATAACTAACTTTAGGATTGATGTAGTAGATTAGATTTCCTAACAAATTGTTAATTCCAGGTATTCTGTTATAAATTTGTATAATGTTAAAGACGGTCACATATTCTTAAGATGTGTATTTTAAGCTGAATATGAATGCAGCAGATTGGAGTTATAGAATAGAATGATATGACCTGTGTAGCTTTGTTACTGACTAAGATCAACTGTTTCATTAGCCAGAGTAAGGGATCAGGGACAGCTAGGTCCATTTTCGAACCATCATAAAATCATCTCTCTAACATCCATAAAATCCTTTATTTCAGAGTCCTGCGACGCTGCAAGAGACAGGGTCAGTTCATGACGAGACTTCCTCTAGTGGCAATAAGGAAGATGATGACGACGAAGAGGAGGAAATTGATGATCTCAAAACCATGCCTCACGATCCTGAGAGGCTAAAGGCATTTAATGTGAGTCAAAATTGATTTGATCTCTCTTGATATTAGTGTATTTTGAAATGAACTCCGAGGGGTATACTCCATCCTGAGCTGAAAATGCATGCTGTTGTTTCAACCTTGGACAAACCTAATATTTTTATTTAGATTGTCTGGGTACACACGTACTTAGTGCTTGTCTTAAAATTTGAAGGTTTTGCTGGTCAAAGCATCATAAATTTAGTTTGCAATTGTTGTATAAAACTTATTGGAGAGTTCATCTATTATTTTGCCAACACCAAAAGAATTGGCTGAACTACCAACATTTCTCCATTCTTGTTCTTACTCTAACTCAAACTCATACTATAATTGTTCATCCTTATTTATTTGATAAAATACATGACATTTTCAATACTGATTTTGCAGATGTTCGTACGACTCTTTGTTGATGAAAACCTAGACAGAATTGTGCCGATCTCAAAGCAGCCCAAAGAGAAAATCCAAGCGATCATAGACTCGTGTACAAGGCAGTTCCCAGAGTTCGCCGAGAGAGCTCGCAAAAGGATAAGAACTTATCTCAAGTCCTGCCGAAGGAATAAGCGGACACGGGACTCCAACTGGCCTGAATCGGTAACTAGAAGTTTTAGAATAAGTGAACATTTTTGTAATAAAATTGTAGAAAAAATCCAACCCAACAGATATATTAGACTATTTGATAATATAGAAGTGGGAAATGAGATGAGGGAGAGTTGAGGAGAAACATGGTGATGCATTTAAATAATACTATTTAACATTTTGTTTACCTATGGATCGGCTAAAGATTCTCCATAAAATATCTATTTCATTTACTATTTTTGTGCTATGTATATATACATTAACTCTAAGCCCTCAAAAAAAATTCTTGCTGCCTCACCCTTGTTTGCCTTTGACTATACTAACATCCTGTTAAAAAAAAAAGTAGAGCACAATCCTAGTTAAGTCCAAAAAACCATCCCTTGAAAGTCTTGATACTTTCAAACAATTTCCTCCTTCGATCTGAAGGAAGATATAAGTGTTAAACTCCCATATAAGTAAGTAAATATCACATTTGAAAGATTCAAAGGGACTGTAAACAAGAACAAAAAGGACAATAAGATGAACATGAACATGGAACAATAAGATAGCTTTGAAGCATTTGAACTTAAACCCTGTTTTAATTTAATGTGTTAGATACACGGATGATTTAGTGGTAAAAGCAAAGAAGCAAGAATCATATTCCACAATCAACACATTACCAAGTGGTTCGCAGCCTCTCTTAGTACGCGCAAGCAGTCTGGGCGCGCGGTTCCTTGTCCACTTGACGTCCTGTATACATTACATTTAACACTGTTTATAGTTCTATGCATTTAACCCACCCCCTCCACCTCGCCCAGCCACGAAGACAGCTGAACAACCCCAGAGCTGTGTGGTCTAGATGTTTTTGGAAATGAGTAATAAACACACCCCCCTACACCTTGGGCCATAGCGTGGCCGCGCGCCCAGACTAAATGTGACTACTGTACTCTCTACCTATTTACAAAACAAGAAGAAGTCTTTCAAGTGAACAGAACTTTTGGGGAACACGCAGTACGATAATTATTATTGTGTTGCTATCTAGAATCGTCCGACGCCTGCGCACCTGACCTCAGTACAGGCGGAGCAAATATTGGCCCAAGCTTGTGAGAATGAGAGCCACAACGCTAAGAGGATGAGGTTGGGACTGGAGCCAGTCAGTCAACCCCCACCAGTCATCCCGGGGGTAAGTGTAGTCGATGTCAGCTTTTGATTATTGAATGAAGTAGACATTCCAATCTCATATTAACCCTTCAAGACCATGGTACGAGTGCAGCTTGTCACAGCATTTTATGTCTTTCTGCTAAACCACTGGCGCATAGTAGTCGAATCTCACCTACGATTTTTGAGCGCAAATGCAGTCTTTAGTAGCACTTGGCCAGCCTCGTCTTGCACTAAAGTTTGGTCATTAATTGTAAATGTCAATGTTTTGACTCTGAAGTATACAGGTTTGGTACATATAACAAGCAATACATATTAAGCTAATGTGTAGCTTAGCGGTTTTGGAGGGCCCATAGTGTGTGGCGAGGATGGAAGTAGACACCCTCAGTGGTAAAGCTGAACTTTTACAATATCACAGGCAATATAAACATTTAATTATTGCTTTTATATTTGTTGAATTTGGAGTTATTGTGTGGAAGTGCATATCCCACAAAAGATATAAAAGGAAATAGCCAGGGCCGTACTACCCTAATGGCGGACATGGCATTTGCCGGGGGCCTCGGCCTAGGAGTTGGCCTCACTTGGGGCCTAAAATTGTATTTCTTGATCGCCACTGCAGGAGACGAGACAATGATGATGATGTCTACACGGCCGAGGGAGATATCCATGATTTTGCCACTATTGCGCAAATGACGATCATGTTATCGAGACTGCGGGATACGGAGATGACTTTTACATGGCCGTAGGAGATGTTCATGATTTTGCCACTATCGCTTAAGACGACATTCACGTTTTCGATACCGCAGAATACCAAAATGACATTTACATGGCCGCATGAGATGTTCATGATTTCGCCGTTATCGCGTAAGACGACTATCACGTTTTTGTAACAGCGGGAGACAATGATGGTGTCTATTTCTCCGTGGCCCCATGAGTCGTTCATGATTCCGCCGCAAATGGAGGAAACGAAGATGACGTCTCAGCACCGGTGCAAGATGCTAACTATTTCTCCGTGGCCATAGGAGATTTTAATGTTTATAGTCCGTGAGGTTGGCGAAAGACTCTGAGCGATAAACGTCCCTTCCACCAACGCACGCGCACTCGCAAGCAAGGCCCTACTTACCCCACGGTGCGTGGACCTATATGTGTGTGTGTAGGTGTGTCTCTGTGTGTGTGAGGACTGTAATCCCTTAGAGTCCTTCGCCTACCTCACAGACTATAATATAGTGTAGTACGGTAGCCAGTTTTGTAAACAAATGCACGTAGTTATACTTTTTAAGCCATTTTTTTTTTTTACCAAACAAAACTGAAAATTACAACTTATCGCAAACTATTGCAACTGGTAAAGTAACATCAAGTACCATAGTTTCAAAATTTACAAAGAAAGCTGAATATTTTAGTATCACAAGCAATATTGGTTCCACCTGGTCCATACAGAAGGAATGTCTACTTCAGTATGCAAAAGTCAATATGGCGTTGCTCTGTCTTTGGTACTAAACAATAATCAGAGATTTTTACAGTTTATTGGTGGGGGTGAGTTTTGTAAGTACTATATGGACACTTCATCAAAAAAAGTAAAAAGTTTACATGACAAAATTCAAATCTAGAATGTGATCCCAACATCAAGTGAGTTAGGTAGTGAATAATCCCAAAACATGTTTATATTATATTTATGTACTTCTGATATACCTATGCAAGCATTCATTTGTTTAACTATGAAAATAAATAATATTTAGTTCACCATCAACACTATTACATCTTTACAGAGTGAAACGCCTCCAAGTCGGCCTGCTCACGAGTCGTTCTCCGCAGCAAACCTTGCATCCAGTGCTGCGAACCAATCAGAGAGCAAGCTGTCACATCAACATCAACATCCGATACACCTCAACAACAACAAACCCGACAGTCCGAACCTGGCCAAAGTGTCGGAACCTACGCCTGCGCCAGCTATCAGGTAAAAACATATCCTTACACTCATATAGTTGGGTAGTAGAATAGATGTAGTGCTCGCCTAGTAATCAGTAGTTAGTCTCCTATCGTGAGAAAATTCAAAATCTTTTTAAACGTTGGAAACTGGACCCAGCTAAACAAATGCAGCTGTCCAGCTGTTCATTATTGGGCTTAAAAAATGATCCTGGCTAAAGATTCAGCTGATCTCAGTCAGCTGTGATATCATCCATTCACTACTCATTGTTCACTTGAAAAATTTTCACTTAAAAATATCACTATAGGCCTATCTATTGATACTCTGCAGAGAGTGTTGCAAAATACATTCATTTTGAGGTCTAATAAGAAATCGTAACTACATACATCAGTGTACACTTGATTATCAAACCTTCAGTTATCCGAACTTCTGTTTTATACAACCCAACGAGTATAATGATATCACGTGCTATGTGAGGTGACTGCATACCGTAGTGAACCGCTGTTCCTGACTGTACATAACTTAGAAAATATACCCCATACTTTAGACGCCTGCACTTATTTGTTATTGGGTGAGGCTCCTAAGTCTTAGTGCAAACAAAAACCTTGACTCAGTGTATTCTACCGTAGACAAATAGAATAAATATAGACTGTCAAAGGAAAGTTCCGGTGCCGACCACTCTAGGAGTGCCGTGTAGTTACGGAGCACACCGCTGCAGGCAAGGAGCGCAGGAGCCGTATGCAACCAGCAGACGCTGCAGCGGTGTGCGCCGTAACTACACGGCAAACCTAGAGGTGGACGCCAGAACTTATGCTAACCGCAGCACAGCTGACGGTCTATATTTATTCTATTTGTCTATGATTCTACTCAGTAGTGGTGTTTTTAAAATGTTGTCAATTTTTAAAATGTAATTATGGATTAGTACGGAAATAAGTTAACCAGTTTTATGTTTACACAATCTAACTTACCAAACTCTGGGATAGGAGGAGTGTGTTCAGTTATGTATTTATGTGTCTATTAAATATATGTAGTATTTCAAAAGTTTTCGGTAAAACTTTTAATTTTTTTAATAAAGTTAAATACTTTGATTTTTTGTGTTATTCAAAATTTTATCTTATCCAGCCAGCCCTGTATCTTTATCTTTACATCTAGTGCTGCCCTGTTCCCTACCATCACACCTATGATCATTGATTATACTCACTATTAAATGTTTGCATTGTGGCTCAATTTAAAGTGCAAGTATTTTACTCCACGATTTTTTTCAAACTTTGAAAATTTTTTTGAACCTTTGATGAGCTTTCAACATTAACTTGATATGTTTCAGTTCTATCTCAAGCAGTCCGCTGAATGGTGCTGCCACGTCAACTGCCCCCAGCGCTCTCTTTAGACCAAACTTTGGACCAGCATTTCAACGAGGAGCGGGACCTCAGCACTTCCCCGGCACTCCACTGTTCCCCACCCCTCCCTTTGGTGCACCCGGAATGATGCACAACGGTAAGATATCCTTCTGATTTTTCAACATGAAAACCATCTGATGTCAAACCTGGACAGGCCCATGAATTAGACAGAAGCTGTTGACAGTTTTATAATTAAAAAGGACTTAAATTGAGTTACAGATTGTACTTAAACAAAATAATGTGTTATTTCATTTTTTATACTTGTTATGCTTATTATTACGTGTACACTTAGCTTAATCACACCAAACTGGTAGGACAACCATAACAGACCAAAAAGATAAAATAGACTTACATTTTTAACGGCTCAGTAAACTATCTTACATCTAGCCTATTTTACATAGATTGTTTAATTATTTTTGTTACCTTCTAATATTTGCTTCTCTCAAGTGATTCAAAGAATCTTATGTATGATCTTGTTCACAAAAAAAAAAAAAAAAAACAATGGATATTCCTAAGGCTTGGGCATCCATGAGATGCATAGGGACTAAATATTGATGATATAGGTGAGTCGGTGGCTCAGTAAGTAAGTAGCATCACGGACGTCGGGCCCAAGACAGCAATGTCGTGGGTTCGGATCCTGGTCACTGTCGCAAACATTTGATCAGTACCACCTTTGTACAGTACCGGCTCACCCCTTGCTTTGCTGGATACGATCCACGCACAGGCAGTTAGTCTATGTGGACCCGCAAATGCAAGGTAAAAAGAGGCTGCCAACCTGTAAAAAAAATCTTATTAACTAAATTAGATTTGATGGTCCTATACATATTAGACGTATGATTTTATCCAAAGTTACAACAATGGGTTTTCCGTAGGGCCTACAGACCTGAGCATGAAACCCTCCAAGCCGTTGCTGAGTCACAAGCTGAGTCCGCAGGAGATGGCTGCGGTCAGACAACTCATCACGGGCTACAGAGAGTCCGCAGCGTTCCTGCTGCGGTCCGCAGAAGAGTTGGAGCAATTGCTGCTGCAGCAACCGTAACATTCGGTTTTCCCCTTCCTCTACTAAGCTGCGGAGAGCTGGTTGAGGCTGGGGTACAAGAGACTCTTACGGCGGGTGCTGACTAGTGGTGTTTCTGAAGCTGTATCTTACAGTGGCTTCAAATGGCTAAAATATTGAAAGTGTTGGGAAAACCAACAACTAACTAGGGGGTTTTGTGCCCCCTTTAATTGGAATTCAGGGATTTATGGTACTGAAAACTACACGGCTGTCTTTTGACATGGGGTTTAAATTTAAATTGGTTAAATAGTTAGTTAATCTTTGACTGGAACAGGGCTTTAATTTCTTCATTACTTTTATTTATTACCGCAATCCTCCACCTCTAGGCGTCATAAGTTTTTTTTTATTTTCTGTTTTACAATATCTTGACTTAACTGTCCTAAGCAAATTTATCTGTATTTTTGTTTAAATTGAATTACCAAAAATCACGTGATTAATGATAAACACTAATTCTACACTAAGTCATAAACACTAAACAATTAACCCATTGGGGAAGGAATTAATCCGCTACCTGCAGCACCCTCGGGCAGCAATTAATTTTACCAAATTAGTAGACTTTTACTCTAACTGCTATAGAAAGAAAACCTTAGGTAATAAATTAATAATTCTTTCACCATTTTGTTCACAGTAAAATTGTCTACAGAAAAGTGTTAATTGGATAGTCAAAGTTCAAAAAAAATATATATATATATATATAAAGATTATAAAAATAAAAATTTTAAAAACAATATTTTGAAAGTAAACTTGATATACAAATTCCAAGATGAATCCAGACACCAAATAACACTACTATTATAAAGGTCAATCGATTCCCTACGTAGAAAAATCAAAAGTTGTGTACTTTTATAAGTAATAACATTTTTAAAAAAATTGTTTGTTTACCTTACCGCAGCTGATTTTTGGTGATATGTGGTTTCCATAGCAACACAAAATTGTTTGTTATTCGCTAAAATAAATGAGTAAATACGCAAATCAAGAAGCAAGATATTTATAAACATTATAATAGTAAGAAGAAACAAAAAGAGCAAAAAATAATAATAACTAAATAACAAATGGCGCTGCCTAGCGGTGACACGAGCAGCTCTCGTAAGTCGGCCTCCGGGCCTGCAGCGGCCGTACGAGTAACGCTCGTAAGTCGGCGCCAATGGGTTAAGATAAACACTAAGTTAATATAAGACTTCTGTCCTAAGATATCCGTAAACAATGTAGGGCTTAAATAAATCTGAGTTAGAATTTTGTAAAGCTTACAGGCCTATATAAATATAAATATGATTCATTAAATAAAAGTTAATTAAGTTACCAACCTAAGTTACAGAACGGTGCTAACACTTTCTAACGTGACACAAAGTAAATTAATTTAAGAAAAACTTGACTTATTGTTGATCAAATAAAATTGTGTGGGTAGGTAAGTGTAAAATAATGTTGAATTTTCATTACTAATTGTGGCAAATCAAAATGAAATATCAATTAGAAGAAGGGTAGATTTAAAATTAAACCCTGTATAACACATATTATGAGATTTGAATTTTGTTAATTTGCAAGCTTAAGATAAACCTCTTTAATCCTTGAATGCCTTGATCTGCAATAAATTGGCCATCCTCTTGCTGTATTTCTGTTAAACTTTATAATAATATAGTTGGACAAAAAAAACCAAATATATGCAATTTTGAAATTTCCAGTGGATTTAGGTTGTTGTCCAAATTTACTCTTAAAAATATATTCTTAATATAAAAAAGTTATAAAAAGATAATAATTATTCCAAGGTTAATTTTTTCAATGGCATTGTAAGATAAATCGTTTAAGAGTTTACTTTTTACAGAGGCGACTAAAATATTTAATGAGTTCTCAAACTAAAACTTATTTCTAGGAGGCTTTACTTATTACTTTAGAGTTTGAAACATAGAGATTCTTTAATTGACTATATTCTACTATTATAATTTAGTAATTCAAAGTTTCTAAAACAACACTTGATAGAGCAAAATTATTGAAAACCTAAACAATATCTATTTTTATATTGTTACTTAACTGTAAACCATCTAAAACTTTAAAAATGTATCTTAAATTTAGACTTAGACAACTTTTGTATCACATACTATTTCATGACATAAACTTAATCCCTTTTTGGAATGTTCAGTTTCAAAACTACATTTTGAGGTTATCATGGTAAAAACTATCATCATTTATCAATCAATCGACTGTTCAAATATATTCCGATATCATTAAAAACAGTACTATGCTTATCAATAAACAACAAACACAAACAACAATAAATCAATTGAAATCGATATACCGGTTGAAAATGTTTATGTTTTTGATTCGTCAACAGAAATGGAGTTTACCTGTCCCTGTTTAAAAAATGAATTCTCTTGCCATAATTTATACAGGATGCTCTGAAACACAACCCCCTGCAAACAACATGCTCATTTAAGGTCACTGTCAAGATACTAGTAATTTAAAGTCAGCACCAGAACTTCACCGATGAAAACAAATGACAACCAAACAAACTTTAACGGAAGACAACACCAAAAGACTGTTAGTAACTGAATTAAGTGTACATTTCAATAAACAAGCACAGATATGTTTTTTGCACAAACGATTTTCATGTATTCGTTTACGTTGTGTGTTTTGTTCCAGTATTACCCTTATGTTATGTTTTACGGGAGTGTGTACGCTCTTTGTTGATTTTGTTATAGAATTTATTGCTATTTTGTAATTTTTTAGTGTTCACAATAAAATCAAAAGGTAGTTGTATCGGATGAATGTTTTATTATAAATCTTCGTGTTCCCTGTTTTATCGGAAGTTAGAATGTTTTAAAATGTCTAGAACAGTCGCAACATGTAATGGAAGTTTCAATAATATGTATTTCCTTCAGTCAACAGTTTTGACTTTTGGTTTTATTAGCTTATATCTGGAGGATCCAAAATTAGTTTTCATTTTAAGCTTTGAAAACTAAACTATGCTTTTTGTTTCACTTAAAATGGGTTGTGTTCTGTTTACTATATCACGTTTGTTTAACTTATACTCATACAACTATCATTATTTTAAACTAGTTAATTTTTAATTCATTAGTACTCTAATAGTTGAATATTTTATCAAAACTACAAATAAATTCCCTTAAAAGTAAATTAGAATGATATCCTGTGAAAAAATAGTAAGGAGCTGTATTATTTCATTAATTCACAGGCCAAACATTTCTTATTTTTTCACTGTACTGTATTGTGTACTTTAAAATTGAATTCAAACTGAGTACTGAGTTTTGATTAGTAAGGTTACTAATATTAAATTGATCAGCAATAATTTTGAAGGCATTTAGGAGGTTATGTTTTTATTTTATTTTGTGATACATCTTATTTATTGACATGTACAAGTATTTAGTATTCAAATATTATAAAATTTTTCTCAATGGTCAACCAATTAAAAACTAATTTTGATAAAAAACAACTGAGTTGAAAAGTAAAAAATATTGTTTTATTTTTACATTAATATTTACGATCTTAATTGAGTCAATCACCAACTTTATTTTAGTTGGCTCCTTAAAACAATTTAACTTTAAAATTTTCAATTAAAAGTAATTCTGACAATAGCCATACAAGCGTTTCAACAATAACTTCCTATTTGCCTTCAAAACTATCTCTGAAAAAAAATATTACTAAAACGATAGTGTTAAAAATACTACAGTAAATCAAAGCAGGAGGTAACTTAGAAATTTTACTAATGAAATTATGTTTTACCAACATCAATATGTTCCTAAAGTAAAACTGTTTTTTATAAAAATTCAATATCAGTGTATAGCTAGTTCAATAGTTTTATAAATTTTGAATACAATACTAAAAAACATTTTATGCAACATATTTTACTGGAGCTTTCATATACTGTAATTAGAAACAAATCATATCTGTAAACTTGAACAAATTATGGGCATTATGTTTCCAGCTTTTCATTCTGTTAGAATTTCATCTTATGACACTGAACCAGAGTAATTTATCAATATTAACAATTAAAGTAATTTTTCTAGTGTCCAATTGTACTAAGAAAACTAAGTATAACCGTAAATAAGTCTTATACAAGTTAACTTCCTATTGTTAAAAATGAAATGTGCTTTTACCAAAAGTTCCTGTAGTATCTTGTTTCTATTGTGGGTCATGGAACGTTTGCTCATTTTTAAATAAAATTAAATCACATTGAAATACTTTAAGACAGGAATTTACTTACTAGTTAACTAGACAAGAACCTGTGTGTGAAAAAACTACAAGTTAGCAAACTGTTATTAAAAAATCTTACGGATTAAGTTAATCTAAAGTTTTTCTAGACCAATAGATGTGTGTTTTATCAAACATTGACACCTTGTTAAACCAACTTCAAATGTAAATACTGTAATATTCGTCGGTTTGAGCCGCCCGGGACCACGCGGGATACTGTCTATTCAATGTATAAACATCCGTAGCGACAGACTTTATTGTAAATAAGATATATGAACAGGGTTTGCCGCGAGTCGTTCCCTACTTGAGTGTTCTCAGTGTTTATAGATTATAAATATTATATATTGTTCTAACTGTATTTTGAAATATATATTGACTTCTCTTTAAATGTATAAATGTGTTGCTTTATTTCTCCTTGTATGGGTGCATTATGTTCATGAGGTAAGGGTTGTTTTTTTTTTCTAACAATTGAATTTTGGTAAGGGAAATCTCACTACAGAAGGGTTGTTTACGTTACTGAGATATGTAAAGAAAAGAAAATCTGACACGTCCACTGTATTTTTTAATTTGACATAAGACCTCACTTTATGGGCTAGCTGGGTAATAGCCCAAAGCTCTAAATATTAGAGATGCCAATTTATAAAAAATGTGCTTGTACAGAATTGTTTTAATTAGTTCGCTAAAAGTCAAATAAAACAGTTTTGATAATTAATAACGTCCAAAAAGTATCAAAACTCATTTTCAGCTACTTATCAAACGACAAATTCAAAGACATCCAAATTTGTTGAGGGAGTGAAAACAGAGTGATAGAGGAATAGCTAAAACAGGTCAAATATTAACGTCAATGCCTCTTAGAAAAAGAAATTCAAATCTCTAAATCTTTTGATTACAAAACCTTTTATCAGATGATATTAAACCATGAATGGAAAATGGTGAACCAGCCACCTCTGGCCCTAATCCACATATTGAAATTTGGTTAGGTTATGTTAAGTTAGATACCTATATAAATATGGCCCCTGAATTTATGACCAGTGGCCGGGACCCCTACACTACTCAAAAGTAGCTTGCAAATGGCTTTGCAATTAAAATTCTCATTGTTTCATTTTATCAAACCAGTTTTAAAATTTATCGTTAGAATGCCTGATTCACTAATTGTGATATCACAGACAAATATTACGAGTAATTAATTACAGTACTTCAATTACGAAATTTGATACTATCAACCTTATTCCTTTCTAAAAAAATTCTTCTTGAAAAAAAAAACAATTAAAACATATTACTTAATTTAGTCAGTATTTTAGCAAAAGAACTATCAAAGATATATTAGGTTTTTATAACTATACATAGTATATCCATATAGTTCATAATAATAAACATCAAAACACTCTCTACACTAAAGAAACCTGAATTAATCGGTCTTCAACTAATAATCTAGACTATAGATATAAATCTGTAAATAAGTGCATTCATATAAAATCCATTTGGCGTGGTTAACTTTTAAAAGTAGCACAGTTATTTTTAAAATACGGTTTTACCGCAATAGTATTCTTACCATCACCTACCGCCAATAACGGGTAATAGCATAACTAAAAGCACTTTGTAGTTCCTCCAATCCACAACAGGTAGCGCAGCGCTGGTAACAGCTCTGTCCGTAAGCAAGTAAGCTAACTAACTACAGGGGATATTGGTACCGCTCGTTTGGAATAAGTGAATATGCAGTAAAGTAAAATGCGTTTGAAAACTATTAACATTAACAATAGCTGTCTCTAGACCTGGCGAGGAAGATGATCAGGCTATAAAGCCTGTCTTAAAACAAAAGTTTAAACATACATACAATAATATTGATAATAATAGAGTACCTATCTGCAGCTATTAGAAAGTATCAAAAGCACCCCGCCTTAGCAAACTAAGCGAATAAAACAAAAATCACTTGACTGAATAGTCGGAAAAATATTTCATTCAATATGTAATAATATATTTCATCTGGATGTACTCTCTATTCAAATAAAATTATGTTTATTGAGTACTGTTCTTAGAATTGCTGCTACAGGGAAGATATTATTGAGTGTATTTTAGTGGAATTACAAAAGCTTAGTAAGCAATGAATATATTTTCTCCAAATCTAATAACAATATATCCAACAAACATGTTAACTACGGCAGTTTATTATTCTCCTTATAATAACTTGTTTTATGTTTATTTTTTCTCTTTTTCATTTTTTTTACCATTGAGCCAAAAACAACTACTCTTCAATATACTAAATTACTACTTTCTGTACTAACTTAAACAAGTGAATTCATTCTTATATACAGTTATTTTCAAATGGGATGTATCTTTAATTTTTATTTAGGTGTATAAAACTGTAAAGCTCTTTTGTTAGTAATATCCCATATAACAATGCTCTTCCAAACATTTAATGACTGACGAAGTACCTAATGCCTGTTAAAAGTAAAAATTCAGTTTACTGGGTTTGTTTAAATACATTATTAATAAACAGATTTGATTAATTAAATTGGAATAAATTGATTTGATTAATTAAATTCGGGGCCCTTTTTAATTTGGTATTGATTTTCTTGTTATTTACCTCATTAGAGAAGTAATTTATTTGCCTAATAATAGCTAATCTAATCTTTGTTCTATTAAAATATGAATAAATTTTAAATTAATAAAAACGTATTATTATCACTTATAATTGAATTATAATTTTAGGTATCTCTGTGTCTTTAACATTTGCAAAGTTTCGTACAAGTACAAATTTACATTGTCAGTTTTGATAAACATAATGGGCAACTTAGAATACTGTCCCTTGTACAAATACTTTTCAAAAATATCACGTTTCATCTAAGCAACTTAAATTTCAAAAAATTACTGAACAATAGCCACGTATAGTCAAACACTGAGTTGGACTACAAATAAACATAGGTCGTTTCATTTCAGACAACAAATGCTGAGGTTAGGTAACCTAGGCATAGGGAATAGAAGAGAGAGAGAGAGAGAGAGGGGGAGAGAGAGAGAGAGAGAGAGACCCTACAGACTGATAAACGACCCAGTGAGTATTTTTTTACACCCCAGGTGTGCTGCTATGGGGGAGGATGGCGCGTGCTGGGTTTTTACACCTGGTCATCTTCCCTACTCACACACAGACACACATACATGTATTGAGGCCTACGCATCACGCGTTTCCCGCGTTTTCCCCGGCTAATTTAAAACTGAGTTCGTACGCAACCTACGTCTTAGGTCTTACATTTAAACACCCATTCTCTTGTTGTTGCATTGAGAGGTGGATGTAATTGTCTGTATGCACGATTAGGTAGCTTACAAAAAGTAATTTTCAAGTAAAAAATCAACATTTTTTACCAAATTAGGCGAGTTAAATGATTTTCATTTGTGGTGTTAAATATGAAAGATAAATCATTAGAAAAAAAATCAACTTCCTCGAGAAACTACTTAAGACTCTTTAATACTGAACATGTTTAAATATTAATTAACATATAATATTAATTAACAGGAAATGAATAAAGTAGTTTTGAATTGAATTGAATTGAATGAATTCAAATCATAATAATTGATTTTGATAATTATTGCATAAGGTGAGTTCAATTAATTTTGATTATTATTACCTTTGAACGATCAACTATGACGGAATTCTTATTAGATTAAGGTACAGTATTAATAGTTAGTTTATAGGTGGTTTTACATATACCTATTTAAAGTACACTTACATTAATTCTTTAATAATGGTTTACATACCTTCAGTCATGTAGCTCAAAATAAGTGGATTTCTGCAACTTAGGTTTCAGCACACAGAAATCTACTTATTTAGAAACTGAACCACTATCGGTTCCTAACCAGTTCAGGGAAATTTCCACCTATCAATATGTAAAAAATATTAGTTCTTTAAAAAGAAGAATTTTATGTCTATAAATGCATGCTAAATAAGATCCAATTGATCAATTTATTTGCTTACGAACTATTAAATCGATAGTCTAGCTCTAGCACTTTGTTTGTAACTTACAGAAATCCTAAAACCAAAGACACCATTGTAAACATAACAATAACCCCACCGCAGCAAACCTGCAGTCTAAGCGAATTTCCATTTGCCTGATTGGATTTACACTAAAATGTCTCCTTTAAAATATCACATTTATTCCCTATTTTAGTAGAATTAGTGAATACTTAGGTTTGCTGCAACAGGGAGGGTAAAAGTGTTTTTTTTGTGTTAATAGTTTAGTAACAAATAAATACATTTCCCAAATTTGATCAAAATATGTTCATAAACAAGCAAACTACAACAGTTTAATTATTATCCATACGGATAACATGAGAATTTTAAATTTACAATTTTTTTTTTGAATTTTCCCCGTAACCATTAGGCGCATAACAACGCTTCAATATACGAAATTATTTGTTTTTTAAGCTCTACAAAATGGTTTGTAAATAAATTGCTAAATTTTATGTTTTTTTTTGTTGTCAAAAATTGTGTTTTTGGCCTCTAGGGACCTCAAAACGAAAAAGTAAATCGGTCCCGGTTCCAGGTCTCACCTTGAGTACTACGGTAATAGCTTATTCCTATATGGGAAATTCGCAAAAATTAAATGCTGAGTATGAAATCCCGAGATAAAACGTATTTAAACGTCCATCCGTCCAAACTATAAACTATAAGTTTACTGTGTTCCAAGCGGTTGATTTCAGCCTCAGCCTCACGTATCCTTGCAGATCCTGACGGTGTGGGAGTCAGAGGGGGGGGGAAGGATCAGGACCTGATGAGAAGGGGGGGGGGTAGGACTCAGGACAACTTCAACTCAGCACTCACAGTCTGTCTGTGCTGTTGTCGTAGTCGTGGTGTGAAGTGTTGTCGCGAAAACTCTTGGATAGTCTAACCACCACATGTGAGTATACCTTTTGATCAAAATATTTTAAAATATCAAACCATTTTCTAAGTTTTGACGAGTTTCTAGTAGAGTTTTAAGCCGCGATCGCGCAGACCGCCAACAGATTGTCGCGTAACCTTCAAAGTGTTGCAATATGTTTACGACCGGTTGCGATATCTGTATAACTTTCATAACTTGGACTGGGTTTGTTTAATTTTTTTCTTTGTAAGGTGTAGTTTGTTGGTGAGCTCCTGATAACAACCTGATGTAAACAAAGCTGAATTGTTTGGTTAAACAATATTGTTTGGTTTAAACAAAGATGACAAGTAAACAAGGATTGTAAACACAAGATGAAGCTGTAATAAATCATTTCCTACTTTGCAAAGTGAGATGAATATAGACGAATTTACACAAATCTATATTGCTTAAGATGTTGTATTGCTTTCTTTGAAATTATTCGTGATTGGAAATAATAATAGATGTTGATAGATGGGCAAACAAATATTACACCCTGTGTCATAGGATTTAATTACTATATTTCACACCAGGGGTAAACATGATTAAGTTTATTTAAATTTTGTATTGTTGTTGTACAGTATTTTGAGTGAAGATATCGGAACCGGTTGATCGATACTCCAGAAATTTTGTATGGTTCTTAGTTCTTACCATAATAGGATTTAGATTTAGACAATTAATAAATCCTCGTGTAAACGAGAAAAAGAATAGTTTGATTAAAACAAAAGGTGTAATTAAACAGGATAATAACACACTAAGAGGATGCTGTGATAAATGATTTCATCCATAAGACTAGGGGGAAATGTGTACTTTATTTTATTTAAATTGTTAATTGGTGTAATTCAAGGCACTCATAAGAAATATACCTAATTCCCAATCAATATACAAGCGATTTTTAACGGAAAAGATATTGCACTAATTTATACATTTTCAAGTAGTTTTTATAGTAAGTATTTCTAAGAAATCAAAATCATAAATGATACTAATTGAATAAAAAATACGACTAAATATATTATTTTGACTTGAAGAGTCTGAAAAAGGCAACAAAAGCTTTTCACTTTGAAAAGTCTAACGCAAACTTCTCAGCCAAGGAAACCACATTCTCATTGAATAAGGGAAGGAATTTAATTCCTACGAACAAGCAATGGCAATTAAAAGAAGAAACAAAAAAGCAAAGAATCAAGAATGTTCAAAATTTAGTGGTATTTTTTGAAAAAAAAACTGTTACAACTCGGTGTGTTTATTTACGTTGCCAACAGTTATTTATGAGAAATGTTTTACCTAATTTAATTTAATTCACGAAAAACAGGGATGTATCAATTTAACCGTTAATTTTTATTCATACACCATACCAGTTTTTGGTAGACCGAGCTGGTCTAGTGGTTAAAGCGCGGGGCTTCAGTCCCTGAGGTCCCGGGTTAAATCCCGTATAATCTAAAATGGATTTTATCTTTTAGTGATAATGCCGCAACCCCTAGGTTTAGCCTGAACGTGAAAAACAATCCCGGGCTCGTGCCTAGCGTCATAGAAAAAAAAACATACCGGTTTTTGATAATCACAAAGATTTTGTGTCACTTTACATTACTGTATGAACAGTATTCAAAAACAACATATGTGTAAACAATACTAGCAATATTTCGATTTACTAAATTTACTTAATACTTCACATTGTAGGTCACAAGTAGATGTAAAACTATATTAAAATACATACCAAGATAACCCTATATATAAATTACGGCTCAAAACCAATCCATGAGAAAATTACGTACACGTTGGCTTAATGTTGAAAATAATATCAGGTGTAAAATATCTTACGCAAACACCACTGGTCAAACTACACGAAACACAGAAAATTGGAAAACGAATTTATGCTAATGAGTAGAGAATGGCAAAACAAACAGTAGAACGGCCTCGACTTAGAACTCAAGACGGCCTTGCCTGATAATTGGTGGTTGCAAGACTCCCAGCTGTTAGCCTTAAATCAGCTGATTAAAACCGCCAACAGCTGTGGACACGGTCCATTGTTGACAAAGACCGCTGAACATAACCAAAATCGCTTGTATGGCAGGAGATTGTAGGTAATTGGTGACTTTTGCGATTGTTTTTTACCTAGATGATTGATAGGTGGAAATAGGACAATTAATTAACACCATATGTTTGTTGTGTCATGGCTGTGGTTGGTAGAAAGTTTCCTTATTTTATGGACATTTTCAATAACATAAACATTGTTAGTGATTATGTAACTGATACGGACATAAACCTACTTATTATTATGTACGTACAAACATTTAAATACAATCACAGGATAAATTGCTAACTTAATTTTAAAATTGTACAAAGTTAAAATACATACTGTATATATTTACGTAAAGCGGGCTTACATTGAATATTTAGTCCTTATCAGAATTAAACAGTTTGTGAAGAAATTTATTGACATTTTAAATTGTAACTTGATCAACATTAACTCAATATAAGGGTAACCTAACCTAACCTAAATTCAAATTATGGTAATAAAAAATAACACTCGCATAGCACGACCATAACACCACAATATAAATGACCGATCTGCAATTAGTACCAATTGTAATTACTTTTATAGTAGTCCTGAAAACTATTAAACAAACCAAAACAATCATCATAATGCAATTAAACTGTGACACTAGGAAAGTAGCAATTAATGTTATAACTCAATAGTTAAATCAAAGTTTTCAAGCGAAGTTTTACAACCTCTCATGCAGGGGTCGTTAAGAATTGTGCCAAAACTTATAAACTCGCTTCCCACCTCGCACTAAAGCTGGTGATGACTATATCAACAGGCGTGGTCGGAATACGTTTACTGACCGTCAACTTGATTATTTTATTCTTCCCACCGACTTGTATACATTATATATTTACGAGCTTTTCATGGTCGGGATAGCAACAATTAGCGAGGAAAAGTGTTAACAGAAATACAGTGTTTTAGAAATAATGGTGCAAAACTAAACAGCTGTTTTCCTGTTTGCGTTGATTAACAACAGCTGTTTATGCCAACTATGAAAAGAACACGTGTGCCTTTTGTGTTTATATGGTTATGTTGTGTTTTAGCTATTTGATTAAGTAAGATATTTGTTTATTGAATGCAATACAAAAAAAGGAAAGACTTTTTATGACTGAGATTGCTTGTACTCAAGATGTTATGACGGTTTAACATATTATTTTATGCAATATAACTTTAATTCTCACTAAGTTAGTATTTAAACGTTCAATACTTTCAGTTGAATATGAAAAGTAAACGCTTGGCATTGAGGTATACGAAGAGATGGATATGGTACTGGAAGTGTCATTGTATTACCCCGATTTCTCATCGTATGTCTGTTCAAAGAGTGTGGTGTCTCACATTTTGATAGCAAGTAGTGCGGACCATTTAGATAGACCATTATAAAATCATTTGTGAATCCTTAGAGATATACAATAACAAAGGTTTTTGTAGCAGCAGCGAAAAGAAGTAGAATTGTTTCTCCGAGGAACAAGGAATGTTTGTTCATAAAAATACAAATCACGTTGAATGTTGTTTGAATCTTGGTTTGTTATTTGTTATTAAAACTTTCAACATAAAGCTATTAAGTTAATGGGATAGAGGATTGTCACTTGTCATTCATTCTTATACTAAAAGATGTTGCCTATTTACCAGCCGAAATAGGTCCGTATAAATCACGACTATTTAAAAACAGCAAAACCGATCTTAATGTAAAAGAAAAAAAGTATCAATAAAATTATAAGGGTTGGGCAACAAAGTTTCCTGGATTATGTTTGATTCATTTTAATTTTAATTTTAACGGTTGCTCATAGTAGCCTAATTTATAAAAAAATGTACTTATATCGTCGAGCTGTGAAATAATAAATGAATGTACCTAAACGATGTTAGCGGATACTAATATCTATGTATTTCATGAGAGAATGGTGATCGAAATCAATTTTACACAAATAATAAAAATATTTTAATCAATACTTTATCTCACGCGTATTAGTTGAATTATAGATAACAAGATGATTATGTATGGCCGAGTCGAAACTAGTAGTTGATTAATAAAATGAATTCAAAAGGTTTCTAGTGTATAATCATGCATTCAATTAGTTGAATATAACATATTGTTGAAAAGAAACCGTCTTCATGTTTACCACGTGTGAATGGTCTCCTGATTATTCCACGTTCACGAGTTTGTGACCCGAATTCACTTATCGTGTGAGAACACAGAAATAAATACACAATACTATATTGTAACCTAACCACTAACATACATTAAAGTGTTCTTATTGAATACTAGAAGTGAGATGGGAAACGGAGAACCGGCCACCACTGGCCCTAATCCGCATATAGAACTTTGGTTAGGTTAGGTTAGGTTAGATTATATAAATATGGCCCTTAATTTACAACCAGTTGCCGGGACCCCTACACTAGAATGAGAAGTTATGATTATAAATTAGTGTAAACAAATCTCTGAATTAAATTGTCCGTTTTTACAATAACTCGAGACCACGTTCAGGGGTCTCTTTAAGAAAACATAAACTAATAATATTATTCTTGAAATTTGTAAACCAGGATTTTGTTTTATAACACAAAATAGTTTGCAAGTTAAACTATGTAAAAAATCAAATATTAGAGTTTGCAGATATGTTTTAAATTAGTTAGTCAACACCAAATTTTGGATAGGTTTGATTTAGTTACTATTTTTTTTTTTTTTGAAATAACAAAGAAATAATTAGAATCATGTTTTCCTTAATTCTGTTGAAATTTCTGATTGATTGTTTCTCTTATCGGAACTAAAAAAGCCTTTTTTTCTGTTGGACTTTAAAATGAATCAATTATTGGTGTTTTCCACTAGAAAGTAACATTTTGGTCATTTCTGCCTTATTAACATTTAATCAAAACTATATAAATATAAGTTACTTATGTAACAAGTTTGTCTCTCGTCTGAAACTCATAATAGTGAAGAGTGGAGTTACACTACCGTAGTAGTTATTTATCAATTATTTCATTAATTACATACGGATACAAGCCACATATAATGAATAAAATTACTATAAATCTCTATAAAATTATTCAAGCAAACAACTCGTTTCAATGTTTCAGTGTTTTGTCTTTATACTATAGCAGTGTGTAAATTTACAAACGTGATAATCTATTATATGACATTTGTAAATAACATAGCACATTATTGGTTAATAAGTAATCTCTGAAGACATAACCGCTAATGTTCACCAAGTTTTCTTCCAAACCTTTGAAGTTTTATGACCCTAATGTTTACCTTACTCTACAAATTAATTATCAACACTTTGCCTTTTTCTGCAAAAGATATTGTAAAATTACAACAAAGCTGTGTAACATAACCAGCTGATGTCAAAATGTAACAACGCTTAAACACACGTACATTTTCTTAATGATACCGAAAGGCGAACGCGAAACAACTGTATTTTAGCACCAAAATAGCCCCATTGCTGCTTAACTCTCGCCCAACCTCCGACATTAGCCAATAATGCCAACATGTGTCTTACCACAAGACATTTGGCAACACTGCCTACTGTCAGGCAACTTTCGAGCTGGGTTGCACTACAATTGTGAGGGATTCATGAACCAACGGGGGATATTAAATAGTGGTTGCTTTATCCGTACTTCGCAACGGGGTGAGGACACAGAAGCGATTAATGGGGTTGATTAAATCCACTTTAAAATAGTTCCATACTCTCCATGTACAGGTAAACCCTATTGTACTGTTCATTTTAATGAACATCTTTGGTTTATGTATTATCAATTAGCCGTGACGCAGAATCAAAACTAATAACTTAAACGAATAAACATAGGAAACTTACAATAAAATATGAACTCAAAAAATGAATGAAAAAATTCAACAAACAATTATAAACAAAAAACAGCGTTTAGAATGCGGTTACGTACATTCCTTTAACTAATCATAGCCCTTAGGAGAGGGTTTACAGAAAAGTAATATTATTTCTAGGAATTTCATATGAAGACCTATCATTATTTGTATTCAAGAATGTCAGGCTTACGGTTTTCTCGTAAGTTCCCTTATGAACGTTGAAGACGTCGTAATAGCTGAAAACACACATTATAACTAAAGCTAAAACTATACATTTTCACAGAGGAAAATTGAATAGTTAATTAAATGATAGATGATTTATCTAGGAAAATTGTAATCAGAGACATTGACTAATCAACAAATGTAGCTTTTAAACAATAATTGTAAAAAATAAAGCACTCCACTATATTAATTTTACAAGTAGTATTTGTGTATGTTAGATAGTTGATGTTAAACCCCTTATACGGTATAAGCAGTTTTTAATATACAAACATAACCGCAAAAAACTAGAGTAAAACACGTAACTCCTTTTTAAATCTTGATAGTATAATGAGTAAAAATATTTTACTAACTATACTACTGTACTACAAACTCACACTTTGCAAGAGAAAATAGAACTAGGTTTCAATCACAATCTGTAAGTGAACATAAACAACTCAACAAATAACATATAAAAATGTCAACGCACTTATAAAATACATTTTAAATAAAACACTAACGGAACTTTTAAGCACAGCATAATCAACGTTGTTACATGGTACAAAACACGCCTGCCTTTGATGTCTTGCGTCTGCCAATAGTCGTCGCCCTTGTCGTAGTTTAATTAGAATCAGCTGATAATTAATCACTCCCGCCAAGACACGTGATCGCCCACATGTTTATCAGTTATCACTTGTAGCCGATCCGTCTTGTCAAATGGAATTGCTTAGCACTTTTCATGTCGTATAACATGTTGGGCTGACACTAATTGTCACTTGGGAGCTCGAATGTTTAATGACCCCAGCAAATGTAGATAGATATGTAGTAAAGTTAGTTTTTCTGAGTTTTTTTTTTAATGAGGAGAGCTTCCTTGAAATTAAGCTGTGGTAAGGCAGTAGGGAATATTCTAGTTGACTTTTACATACTGAAGGAGACGTGCCATCTATATAGACCAGCTGTCACCTATTTTTATTAAAAAATAATACAGTTGAATGAGCCACACACAGACAAAGATACATTCTTAGATAAATTTCTTTTCTTTCGTTTTTTTTATTAGAGATTAGTGGTGTGTCATACGCTGCTATAGCCTACAAGTTGTCTTATCAGTTTTACTCGGTGAAAAAGTTGGTGTATTAGACAGAAATCAGTAAATTTCATCAGCACACTTCGTTGCTGGTTCAATTTAACTATGACAATTTCGATCCAAAAACTAACAAAATAAACATGGGAATGTAACGTCTAGTTGTGTCAATAGTTAAGGTATGCGAAACGAAACTGTCCTATTGAGCCCTCACTATTACTTGTTACCGCAACGAAACCCAGCTGTTCCTGATCATTGGGCTTTAAATAAATGATCCTGACTAATGAAACAGCTGATCTTAGTCAGTCACAAAGCTACACAGATCATCTCACACCATTCTTCACTCATCCTTCACTCACATTTGGGTTAAAATACGCACCTAGGTGGCGTCCCCATCCCAATGATTGACAATTGATAATTGAATTGAAACCTATGCATTCAGATGAGGTAACTGTGAACATTCTGACAATCTTGATATGAGGGGTGTTTCCAAACTTGAATTCAGTCTAAATAGTATTTTCAGTAGAGTAACACTAAGTAAATGTGTTATTAAGTATTTGTGTGTAAAACCTCTATTGCATAATCACCATTTCAAAATTGACTTGGTTTGTTTATGTTTAACTGACAAGCATTGCAATATGGGACAATGATTTCATTATCAATACTCCAATGAGTCTAAACCTAGGACAAATGAATGCTTCAAAAACTAATAAATAACCCTTTAAGCTTTAATTATGCTTACATAACATTTCTGCATTGAAACCAAAAAGTAACATAAGCCTGCAACCCCACTGTACCCAGCATTGTACCGCTATGCTCAGAGACCTGAACGCACGACCGCACCGATGGCGCTGATCTCCGTGGTATATGGCTATGGTTGTGCCTAGACCCGCTAAATATTTCAACCTTGACATTAGCCTGTTGCTGGTTCCGCTGCGTGGCCGTACGATGAACCGACCATCTTCACCGCCTCCAGCTTTGTTTGCCGAATTTCTGTTATTGCTAGCGGTCTTCCGAGACGACCTTTGTGTCCGATGGAATGCTAAGTGGGATGCGTGTGTGATTGTTTGAGCCGAATATAGCTTTACATGTGATGCATTTATCTGTTGAAGTAGTTATATTCTTATGGTTATGGAACTTATAGGATTGTAAACATCGCTGAAGGAAAGTGGATTAAATTGTCAAATAAATTTCGAGTCTACAAGGAAAAGGAACAAAATATGGCATTTGTATAGAACACCTCACATATTAGTTGATATGCGTTCATCTTAAATACAACATCAAGAAAACCCCCTCTTCCTTCCTTGACGAAATAATTTAAACTTTAATCGTCCCTCATTAGTTTCCACTAACACACGCTGAATAATATCCATCATTTCGCCCTTTTCTCAACCTCCTAATACATATTTGAATCATCCAACATCCAATTTCCGTTTTACAATTTTGCATGTTGGCCTGTTCTATTGTGTTCTCATAGTTCAAACTCAACGCTTAATTTGTCTTCTGGCTCACATCCAAGCTACAATCGCATCTTGTTTATCGATCACATTGCAATTTCACTTCCATCGTCAACTTCACTTTTGACCCCAGCTCCAGCTTCTGGGACCATGCCACTTTCACTTCCTTTCCGGTATCCAGTTTTGGTAGATCTATTTCCGGATAGGTTTCCTTACACGGTGCCCTAGAACCGAGATATTGGATTCTTCGCGATTTGTAAACAAGGATGATTATTAAGCCAAATTGTCGTACAAAATGTTTCAACCGTCCCCTGTCCAAACTTATTTTCCATAGGTTATATGCATCAAAAATAATATATTTATATGTGAGAGAAATCGCTGAATTATCTTACCCAATCTTACAAAACCAATGGCTCTAACAAAGTAGAAATATCACCCATTCAATAATCAAGGTAAACCTATTACAATGTAGCCTGTAGACCCCGTTTCGTGTCTCTATGTCGCTGTCCGATCATTCTGATCTGGACCACGGCCCTTTCATATTATTCTACACTCTTATCACCACTAGACACGCATACCTATCAGCTACTGTTTAACAGTCTGGACTTGACTGGACGATCAAGATAACGCAAGGAATTCAATGCTTCTTTACATTTAGATGCAACACATTTGGGAGGTGAACTATGCGTTCTTTTGAGACTTTCGAGCGGTTAAAATAACGTAGGAGGTTGACAAAGAAATCATTTCGTTTATAGCAAATATTTAACACAAATGTAAGTAACATATAGTTTGAGTGATTTTATTTGCAATGTATATAAAATAACATTATTGTGTTATAGTGGTTAGATTTACGTATGATGAAATCTTAAGCAACTAACATTTCAAATTGTAATAAATATGTCATGACTTTTACACATAATGTCATTGGTGTTCATTGCTCTTTCGCTCTTTTGGATTTCCTACCCAATTATTCACAGATAAGTATCTATGATTGCCTAACCCTAATATTTAGGTGTTATTTGACTTGGGGAGCTAAACAGAGATAGACACAATTATTTACCCCGTATTAAGTGGATCTCATCACTTTGGGTAATATTCTATATCAGGGGGGAAAGTGCTCAAAGACCTGATTTTTTGTTATATTTAGATGGTCTTTAGACTATGTGCTGTAGCTTTATAACCTGTGTCCTGTACAAACAAGGAACACCTGTATTTACAATATAAATCAAACACCCTATCCAAAACACTCCATTGTACAAGATTGTATAACATTGCAGTGCTATACATTTTCTTATTTCATCATTAAATCAATCTTTAAGTTACTTGGTGCACCATAAACTGTAAATTTGGTCTCCCTTAACCTCAAGCACTCCAGTAATCTACTGACGTACTACTAGTAAACTCACTTTAATTTAATAAATCTCCGGCACTTCTCAACAAAAACAACAATGGAATACTATGAAAGTTTAGGAAGGTATACGGTTAGCCTATTGAAACACGCACTCCTAAACCCACTACAGGATGACCCATATTTATGTCTGCGCATGCGCAAAAGATCCACGACCCAACACGCCACAGGCTACAGGCTACAGGGTGTGACGAAAGCAAGGAGTGGTAGAGCCTTGCGCCCGTCCTCAAGTTGCAGACGATTTCATCACCGATACTATCCGACCCGACCAAGGCCGGTATGCAAACTGATATAATTGCCGATTACAGCCAGGCTTTAGGAAATTGAATGTGCGAGATTGATTTTATTCTAGTTTTCTGTTTGTTTTGCGATTAGTAAATGTAGTTGAGTGATTGGTGACGTAAATTGTATGCTTAGCAATATGTGAGTGTCCTGAACGCCATATAAAGCACAAGAGAAACTCCCCTATCACTTAGCGTATTAGGTATTACTGTGTGTATCTGAATACGATTTCTGTGTGTGATAAAGCTACAAAATGATTATTTTAGCGAAGAGTCCAACCACATTGCATGATTGGCTAAAGCCAATAGGCCAATGTTTAGTAACCAATCAGGGAAAAAGTCTAAGAATATAGTTGATAAAATATTACCTCACATACTAAAATTAGATCATTTACTAGTTGGTTTGAATTTAATGTAGGATCCCAATTTGGTTGATAATGTTTGATTATATGCCATTTTAGGAAGTGCGTTAGTTTAAACGAACTAGCCATCAACATAATTGTCAATTTTTACAATTATTTAACTCACTGTTCATCAAATTCTATCAAAGCTTTCCGGATAAGAAACTGACTAATCAGCACCGGTATTTTTCAACCATTAGTAATGCTTAAATTAACTCAACAAAGCAGATTTTGACCTATATCATTGCAGGGACCGGATGTGGTCTGTTGACAAATGGACAACATTAAGAGCGTGACCAAATGTACTCAATGGTCCTGAGCAATTATAAGAGTCATGCTCGAATGCTAATGTCTGTGTTACTGGTGATAGAGTGCAAAGAAAGTTAATTGCGGCAGCACCAAACCATGGTTCAATATAGCGGGTGATTACCTGACAAAAAGCTACTGAGAAAGAAACTGCGGAAAACCTTTGATTGAACTGGTCTAGGACCACTTCCCATCTATGAAATAGGTCAAGCAGTGGAGTCTCCCACTACTCGTGGTTTTCATGAGTACTCCATGATGAGTATGTGACTTGAATCGTTTCTAATTCCTTTAGGTAATTTTTTTTGTTTTAAAAATACAAGAATGTAAGTAGCAAATCATCAAATCTAATTTTGGGCTGAAAATCCAAAAATTCCTAAGCAATTATTACTCAAAATATGGCCCTAATACCTATAATTCTCATAGCATCCTTAGTAAGAGAATAAAAAAGCTGTAGGCATTTCCGATCTTAAATATTCTTTTGGCTTCACTGTAAAGTTAGAGTTGTGGTAACAGTGCTCTAAGACATCTAAATTTTTTGAAGTGCATGCGGTAAATGACTTCGAATTGCTAAAATATCATTGTTAGCAATTTATGAGGCAAAAGGTTATTATATCTTAAAAAAGTGGGATAAAAACATCTCTAACATTGCTGATTATGGAAAAAAATGCAAGTATTTAGATTTCTTCATTCATCATAAAGTGGAGTGTACAATCTTGTCGGAAGGAACTTGATAATCTAAACCACAATATCTTACGGTCCTTCGAACGACCTTGAAACTGCTGAAGCATCGAGTCTCCAATTCGCCCCGTATCAGCGCATGCGCACTCCCGCTACCATGTGATTGCGCATGCGCTCTGGTCTACTGGTGCATTGCGCAGTGCTCGGTGCCTCCGACAAACACGTTCTATTTGAATATAAAACGGTTCGCGACTTAATATCTCGAGCCGGAACCGAGGTCGACGTCCGAGGCCAAGGGCAAGCGAGGTAATTAGCTAGTGGTGACAGCGGCTATCTTTATATCTCGGCTCTCGTTACCTCGGCTACAATAACTGTCGGTAATGAACTATGACCTGCGGACGAGCAGTGGATGAGTGGAGTAGCGGACGAGCAGTGGATGAGTGGAGTGGCGGACGAACTGTGGATGACTGGAGAAGCAGATGAACTGTGGATGACTGGAGAAGCAGATGAACTTGTGGATGAGTGGAGTAGAGGACGAGCAGTGGATGAGTGGAGTAGCGGACGAACTGTGGATGAGTGGAGTGGCGGACGAACTGTGGATGAGTAGAGTGGCGGACGAACTGTGGATGAGTGGAGTGGCGGACGAACTGTGGATAACTGGAGAAGCAGATGAACTTGTGGATGAGTGGAGTAGCGGACAAACTTGTGGATGAGTGGTGTAGCGGATGGGCAGTGTATTGTATGAGTGGAGTAACAGACGAGCTTGTGGATGAGTGGAGTAGTGGATGAGCAGTGGATGAGTGGATTAGTGGACGAGCTTGCGGATGAGTGGAGTAGTAGACAACCGGACGAGAGTTAAACTCACCTTTAGAGTATAGGTTATGTTTATTCCGTTGGTCAAGATTGTTTAACAATGGTCGGTAGTTAGTAATGGCAAATAGGTCGATTGGTTGAAAATCCAAAGTTGGATGATCTGTTTTTGTCCTAAGATACTAGGCACGAGACCAGTATTGTTTTTCACATTATACTTACGACTAGACCTAGGGGTTGCGGCATTATCCATTGGTGATTTGGCGGGATTTGAACCCGGGACCTCAGTGACCGAAGTCCCACGCTCTAACCACTAGACCAGCTCGCTCCCCAAAGTCGGATGGTCAATAGGAGTCAATCAATAGTCGAATCAATGCGAATTACCAATGGTCGCCCAACAGTACAAAAGTAGTCAATTAGATGGTTGGTTTTTCAAAACACTGGATTTGTTAGTGATGCTTTAAAATCTTCCTAAAGAGGTAGATTCCTCTAACCCAACAAACATTTTTCAGAGCAACTTTTTTGATTATTTTTAAAACATTTGTTCACTAATTATAATATTATAATTATAATTATAATTGTTGGTAAAACCTAAAACTTATATAATTTGTCACCAGCACTTTCTCAGTAAACTGGCTGACTGTCGATATACAGTAGCTAAACACGTCATGAATAACACTCTCATCATGCAAGTATGTCAAGCACCTTGTCCACTTCTGTGAGATGTTTCGTAGTCATGCTTACAAAAGTTGCGGCATCAGAAAATTCGTAAACTTCTCAAAACTCTCCTGACTACATATTGAGCTGTAGATGCAAAGTTCACCGAGCAAAAATGCCAATGACAAAATAATTTTTCCACACTGTCACGAAGTAAAAAAAAAATATTGAATAAAAGGAAGAAGCCTATAACGAGTGAGGTTTCGATCCTGGTTAGTAAATACCTTTACTTTTATAGTTTTTTTTTGTCGTCAAAAGCTTTTATTTATTTAAAAATACTCGGGCGAACACGACACAGAGGAAATACTTAAAAGTTTTAAGCTCAAAGCTAAAAAGACTTTTCATACCAAGCGAATACACTCTTATTATCCATGTATGACTACCTTTCTTGCTTTCTGAAGCATTCCCATTTTTAAACAAATACAAATACAGGACGAAATGTAATATTTAGGTCTACACTATTTTCCAAACTGCTCCACCAATCCAGAACTCCCGGAAGACCGCTCTGGGGCATGACTCTAATTGAGATTCCGATTATGGGTTATCGGCGAGTACATAATTTATACTTAATACCAAGGTTATTGCTTTACTATATCGATTACCGACTGATACCGTGACTTATGGACTTATCACGGTTGCCGGTTACTGGTTGTTGGTTGTTGGGCGCAGTCGACCGCCGCGGTATGCGCCCGGTAGTTTAGCCTTCTACATTCTACAGTTTTGCAAGGCCGTGTCTCGCCCACTGTCATTTCCCTTGATAACAGTTTGACTTGATCATACATTTGGCTTAGTTTCAGTTGCAGTACTCAAAAAGGGGGCTCGACAAGTATGACGTTTATTCTGTACCGTTTTAGTCAATGACGTTGGGCGTATAAAGGTCTGGCTTACTTTACCACTGGTATCAACTATGACGGTACATTCTGTGACAATGTCCCCAGCCACGCCCGGTCTATGAAACTCCGTATATTATCACAATGAACCATTGTGTGCTGAGCTTGCTACATATCTCCATTGGTAGCGGCTACGGACAATGCTATACCTACGTTCTTCCTACTATAATCTACTTCCAGCTCCTCCCAACGAGTATATTTCCATTTGACTATATACCCTGAATGATGGAACCTGCCACCTGATCTTGTGACCTTAAAACTTTGGCCAGTCCCTAGGTAGACCCGGTCAAGAGACAGGTCCCTTCGTAGAGGCTTATAGCACCGTGTGACTTTTGGTGGAGGGAATTCTTCAAGATAGAAATAAATCTTCAATTGCAGTCCTATTCTTTTTCCTGGTACTTATCTTTAGCATGGTGGATTCCGAACGACTGGGTCTCCACTTTATAATATAGGTAAAACATTTGTAAGCTTCCTGATTAGTACTCGGACCTTAGAGGTAAACGCCTTCCACTCAAATTCAAGACCAGTTGCTCTCCTGTATCTCCACTGACACTTATTTTTGTCCGTAATATGGCTAAGTACAAGGTATTAAGGTACAATAAGTCAAAGGTACAAGTATATCTCGTAGGACTTGGAATCATATTTTTTTAAGTTGAACGTTGTTATTCTTGAACTTCTTCTCTTAATACGTTTATTGTATAGTTGAGTTTTTATTGTTTAACAAAACCAATAATTAAAACGAATAGTGATTTTCAAACGAATACATTTACACTATTAATGACGAATAAAACCAAATCATTGCTTTCTTCAATGCATGGGTACTCATACCAAATTACGTCAACTTTGGAACACAGGCGTAGTTAGTAGCTCTGTACAGTGAAAATTGTAACGAAAATACTTGGGTAGAAAGGACGAATCTATGTTTAAATTATGAATCACGACGCACAAGAATTAATAATTGACATTTCGCTTTTACATGGCTCAGAATAATTTAGAGAGAGTTGAAAACGTTTAAAAACTAATAGTGCGGATATTCACAGCGACCAACAACACTCTTGCGTAAAATCGGAAATGTAAATTGATGTCATAAAAGTAAAAGTCACAAACTGTTATTTAGAATCTAGTGGGAATTAATTACGTAAACAGGAGTATATTTAGAAACTATAATTACAAACTATTTTAGATTTTCACGTGCCCACTGAGTTTTGTAACACTATTAATCAAGCAAATTACGAATTATAAAATTCTTCCGGCCCAACCAGCTGAAAAGAGGCGTGGCTCAGGTGGGCAGAGGCGATTAAATGACGTCTTCAAACAGCTGTGATGTGTTGATACTGATACAAACATAGGAAATTGCAATTAAAGTAATTTTTCTTCTGTGTGGAGGACCAGATACTTATTCCCGTGTGTGTGGTAGGACTAATTTATTAGAAAAAATGTATAGACGAAGTGTGTATGAGTTTTCTCAAATATTTTGTTTAAAAAATAAATAAGAGAAGTTTCCCATTTTAATACGAACTACACTACTCAGCTTTAAATTAATTAACTTTTCTTCCAAGAAAACTAATAAATTCAGAATGAAGGATATGGCGATTGATTCAATAGTATTGTTTTTAAGATGATTCCATCAAGTCGTCTTTAGGTTAAAAAATAATTAAGCTTTTTAAATTTACACGATGTGTATCCGAACTGATCCGCGGTCAGAGTATAGTTCTTCAACATTCAAACTGATACTGACATCTGGCAGGTAGTTTGATCCGAGATGCGGTAGCCGCCTATTCCCCGTAGCTTACAGGTAGCTTTAAACACTTTATTCCGTAGCATTTGATTATTACTGCATATTATAAATTCAAAACGTATAAAAACCTAATAGCTTTCAGTTTATATAAATGTACAGTTATGTCCGAGGTTAATTTTAAAACGAAATAATGTTATTACTCAAGTCACGGTCCTGCAAATAATCAAAATGCTTATGATCTATTAAACCGAAACGTGTGTAATTAGACACACATTACACAGTTGATATTATTTCAGCGATAAAATGTTTTTGGCTTGTAATACAACTATTGTTGTAAATAATTAAATGTTTTTGATCATGATATTATTTTAACTATTAAACCCAATTAACCACAACCTAGCAAAGCTCGGTCCCCCGGTACTTGATATAAATCAATCACTAGTTTCTTGGAGGCTGTAAACAGTAAACGTGAGCATGTTGTGACCGTCACGCAGCACGCAACCTGTTATCACGTGACCTGTGTGACCTCTCGGTGACCTATGAACTGTGATCTGTGACCTCTGTCGCAACGTCGAGGACCTTGTACCGCAGCAGTAGCAGCCGACAGACGACCCCTCCGCCCACGTCCAGAATTTCAAATGGAAATCTACGGCGATACCAGTTATTCGCATTTCGTAAAAAAATGCTGTTATTAGAAAGGACAAGGAAAAATTTTCATTTTTGCACTGGCCATTATCATAGTTTTTTTCCTTGTAGAATAGGCCTTATGGTCTTCCCTTGTACTCAGGTACCTTATACAAGTTCAAAACAAGGGAACTTGATAAAGCAGTGGTACAAGTCCTTCTCAAAAGAGTTCCTTATTGTTTATTAAAGTGCACAAAGAATATTTTGACCAACACATCATAGTTAGTATTAATATAGTCTGTACGTATTTCGCGAGTAAAGCTAGAAGACCTAACCGAAGCATTAACCTATGGTAACGCCAGTTAAGCTATTGATGGCCCCTAAAGAGATTTTCGGAAGCTACGTTGACATAAAAGTAACAAAGCTACATCATTTCACTCCATTCTACACTCATCCTTCACTCATATTTGTGTTCAAATACACACATAGGGGGCGTCATTTTATCAATGATTGATAATTGATAAAATTATTGTTAGCTTCGGACAAGTCAATTGGTAGCTTTAGAAGAACCAGTGGGTAACTTTAGCTAAGCTAATCACCATCAGAATAGATGGTAGCTTCAGAAGAGCTAATTGGTAGCTTAAGCTGCTGCGTTCATTGGTAGCTCTAAATAGACACTAAGTGGCTGATCGTCACAAACGCTAGGTGGAAAGTGGGATGAACAATAGTCTATTGACGTGGTGAACTTGGCATGGACACATAGTAATTATCTGTACTGGCGCCGTTGACGCCAAATTATAGTAATGAAAATGGATGCAAATAGTTATACCAACTGTATAAGTAATATCCTTGTATAGTATATCTCTTCTACACCATAATTTAAAAGAACCACCAAAAGTGAGTTTTACACCAAATTCATTATTTTAATTCATAGTAGTTAGTTACATAGTATTTATATTGCTACTTTTACCGAGATGGATATTACTACAATTTGGTAGCTTAAACAAGGCTTTTAAATGTATTAAATGATCCGACTCGAAGGACCAAATTATTATATCATGAAATATGGATTAGGGTTTTGTCAGACTTATCGAGGGCCTTGAATTCAGATTCAAGTTTGATGATGAATTCATTCTGCTTTTTGGTACACTGAAAAATTTACCTTTTTGGAATAAACTGTGTGACATATTTTTCTACTTGACCGACTGTAGTTATCAAAATGTTTGTCTTACAAGGTCCAATGGTAATAATTACAGATTGAATTACATTTTAAATGCTAAACATATTCATTTTTACTAAAGAGAATGGATTATATAGACGATATATTTACAGTATATATCTTTTAATGTAATTTTAACGCATTTCCAAAATTAGTAAAATCGTCGGTGAAATGAATGTAAAAGATGCCATTTTTAGTTCTTAAGGGATATAAAATGCTCTATGTAAGTTTAGACTTGACCTCAAGACGATAACAGGGTTTAAGGTAATTTTCCTAAGAATTCATCTTGGCTACTCAAGTATTGCTCAGTTTAATAGTTCTGGGTGATAGAGGAATCCTTAGTTATTATTGCTGACATGGTGTTTCCATTAACATTAACCTGAGAATAATGCACATTCTTTACAGAACACTCAGTTGAACAAGTTTAAGACAGGTTTAAGACTGATTCTTGCTTTTATTTTGAACGCGTGCAGGAATTCGGGATGAAAATTAGCCACCACGGTGGTTAATTTTGTCGTTTCATTTATTTAGCACTCTTAAAACAAAAAAAAATAATATTCCAACAGAAAAGTTAGTTTTTTTATTCGAAATAGTTGAGTAAATCACAAGCGAACAAAGTATTGTTAAAAAGTTACAATTTCTCGTTCGAATGAATAACATGTAGAAGTTTCGAGTAGGGAGGAACCGATCCTAGAATAAATTGTTGGGAAGTTTTCCCGACTGTATTTCGGGAAGTCCAAATTCAAATGAAGGGATAATCCAATCCAAATTCAAAACGTATCAAAATATCTTTAAAAGGAGGAAAACGTACCTAGTACAAAATAATTGACGTAAGAATGAAAAAAAAACAAAGTAAACTGATTAATTATTAATGAATGCCGCAAGCAAACCGTCATACTATCCCTCTTCTCCCTTATGCAATTCCTTTCTCCCTCATACAATCCCGTTCTCCTTTTTACAATCCCTCTTCTCCCTCATACAATCCCTCTTATCCCTCATACAATCCCTCTTCTCCCTCACATAATCCCTCTTCTCCTTCATACAATTCCTCTTCTCCTTCATACAATATCCACTCTCACTCATATAATTCCTCTTCTCCCTCATACAATCCCTCTTCTTCATCATACAATACCTCTTCTCCCTCACACAATCCCTCTCCTTCCTCATACAATCCCTCTTCTTCCTCACACAATACCTCTTCTCCCTCACATAATCCCTCTCCTTCCTCATACTTCCTCTTCCTCATACTTACTTCCTCTTCTCCCTACACTGTATTATCGGATGAAAACAAAACCAAGGAAACAATTTCGGATCGTCTCTAAAGGCTAGTACTCACTAGGACACCCGGTCGCTTATCAACCGGCGACCTGGTTGACGAGCGACTAAGTTGATGATTGAACGTTTTATTGCTGGGTGGTACACACTAGGATACCTAGCACTTTCAACCAAGCTGGAAATCGATCAAAATTTGGTGGGAATAGACAATTTGTTTTGTTCTGGTTCACGCTTAAGCCTATCAAAGTGTGAACCTAAATGACAACACCATGCCCCCGACGAAGAGGAAATAGCTGCCGAAGTTTTGATTATATTTAAAACTTATGAAGTAGAGAAGAAGAAAGGAATTGTTTAGAAGATTTTGGGTTAAAGGGTGGCTTTAACGTAGAAATAGTTACAGCCACATCGGCCCTCCTACGAGCTTTTCGACTTAAAAATCCTCAGGATTTTAAGAACTATTTACATATTTCAGATGACAGTTTCCGTCATACTAAGCAACCAGTGACACCCGTGACACCTCACATAGAAAAAACACCCCCGTCGCAGCAAACCTGCCGTCTAAGCGAATTTCCATTTGTCCGAATTGATTTTCAATTGATCTATTTAAATAACATTAGGTTTAACGAGTACCTAGGTTTGCTGCTACAAGGAAACTAATAAAGTAGTGTGTTTTTAGTAAAATATTGATAGCTTACTATAAAATAAATAAATTTGCCAAGTTTGATCAAAATATATCCATAAAGAAGCAAACTACAACATTTTACAATATTCTCCATAAGAATAACATGGAAATTTTAAATTAACCATTTTTTTTAGTTTTCTCCGTAACCAATAACCGTACAAAAACACTTTGATATACTGAATTGTTTGTTTTTTTTAAGCTCTTTAAGAAGGTTTAGAGAAAAATTGGGAAATGTTGTGCTTTTAGGGTAAGAAGTGAGAAAAACCAATTTTTACCCCATAAAACCCCCTATAAAACCCTGTTCCCATGGTTCGATCATGCTGGATCGCGAACTCATTCAAGTTTATCCCGCCTTACACCTTCAAACCAAACCAAATTTAATCAAAATCGGATAAAAATTACTCAAGTTATCGTGTTCACGGACACATATATATATATATATAAATCTATATATATATATATATATATAAATTTGAACGAATGGTGTTTTTGGCCTCTGGGGACATTAAAATGAAAAAGTAAATCGGTCCCGGGCCTAAGTCTTACCATGAGACCTACGGTAATAGCTACTTCCCTATAGGGAAATTCGCTAAAAGGACGTCGGATTGAGATTTTAGCATGGTTTTGTTTCGTCAGTTCATTTTTCGTTGTACTGCGCATGCGCTAGCCGTCTTTAGTTGATCAACTTGGTCGCTGAAGCGTACACACTCTAGTTTTTTGAGAAATCTGATTGCCCGGCGATAAAATGGTTGATCGGAAACCCCCAGGTTTTCGATACATGTCCGAAAACCAAAAAGTTGCCTGGCAACCTACAAATCGCCCTCAACCAAATTGACAGACACGTACACACACGGCGATATTTGTGCAATTTGGTCGCTCGTCAACCAGATCGCCGGTTGATAAGCGACCGGGTGTCCTAGTGAGTACTAGCCTTTACCAGCGATTAATCTCCGAAACCCACTCGAGACGTAGGAAGGAAGGAAAGAGCAACCGAGCGAAATTGCTAACATAACGACCAGATTACGCAACTTCCCAAACATCACCTGATTGGGCGAGGCGAGCGACGCGGGGCTGCGGAACAACTACTTGGGGTCACTTGAAAGCTACAAGCTGCAAGTTCCAATATCTCGCTCCGGACGATAGAAAGTGAAACTGGTCCCAGTTATGTATTGTAACACCCGGTGATGTCACATAGGGCGTTCCTACATCTTCGTTCTACATCCAAGACATCTAGGATCAAACAGGGTCAAAAAGTGTGAACTAAAAGGCAAGTAAGAAGTGGTACAGTACTATTAAAGGATATAAATAATTTCATAAATCAGTTGATTAACACTCACATTAAACATTGTACGTCACTATTCGAGTATACCATCACCATCAAATTTCGCTAACGTCAACCACCAACCATAACTACTTTGAAATGACATTTATCATAAAGAACACATCAATGGAGAAGATATGGAAAGTCTTCTTTAGGATAAAGAAAAACAAAAAGTTACCACTGACTGGTTAGTTGTATCTCTAGTCCAGTGAAGAGTGAAAACCATCTAGCATGACATGCATAATGCACGCTCAAAAATCAGTCTTTACAAAATCTGATCACAGACCCTTCATACACTTTTTCTATTCGATTCAGCAAAAGCTGGCTGTACAAATAATGAATGTACTTTCTGACAACCCTAGGAATCCATTCATCATATAAACCATACCTTTCCCGAGATTGGGTATTAATTAAATGATTTGGGTTGAGAAACAAAGTCTACACAAGTCATCTCGCTCCATTCATCACTCATACCCAGGTTTAAATACGCATCATTGTGCTCCTCGGCATTGAAACGCGCATAATAGAAAAATCCTAATAAACTCAAGAATTTAAAAACCCCCGTCTGTCTAAATTACGAATACCAATCAATGACGTCAAGCTACCAATCAGAAACATCAGCAATTGACCAAAATCACTTTTGGGAGAAACGCGCCAGTACTTCAGGAGCAAATTCCCTCTAAGTGTTGCAAGATCCTCCTCGTTTGACTGTAATGGCCCACAGTCGCAGGTCAGTCTCATTATGCGCAATCGCAGTTTGGTTGCGCAGTTGCGCGCTCTATCTGGTTAATTGCTACACCTCCGACCCCGATTGTATTTGGACCACGAGACGCTCATATATTCAACTTATGTCACAATTTTCACGTTTGGTTCCTTGCAACCTTTACCAAAGAGCAGGTAGAATTGGAGGTGTTTTATTTTGTACTCTTTGAGATTAACTATTCTTTGTTCGATTTTATGTGACCTGTATTTGATTAAAGCCTCTTTAATGGCCTCTTTTGGGAGCGAGCTGGTTTGTAGAACGCGGGACTTCGGTCCCTAAGGTCCTGAGTTCAAATCCCGCCAAGTCACCAATGGATTTGATCGAAGTGATAGTGAATCAACCCTTAATGCCTGGCCTGAAGTAGTGTGAACAACGATCCCGGGCTAGAGCGAAGCGTCCTAAAACAAGTATCATTAACTTGAAAAAAGTGTTAATGGTACAATGGTGGACCGCGACAACTTAGTCTGATAGAAACGTAAATCTGAGTGAAGGGGGTCAGTGTAAATTCGGCAAAATTGCATTAATTAACATCATAGGATCATTTTCATATGTAGTATCTAATAAATAATTTTATTGAAAGTAGTCTGTAGAAAATATGATACGTTTTGAAGCTTATTAATGCTAAAAATTAATCTAAGTACTGAAAGTATAAACGTGTTTTTAAACAAGGAATTGCGTTCTAATTTCATATATGTTCCATTTAAGATACACTAAAATTGTGTAAATATATGTAGTATGTTCAACATAATAATGTAAGCATTGTGAAAAATAACTGGCCTACTGGCCTGCAAATTTTGATAGTTTAAAGAACCATCGACCCTGTAACAACCGTAAAGATCGACCTCTGAGCGGTCAGAACACGAATTAGGCAGATTGCAGCCGCTGGACCAATGATCCTTCCTGGGAAGTTACTGAACCAAAACTCTCTTGTAGGCAGAAGAACAATGTTAACACAAAGTTCTTTATGAATGCTAAATGAGAGCTTCGTGTGGATCTTTAATGATATCACTTCTTATATGTGTATCGACCAATTTTCTTGTGTCTTAAAGCTCCTGGACAATCTTCAATGCACCCTATTCTTCCTCTGACGACCCATAACATTTTGATTGTAATTGAGAGCCTCTAGATTTTTTGCCGTTTACGAATTTCCACAAAACGTCCACGAAACTGTTCAAGGTATAAGGAAAAGGGGGAAGTAATGAAATAATTTGAACCTCTCGACCTCGATTATTTAATTTCGGTTGTTCCCTTAACTAGATAAATGTTCTAAGAACTGAGCAAATCGAATAAAACTTAATTTCTCCTGCTGGTCGTAACTGAGCAGATATAATTGAGTTCTTCCGTATTTGAGAAATGCTGGAAATCTGACGATCTCTGTGATTCGGTAAGAAAAAGAAGGCCAAGGAGAAATACGTCACTGCAATGACCCAGTACTGGTATGTAGTGAGCTGGAAGTGACTCAGGAAACTAGTAAAGCTGGTTTCTGTGTATTGGTGATTTTGACGATTGGGTGATGAGAACTTAATTGTGTTTTACGACAGTTCCGATTGTTCCGCTGAAATTGACTTTGATAGCCACTTAGGCAATAATGGAGACTGGACAAGATTCTTTTCCAGATTCTACTCGTTACCATGAAATTTGATCAATTTTTTTCTAATCACACTTTGCTAGATATGTTGCTCGTACCTAAGCGGTTACAGTACTCGTCCTACAATCAAAAGGCTACCGGATCGACCCTGAGAAAAGCTAGTAGCTTTTTGATGGTTCGAAACTGGACCCAGCTGTCCTTGATCATTGGGCTTTAAAAATGATCCTGACTAATAAAACAGCTGACCAAAGCTACACAGATCATCTCATACCATTCTTCACTCATCCTTCGCTCATATTTGAGTTAAAATACGCACATAGGTGGTGTCCCCGTCTCAACTGATAGTGATAGTGATACTAAAAATAAGAAGGTATAGAAATCTAGAATTAGCTATGCTTTCTTAGACAAAGGCCTCAAAATTATCAACCAGATACCATGGTTTGACGGTAGATTGTGATTTCAAATGTTTTGTACGAAACAAAAAATCATGGATAAAGGACAAAGATGAATGCTCAGTGCCTAGATCAAATCCCTAAAATCAGAAAACGAGAACATTCCAAGGACGACCGCTATCTAATCCGTCTTGTAAATGGACCCGGGTGACAAATTACAAACGCAGAACCACCTGCGAGACAAGGAGACTAATTGCAACACGACTAGTAATAAACTGAAAGGGAAGACAAGCGCAAGGATTTCTGCCTGAGTGCTTTGCTCTTTCTCTTTCACTATCAGCGGCGACAACATTGTAACGACAATCTAAATGCGCCAAGTCCCTGTGGTGTAGACTTGGAGAAAATCGAAAGCAAAACTAGAATTACCTTGTAAATTACGCCGAATCTCACTTATGAGAAGATTGCACGTATAACTTTACTTTCGTGAGTCAGGTTTTGATTTCCCAAACATTTTCAAGAGGGGTTAACAAATTGGTTCTTCATTTCTGGTTTCAACTTATTTAACAGTTTCAATAGTTCGCTCCTTTCACTCTACCCGATTTCACCTGTCCGAGTAAAAATCGGACGAGCAAATATCGACCATTGTATGGACCCTTTCACATTACCCGATCACCAATCGTGTCCAATTTTTATCCATAGCAAACAATATCTTCCCCAGAACTGGTTAAGAATCGTGTTCTTGGGGAAGTGGGTGGGGGTCCGGTTTTAAAGCACTCTATAATACAACTTCGATCTCTTTTTTAGTAAGAGAGTGGCCACTACTCATCAAAGTTTGTTCCAAGGCTTAGTAAACAAATGTAACACAACTAGGCCTAAACTAACTCAACCTATCCTATCTTAACCTAACCCAACCAAATCTGATATAACCTAGCACAATGCAAATGTTTACAGTGACAGTCCTCGTCTTGAAAAGACCCTACAACTGAATAAAACAGTATAACGTAACTCAAAGGCAAAATACAATTTACGAACAACATAGACTACCCAATATGTTGCAATCAAATAACCACTATTGTTCAGCGTCTCTTGGACAAAGGTATTGGATTGTTGGATTAATCCAAATCGGTTTTATCGCCGAAGATTGAGTCATAGTCTGTGTATGGAGTTACTGTCGCCGCCCCCGGTATCCGCCATACGCCATACGCCATGTGTCTCACATATTCCCATGTTCTCTAGTTCTGTCCTTGGGTTCATTCGCTATTTACATACGAAGCGTGGCTCGTCTCGTCTTAGTTTTATTGCAATTGAACACCGAACACCGCCTAATACGGGGATATTGAACATCCTAGAGTGGTGAACGTAAAACGGATTTTCTCTCGTGTTGTCATGATAATATTTCAATAGTCTACGATGTTGAGTTGTGTTTGATAACGAAGAACATTGACACTAAGACGTGGATTTATTTTAGGTAGTGTTAATTGTAGCTATTGTAGTTAGTAGTATGTCACTAACTACACAGACGCTAATAGATCGTGTACGGGTGTATCGAAGTTGACTCTATTGTACGGTGCGCGTAGACCCGCTCAGTAGTTTCGATAATATTGTATGAAACTCAATGAAGGGATATTAAGAAAGATAACGCGAATAAAAGAATAGTACTTGCTGGGCTGTTCAGCGACGACCCTTTAGGACTTGTCACTGAAAGAGTTTGAATGGAACAGCTGATTTGTCAGTCGTATTTTATACATTGGAACTTTTCAAATTTTTTCGTAAGGGCTATTCCCGCTCCTTGAAGCTTACAGACCAGTTCACAAGTAGATGGGTCACGAGACAGATTCCATGTTACAGAATATAGCGACAACCTTTTGTTTACATCAATCGATAGACACATCTGGATCCAGGAAAAATCTCACCTGTAACGGAACCAGCGACCTTCAGATTTGACGGCGATTCTTGTAATCACTTAGATGCCCAGATTTTTAATAAGTTGTTTAACTTTGCTAAAAATCAACGCATACAACAATCATTGCAGCGAAGGCGAGAGCTCGACGATCACCCACGAGGAGATTCATCTCGATTCATCCAAGTAGGAGATAAAAAGCGGAGGAAATAGCTTGCAATTACGTCGGTGTTTTAGCATTCCGGGGAAGGAAGAAGAAGAAGGCACATCAGGTTGAGGCCTTGACCTTTCCCCAAGGTCAAGCAAGCTTCGCTCGCTGTGGAAACTATAAAAACGACCGCAAGTCTTCGCCCCGCTTTGTTGGAATTCCTTCAGGGATTTTTTAAACTCTGCTAGATTGCTAACATTTACATTTAAATATCATTGGTGGGTAGTTATTTCTACAATCTTCTACCATCCTTAATGAGAATTAATTTAGTAACTGCCATTAATTTGAAATATATTTGCTGTAATCCGATCCGTCTCAAGTAATCTTCGTATGACGACACGAAGCTCTCATGAAAATTTTAGCAGAAAAGAAGTATCACAAGACCTACAAGATCAGACCTAGACTACAGAATTTCATTACTGAAAGAAGTGATCTACTCCACCAACCGTTGACCACCTTTAAAAGGTTAGTAGATTTTTTGCCACAATGGCGTCATCAGCTAGTAGATGAGAAATTAACTTGTCATCTTTGGTTTCTTCTTTGCCTTTTTGACATTTGACCAGCTGATGAAGCCGTCAATGTGGCAAAACATGTACTAGCCTTCACTTAGAGCTGGCCGACGGTGTGCAAGAGATCAAACCACAGCTTGAGAACTGCATAGGCACCAAACACAAAGATTTGAGAGAAACTCTAGATAAGGAATTTCCACGTTGGCCTAGGAGTATGACGTGATCACCTACTATATTCCACGAAAAAAACAGTTTTCCCATACACAATCTTCATCCAGGAAATTCACAGAGTAACAAATCTTCACAGCTATATTCCCACATACATGATACAATGTAATCCCCAGCGAGTCTGTAGGTTGGCCAATAAAGTGTCTTCGCTGCACCAGGTACACCGTACACCACCCCGCCATCTGCTGGTTAGGCTCACCACTCGCACTGATGTTGTTTTATGGGAAATAAACTCAGTCTGGGCTATGATTTATCTGCTCATTGTTCCTGGAGAAGCAGCGATCTCAAGTCTGCGCGAGGTCGTCTGGTAACAAGGAGTTCTACACCTGCAGTTGAACCAAGATGATATCTAGTTGAACAAGTTGCTCATGTAAGTTTCGTACTTGGTTTGGTGAATTCTTATAAAAAATAATAGAGAACAGATTGCGCGAGGTTGTCTGGTAACAAGGAGTTCTACACCTGCAGTTGATCCAAGACGATATCTAGTTGAACAAGTTGCTCATGTAGGTTTCATACTTGGTTTGGTGAATTCTTATCAAAAATAATAGAGAACAGATTGCGCGAGGTTGTCTGGTAACAAGGAGTTCTACACCTGCAGTTGAACCAAGACGATATCTAGTTGAACAAGTTGCTCATGTAAGTTTCGTACTTGGTTTGGTGAATTCTTATAAAAAATAATAGAGAACAGATTGCGCGAGGTTGTCTGGTAACAAGGAGTTCTACACCTGCAGTTGATCCAAGACGATATCTAGTTGAACAAGTTGCTCATGTAGGTTTCATACTTGGTTTGGTGAATTCCTATCAAACATTCTAGAGAAGACGCGTTTGAGGTATTGCTAAATTACCTCCTAAAGTTAGTCATAGCTTTGAATATGTACTTCAGTATCCAATAGTCTACGGTCATGTGTTAGGACTTTTACTTGTAATAAGTAATGTTTAGGCAAGAGTACAGTGTACTAAAATAGCACTTTTAAGGGAAGCGGTCCAAGCCCAAGTGTTGTGGATGTACCGGGAATCAAATCGTACCTCCCGCACAATGTTGGAAACGTTAGCCACTTGGCCAGCACTTGACCTTTATTCTATTTCATAAATAGAAAATAGATGTTACGGTGCACTTTTTTGGTGGTGATTTAACCAACTATGTGTATATTTGATAGCGGAGAGAGAACTCATGGTTCCAACCAAAATTTGACAATTTTCTCCTCATCTGGGCACCTTCTATACCTGTAGCGTACATTTTTTAAGATTATTGAAAAAAGTAATTGTTGACTAAAACATTTTTTTCTTTCAGATCCCTGCTTTTCGAGGATTTCATTGTAAGTAAAGCATGTCATATTAATTAATTAGTATCATAAACTATGATTTTGTTTATACGATAAAGCTTTTCCTGTTTAGTAAAAACATTGTTGTTGTTCGTCCTAGCAACACACCTACGTGTAAATAAAGAAAAATAATTTCAAAGTAATGTGGTTCTAAGTTCCATTGTTCTCTCATAATAAATCAGTTTATATAATCCGTTTATAGTGACAGGGTTCCTTCATAAAAAGCCTCTTTATTTTATAATGTTCGTGTTTGTATATAGTTTCATCCCAACTTCTTATTTATTCGCTCCTTCTGACACTCCTTCATCCATGTTAATATTTGTTCCCATTTATAGTTTCTTTCTTGTGGAATTTTGATAGAAGAATTAAAATGTAGATTGTTAGTGACCATCGTATACTGTACTATTAACATTTGATAAAAAACACTTTTCTCTTCCCTGTAGAAGTAAAACTAAGTTCTTGTTTAATCTAAATTTTGGTATAGCGAAAAAAATATGACTTAACTAAGGAAATATTTGAGGAAATCCAATGAGACAAATTAGAAATTCACTCAGACTGCTGGTTTGCTGCGGTGGGGGTATTTATTTATTTAACACATTTTTTTAGTAACGTTCCTTACACCGTGATCACTAAAATTAAAAATACGAACGTTATGTGACCTGGGGAGGCGATAATTCATAAAAAGCCTGGGAGACTGCTACTGCAATCGTGGGAATCTGCAACAATTAGCCTTTCAGAGAACCGATGATGGAATGTCGCCATCTTCCAGGAGGAAGTCTGATCACCGGTTATCTGGTCTGGTATCATTCCATTTCATTCCATTCATAGCTGCATTGCGTCAATGAAGAGTTGTGCTGTGAAGTGTTCTTGTTTACAAACATTTACTTGATCACAAGGCCATTCTGCGCCGCTTCTACGTGTTTTTGAGTCAACTACGTGTTAGGAAATGGCTTAAGAAAGCATTTACGGTTACTGCATGTTAACTTAAAATACTTGTTTCATTTATATCAACTATCAATTATTTAATAGGGGAACCCCACTATGTGCGTATTTTAACCCAAATATGAGTGAAGTATGATTGTTTTCTTTACCAACACAACCCATTTCACAAGTTTACAATGATGTTTTGCTGTGTGACTGATAGAGATAGAGAATCTTAAATGTAGGAATCCAACAAAAAACTTACTCTAACAAAACAAGAAATAATAACATTTACAACAAAAATTAACATTCAATTTGACAACATAAGCAGTGAAATTCAAATATCTCATTAATAGATTGTGCGGAGCTGTGTCTGCATAATATCGCATAAACATGGAAGATAAAGCAACTCTTCTTTTAAACTTTAAAATTAAACTAATTAGACTGATTTTGTGAAATCGAAGCACATTTAAACTTTTGTTTGTACCTATTAACCTTGCCTTGGCATTTTACGTTGCCCCCGTGCACACAGTCACCACAAACCCTGTCTAAAAACACAACAGAACAACTAGAGTGTCAAAAAGTCATTCAAGCTCCAAAATTTGAAAAACACAAGACATTTCGCTAGGATTTTAAAATGTGTGACATAACGTGTAAAAGCTTCCCGAGTGAGTTGTCATGAAACGATAACTTCGAGTTTTATAAGCATCGATTTTGTTGGTTAACTTCTATATTTCGAACAAATTAATAATTTGTTTAACTACAGTAGTTTAGGGGAGTTGGGTTAGAAAAGCTCATCATGAAACAATTTGGTATTGATTGGATTCGAAAACAGTCAAGAAGCATTACAGATGCAATCAACGGCTTGTTTACATTTGCTTGTGAACGTTTTATTACGTTCGTCCATTAGTGTTTGTTCTTCTGTATGTTATCTTTCTCTATCAATCTAAGTGATTATTGTACAAACAGGCATGAAGATTTTTCCTGTAAACTTGCTGACAAACTCCTTGAAAACCTAAATTGGCCTATTCCTCATGGTTGGTTCCCTATATATCTGCATAAGGATCTATGTTTCAAACAGTTTGCAAAAGTCTTACAGAAGGAATCTGAACGAATTGTTTGGAAACGTTTAATTTACGTATGTTTATTAATTGTGTCTTCTGTAGGTCAGTTCTGGAAACTAATGTGATAATTCAATGTCTGCAAAATTTAATCCTACAGGATGGTAGATATATTGCTTGGAACGTTCCTTTTTGATTGTCAATTTATTTATTCACACTGTATGGCTTCAAACCACATGGTAAACTACATTAAAAACTCCAAAAGTAATATTCTTGTTGGTAGCCAAACAGTTTACTTTGCGTATTTTATTCGTCCATTGTGTTCTGTATATCAATATATAGTCTGGAAGGTAGTCGACCAGCATCGCTACACAATCGTGTCTCGTAGAGGCAGAGTTTACTGTAGCCTCGCATAACGGAACGTCCGACCTTCGGGCAGGCTGGGATTTGTACCAGGCGAAATGTTATATAGTCGCATGTTGCGCGGCGCATGGCGAGTCGATAAGTAATTCGGAGGAGGTCAACAACCTCCGGTATCTCACGGTTGGATAAAGTCATCATCTCCGGATGAAATGGATGACCATTGGGTCTCAAAGTCTGTGAGGTTAATGATTGTAACTGGACTCCATATTGTTCGTAAATGATCCTGGGGAATCAGTAGGTCTAATTTGAATCAGGTATCCCTGGTTAGCTTAAAGAGTACTTGCCTAACAATCAAAAGGTTGTCAAAAGGTTGCCTGGCAATCTTTAGAAAATCCAGACTCTGTTTGATGTTTTAGAATTGGTTGGAGTTGTACTTGATTGGGCTTCTTATAAAGTGGTCCTGGATAAAACAGCTGCTCCAAGTATGTAATAACGCTGCACAATATATCGCACTCCATCCACTTATTTCACTCATTATAAGTGAATACGTTCAATTGTGTACCCATCTCATGGTAATCCATCCAAATGTTTGTTTAAGCCTCCGCTTCTGTATTCATTCATACTTGTAATTACCATGCCGCACATGATTTGGAATCATTTACTTATGTCTACCGCCAGGTGAGGTAAGGTACAGTCCACTCAAAAACTCGTTTAGGGAAATTGAAATTGCACCGATTGATCGATTAAATAATAAACTTTACAATTATTAAACGTTTTGTACGTCAAATTCACCTTTAAATATATAACAATTAAACAAAGTAATACAAAGTATATTAACAATAAACAGAACACTCGTGTACGCAAAACAGTAGCTATCGGTATATTTTCTGCTGCAAGAATACCTTGCGGGGACTGTAGCGATGTACCAAGGGGGCGGAGGCGGGGGGACGTCGAGGAATGGTCCGAGGAACGGTACAGAACAAGTTGAACGCCCTTCGGAACCCAGACTCGCGCGATCCTCGAGCAAATAAAAGTCCTTGGGTTCGCAGGACCTCGGCAGCTCATCTCCTGTAGTGGGGGAGATGTATTTGAACGATCGGCAACTAGCACAAGACGAAAATAGATCTGCTTCAGGAAAACGACAAATAAATAACTAGTTTACAAGTAGTAAGCATGTACTAGGTGAAAGAGATGTCTAATGCATACGTAAGATTGATCAGAAAGGAGTTTTAACAACGTTATTTCAGTTAAGTTTGGCATGTTTTCACGTTGAACCCAGTGGTGGTAGAAAATATTTAACTCCAAGATTTTAGAATTTTGCTGCCTTAGCGGTTATTGACGTTATATTTGCCATGCTATTGGAAAATGTATGATTTTGAAAGATCGTAGACCAATATATCCTACATTTTTTATCGAACTTGAATTAATAATTGACAAAACCAAAACATTGTGCTTGATTGCAAGAAGTTTACGGATGTTAAAATATTGAATTAGTCATATGTTGCACCCTAAGGTTTTCTTGGTGAAGAGTCTAGGATAACCTCTTTCATTTTGTCGTCTTCTGTAAACGCCCGATATCCAAAACGACCCAAAGCTTTATCTCACTCACCTCACACACAACCCATAGCTCCAAAACTCATCTCCCGCTGTTGGCACGATAATCTCTAGGATAAACACAATCTACGCGAATCTCCACCGGTCGATTAGAGATTAGAGCGAAGTGAGCTGTTAAGTAATAGTCGGTCGTCGCGTCGGATGTATTAATTATAATGGCGATCATATCGCGATAATTTGAGATAATAACAGGAGAATCGCCGCAGACTGAGTGTGAAGGAAACTACAGTCTTCTTGCAAACTACGGCAAACCCTGACCTTGCTGAAAACATGCAATTGTTAGCATTCTCTAATCATATTTATTCTTAATAGATCATTTTTATTTTTGTATTTATATTTATATTTATTTTAGCTAATTTCCCTATAGGGAAGTAGCTATTACCGTAGGTCTCATGGTAAGACTTAGGCCCGGGACCGATTTACTTTTTCATTTTAATGTCCCCAGAGGCCAAAAACACCATTCGTTCAAATTTTTATATATGTATATATATATATATATAGGTATATATATATATAGATTTATATATATATATATATATGTGTCCGTGAACACGATAACTTGAGTAATTTTTATCCGATTTTGATGAAATTTGGTTTGAAGGTGTAAGGCGGGATAAACTTGAATGAGTTCGCGATCCAGCATGATCGGACCATGGGAACAGGGTTTTATGGGGGGTTTTATGGGGTAAAAATTGGTTTTTCTCACTTTTTACCCTCAAAACACAAAATTTCCCAATTTTTCTCTAAACCTTCTTAAAGAGCTTAAAAAAACAAACAATTCAGTATATCAAAGTGTTTTTGTACGGTTATTGGTTACGGATAAAACTAAAAAAATTGTAAATTTAAAATTCCCATGTTATTCTTATGGAGAATATTGTAAAATGTTGTAGTTTGCTTGTTTATGGATATATTTTGATCAAACTTGGCAAATTTATTTATTTTATAGTAAGCTATCAATATTTTACTAAAAACACACTACTTTATTAGTTTCCTTGTAGCAGCAAACCTAGGTACTCGTTAAACCTAATGTTATTTAAATAGATCAATTGAAAATCAATTCGGCCAAATGGAAATTCGCTTAGACGGCAGGTTTGCTGCGGCGGGGGTATTTATAATGCTTATTGGTGGATTGTAAATGTGAAACAAGATTAAATGAAAATAATAATACTCAGGCTAGAGAAAGTATCTCCATCTATTACAAAGAACGCAAAGAAGTAATATTTATATTTATATTAACAACGGTTCGACAACGTATGACATTAGAATAGTGCAATATTGAAAACAATAACAACTGATAACCTATTCCAATAAATAATCTACACTTTATACGATTGTATGAACATCTGATGGTGTCTGTGTGTGTTACTCAATTATGTAAAACTACTGGGCTCAAATATGTAAAGAATATAGCTATCGTTCATACTTAGGACTATTCCCGGTTCTATACTTACTGAAGGCTCGGTTCCTTTGGGTTTCAGAGTTCGCAAGTGAGGTTTTTCAAAGTAAATATTGAATGGTATCCTTGGAAAAAAATGAGGAAACGATGTTTACATTTGCTTCGATATTGCAATTTAATGAAGCAGAACTGTCAACTGAAACTACTTTACCATTTGTTAAGGAGGCTAATCATCGTCTACCCCAGAGAAGGCGATGCAAATATATGTCAACCCCACGAAGAACGAATACTCTGCTAATACTTAAAACGATAAATGATCATAAATGAATACAATAAGTGCCCTCCTTAGAACCAAAACATTCTCCAGAAAAATGAGTAATATATTGACCATTTGCGAGACTACTCAACATCTTCAAGACTATTCGTTTGCACTCTTAAAACACATTGACTTGGGGAAAATTGCCAAAATAGAAAGGCAATCCTAAAACGCCATTTCTCAATGCAGAGGTTCTAAAAATAACTCCACTATTCAAACAGATGGTCAATATTCTTTGCGAGAAACAAATTTTCACCTCGTCCTAGAACTACTAGCTACCCAAAAGACCACGGAAAACCAATGAATGGAAATACAGTACATTTCCCTTCCAAAACTGTTTCCACTTGAATTTTTCCTTGTACCGCCAGGTGTGAGGTTATGTCAGTACAGATGTTTCAGAGAAAGTGGTCCTGGCACGGGCCCCAGACCAGCAGACTCTTGTAAATAAGCAGACCATGTGACAGACAGACAGACTCCCAAAGTGAGGTAATTCTAGATACCGGCCAACGTACACTCCTTTTCTGGTGGTTCTACTATAGCTGAACATGCGATGCGACGTATAAGGCGGTAATGAAATGTGTAGCTCTGTACAATGATGGCGAGTGAAAAATAAGTAGTCTCCTGGGTTTGTAGAAAAGGGCTGCAACTATAAAATTTGCCTAATAATGCAAATAAAGATTGTGTAACCTAACATAGCCTAAACTCACCTACCTAACCTAACCTAGCCTAACCTAAACTAACCTTACGTGACCTAACCTAAGCATATTATAAGCATGTTTACAAGATTCAATAGTTAGTTGTTGCTGCCCTTTTCTCGACCCGTCACCCGTTTGTCGTGGTGTTTTTCTCAGTTTGGAAGAAACTGTTGGACAATTATTTGCTATTTTGTTTTCCTATTGCCATTAGGAGCAAATATCACACCTAAGATTTATTTTTGTTTTATGACTTCTATAAAATAATATTATATACCATTTTAAATTTGTAAGCCGGTTACAACATAACAATAAGAAAAGATCAGCTACTCTTCCAATTTTTTGAATTATTTTCCAAATAGTCGGGTGACGAAGTGATTTTTAGAAATGGCCCTGTTTGCATTGCATTCTCCTGGTACGACAACTTGATTGGAATTACCTAATATTTAATCAAGTCTTGGAAGTTTGAAGTGGTTCGGCGTAACTGTTATCACCTAGTCGAGGCCTGAATTTGAAAGCAGATGACCATGAAATAACTGAGAGTGAATCATTGGCTAAAGCTGATTCTTTAAACACTTTCAAATTAGTGTTACATATTTCCTTTTGGGATGTCCTAGATACGCAGGTTTTTTTATCAAATGTATCTTACAACACCAAATTGATAAAAATCTTAATACAAACGTTAAAAAATAAAAGAAAGAAATCCATCAGAATCTGTACTGTATGATTTAGCAAATGTATAAATTATAAGCGAGTCTAAATACCCCGGACGCTGAAAAATGCCCATGGGCGAAGAAAACGACTGTTTAAACGGTACATTAGCACCAGACTCAACAAAACATCCTTTATCTGGGCGAATTATCAGGTAGCAGCGACGGAACTGTGTTATTACACGGCAATTAGTGAGAAATACAACAATGGAATGAGTTTGGCACACCTTACTACATCTCAGTTGGAAATCCAGCGAGTCGAGGCTAGATGAAGCGATAGACCTGGTGGCTCGGAAATTATTGCATTATTGCATATACAACAGACATATTAAGAAGTTAACATAAATGCTCGAAAAGTGTGCAGTATTTCTGTCAACGTGTTGTGGTAAGTTTCATAGTATGTAGGATAAGGACACGAGCCATGATAGTAGGATTTTGTGAAAAATACTCGTGCCAATGTTGTAAAAATGTAACATTTTAGAGATTCTTTCAATTTATATTTCCTTGAGATACCACGCAGTAAATGTCGAATTAAGAACCAAGAAAAGAAATCGGCGAACATAAAAGGCTCTTGACTTAAAACACATCTCACCAAGCTTTATATTTTACAAAAGTAGAAGATACTTTTCTCCTTATCTCCATCCTTGGCCACTGAAAACTCAAAAGGTTGTCGTCTTCACCAACGATTTGCATCAACACTCTTTATTTCCCTGCATCTTTGTTGGAATTATATTCTATGGCTTTTGGATGCTTCGGTTAGGTTAGGTAAGAGTTTGTTATGGTAGTGATGTGAGAACTCTGTGTCTCACCAATAAATTATATCTACTTTCTTCAATTCTCTGCTTCTTCTCTTTGAATTATATTCTAGTGTGTTTTTTTTAATACTTCGGTTATGTTAGTGTGAAAAGGGGGGGCTCTGGATCTCACCAACAATTTACAACCACTCTTTCCCATTCCCTTTCTGTTGGAATTATATTCTATTCTGTTGTTATTAACTCGGTTATGTTAGTTTAGGTTGAGAAGGGGTTGACACTGAGTCCAGACATGCTACCCAAAGCTTATGCATGATTGATGGAAAGAACCACAGTTTATGTGAAGTTTAGTTCGCTCTATCATTTACGTTTAACATGTACCTTTACATGTTGACAACTTCCCATTCACATTAGCTTGATTTGCATAGGGAAAATTTCAATAGTCGCAGCCCTCTCCTGGAAAAGACTACCTAGACCTGATCCTAAACACACATTTCAGAATACCGTCAGCGGCGTCTCGTCTGCATCTGCAACAGTCGCCGACCGCATCAAGCGCATCTCCCCCAGAGCAACGTCCGCGTCCTAAAAAGACAATCGGCAACTCGTTCGCCTACGGCCCCCGTCGCGGCAGCCTGCTTCCCCTAGGCTAATCGCCCGACGGACTTTTACGGCGCAAAATATACTTTACGACATGAAGACTCGGGTTTAATTTATTAGTTTTAAGCTAATTACGCACTGCAGTTCTTGGAAGAGAGCTTTGTTTCGCCCACTACACGGTGAACAACCTAGCTCTAGGTTATATGCTGAGAGGTGCATAGCTGTAGCTGAGTTACTACAAGTATAGTTTGGGGGAGGGGGTAGAGAAATAGAGCTATTAAAGATAATTAAATATTTCTGCGATTACACAGTTAGTTGTTAAGTTAAATATGTTAAGAAGAAGTCGGTGGGAAAGCGGACTTATTATATAAATATCCCTTCGATTTTGGGGTTCTTTAGACTTTACGAATTCGTTGTTCAGTTAATTGTATTGGACCTCAAATATTTTATGTAGTAGGGAAGGCACAGTTATACCAAATAATAAAGCAATTTCTCTAATTTCAGGGTTCTGTAGACTTCACAGACGAAGCAATAACTTGGTAAGTCACACTTTATATTCAAATGGGTTTTCTAGAACTAGTTTTCATCTGTAACCCAATGTTGTTCGGTTAATGTTTTGTAATCATGTGAGTTATTTCTTAATGTTTAGCCTCAATTTAAAAAATAATTTTCTACAAACCACCCCGTGTTGTATCTAATCATACAGTAGCTCAAGTTATTTCTGGCGCAAAGTAAATTAAGAAAGAAAGCAGTTTAAATGCTATACGTAACTAAGTAATCAATGCTAAAGACGATCCCTTTCCCGTATTATTTTAAATATACTGTATTTATCTAAGCGCTGCAAAGCTGGTGTCATAGTCACATTGTTGTTTTTTCGTTTTTTTTTTTTTTTTTTTTTTTTTTTTTTTGCTTGAACAAATTCCTCTAGCACTATAACATACCAGCACCCTACATGTTCACTGAAAATTTAACTAACCAAACATAAACTATTTTCAATCTTTGTAACGCTTATTTGTTACGACGCCTATAACAATATTGATACAACATGACCATGACCTAAGCAAAAGCCAAATACCGTTTCCCACGCCAATCTCTCGAGTTTTATGGCCAAAATTACTTAATAACACTGCGAATCGTTATTAACATTCCATGCATGCAGTGTACGGCTATATTAATTATGTAAAACACGAACAAAAGGCAACCGTTACACTTCCCCTCCCACCTATTTGTACCTCGGTAGATGGGAAGGCGGGGTTGGCCACCGTGATCGCGGCAAATGATTTAATCAGTTTATGTAAGGTTGGTAGCAGTGGTGGCGTATGGACATTTACAACAATGTAACACATAGTACAATATGTTCCGATAGAAATGGAATCGTAGCAGCTGTCTAGAACTCATTTTGGATTTCTTCTCCTTTATTGAATTTTGAAATCCCCACCGTGATTTTATGATAATCAACTGTTTCAACATGACGTATAGTGCTATCATCATAAGAGCGAATGTTTATTCTCATTAAATTATCGATAAACAACCAAATAGTTTCAGAGTACAATATTTTTACGCTTGGTGCGTCGGTGAGTTAAACTCCGTAGACATTTTTGGTTTCGTGCCAGGATCAAAGCCCTGCAGGCAAAACGGGACCGGCAACACCTTATATTTACAATCACAAAATTATGCATGCAAAATGAAGCCGTATCAATCAACCTGACAGTTTGAAGCTTCATGGATGAAGGTCAGTTCACCTGCAAGATAAACAAGTCTTGCGTTGCTCAATTCGAAACTCAGTGGGGATAGGGTAGCCTAGTAATACAAATTTAGTATGGTCCATAGTTTCTAACCTTTTAATGGCTGGTGAGGTATGGACATTTGTGTAGCCTACATTTTCAACTATAGCTTTGCCGTTCAGCTGCGTTTATTTTAGACGCATCTAATAGCAGGCTTCATCGCGAAATGAAGAAGTAAGCACAACAATGATATACTGTATGTAACCTTACCTAATCACTTAATTCAATAAAACCTAGAAACTTAAAGAGGGAAGCTCTGTAAAAAAACAGTGGAGTACCTATACGTCTTCTATGGGTCCAAGAGATTTCTCACATAACTCATTAGCTCAATACACCCTTGACTAAAGACGTTTTTGATGATTTCAATCCCAATATCCTTTTGTTCAATCAAGTTTTCTATTAGCTCAAGCCCAACATTATGTTTATAGTCTGTATAATGGGACCTGTCTTCTGACCCTCCGTCGACCTGGTACTGACATGGCCAATCCCAAGGCAGAGGAACAGGAGACAGGCTCCATCATACAGAATATAGTCAAGTTTTTCGTGTGAATCTCCTTGATACGCTCTACGCGACCAACGGTACAGAAAGAGGCACGTGCTTTGTACGCCTCAAGAGATTATTCACACAAGAGCTCATCAGTGCCTAATGTCAGACATCTCTGTGTTTTGTTGACCATCTCTTGATTGCCCGGACCACCATTGTCATCTGATCGTTAGACTCACGGGTTAATCTGTCCGGAAACATAAGCGATGACGAGCATTTCCTCGTGGCCTTGGAAGGTCAACTAATGGTTGAGTTTCTTTCTATTTTCTTTATGTCCACCCTTGATTACACTGGTTCATGAACATGGTGGACACGAATCCTACAACTGTCTACCCTTCCTAGTACCCGAGTACGAACTTTATAAAACTTTCGAGGCAAGGCATAAAATCTGAACTCGTACTTTTTGGGACTTTTAACCCCAGAATTACCTAGTCAAGCGTAGGTTAGGTCACGGCCAAGAAACTAACTCGCTTGCCGAGTTTTAATTATTTCCTGTGCTGCCCTCCCAACCTAGCCGAAATTGGTGTTCTTCAGGGAATCTTTTACCCTTTTTCTGGTCTTAAAATTTGGAATGTTGTCCACCTCGAACTTGGCCCATGCAGGTATTAACTGAAACATTGTTAACATCCCCCTTTGGGCTTTACATTATTTTGCACTGTCACGTCGAGTTTATTAATTTACCCTCTCAGCAGTAAGATAATAAATATAGATCAACACCGGATTCATATTATTCTCACCCACTTAGTACATACCGATTCATAAACAAACTTTGGGGCCGAAATTTACACATCATAATTTCGCTCATCTATCAACTTGAGAGAAAACACATGTTGAAAGCTGCCTTAAATACTCCCGTGTAGGTTTACCTATATATTCCAGTCAATAGTTAAGCATTAGTCCATCTACTTACCGACTTAAAATCATTAGACCCAATACATACTGCTTGGCCTACGATTTTATAGCTACACACTAAAATTATCCTAAAAAAATTTAGAAATGTTAAGTTGGCATAAACTCATCAAAATAAGCTTCAGATTTTACATGATGAAAAGTATACTTTCAACACAACCACCAACCAATGATTTAACCAACCACCCTATGATAGTTTTATCAGACCCATCTATCAATCCGAGACCCAACCACCATGAAACTACACGAGTCATACACGCACAATTACCTGCCAAAGTTTACAGAATCGGCCTAGTTAAACGGACCAGTGCTTCAGTGTCTAATTATCCGCTAGCCACAAATGATCGCAGCCATCTCTTGGCCAGTCAATGAAGACTAGCGTTGCTGCCGGGCTTGCAGTGCTGCAGACTTCTGCTATTGACCTTTCTACCGCGTATCTCCACTACTGCCGCTCTGTAATTGGTTGATGACACTTTTATGCAAATCAATTCTGCTCTAACGGACCGACTCCCGCACTGGGAACCAGCTACCGGGGCAACACCTTCATGCATATTCCCGTCTTCCTCGGGCAGTCGCGTAACGGCCTCAACTAGATCATGATTGAAGTATTTGACGTTAGAAATGTCACAGTTTTGTGTTACTTCTGTGAAACTTGACATGTTCAAATACTTTAATGAAGATGTATAAACAAATACACTGTGGATACCTATTAGTGAATGTGATAAGGTGTTGTCTATGACTATGGGATCCATTACTAGACGAAAGATCAGTTTAAAATCCTGTATTACTTACAGTTCGGTCTGCGAGGTTTTGAATGGTAATAGTATTATCTTTTTTTTAAATAGCATTATTGAACATATTCTGAAATTGGCACTGAGACTAAAACAAACGGAAATTATTTTGGTATTAGATTACCATCTAAACGAGTAATATATTATTGGGTAAACTTATTTAATCATTGGGGTTGACTTGTAGTTTTTCTTGATTATATTTTCAACTAGAGTACGATTACATTATTCTATAAAGACGAAGCATTAATATATAAGTAATTTAAATTATTAATAACAATCAGGGAAGTAAAGTTAAAACAACTTGATTTGAAAATTTTCGTTACATTGGTTTATTGGTTACATTTTAAGTCTTGTTAGCCATTCTGATTCCATGGTATTTATTTTGTTACATTACACACTGTATCCTATAACTATAATACAATAGAAATGCCCATACATGACTAAAATAGCATTAGGCGCTCGCCCCCACAATAGCTAGGATTAATACTTTTATATTATTTATAACAATAAATGTCCCTTTGTCGACTTCCCTACCACACAAACCGCGTTCATTTGCTGTTTCCTTTTATTGAAAATGTTCGTTTGCCAAATACCAAATCAAACTTGTTTCCTTATACGCCAAACGTAATAAGGTCAAGAACGTACTTCCATAAAACGAGTAAATTGATTTATACTTTAATAATACCATCCGGCTGTGTACAACTAAATAGTTCAAGGTGTTCTGGTGAACAAAAGGCGAACATATCGCAAAAACTTAGAAGAAAACGTGACGTTGTTTCTGTTACGCGCTTAAATGACGCGTGTTACGCTCAATAACTTTAAGAATATGAATATCTTAACACACTTGTTTGACATTTAAGTAAAAAAGGTAATGTTGATTATAAATATTTTTTTATATTTTTCATTTCAAAATAATAATACTTCGATATAAATACAAATTTAAACTAATCAGATATCTTTGTCTTTAATATTCCTTCTCGCCAGTTATAAAACTCCCCTACGACAGATTTTTATTTCTTTTTAGCGAATTTCCCATATAGGGAATAAGCTATTTTTATAGCTTGCTCTTCAATACAACTTGATTTTCTGTTTTCCCCCTTTTTTACCTTTTAGCGAATTACCCATATAGGGAATAAGCTATTACCGTAAGACTCATGGTGGGTAACTCATGGTAAGACCTGAACCCGGGACCGGTTAACTTTTTTTCCTTTTGAGGTCCCCAGAGGCCAAAAACACCCTCCGTTATAGAATACCAGGTCAATACAAATACTCTTCAAAAATTGTTTTCAAAAATAAAAAACATATTGTATACGGACTCAAAAACACTTACGCTGAATAAAAATGTGGCCAACCATTGACAACACCATAACACGTCCGTGATTGACTATTTTTAAAATTCCCTTAATAATTTCCCACGGTTTTCAAGAAGAGGCCGCCACTCTTTTACAGTGCGCTTGTTAGGCAGTTCGGTTTTGTTTAGCTCATGGTAATGACACACAGGGCAACACCAACAACATTTGTTATTCAACTTATGTAAAGGGACACGAACTAAACTAATCCAAACATAACGTAACCAAATCCATCCTAATCGTCTCAGCGCACTGAAAAAAGGGGAACGGTTCTCGTAATATCTCTAAACTATGGCTGCCCTCTCCTTCAAAATGCCCAGCATCCTTCGTATCTACACCCAATATAACGTCCCACCACACCATATACAACAACGCACCTTTTGCGAATCTCATTACCATGTCTTCTCATCTGCTACTCCAAGAGTCCCGGGGGCCGAGCGTGACTAGGACGCGATAAGACGGGAACCGTTGACTCCGGGAACCAACTCTGCTTCGAATCGCACAAAGGAAACGGGCTGCATAATTGAAAAAGTAACATCACCAGGCTTCCGCCGTGCGGGAAAACGGTTATGGGGAAACCGTGGCAAGAAAAGCCGTCATTGCTACCCACAATGCCCCGGGTTTATGTAATTCACGAGTCCCGTCTCGTTAAAATGCGTACAATAGTGTATTTTGCCCGTTGTGGAACCATAACCGTCCCGGTAATTTACTAGTTGAAAATTGCTCCTTTGGAATTGAATACTAGTTGTGAAGAAGAGAAAACATCTACAATTGCTAGGTTAGCGGTTTGATAATTTATTACCAATACAGCACTGTACACACTTTAGCACTGTAGTTACAGTAGCATTTTACCGATACGGTGTTTGATTTGGACTCTTAAAAAATCTTTAAAACTCATTTGTGCACCCATAGACTGATGAGTACCCATAAAGCTAAGAAACCCTTATTCTAGAATCTAGAGGATGGGGTTTAATAGAAAAGAAATAACACTTTTAATTTACTTAAGTCCCTCACATCACGGGACGCAAGGCTCTAGCTCCGAGTTGTTTTACATCACTTCGGGCTAGACCTAGAGTGTTGTGGCACCTGTTGTCTGTGGTTGTGGCTAGTTACGTAAAGTCAATGGCGATCGGTGGGATTTGAGCCCGGTGCTTCGGGGACCAAAGTCCCTCGCTCTACGACCAGACCTTTTTGGTCCCCGTACTGAAAAATTTTGATTATAAATAGTTGACCCTAACAACTATTTATAATCAAAATTTTTGAAAAATACCACGTTGAAAAACATTTAGGCTAACCTTATTTCTATCGTAATACTGTAAAAATAAATTTTATTTTCCTAAACACGCTTAATAGGTCTATCACCAAGGCACTCAACTACAGTATCAAGATAACCTTTACAATCTATTTTGTAAGTTTTCACTTGCATCGACGTATCTGGTGTATATTAATCTGGAAAAATATATTTCCAATTACACTCACCGACATTAGTTTGCAATCAGTTAAGAAACAAAGGCACAAAGTTGCTCAAACAAAAAGTGTTTACTCAAACCTGCTTCGGATAAACCAGATGTAAGTGTCTTGTGTAATTGATCTAATCTTTAGACCTACATCAAACAACATTCCACCACTTTGAACTAGAACGTCTGTTATATTAAATTATATAGATAACATCACTAAACTACGTGTGATTGAATCAGTAAAGAAATTAGCAGTGAGTGCTTTTCGCTGGGTGCTGTAGAAAATAGTAACCGCGTTATCAGTTTATTATTCTGCGCCAATGAATTATTTTTTTTTACAATCTAATCAGATTAGAATCCAAACAAAGTTTCTAGGATTTCGTTTTGGTCTTTACCCACGAATTTATGCTCTTTTACATTAGCTAATATCATAGACTAAATGCTGTGTGGAATACATTTTGAAAGAAGCAAGAAAGATAGAGTTAAAAATCTAAGAGCAATAGTTTTCTTTCTTTGTGTTTCAATTAGAGTTACATATGACTGGCAAGTCAATCGAATTCGTATTAACATTGATTGAAATATTTTCAATGTCATGTGTACTGTATGCCTATCTATTGTTTGTAGCAAACCTACGATCCTATAGTCCCACTGTACTTTTAAATTTAATTCTACGACAATTAAGATATCATTTATAGTAAAGATGTTAAAATGTTTCTTAAGATCCGCTCTTAATGTGGGTTTATTTTACACTGAGTCTGGTATCATACCATAAAAGACGCTTTTGAAAAAATACTGTTTTGATAGTAGATTAGGTACTTCAAACCGTGACGTTTCTTGATCTAACGAAACAAACTATCCAAACATACGATTTAATGTAAAAAAAACTTTCCAAACTCGTGTGTGCACTCAAAGATCCGTCGTCAGGTAACGAATATTTTAGAATATCAAAGAATACAAACCCTTGTGTTATACATCGATGCAGGTAACACGAAAGATCAACACTATTTTAGACCAATAAGTTTCTTCCCACGTAACGTGTTATCGTCAGCAAATTCACTGCCCTTTCCGTGGCGACTCCCGTTGCCCGTTGCTTGTTGTGCAAGCCAACCTTTCTTCGATATATTACTGCCACTTGCTCATCGCCCCCAGCCTCTCACGAGTATGAAAGTAAAGCAATGATTCCGCCCAGCCCAGCCCAGGGATGCAACTGGGCATTGCAGAAGAAACCAATTTTGTGTAATAAAATCTAGAATCGTCCCAAATCAACTGATTCCCAATTATGCTTAGTTCTAATGTATGCAGCACATTTGAACTCTAATCATAAAAACACCTTTCATACTTCATACTTCAAACTATTTTTAATTAAAATTTAAGTTAGATTTTTGTGGATGCGACTCTGAATTAGGGAAATCCTGAAGAGATTTATCAGTCTCTAAAACAATTATCAATCTCAGAACCGATGTAAAGTCTTCAGAAGGAGTCTCCAATCTCAACATTGGCAAAAAGTCAATTGAGTAACCATTCTAAGTAAAGATAATTTCGCGAAACACACACCCTACATGCATTAAACGGTTTGTCACGCAGATCTGCATTCCCTTTAGATTAACAAGAAGCATAATTTCACTGATGTAGCAATCCTGTCGAATCAATGTTCATTAGTGATAGTGAAACTCCAACAATACCCTCAATGACGAGTCACCTATGATAACTAGTGCCATTTCCCACCCTTGAATGTTGCACCCTTATCACATGTTATTGCTCCTCGATAAGAAGTCTACCTTGAAGTATTATTTGATATACCAAGAGAGACTTGCTATCGAGGGTCTACTGTATATCCGACTTCGGTCATGCATGTCCAGTAGTGCATTGCGCATGTCCCACACCCGCTGCAGGCGCACTTTCACACTAATCGTAGATTTCCATTGTTAATCTACCAGCAATTATTACACCTACCGCACTCCAGATAGAAATTCGGTCTACTTCTAGTAATTCCCACTTCCTTTTATTACTAGATGATCACTGGATGTGCACGTTTTCTAACTTTTCTCTGTGCGTAATGTTCATGGACGTTTTCTCCGTCACGAGTATGCTAGGAGAATATACGAGTGTTATCGATAGCTACAACAAGATTCAAACTATTGGCCAGTAAATTAAAATTCCTGTGATAGTGCTTAAGATTTCGTTTGATTTTATTTTAATAGTTTAAATACGTGTGTGTTAAATTTTAAAAAGAGGACTGCTAGTTCAATAAATAAATTCTATTAGGATACTCTTCATCACTTCTTAGTAAAACCATAGACAAAAAGAAAAAAATGTTGTCTATGGTAAAACCTAGACCTAAAACCTAGTGCTCGCCTTCAAACACGAAGGTTGCTTGTTTTGATTTCGAGCAAAATCATTTGTAGCACCAGATCCCATTTGTCATTGGACTAATATTAACGACTAACAAAAGTTTGTTGTTAGATAGAGACTAGACTAGAGTTTGGACTCCCTTCCACGTTAATATGCCAAGGGTACGTACACAAAATAAGAAAAATATTCTTTTACCGAACTGTTTTACATTAAAATCTAAAACAATGCCTATTGTGAAGTTACCTTCGCTGTCAACAAAGACATCTCGATGAAACGACGACGGCGAAGTGCCTGTAATCACACGTTGTAATGTAAAGTTCCTCAAGCGCAAGAAGTGTCGAAACCGTTGCTGCGGTTCCCAAAGTTCTTACAGAACTTATTGTCTCTGGTTCCCAGCGCTCAGGGAACACGGCACAACCTCTCATTCGCAAATATTGTATCACATGGTCTGAAACCCTCACCTCGTGTTGCGTTATGGTATGTGTAAGAATGTTCGATGAGGTTCTCACACTAATCCTGTTGATTATAGTTACACGTGACTTTTCATTAACAGGCTTCAAAACAAAGGGTAAATTGAAATTATAAGATATACCGTTATACTTCATGTTGGGGGCTTATGCTATTGAACATTAGTTGAAATTTTCATGAATGTATCTGGTATTTACTGAACTAATGTTTATTTTGTTTTATGTTGTAAACATTACGAACGAAATATTTTATCACCAAATGTATGGGACAGGATTCAGCAAAGTAATTTACGTTGAGACATAATGCGTATTTCAACATGGATATGTGACAAGAGGGCGTAGAATTAAGTAAGGTGCCCTTGTGTAGCTTTCTTACTAACCAGCATTTGAAAAATATTTTTAACCCGTAGCTCTTTCCAGTTAAATTCTACTAAAGATTGTAATTAAGGGCCCTTGAATACGTAGAGTGAACAATTTTTCTATAGAGAAAGATCCTTTCCGTTTTGCAGTTAGGTGGGCCTCGAAACACCTTGTCACACTTCACGTAGCTGTATTGACGATTTGGTATGATTCAAAACTTCGCTCCCATGACAGAAATCCCGCACTCTAACCACTTTGGTCTGTATAATGGGACCTGTCTCCTGTTTCTTCGTCACCCTGGGACTTACCCGGGCCTTAAAATATTGGCCAATCCCCGTGTAGACGAAGGGCCAGGAGACAGGTTCCATCATACAGACTAGACACAAAAGATTCCCTTCATCTTCTCAAACTAGACAACTCACAACTAACAACGACTCGCTTCAGAATACTGATTTGGCAGTTGACACAAGACCCTCACGTACTACCTAACAAGGCAATATTTTGCACATTCTCCAAATGCCACAGTAGTTAGAAGCGTCGCGGGGCCCAGGCGCTAATCCGTCCAGTAAACTCCCCATTATCGTCTTTTCAAGGATGGCTTTCGTAACACGTTTCTCAATATTTAACCACTAACCGCCAGCTGCCAGTTTTTCACATTTTGTAATTGCATTGCCCCAAGCCCCCCGTGGGCAGACGCCCCGTGTTTGGAAGCCGTCTTTAGTTTTTCAAAATTGTTGCCCAAAGGTAGTTAATGGTGATTTAGTCAAGTCAGGTGAGAGCCGGTTATGCTGCTTTTTGTTTCTCGTGTTTTTGGTTTGTTTTAGAACTCGTAAAATGTGTAAATGTAAAATAATGATTCGCATGTGTTGTAGTTTATGATGCAAGGAGGTTCGACGCTACCTTGCCTATATCTAAGCTTGCCTATAACAACCATCTCACCATATGATTTTTTAAACAAAATTATATAAAATCAATCAATTAGTTGATGAGCCTAACAATGCAGTTTAAGATTAAACAACAAGAAAACGCCGAGGAAACGCATCAGAACCTTAACTCATTTGTAATACTGTCACGTCAATAAGGCTTAAGCTATTTTAAGCCTGCTATGGAGTCAGTTCTAGACTCCAGAATAGGAGCACCGATAATTCTAAATTTCCTCAAACAACTGATCTTTATTGAGAACTTACCAAAGATTCCTATTAACATTACTCCAAGGTGAAGCAACCAGCGTGCTAAATGCCTGATAGTTCAAGTGTATGTTCCAATAAGGATATCCTCCTACTTTTAATTTCTATGTTTCACAGATTATACCCTGTTACGTGTAACCAGGTCAAGTTGCAAAGGCAAAACAAACATTAGGTTAGGCGTGAGAGCCGCCGTCAGCTCTCAGCTGTGAAGGACGGTCAGCCAGTGTTGCCAACTGTTGAACTGACAAAAACAATAATACAAACAATATGTATAAAACTACTCAAAGATAACTAGCTTGTCTATTCATGTTAATTCGTTTTATTATTTTAAACAGACCAAATGGGGTGTTTACCTTAGGTTAAGGTTGTAATTAACAAATATCTCTTTAAGTTTCTGCGTAATTTACCATTCAAAAATAGTCTCCACGGTTTGCTATTATAAGCGAACATCAACCGAGGTATAAACTGTTTTGTACGTTAGTGTAGATTAGACTCTTAAATTTATCGATATAACTAACTGAAACGTAATTAATCAATGAAGGACGCAGTTAGACAATGGAATAAATATTAACCGTTTAAAGGAGGTTATTAACCCGGTATGCCTACTTAACAAAAGTACCAACACCTTATTAATTTACATTTTAATCTGTTGAAATATCGACAAAAGGGTGAAGTATTGTAAAACTAACAATGTCATATAAAAAACACCCAAAGATGTATTAATTTAATAACGCTACTAGAGGAACACTGGAGTCCCTATGCTCCAGGAGGAGTCAACGGGATTATGTCAAGTTAAGTCAAGTCACTATTAACCTTCAGTACACCTGGATGAAATAAATATTTAACAATATCATCCAACAGGTGACATCTGAACATGTGATCGCAGAAGTTAGTGTTTTAGCCCGAGATCCGACAAAGTTGCCTTTACCATTCTGGGAATAGAGAGTGAGAGTGGAAGAAGGTCGTTATGAGGATCGTAGGCGAATATGAAATTGAAAACTGTTTACCATCAGCTGTTTGTGTGTATGTATAAAAATGCACATACGAACCCTGATATGTAGCCTATATTATATTAACATGTTTCCATTTAAAACAATGATCACAACCACAGAGACAATTAATTCTAAGCATTCTGTTATTTAGAAACTTAACGATGACATGAACGACCTCAAGCTTTACCGGGCAGAAATACGCCTTAAGACTATCTTAGATTGATCAATAATGTCAAATACATCAGAAATTATGTTAACAAACTTTAGCAATGTATAGCAATAGCTTTAAACATTATAAAAAGCCTAGATTTTTTATACATACAAAAACAAGCTAGCAGCAACACTATATTCAATGCTTAGTTTCTTTTCCTCTGTGGCAACGATCAGCTGATAAACCTAGCGTCAAGGCTGTCCGGTCTAGCGCTAGTAGTTGTAGATCACGCTGGTAATAACTTAGACCAAATATTTATGAGTTGGCCATTTACTGCCAAATTGTATCCATTCGGGCAGTATCTGTTTTAAGATGACCTGAAACGAAATAGCCAATAAGTAGAACAGTCATTTTCAGTGTTACTAGGTTTATAGGTTTGTTTACAAAAGTAAAGGCTATTATCTTCAGTATGATAATTTTTTGTTGGGCATCACTCACCTTATTGAAATCACGAGAACGCAGTCCTTGTCATATCACAATCATACACAGTTCATTGCACATAAAAATATACAAAAATAAAACTAAATTTAAAATTTCAGACTAAAGTTCTCAACAGTCTGAAATTTTAAATTTAGTTTTATTTTTATTTTTGTATATGTTAATAAGGTGAGTGATGCCCAACAAAAAATTATCATACTGAAGTATTGACCTCACCTAATATACCATGTCGTTTAGGAATAGGCTATTATCTTGTTCTACAATATTATGTTGGTTTGTTATTTGACATGGATGGAACAAGTTTTCGACCTATGTTCAAACGGTACACTTTCCATTGGTTATCCGATCAAATCGTATGCTAAAAATCAAGTAAATTTCAAACCTCAGACAGATTATCTATTTTAGCGAATTTTCCATATATGGAATAAGCTATTACCGTAGGTCTCATGATAATAACCTAGACCCGGGACCGATTTACTTTTTCATTTTGAGGTCCCCAGAGGCCAAAAACACCATCCGTTCAAATTCATATTATATATTATTCGAAGGAGTTCGCGAACCGGCATAATCAGACTATGGGAACGGGTATTTTATGAGGTAAAAATGGGGTTTTCCCATTTTTAACCCTAAAAACACAAAATTTCATAATTTCTGTCCAAACCATTTTGTAGAGCTAAAAAAATAATAATTTTGTATATTGAAGCGTTGTTGTATGCCCAACGGTTACGGAGATAATTTAAAAAAAATTTAAATTTAAAATTCCCATGTTATTCTTATGGAGTATAATATAAACTGTTCTAGTTTGCTTGTTTATGGTTATATTTAAACCAAATTTGGGAATTTAGTTTATTTAATACTAAGCTATCGACATTGCAATAAAAAACACATCTCAATATCTTGACTGTAGCAGCAAACCAAGGTACTCACTAAAATTAATTTTAATTAAATAGGAAATAAATCTGAGAATTTTTAAGGCATATTTTAGTAGAAATCCAGCCAGGTAAATGGAAATTCGCTTAGTCTGCAGGTTTGCTGCGGTGGGGGTATTTCCTACATTCAGTGTCACTAATTTTTAGTTTTGTTTATAAGAGTATATCATTACTAGTGCACCTGTTGCTCGAATTTGAGCAATTGCAAAGTATTACAGGCGTTGTTTCAAAACGAACAGTCATAATTTCCGATGTCTTAAAAGAGTCGACTCAAAGATGACATCAACCACTCCACTTTAGTTATCGAAACTGAAAATAAACTGACTCTGAAAACGAACGCACTTGTGTGTATCGTGTGTTTACTATGAACAGCTGTAATTAATACAAATCAATCGTCTGTTTAAGTGAACGAAATCCTTTATTTATACGAATTCATGGAGATTTTGATGGCCTGTGGCAAGGCCACACTAAAAAAACGTTTTTTAGTGTGGCCTTGCCTGTGGGGAAAAGCCCGAAGAATTTTATTACAGGAATTGGTGAAAGAGGGCGTCTATACAAAGAATACTTAATTTTTAAACATCGTTTGTAAAAATCCGTCCATTATTAACGGAGGAGTAGTGTTTCGTAGAAATCGCCTTCACGAATTATATATTAGGATTGTATTAAAGATGATATTCCTTTTAACCCATAGTTAGTTAATTGTAATAAATTATCACAAATAGGAAAACATAAGAGATGTATCAAATACAATATTGATAAGACACATATTCCAAATCAATACCTTTATTTTATTATTTTTGCTTGGTAAATGTAAGGACTATTGACATGTGTGACCAACTTATTAGACGTACACAACTATTACTATACATTTTTTTTGTCTTTAACTTTTACACTTCTGGTTTAATTTTACTGAGCATATTAAGTAGTATTTCAAGAACTTTCCTATTTATCATTTGGGAATATTTTTGCCCTACTTCGAGTATTCTCTTATCATATCCCTTACGTTACTTATTGTAGATTTTTACCTGTCCACTCCACACTTTTGTTAAATAGTTTAGTTCATATAAAAAATTAATATTATTAAACTTTGTACTATTTTAAATATTAAATATCCTAGTTAGTTTTAGATACAAAAATATTAATTAATAATTCGTTCTCGGTTGTTTTTATAACATATTTTTTATTGGATACAATAAGTAGTAACCCGTGCAATGAAGAAGTATCTTTTCTGTCAGCGTACCACCACCTAAGGCACAAGGCATCAGCAGTTTTGCTGCATATTTCAATGACTTCTTTACTGGTTAGTTTCGAACCAAAGTCCCAATTTCTTTTGCAAGTACTATAGGATGAAGAATTTACGACACCGCAGGAAACTTCTGGCAGTGAAAAGGGACAGTCTGGTGGTACTCATCAGACATGTAGTGTAGGCTACTAGCATTCCTAGTACATTTGCTGGTTAGCCCTGGGTTGTATGCTATCGTCTCTTTCTCCTTCTTCTTCTTCTTCTTCTTTTTCTTTTTCTTCTTCTTCTTCTTCTTATTCTTCTTCTTCTTCTTCTTCTTCTTCTTCTTCTTCTTCTTCTTCTTCTTCTTCTTCGAGATTATCTAGCGGTAATTTCACAGAGTCCCTGGAAGTTATCCACTTGATCCGACGGACATGACTCCCACTCCTCACCATGGGCTAGAAAATCCACAGTGATTAGTAAATTGTACACTTATAATATGAGACCTATGTAAAAATGCATGTAACAAAACTAATTCCCTATCTTGCAATGTAGCCGGAAGAATGGTAACCAACAAATACACAACCTCCTGATTTGAAGCTGCATTTTTTTTGTAAGCTGATAAAATTGTTGGCTACCAGTGTCTAATACTAGAGGTAAATGTCTGGATAACTGACAAATGAACAATATTTTGTTCTACGACGCTGGTTCTTAATATTGCACATGTTGTCAGTTAGCCAAGACAAATGTGTTGACCACGTTACAATTAAGTGTATATGTGTGTGTGTGTTCTGATTTGAAGCTGCATTTTTTTTTTGAAGCTGATAAAATTGTTGGCTACCAGTGTCTAATACTAGAGGTAATTGTCTGGATAACTGACAAATGAACAATATTTTGTTCTACGACGCTGGTTTTTAATATTGCACATGTTGTCAGTTAGCCAAGACAAATGTGTTGACCGCGTTACAATTAAGTGTATATGTGTGTGTGTTCTGATTTGAAGCTGCATTTTTTTGGAAGCTGATAAAATTGTTGGCTACCAGTGTCTAATACTAGAGGTAATTGTCTGGATAACTGACAAATGAACAATATTTTGTTCTACGACGCTGGTTCTTAATATTCCACATGTTGTCAGTTAGCCAAGACAAATGTGTTGGCCGCGTTACAATTAAGTGTATATGTGTGTGTGTTCTGATTTGAAGCTGCATTTTTTTTTTTTTTTTGAAGCTGGTAAAATTGTTGGCTACCAGTGTCTAATACTATAGGTAATTGTCTGGATAACTGACAAATGAACAATATTTTGTTCTACGACGCTGGTTCTTAATATTGCACATGTTGTCAGTTAGCCAAGACAAATGTGTTGACTGCGTTACAATTGTGTGTTAATAAAGTTACTTAATGAAAGAAACAGATGAATGCACTTATCTTTCGGCTGTTGGTCCTGCCAATGAACAATTCCCTGCTGAGTTTGGTAATCCTTGACCAACGATGAAGCTCAGAATATGGAGTTTCCCTTCGTTGTGTCGTTTGAGTGGAGAATCCTCATAGTCCTTTTCCTTTGTATCCGATACACCACCGAGTAGGGTTCTGTGGCCTCTTTGTAGAGCGTGAGTCCATAGGCGTGCTTTGGAATGATCCTTTAGTTCAAAATCTTGATTGTTCCTGTCTTGCTTTTGTATTTGACTCTTATTTTTCTATTTTTATCAAGAGCAATTTAGTTGTGTCAGTCGTGAAAATTTTAGTTTTTGGTATTTTGTTTCCATGGATACGAAAAAAATTATTATAACTAAACGAACGTTTCATTTGGAGATATTCACTTTAATCCACTAGATAGATCATGAAGAATCAAACAACACACAATATTGTAGTAATAAAATCAATAACTATCTATTTTTGTACCTTACCTTTCGGCGATGTTAAGTGATAGAGATGTTCAGAATATTTATTTTATCATAAGAAATGCCTAATTTTGTATAACAAATGTGTCTCTCGATAACTTTTATCGGAACGAATTTGGGGTGTTTGGATTCAGCCTAATTTAACACAGAATTTAATTCTTAAAAAATTAATACAAATAAAACAAATAAACATTTTATTCTGTTAAATATACTGTAGAATTTCAATAGTTAATATTATCGTTTGCTAATCAAAACCGACAGTAAAGTTTATTGTTCCTTAAAGAAGTAGTGGATTTATTGAGGGAAGTATACGTGTTTTATTGTTAGCGGATGAAACACTCCAACTGTTCGACATGACCAATCAAGTTTGACGAATACACATTCACTTGTTTATCCATTATCTATAATATTAAAACGAAACAGTGTTTTTTAATTTCACGATTCTAAATCAACCACTCGACGGATTTTCATGATTTTTGTGTTGAAAGAAAGATAATTTTGAGAACTAGGGAATGTCGAAGCCATAATTTTAGTTTAGGGTCCCAGTTTTTTAGAAGTTAAGTTATAATTTTTAAAAAGTCTAGCAGCCGACGCTAGGATTCTAAACTAGCTTTTGGCATAAAATAATTTGCTTAACATAACAGCTGTAAACATTCAGCTTTTGTGTCACAAATTCAGCATTTGGATAAAAACTAGTGGCTTGTAGGGACATAAGTCCCTAAAAATCTCAAATGTAAAACAACTTTTTGCAATACCGGTATTTAAACAAACTCAGAATAACATTATCTATGTGTCAGAATAGGCATCCCTACACCATATCTTTTGTGTAAAAACCAGTTTGTTGTTCTTCTTTGTTTGCTTTTGTTGATGTCATTTTCAATAAATAATTTGAATCACTCCAGTGGTTTAACATGAAAAGGCAGCAAACATATCATTGTTTGTGAATAAATACTGGTTTACTAAGGTAGCTTTGGTCTTGTGGTTAATGAGGATAAATAAAAGCTTCCCTGTTTGGAATTTTAAAAATTAATTGGAGGTTCGCCTTCAGATGAATTGAAGACGCCTGCAATTTCATCTGCAGTAAGCTTACTATACCTACGACGATCCATATTTATCCTGTCTACAAACCTAAGTTCTAATTCACTGTCACCTTGTACAACCATTTCTTCCGAAGCTCTTTTGTAAATTTCTGCAAATGGATTTTCTAATAGAATTTCAGCTAGTTTTGACAATATTTCAGGTTTTAAGTCACTATTTTCTCGACGCCTTTGACGAATTTCTGTTGCTGTTGATGTGTCAATAATGTACAATTGGCCATACACGGGGTCTTCATCATGTTGAGGCAGCAAATCTGAGATTGAACGATAAATCTGTCCTTGAATTTTGAAACAGTATGGTCCTTTTCCTGGAATATCTTTCTTACTGGCTGAAAAATAAGCAAAAGCCATCGCACTGTTGCATTGTCGAATGAATTTATACAGTTGTGGGCTCTCTTCAAACAAACTTTTAAGTTCTACATTAGTTTTTGACTGAGGAAGGTTAATAAGTCCGTTATGGCAACATGTCATAAAATGATTATTCGTTAGTTCTTCTCTAAAATGAAGAGCACTACATTGAATGCACTCTTGGTCCAATAATCCTGCATCATGGATCTTTACATTTCTCTCGTCTACCATGGGTCTCCTAAAAAGGGGTTGTAACATATCTTGATTAAGTTCGTCATTATCTACTCTTGCTCTCCTACGCGCACTGTCATTCCTATGAACAGTTCCCCGCCTTTGTGGTATTCCCCTGGCGTTCATATTAATTACAGTACTTATAATGAAAAGAATATATATCCAGCAGCCTACATACCAAAACATCTTGAATCCCTGGTGATTTTATAAAAGTATGATCGAATATGATTACTCTACGTTGTATATTCACTGCACTAAAAAAATGTACTTACGAAGGAATGCAAATACACCATTTTAGAACCAATAACATTTATAGGTTATTTTAGTTGTATATATTTACTCAACCTTAACCTTAAAATGTGTAGAAATATAAAGAAAACAACATCATTTAAAATAAACTTGAACATATGATTTAAAAATAAAAACAAAACAGAAGTTAGATTTAATTTCGACTCTTTGATTATTTATACAGAATATTTATTCTATGTCGTTGATTCCTTTAACACGACAATAACGTAAAAGCATGAAAAAATGAAACTTGAGTATATGATTTAAATATAAACAAAGAATGCAGACGTTTTTCCGACTAACAACATCATTTAAAATAAACTTGAACATATGATTTAAAAATAAAAACAAAACAGAAGTTAGATTTAATTTCGACTCTTTGATTATTTATACAGAATATTTATTCTATGTCGTTGATTCCTTTAACACGACAATAACGTAAAAGCATGAAAAAATGAAACTTGAGTATATGATTTAAATATAAACAAAGAATGCAGACGTTTTTCCGACTAATCTTCAATATTTCAGTTTTATTATAGTATACATTTCATAGTTGACTGGCTAAAAGTAAACCAAATGTGTGTATTGATCACTGTTTTCAATTCTGTGGCACAGCTGTTTTGATTTCAAAAGATGTAAACAAATTAAACCCCATGTTGTTTTAATGGGAAAAGTTTTATTCTGTTGCGAATTTATGGTAAAAAAATAAGAAAAATGAATAGTTTTCCCTCAAAATTCACGTCAAGACCTTTAAAATAAGACCCCTCCCATCCTTCTACGGCCATCCAGTCACTCACAATTTCTTTACAAAAATTTGACTTACGGAATTATATATATAGACTAGTGGCTTGTAGGGGCAGTAGCCCCTATGTATATATTGTAGTAATTATTTTGTACAAATTATTAGTCCCATGGGTTACCCTACCTTGATTATCGTTTAACATTATTGTATATTATAATATGTATAATAGTTATTACATACCTGCATAATGCATTTTGAGGTCTGCTCTGTTAAAAATAAAAATTACAAAGGATTTTTCATGCGGTGTGTTTATAGTATAAACTTTCTAATCATAATACAACTAAGGATAATTTTCAATGATAATCTTCATGACTATTAATTAAATGTATATACATTTCTTTGAATATAGACAAATTCACTTAGATAAAATACATGGAGATAAATTTTTCAAATTAATGCCAATTTTTGTGAAAATTTTCCTTGTAAACTTAAACGGCATATTAGGATCTGTGGATATTAGTATTATTTTTGCATGGAATACGTTTCCTTTGCCTACTCCAGTAATTACTACTAACTTTACACTTTTTCCAGTAATACCTAACACAACCAATCGTACTCCATTAACTAATCCAGACCCTAGCTTCATATTTCTAATGAGCATCACTATTGAACCAACTTTTAAAACTAATTTGTGTGGTGGCATTCCAGATCGTGCAATTAAATTAATATAGTCAATTTGTAGGTTCAACCTCTCTTAAGGGTTAGTATACATATTACAGTGCATATTACATATTACCATATGCTTTAAATAAAGTTAAACCACATGTTTTAATGTAAACAAAGCAAACATGACCTAGATTCCCATGTTATTTAAATGTGAATTATTTTATTCTGTCACAACCTTTTGGTGCATAATTAAGAAAAATGAATAATTTTCCCCAAAATTTCATGCCCAGACCTTTAAAATGAGACCCCTCCCAGCTTTCTACGCCCTCCGGTTCGCTCACAATTTCATTGTAAAATTTTGGGCTTACGGAATTAGATATATAGATATTAAGTGATATATAAGTAAATTAAGAGTAAAGTATATTTATTATCTTGAACAGTATTGCAATATTATAAGTTGGTTTGTTATTCGACAGGGATGGAAACAGTTTTGTGATCTTTGCTCAAAATCTGCACTTTTAATTGGCTATCTGATCAAATCGTATACTAAAAACCAAGTCAATTTCAGACCATTCTCAGGAAGATTCTCTATTTAGAGACTTAAAGATTGAATTATCTTCTCTAAAGAATAGTGAAATTAAATGACTTTACATTCAGTTTTTTTGTGTTTGACGTTTACACTACACAGTGAAAAAGTTAGAACTTCTGAGACAAATAACTTTAATCCTCAAATGAATAGTTTACAAAGGTGACACGTTACTTGTCAATATTTTGACATCTTCCAAATTGGTTTCCTTTGTTGACCTGTTTGCGTATCTTACGTATTTTATTCCTTCACCAAACTCATCGCCATGTTTGCTTTCTCCTGTTTCTCTGCGATTCCTCCGGTTCCCATCCCGTAAGTAAGACAGAGCCCTATGGTGACACATCGTCAATTCCTCGCTTTTCCCCAATCATCGCCACAATCGACAATCCCTGCTCCAGTTACCACGATTGGATCTACTTTGGTCCAGAACAGCGGCGGTTTTCGTCATCCATAAACGCGTTCTGTTTTTGCATTGTTTTGTCTTAAAAACACACAGATCGGGTTCACCGTTGAACAAATAATACCCTGTTGTAGCTATTCTTATATGATACTTTTGCATGTTACTGCTCTATTATTATTATTGTTGGATCCCCGGTTATAATAAAATGTTGTCAAACTATTTAATGTCCTATACATATTAAATACGATGCGCATAAAAACATTTCCTGAAAACTGATTGAAAGAGTGGTAATGCGTGTATCTTCAAATCCGAAGACCGCTGGTTCGATTGTGGTGGAAATCAATTCGGAACCCCAATTTTTATCGGACTAATAATTAATTTATGATGGTGTCCTTGACACCAGGTTGAAGTTGGGTAGCAAAAAACTGTTTTGGGCCGTTCCCTAACAATAAAGTAAAATACTCGCTCCAATTACGTAAAATATTCACTAAGTCTATTTAGATTTCAAAAAAAAATGTTTATATACTCGAAACCGCTCTATTTGAAAAATAGCTTGTCTGTGTACTTTAATGGGGGACAGTATTCGACGACTTTATTGGTAGCATATACATAGCCACATCATTCATTTTTATCCTACCATCAATGTACTGGCCCGATGAAAGGTTATCGGCTTCAGGCTTATAAAAAACAAACTCCAATGCTCTTATAGTTGTAATCCTGACTGACATGATTTCTAAAACTAAAACTAAATCCTTCCACCGCCTGAAAAGGTCAATGTTCTGAGTGGAATGTTAGTAAATCAATTTAGCAATATATTGCCTTCTCCAAAGTGTTCGGAGCGTTTGAAATTTGATTGCAACTTTTTTACGTTATTTCATCAAAATCGGTCAAACGCGATTCCTCCCTCACAAATCGAACTGACGAACATTGTTCTGAATGTCGTATTCTCATTTTACAATCTAAAAAATTACACCTTTGAATTAGGTGATGGATGTCTCTATAGGGTTCATCTCAAATTCGTCTGTCAAAAAGGAACATAGAACCATGTTCTATCTTACGTCCAGACCTTCTTATTACCACAGTAAGGCGTTGTGGGTTTATCCTCTATTATACACCAAGGTAGTACAATTTCACCCTCATCAAATTCCAGAGGTTCAATATCTGGTGTTGAGTTCGCCAGTTTTTGCCGGAGGAGGGCTCTAAGATCGAGTTACGCTCGGTGCGCCCGGGCGTGCGTACACGCGTACCAAATCACGCAAGAAAACCCTCAAGGAGATTTCCCGATTTCCCGGGGAAAGTAAGTCGTGTTGATTATGTTCACTTGTATCCAGTATTTTTTACAATAACTTGATCGTTTCCTTCCTTACACCATACTTTAAAATGTTTCCTCAAGCCTACCTGTTGAGACTGTAAAGGAGGTTCCCTAAGAAGTTATACAATCCTACGTGGTTCTTTATAACGTGTTCTTTATGGAAGCTAACCTTGTAAATGGGAGGTTACCGGGGGGTGGGGGGTGTTTCATGGATGGAGAGGGGTCCGGGGGGTCCCCTCCCTGGAAATTTCGCTATTTTTAATGCCGTTTGGTGACTGCATAAAGCCATATTTAACGTCCACAACTGTATCCAAAACCTCCAGTTACGTTTTAAGGCAAATTTATTTTTCCAGGGTCCAATGGACCCTGCTTTAGCCCCTGTATCTTGGAATCACCACTGGAAGCTATTTGATGGAAATATTTGTAGAATATGACGAACATTGTTAGCTTTAATTTTATGAATTCAGCAAAATCTCAGTTTTTGATTTAGTTTCAAATAAACGTAGACTATACATCTAAATTGATAAAGAAGGTAATGATTTTAAAAATCTTTTTGAATAACATAAAATACAAATCTCGGGTAAAGATAAAAATATGCTTAAAAACGCCAAGCTTTTAGGTTTTATTAATCAAATGCTTTAGAGTGCACTTTGTACACACGCAGTCAATACATTTACAGGCTCCATGAACTGTACAGTCGCTCTATTCGCAGTTACATGCTTTCTAAATCATCATCGAACCGCAACGTGTCTGCGATATTTCTCGCATCACAGTTCACAGATGTCTAACCATCCATAGCAGTTCCGCTGTTTGGGAAGATCGATGTTCATCGACAAACCACAAAGTTAATATAGAATTGTGTGTTGGCGATGATCCTGGCTGAAGTCCTTTTAAATAAGTTTGTTGTCTCACGCGCTACAAAAATATTTTAACTTTTTGAACAGTTCGGTTTGAGGATACTAAATCTCAACTTTCGTGTTACAGTATGTAATATTCTCTGTTGTAAGTGGTAATAATAAGTAAATAAAGGCAGTAGAGCGCCTAGCTGCAGTTTCAGTATCCCAAACAATATCTAGGAAGTTGAACTCAGAAAGTCTGTTAACGATAAGTAATTAAAGTAAAGTAAATATTTAGAGACACCTAGAAACGATAGTTTCTGCACTGTATCATCATCCGGGTGTACTTGGACTTATGTTTATTTCCGTCACCTAATGAAACCCGTAATTTTAAATACCGAAATATACTTTGATGTACTTAAGACACATAAACTTAACATCCGCCAGATTTCCGTCAGGAAAAATTCAGCAAGACATTAATGTTTACGTGTATACAGTACTGTGTGAAAATTCTACGTATTTGTACATCAGTTGACCTCCTCAGTATTTGAAGTTATGGTCTTCAGCAAGAGATGACGAATAAATATGTCTTTCTAGTACCTGTGGATGGTACCACCTCTGGCCTACCGTAGGCAAATATATACACCCTTATAACAGGGATAGTTACTGGTTCAGACGACATTTTTCATTGGTCTATCAAATGACGCCATCCTATAAAAGGTTGACATTTTCATAACAGAAAAAGTAAAATATGCAAATGGTGCAGAAACACAAACACAAATCCACAGACCTATACCTTACCCAGAGGAGAGCCATCAACATGAGTCTTGTATAGTCCTTGATCATGGCTACCGAGGAACTGAGAACCCACGGTGTGTGAGATTAAAGGACTGCTGGTGCCAAAGTGATAAGTACTGCGATAAGATGACAGCCACTAGGTAAGTTAGAGTTATGCGTCCTTGGGGATATTTCTGCCCACGACTCGGTGTCCAGTAGCTGACAAGTTTCCCAGCTTGAGCTATAGTGTTTAGTGTGGCAGGTATATGCGGTGAACACGAATGGCAAAGGCTTAGATATTACCGGTCTTAGGTAGTAAATATTATACTGAGTTTACTTGTATAATGAAGTTGTCAAATAAATTGATACGTAATCAGTCTTTCTTTAACAATCGCATCTTACTGTACGTACGGAAAAGTCACTGATTTTCGTCACCTTTTCTAAAAAAATTATCACTTTTCTTCAGATATGTTATTCGTTGTACTTTTCACTCTAGAGCTGTGACTACCACTTGTAGAACCTCAGGGTCTTGTGTCGACCACCTCTTGAACATACGAAGGTGAGTTCCGCAAATGTCAACAACACTTCTTGCCTCAAGGTTATCCAAGGTCAAATCTACACTCTTCATTGCCACCGCCACATCCTAGTACGTCGGCTGACATTGTAAGGACAAGAGAATGGCAGAAAATGTTTTGGAAATGTATAGTTCTGTTACATAATGATTCCGATCTGTCCCAATAAAACTAAGAATTGATCTTCATCGCGAACATTTCGCGTCAATTGAAGATTGAGGTGTAAAACATAATGTTTGGCCAACAACACTGTGAAGAAAAACTCCTTAAAATCCTAACGAACAAAGCATTTAAAATTGTACCAAATAAAAGGTATACAAGTATAAAACCCCAAAAAACTTTCATCCAAACTAATTTCGGAGTAAACGAGATGTTAAATAACTCGCTTTAAATTCGAAGGATACTGTTTTAATTCAGAGCTAATTCAAATTATGAATGTCATTTGCACTAACATCAGATAACGAATTCAAGGTTTCAACAAATTTCTCTCAAAAAGAACGAAAAAATTAAGAAACCTTCTAAAGCAGAGACCCAAACCTATGTACACAATTTGACTACGAACTATAAAATACACTATAAACAGAAACGTGTCAAACAAAGTGTAATTATCTAAAAGTTTTTTGTAGCAGCAATAAACTACAGAGTTTGTAGTTTTCCAAGGACGCTACGATGTATGACCAAACTATTCAAATTAAATACTCTAAATCATCGTCGAGCCAAGGCTGTAAGCGAAATCTCCGCCTACACGGTTCACGATCTCCGCCTACAGGAGTGTAGGACTCCTCATTGTGTGGATCTGCCTGCAACGCCGCCTCCGGAGGCACCCGACCTCGCTTAAAACTGTTATTACATTTTGCAATTAGCTTTAGTCGTTATAATGGAACGCTTGGGTAATTAAGTTATGTCGACGACGGGCTACCAGCTGCTCATTATTGGTATAGTGTTTTACTGATTAACTTATTAATCGGTTGTATGGGTTATGGGTTCGCCTAGGGGGGTGTGAAACCTTGAAAACTCACTTTTTGCAATGGACTAGAAGGCTGTTGACTTGTAATTTCTTTGTTTACACTTGACTTATTGTCGCAGCGAAAAAAACTACTGCAAATCCGAACGCATTTAAGAATATGTTCGCTATTTTGCAATTTCCATCCCGTAGGTTAAATGGATTTTTCGAATGCAACAAAACAAGGTAATATCCCAACTCGTCCCCCATGCCGTATGAGGCGAAAGTTTAAATAGAGAACTATCAGCAGTCGGTGGACCACTGAACATTAACTTGTTCATGTCAACGTAATGAACACCCATCCTCCATAGTTATAATTTGGGGTTTCTTCGAGGAGAGTGACGCCACTCCATACAGTTCACAGTGGCAGTTAGGTTCTGAGGGTTAGGTTGTTTTTTCAATATTTTTGTTTGGTTTAAAAGGCAATAAGATAATATTTACGAAACCAAAAGTTGCTCTCTTGTGGGGTTTTTTTGAAGAGCGAAAATTTACAAATACATCGTAGTGTATTTCCTCTTTCTTATTCAGAAAAAAAAACTCAAATGTCACCTGTATTTTCATGAAAATCAACTAAACCAAATCTAAGCACCGTAAACTGTAAAAGAATTGGCAAGTCCTCTCTTGAAAAAACCAAAAAGACGCTCAATATAAATGTTCACGTATACAACCTGTATAAAGTCAGGTTCGTGACATTGCCACTACTAATTGTGTGATGGAGACTGCAGTTGTTCCGTTACCGCAAACATCTTCCGTTTCCTTCACTTTCCATTTCCACAATCCCCCTTGACAGATTAGCTGCTGTTCACTCGACCGATCCCGATAATTTCCGTCCAAGCTAATCGGTTTCAAGGTGAAAATTCGCATCCTTTCATTACAGTTTTTCCGTCCTTGTGTTTGCGTCCACGCGAGGTTGTAATGGCCAAGTGATCATTTTGTTACGCAACCGAACGGAAAAGGGAAACTGATATTTATGTCGTTTGGTCCTCCTTCGCAACGAATAAGTTGCTACTTGTACAAAGCAGTAGAAAAGTGCTAGAATTTTGAAATATATGACAGTTTACACAGTTGTTTCCACGGGTTACTATTTTGTTTTTTGTATCATACAAGCTTGAGGTTCTACAAGAGCTGTAGAATGGTTTTAAATCTTGCCTAAGGTATTTAAGTACGCTCGGTGTAGCGAGTTTGATTGATTTTTAAGATTTAATCTAAAAAACGCTCTAGATTGATAATGATTTTGAAAATAATGGATTTGTTGCGCTATCATTTATCTAACCTAGTGGCACAACAAACTTCAACCAAATCCCAGGAAAATAAATCTGTCAAATCCTTTTTTATGTTTTGATCAAAATCGGTCAACATTAATAGTTGGGCCACAACAAGTGTATTGCTAAATGATCATGTAGGCATATAACTAATGTTTATGGTCCTTAGATAACACTTTTCCCGCCAAATTAAGGGTCCTAAAATGCTTTTAAATGGTTTTACAGTCAAACCCAGCCACAACATCGGGCGTGTTTAATGAAGAACAACTGTTTACGAAGCTCTTAAGTATTTACGACAGAGAAAATTTTGACAATACACTTGGCGTTTATAGAACGTAATTAAAATCCATATACACATACAGATAACATGGTTCGCAGAGTGTAAAAACCACGTGCAACTCTAGTCAACAGTTTCACCATAATCGTGATTTCAAATATTCCAGGTAACCTCTATGCAAATGTGACAAACTATACTCCAGAAACTGCTTTTCGTTTTAACATTCAGAAAGTTCGAGGAACTACACTGTGGAATGCAGGGTGTTGTACGGGTGTGAGCCGTTGCCTCATTGCCTCATTGCCACGCGGTTGCATTGAAGGGGCGGCGTCAATGAATGTGACAACCATAAAGCGTTGCCACACGTCTGCATTCGCGTGTCACGTGTCACAGTTTGACAAGCTTGTCTCAACACGTCGCCGCATGAGTAAGTGTCACAATGTTGAACGTTACCTAACCACATTTTGATTTTGTCACGTCGCTATGCGATATGGGATAATCTGGTAGTTGAAAATGACAATCGTGAAGAATTTTACGTGACGTGATTTCTTATGGTTGTGTGTCCGACTTGAGCACTACAACAATAAACAATGTATGATTAGATACATTTAGACTTTACAAAAAAGCTTAGCGCAAATAAAAACTATTGAATAGTTGATACAAAATGTCTGGCATTTCCCATTGCTGATTAATAAAATAAAAGACTCGAACATTTTGGTATCAGAAATCTAAATCTCTATTCAGGGGGTAGGAGACGAACACAACGAAAATAGTACACAAACAAGAACTTGTTTCATAGTAATGTTTGCATGATATGTAAAGTACAGCATACTTTCTCAACCCTCTAATGCACCATACTGTTAAACATCGCAAGATAATAAGATAACCCAACTCATTGCCCCCATTCTCATTAGAGAGCCAGCTTGTAAATCGCTACATTATTCTAATAAGATTTAATAACACGAAACAAAGGACTCCTCCCGGGAGAAAGTCGGCGACAAGGCGGGTGTAAGAACATTACTTTGCTAATGGAGAGTTGTGGGTGGTGTGTACTGTATGTATATGGTAGCTGATACTCGACCACTCTTACTTTTAACTGCTGTAGAACTACTGTTGTTCTCCAGTCTTCAATAAATAACCTCTATCATTAAAGTTAATGGAGTTGGTGAGGTGAGGTAATAAATTATTGTTGACTCCATCAAGATAAGTAGATAACAAAATTTTTCACGTTTCGGTTTCTGGAGTTTGAGGAAGTTTCGTCCTCTGGTGAGAAAATGCCTAGACATAAGAAGATACACAAGCCAAGACGAAGATTACTTGTGATTTCCAACCTTTAAGGTTAGTTCACCAGCTGATAGTCACAAGTAGCTTTGGCTTGATTTGTTTGGTTGATTTGTTCACTTGATGATGCGAACAAATTTTATATTCCGGAACGTTGTCAAAACATTTTACTAATCTTGATATAAAAGGTCCGTAATAATTTCTTAACTGAAATAAAAAAGCTATCGGGTTGGATCGTTCTAGTTGGTCAGTGTGTCAAAGAAACGTAAAGAAACTTTATGTTATTACTATAGTTCGGCCGCTTAGAAAACGACCTGCGCGCTAATGCTAAACCAATGCTGGAGGAGGTCGCTTTCTAAGCGGCCGAACTATATATAGAAATTGTATATAACAACTTAGAGGTGCATAAATCCAAATATTAATTAGACAGGGTGAGATGTATTGTGAGGTTTTGTTACTGACTAAGTGACAACTGTTTCAGGGCCAAACCAGTGATCTTCATATTGATACGTGAGTACCACTTACAATAGCCCAGTCAATAAATGTTTTTTATCGCAACTAAATGGTGGAAAGCTGGATTTTTTATATGTGATAGAACCACATGAGAGGTGTATTTTCCCAAAAGTCCCCACTTCTACCCCTTGAGCTTTCCCCCCCACCCCCCTCCAAACATAGAAATTGCAGTGATTTACTTAATTGATCATAATTCGAATGTTATGAAAGCTATCGAGCTGCAATTTGTTTTATTTTATTTCTGATTGGTTTTCCTACAACTTTTGTATTTATAACATGTTTCTAAAACCAATACTTAGGAAGATATAAAATTTAAACTTCGTTAAAAGCTTTGTTTCAGAGTGCAAAATCTTGTTTTTCTCTATGTATACTTTTAAATATAAATAATACGCAAATATGGTTCAAACAAAAGTTTTAGTACGTTTTTCAAGGTTTACAAATATATTATTGGTTAGTCATCTAGGTGACCGGGTGAAGAGCTGAGCGTCGGCAAAGTGAGCGCGTGCGCGCTAGTTGAACACCTCTGCGCTGCGTCATCGCATCTAGCCCAGCCAATAAACGCACCAACTGCCTTTTTTCGTAGCTAAATAGTGGAAAGCTGAGATTTTTATATGTGATGGAACCACTTAAGACGTGTATTTTCTAAAAGTTCCCGTTCCCCCCCCCAAAACCCCCTCAAAACCTAGAAATTACAGTCGCTCACTGTACTGGATATAATTCAAATTCTACGCATGCCATCGTAGTGAAATTTGGTTTGTATTTTTTATAATTAGTTTATCTACAACTGTTGTACTAAAGATTTTCTTATAAAACTATATCCACAGAGATATAACATTTAAACTTTTTTTATAATGTTTATGTTAATGAGTACACAATTTTGTTTTACCCTCTATATATTTTTTTCCAAATAAAATACGCAAAATGTTACAAACAAAATTTTTAGTATGTTTCTTAAGGTTTATAAATAAATATATATTTGATTAGTCATCAGCATCCGCGCAGCCCCGCCCGTCGATACATAGCCTAATAAGGACCCGTACCGCTAAGTTCTCAACTGTTTTATATAAATCCTAAGACTTCCTAATTTGTAGCCTACATTACTACCAAAACAATCTGTTTCCAAGCTAAACCGTGACTAAATGAATCACCTCACGGTCAGTAAAAATTTTCGTCGACTCACTAATCCTTGATACAAACTGCGTCCTATCGTTGATATGTCCCTCTCTTCACGCTTCCCGCTAGCAAATAAAATATGGCTGCTCTGTCATAAGTTGTAAGCCTGTGAAAATAGTATCACGAACAACGTAAAAAACTGTCGGTACTATTCATAAGCCATTTTTAATCATGGTAAGGAACACAAATTAAAACCAGTCAATGTTAAAACTAACTTTTTTATTAAGTCTATATAGAGGAGATTTTAAAACACTTAATAAGCGCCTTCATCTTTATTAGCGATGTTAAACGTTTGCATAATGTCTACCAAAAACCAATAAAGAACTATTATGCTGACAAATTTTTTAGATAACATGAAAGCAATAAAATATTAGAGAACAGAACCTCACCAAGATTCAAAGTATAGAGTCTCTAAAAATGATTGATCTGGACCACGTATTAGTGCCGTAAAGCAGATTCGTAATACATTGCTGCCAATTTTTACGAAAAAAACCTCAATTTGATTGACACATCTACACAATATGTTAAGAAATTTGAATAATCTGCTTGTATGTATCCCGTAAATAGTCTTGCCTGCATGTATGGGGACACAAATAGTTTTTTACTTACTTATTTATAAATTTTGGATATATGCCTTATTACATTAATTAATTGGAAAGTAAATAAAAGAAAATACGTCTAATAGTCTAACACATAAAACATAAATTTACACTTATAATGTTACTGACAATACTGTAAATATACATAAAAGATGGTAAGTGGTGGTAGATTTCGATTCGACACTCCAATCATCCTCAGACCCATAGGCGAATTGGATCATCTCATCATTGGGTTCAGTATGTTTCTTACCCAGCTTTATGTAATGTAATATATGTATCCATGTATATTATTGTCAATAGGTTTAGCCATTGACAGAAATAATTAAATAAATTATTATTTTAATAGATAAACGAGTTAAAACCAACAATAAATTTAAGAAATGTACAAATGATTAGGTTTCATCTAATTAGTATTTTTTTCAGTTTACTATTTAGATCTTTACTGGCCGCGAGGCGCAGTTAGTATAAGTCTTGCGGGGAACAAAGCGAGTCCCATTGGTGGTAGATAATGGAAAGCACATTGTAACGTAAGGAAGAGCAAAGAGTATGTTTATAGTGATTTTTAAAGTGTTTATTAGGCCTAGTGTTCTATACCTCAATCTATCGAACTTTCGTTGGTCAAATATGAAGAAATCAAGTATTAAAAGTATTGCAAGTATAACAAGTAAGTAGGTAGAGATTAATTTACCTGAACCAAAACTGGTTATAAAAAAAATATTGTATTCCATCTAAATAATAATTGTTTTTACTGTTAACGGTTAAGCTTGGATAGAGATTGTTTTGGTAGTAAACTAAAAAGTACAAGGCCATAGCATTTGTATAAAACCTTTGAAAAATTAGCGATGTCGGTGCCTATGACGTGACGCATCGACGGGCGGGGCTGGGCTACGCGGAAGCCTGCACCCGGTGTCTTTGCCGACAATGCCGACGCCCAACACTACATCAGTTTTTTTCAGATGACTAATCAAATATATATTTATAAACCTTAAGAAACATACTAAAGTTTTTGTTTGAAACATTTTGCGTATTTTATTTGGGAAAAATATATAGAGGGTAAAACAAAATTGTGTACTCTTAAACATAAACATTGTAAAAAAAGTTTAAATGTTATATCTCTGTGGATATAGTTTTATAAGAAAATCTTTAGTACAACAGTTGTAGATAAACTAATTATAAAAAATACAAACCAAATTTCACTACGATGGCAAGCGTAGAATTTGAATTATATCCAGTACAGTGAGCGACTGTAATTTCAAGGTTTTGAGGGGGTTTTGGGGGGGGGGTTGGGGGGGGAATCGGGAACTTTTAGAAAATACACGTCTTAAGTGGTTCCATCACATATAAAAATCTCAGCTTTCCACTATTTAGCTACGAAAAAAGGCAGTTGGTGCGTTTATTGGCTGGGCTAGATGCGATGACGCAGCGCAGAGGTGTTCAACTAGCGCGCACGCGCTCACTTTGCCGACGCTCAGCTCTTCACCCGGTCACCTAGATGACTAACCAATAATATATTTGTAAACCTTGAAAAACGTACTAAAACTTTTGTTTGAACCATATTTGCGTATTATTTATATTTAAAAGTATACATAGAGAAAAACAAGATTTTGCACTCTGAAACAAAGCTTTTAACGAAGTTTAAATTTTATATCTTCCTAAGTATTGGTTTTAGAAACATGTTATAAATACAAAAGTTGTAGGAAAACCAATCAGAAATAAAATAAAACAAATTGCAGCTCGATAGCTTTCATAACATTCGAATTATGATCAATTAAGTAAATCACTGCAATTTCTATGTTTGGAGGGGGGTGGGGGGGAAAGCTCAAGGGGTAGAAGTGGGGACTTTTGGGAAAATACACCTCTCATGTGGTTCTATCACATATAAAAAATCCAGCTTTCCACCATTTAGTTGCGAAAAAGGCTGTTTTATTGCATTCATTGACTGGGCTACAAGTAGAACGTACAATTACCATAATCTCCAGGGTTCTTTGGGATTTAAGAGGAATTTCAAGCTCGATTATGAAAAAAAAACTGTTATACCATACTAGGTTATTCTCAAGATTTCACCTGGATAAAAATCAAGAGATGTTTGCGTCACCGAAGTTGTAGTATGAAAATCCCCGATCGTATCTTTCAAAGTCAGTCAATTTAATCGTAGAAGCTACTTTACAGAAAAGCCGTGGCAGCTACTTCGACGTCTGTCATATTTAAGTTCTACAACGTGGTTGGTTGATGCTTGAAAACCCGATTGATTCTATAGCATTTTAGATTGGGTATTTTTTTAAGTATTTCAAAGAAACTTAGTAAGAATTAAACCCCTAAACTTATTCTAATACGAAACCGAATTCGCTGTAGAAAGAGGAGCTATTTTCTGTTTAACACCTATAAAGATTCAAAATTTATTCAATGACTTAAAAAAAATCTTTTCTAACAAAGCTTAAAACTCGTATTTTTATCGCATTCAAAATTATAATAAATTTTAAATTTGTCCAGCCTTTGAGTGGCTTGGCTACGTCACTTTAGGAAGGAACGTCCGTTCGTTGTCACACCTCATTTATTTCCGGCTCTCAGACACGGAGAGTGAAAGATCTGTAATAAATGCCGATTTCTCGCCTTGCATAACTCAGACTCTGCCTGACTCAATGTTGCTTCGTCATCTTTGACTACTGTGCGCGACTTTTGACCATAGATGGACTGACGTGTGAAATAGACATTTCATTACCTTTTATTAAATAATACAATTGTTGTGTGAGCAAGTCTCCAAAATGCGCTCGTCTCTAAAATTCTATTTTTACGTTATTTTTGTCGCTGACATAGTTTCGGTGGCTCACAACAAGGCGTTACATAATTTTAACTTGGTAAAAAAGTGTGTATTCGACAAAAATTTGTAATTTACATCAGCACAATCTGTCGGCGACTCACATCAACTACGAGGATGTTGATTTTAAAACTGGCGACAACTTTAACATGAGGATGGAATGTCTATCTAGTCAAAGCTAATACTTATAGGCATGATCGCGATTCCTTGGTTATTTCAAAACCCTATGCGTTTATGATAATTAATTAATAATTTTTTTTATTTCTACTAAATACTTAGGTCTACATCTTAATGACTTTATGGTGCGTCCCTTACTCTATGGTTGCAATACCAAAGGACACGCAGGAAATTGCAAATGAGGCTATTGGTTGAAATCGTTTTATGTTACATAGTAAAATAACCAATAGACAAATAAAAAGACTACGTCAACGCCCGCGTAATTAAATAGAAAACATCCGAAAACTGTCCGATATCACGAATATGATAAATCCCATACCGGAGTGTTTTGACAATAACCTGTTAACTGTCTCCACCTATACCAGCAAGTTACTTTCGCATACGGTAGTTACCGGTGATAAAATACACGTATAATGTACCTCAATAACTCACCGATCTTTCTTACAGCAATAAAGCAAACTATTGTTCTAAGACGTAAGATTACTGTTACGCCGCGTTTCTCACAGACCATCGGTTCCCATACGTAACAAGTTTGGGCCATCGTAACCTATCTAGGCCGTAATTACGCACCCGAGTGGTGGCGAATGCAACACCATCCGTGCGTGGAAAACTTCGTAGAGACGAGTTCTCGCACGCGTAACATACTAACAGGCGATATACAGTGTGTCCCACGAAGAAGTTAAGACTTTTATTGTACAAACACATGCCCATTTATGTCTAGATTTAAAATAATACAACTATAATTATATCACTTGTAAAGTAGGTTTTACGTACATTCTGTGAAAATTTTCAGCTCCCTAGAATTTATAGGGACAAAATAGTGGCATATTGGTAAACGATACTTAAAACAGTAAAAATAGAGTTTATGGAATATTTTAACTGTTACATACCAGTTAAATAAGGCGTTTCAATCAGAAAACTGGAATAATTCAAACTGAAATCCATCCACAGCGAGTCACCAAGCAGTTAAGCATATGTTTCGTTACCAGAAGTAATAGCCGCATTAGTTCACTTATTGTTCAACATAAAATTTAGTTTTTTATTCATTTTTAGTACAGCTGTACCAGAGAAAATTAGGTTGGTAGCATCGTTCAAGCAATATACCCCAATCAATCAGCTGTCCAACAATAAGCGTCAAAACTACAACGTATACGCATGAGCATGGCCTCTTCGATTACAAGGCCACGGCTAGACAAAAGTGGCAACACCGCAGACTCGGCCTACTGAAATTGTTGTTGCTCTAATGGAGCGTATGCGCAGTTGTTATGTTTACACGTGTGTTATCATTGTTACCATGGCAATAGGGCGGCCGATGCGACGTTGCCACACGCCAAAGCAGAGGTATTGTACTAGAGGAGGTTTTGATGTACATCTTTAAATTGATCTGTGCATAAATGGGTAAGTACAAATTTGTATACCTCTTCTTGGACCCAACACTCTATTACACCCCACACACACGGAGCTACGATTACTGCAAATACACACACACACACACTCGCCCTTGTGTTGTTTAATTGACCGAGGACGCGGCCACGGTTTCACTATTTCGACACTAGTTCCCACATTAAGCAGCTATCACAGTAGGTCCCAGGCTGCTATGGTCTCATTTAATTGTTCCCTGGCTTTCTAGCGGTAGAGAGTAATTTCGGTTGGCAAACCTGGTGCGACCTCAGAAGGTCACTCAAGGCCGGATGATTTCATGTGATTTACTCCTATTGGTTAGATTATTGCTCGATCGGATTGGTATCTGTTATGTAAGTTAAGTTATTGTGGTCACGACGTACGTATATGATGAAATCTTGAAAGTGTAAAGTTAAAAAAGTTGAACTCTTGGTTTCAATTTGCCAGTGTAATTATTATCAAGCTTAATGGAAAATGAAAAACACTATAAAATATCCAATTTCCTTGCGATTTTGATTTAACGTTATTTACAGATATTACAGATATACAGGTATTGTTTTTTTTTTGTTTCAAATTTAAGTTAAATTCTTTCCAAATAATCTTTTTACTGACTTCTACTAAGTTTTGGTCAAATGTGTACTTTAGCTTCAGTAACTTTATTTAGTCAGATTTGTAGGGATGGATGAAAAATAATTTATTACAATACAAGAAAGAAGTTTTCTGTGCAATTTTAGCAATCATTCAAGACAAGTTAAACATAAATGGTGATTTTGAAATGGTTAACTAGGACTATCTTGCGTTAGGCAACTGCATTTTTCTTAGAGCCTTATCTGTTTTGTTGTTTTTTTAGGTAGGCTTAATCAAACATTTTCTCTCATATGTTATTCTTAAACCATTGGTCGAGACTTAGAAATGAACAGATTTGCTATATTAATGCGCTCACCAACTATTTAATTCGTAAAGGCTTGGGCTAAGTCCCTTCTTTGGTTGTCTATGACTATGACAGTGGCTAATCATGACACTGAAACATTACGAAACATTCGAAACAACGCAAGGTAATCGCGTCAAAGACATGTAAAGTCGCGAGGCTTTATACGGCAGTGGCATCTCCTTGACATGCAGCCTGTCTTCGGCTTACCTTCGGTTGTCTTTGGCCATTGTCTAGATCAGCTGTGGCAATAACCAGTCAGCTGTTTTGGAAATGTTCAAGAATCACTCGACACTAACCGTAGAATTCCTTGGATTAATGTCGTCCCGTGGTGGAATCCAGCGTAGACCTACATTTTTGTACAGTTTATGTGGTTCAAGAGGAGGAAATAGGTTAGAAGTGGGACTCTAAGTTTAATGTTTTACTTGCCACAAAAGTAAAAATGCTTGAAATGATTTCGTATTTTTTTTACAACGGAATACCTACTATTGCAATACGTTTGAACATGTGAATGTCTACCGGTTCTATATAATGAACAGTCTTTGGTTTTTTAGCAGGGATGTTACTAAAGACGCTTCCTAATACTTCCGCACAAGGAAAGATAAATTCCAAGAAAACATTAAGATTAATTATCAAACATTAGCTTATCTCAACGACCATTTAAGGCAGAAAAGAAATTCTGCTGTAATTTATTAGGAATTTAGTAGGAACTTCATATACAAAACGACGTCCTTAATCGATGAATTATATCAAAGAAACCTAAAAACGTTTGATTCTTTCTCTCATACTTCACTTTTGTTCTCGGAAACCAATTTACCAGATGCACAATTATCTATAACCTCAAAAACAAAGGGTCAAAATCTACTTGAACAAAGAAATTTGAAGATACATTTATGAAGTTGCAGTTAAAGTAGTTCTGCTACAAAACACTCCACAACTGACAATAAAACAATTATCAGTCTATACAACACAAATATAAAACTTTCCACTGTAAAAAATCACTATATTTTAGTTGGGAAAAGTCGTGCGAACACTATAATGTAACATGGCAAACTAACTATAAAAAGCAATGATGACGACGTAAATACACTGTAATTATCTACAAAAACTACCAGGAACTCGGAAGATTTCCCAAACACATCTAGTAACTCTAATGTCACTTGTACTTCCTAATAGTTCTGTGAACACTGTAACTCTGAGCCCGCTAAGTCGTTAAATTGTAACTAACTAGTAACTATAACTACTATAACTAACCATAACTCGTCTAACCGAACCGTAACTACCACGTTAGAGCAGTTCACTTATCCCAAGTGTGTTTAGTATTTCATTACTCCCCTCGTAATTAGGCTCAATATATCGATCGTTGGTTAGATAACGAAGACTTCATTAAATACAATCATTTAAGTCTCTCACACTATAAATCTATACTTTGGTGTAAAACGGTGCTTTACACCACGGAGCCTTGATTAATAGTGCGGGAGACTTCAGTGGCTGTATTTAATGAAGTCTTGGATTGAAACATAACAGTTGCGTATTAAACGTAGGTATAGTGAATGTAACATGGTCAAATGAAAAATACGTTGTATCTCAAATAATATATTATCACATATCCGATTAAAATCCACAAGATTTTCAATTGGTTTATTTTTTTATCACAGAAAAGCTGCATGTTTGTTTGTGCTATGGAATTATTAATGTTTTTAGCTTTTTAAATCGTGTAAGTTGTAAGAGATAAAATTTTTAAGTAATTTGACACATAATTTTTTGAGCGATGTTTTTATTCAAATTAACACTCGTTTTAAACGTACATTCTTCCATTACATTGTATACTGCTAGTAGACTTTTCATCCTATTATGAAGCCGTTGTTTCATAACCATTTAAATTTAAGTGCACTTATATCAACTAACGGGTTTCCCCCTTATTTTAGGGTTAATGTTATTGAATGTTTAATCTATTCTCTGTTACGTTACTAAAAGGATATTATTATTTTCCTACTAAGAGAAACGTGCCTTAAAACTGTATTCAGTTGATTGATATTGGTGACGAATTTACCAGTATTCAATCTACAGTCACACATAGTGAATATACAAGAAAGTATTCAAAATCTTAACAATATTCATTACGGGAGTCAGTAACTTGAACTGCAGTATTTATTCGGTTACATTCACTTGTACCAACCGTTTCACAATCGCTTTTGCATTTTCAACTTTCGTGTTTGTTTTTATATCACATTCGCAGCAGTGAAAGCCCTGGTGAACGTATGAATATGGATGTGAAACTATGGATGTGAGTGTAACCCTTTCACACCCAGGCACCCTGGGCAGTGGGCAGTAGCTCTGTACACGGTTGTGACTATGCAAATTGTAAAACCGCATGCACAAGTTAGATGTTGAAGTTTACGACTAAAAGCAGAACATTACTTAGAATTTTCTACGACTACTTATCGAATAGAATTTTTTTCGATTACATGAAATCGAAGTTTATAGTTAGATCGTAGTCAAAGTCTGAGCATAGATGAACTAAAATATTAGTTAATTTAATATATACAATTTTTTGCCTATACCAGAAAATCTATTACGAATATAATATGGATGTATGGTCGAGAAATCGGTGCAATACTTTTATCGAGATAAATGAATATAATCATTTTTATTCATTCTAAGACAAAGTAAAATTTTTAAACGTAAATTATAAACCTGATGATGTGACTTACAACACAACATGTGTGTCAAACTAGAAACTAAAATATGAACCTACAGCGAGCTAGAATTTCATGAAAAAGCTAACCGAAATTTAATCCCCTGCTACAACAATGATTGTTATCAAGTTTTGCGTTGAAAAACGTCGGGGTTTAAATCGCCTGCATATTTATGGATTATTCTTTAAAGATTTTTCTTTTCATATGCACGTTATCTACTAGTTAGTTATAAAATGTCGTACTTTACATCCTGTTGTAAAGGCTTTTGGTTTTTTTGCGTGATTCCGATAAAGCTTAAATGTATTCATGTCGACGAAACCTAATTCTCTTATTTTAGACTAAATTTTCCACAGTGTGCATTTATTGTTACTGTATGGAGAACATTTGTTTGAACATGTATCAGTAGTTATTTTCGTATTGATTTTAAAGGTTGTAGGCCTAAACATCATTTAAAAATTATAAGACATGTATTCATGTTGACGAAACCTAATTCTCTTATTTTAGAGAAATTTTACACTGTGTGCATCTATTGTTACTAGATGGAGAACATTTGTTTGAAAATCAGTAGTTATTTTCGTAATGATTTTAAAGGTTGTAGGCCTAAAAATCATTTAAAAGTTATAACACATAAACGCACTTAAGCATCTCCGTGCTTAAAGTCACCTAATATTTAAAGGTGATCCATAAAAATTATGTTTAATCCTCGGCGAGATTAGTAAAAACAATTAAATGTACTTAAATGCTAATTACATACATATATTTCTCATCACTCCAAACCAGCATATGTAGTGGTCCAGTAGGGCGACCGCCACAGCCGCCGCTAGGCGAGGATGGAGAAAACATTCTGTTACATAACTAAAGTGTGAGCTACAATCTGATAACAGCCGGGTCAACTCGTGAACACCGCTGCGATAACAGGCGAAAATTTCACCGAAGGCACCATTAAAACATATGAAATTCCCGAAGTGGACCATCTATGCTTTTAAACGTCATTTCGCCAATCTCTTTTTAGTGTGAAAACACTTAAAGGGTACAAAATTAAAGTAAGCATTCTTGCAAAATTGTGGACAAATAAAAACTCACATGATTTTTGTTTACCAAGCCAAGGATGTATTTAAAGGTACCAAAATAATTGTTAAGTCAAATTAATCAATAGGTATCGTCGAAGAAGAAAATTCTAATTCCTAACTCTATTTTGGTTTAAAAAAATAATAAAATATCTATAAAAAACACCATTATCTCTGGTGTTTATTTATTTTCTAATTTCTTCTATAGAGCCAGTTTTAATTATAGTGCTGTATATGAACCCAACGAGGAATTTCAATATTAGTTTATTATTTTTAATAGATCAGTATTGTTTAGTTGTACTTCAATAGTGTTACAGTGACAGTAAAAAGAAATGAATATGCAGTTTAAGGCTGTGCGCCTAAAAGTATGAATATTTTATTTATGTTTATTTTGATTACGTATTTTTATTTCGGCCTCTAGAATAGCGATTAGCAATTAAATAATTTTACAGTTTTGGTTTAGGAAAAGTCTACGGACAAGGATGATGTTTAGCTGTGTTTCAACTGTATAGGGAGAACTTAAAAATGAAAATCCAAACAAATTTTGCCCCGGAAATAAAATACTTTAACATGACAACCCGTTAATGAAAATTTGTAAAAATACATTAGCTTTGTCTACGAAAAAAAACCTTGTCTCACTTTTGCATTATCGAAACTAAAAGTATTTAAATCAATACTAATTTGCAACATTAAATAAGTAACGGTGATATTAGAGTATACCTAAGCTGTTAAAGATGTTTACAAATAAGCTGGGTAAATTGTATAGTGTAAACCAAACTCCTGCATCCAGCATTATTCCAAAAGGTCATGGTGTTCATAGGTTATGTTCATCATGGTAACCACAGATAGAATTTCCTGTTGTAAATAACAAATTTGCAGCAACCTTCAGAAAGCTTGCATCTTCAAGGGAAAATAGTTTATTTCTTAAATGTTTGTAATGCAGCACCGGCAGTGGTAATCTTTGGTGGTTGCCTCAATAATGAGCAATAAGTCCTGTGCCAGAAAAATGCAATTTAAAAACTAATGTTTGATTCTTGATTTTGTGCTTTCAATCAAATGTAAATTTACTGAATATCGCTTTAATGTATGCCCATACCTAAGTTCTTTGGTTAAATCAATTGACCAAATTTTGCTCTTTTTAAAAGAAGACTACTTGTTAAAAATCGTAATAAATTAATACCGCGCTACTAAATGGAACAGTATTAATATAAAGAAATTATCTTTTTACGAACGAACATACTGTAGATCGTACGGAGAAGGCGGAGAAGCTACTCATCATGTTACAAGTGTGTATTTAATTACATGAACAAGTGCTACGAATAGCTATAAATAGTTACGAGTTCAGGAAAATCGAAATTAAAAAATATCAAATATTTAAATATTTTATGGTCTCCAAACGTGTCATTATAAGAAACGATTTTTCATCTGATTCACAGGAATTACAACACAAATTTCGTTCCATTGGTTATTAATGTCATACCATACATAAAACGTCATACCATTGATTAACCAACACAAGTTGACTTCTATTCCCATTGTAAATTTTGAAGCTCGTTTTCGTGTCTAGTTCATGTCCGGCGACACTGACCGCTAGTGTCAATGAAATATTGTTTATATTATTTTAGGGTTAATTTTATAATTTGTGCTTTACCATTTGTTTAAAAAAACTAGGGTTCGGTGAGTTAATGCTGCAATAAACCTTTGGCCATATAATCTGGGAGACGAGTTATTGTGTATGATTATATCATTTTATTTGGTTTAAAGAGGTGGTCAATGACTGGAATAAGAAACAAGAAAACACAACCTCTACAGTGCACCGGACAGAACTAACAATACAATTGGCTTCAGCTGTTCCATAAGGATGAGAAATATGGATACTTATATTTTTTTATTCAAACTGTCAAGATTTTTTCAACGGGCTCCGAACAAAGATAGGGAAGTGAGACTGTGGCCACCATTGTCGCCGTAGTTATTGTTGTAACTGTAGTTATTGTTCATCCTATAGTTATACAGATCGCTAGTTACACAACGTTATATGATAGTGACATCAACATCCTTGACCCCAACCCTACTTTCTACTCTACTCTCTCCTCGGCCGGGCTGCCGCGGGTGCGGGTGCGTGCGGGTGTCGTTGCGGGTGTCGTTGCGGGTGTCTCTGGAATCTGTAATAGATAAATGCTCTATGGAGTGTTGGATATCGTTGGCTCTAACCCCTAACTCTATAAATACGTGTTTTCACTCATTTAACTTACATTTTTGTTCTGATACCCACAACAAGATCTGATCCGTTATTACTATGCTGATTATAAAGTGATCTAATAATACAGAGGTGATTTAAAGTAAATCAGTTTCTAACTTGACTAATGTTCCTTTCGTAGATTATTTTAGTAGAACCCACTGTTCATTTTTAATAGAATCTTTACTCGACTTAAACAATTAAGTACCATGACGGTTAAATAAAATTAAATAAAATGACTGTAAATGCCTCTTCCATTTGTTGCAAGCATACAAAAAGGTGCAAGCTTTCGTACCCTCAAATTCTAAGTTTCCTGATTCGATCACACTTAGTCTATTGCCCTTAGTCAAGTTCACGTTGTTTATTGTTCCACTAAGAAAATCCCCTCACATTCTCTGCTTGCCATTCAACTGGACATTGTGACTCGAGTACGAACCCTGATATAACGCATAACTTGGCGTAAACATTGTATTCCCATATAGAAGTTGTAATAGCCAGTTTAAAATAAGTTCCTTCCAGTTCGGTAAAAAAATTGACATACAACCGAACCAACGCCTGTGCCCCGTTGTGCTACCGTTTTTATTTATTTTCACAATTTGTTGCCAAATTGAAAGGGTTACTTATCGTATTCCATGCACATAGCATCATAGACTAACCAACACAAGGGAGTATGTTTTATCTATGATATCATCTACTAGTCTGCGGCGAGACAAAACTGGCAACGTTGCGGTCCCGTCCTACTGAAACAGCCGTTGCAGTTACTCACATAGAAGCTTCTGCGCAACGATTATATACACGTTTGCACCCCATTACCTATCATACACAAATGAAAAAAATATATAATACTCTGAGATATATCATCAATCTATGGTATATTTGAGTAAACCCACTACATTCTGTCCATACGTGGGATATCTACTTCAGTATCCGAAGTCAATAGTGTAACAGTTACTTTTTACTGTACTGTTTGTGACGTAATTAGACATTACCGTTAAATTAGACATTACAAGCGTGCTACGAAGGAAGGTTAGGTAAGAGAAAATCGTCGGGTTGACAAACCGTAAACAACACAAACTGTTTCTTTCCTGCTGCGTTTTTCTCGCTTCGCGGAGATTTCCATCGCCTTTGCCTCGCTTTTACATCTGATATTCACGCTCCGGCTTGTTCACACGAAAAAAAAGAATAGTTGGGGAGTAGTTGGGTTTACAAATTACATTACACACCTAAAAGACATTAAACTTAAATTTTAAATAGAGCCGACTGGCTATTGCGGAATCTATTGATTCCGACTCAAATATTTTACAGTTTAATCTTTTTAGACATTCGACAACCCCTCAACCCTAGATGCCTTCACAAAGTCACTCCATGCTCAATAAACAATGCAAATGTACAACCATTCGCTAAAACTGAACATGATTTTTTCTTATCGGATCACCCCCTCCCGAGATGACAGAGCGTAAAAATACGTCGTGTAGAAACAATACGAGAACTTGCAGACGAATTTAGTCTGGGCTACGCTATATAAGGTGGGCTACGTCGTTACGCTGAGATACGGCCGTGTAAACACTGAAAAGACGTGTGTTTAGCAGTGAAAAATGGTAATTCCCGAAAATAAACACGAAGGACAAAGATAGAATCAGCTGTGTGGGCGTGTTTGTATCAGGCTATTATGTAAATTAGACGCTTCGTGAGCGTGTGTGCGAGTGTGCGTTTGTGGAAATTGGTTGTGTTTTGATATTTTGCTAAGAATCTATGGAATTTATCATCTTTGCTGTTTGTCTACTGTTATAATAGTTTATGGTAAATATTAGTGTCGATCTTCTTTTACGTGTGTTCAAGATTTTGGGGTAAAAAGTTGGGCAAACATAAACGAAAGTCACGGTCTTACACATTGTATGTACAGTTGGTAAACGTAACTAACACTAATATTTGAAAGTGTCACATAGGAAAATCACTGACAACGCGTAAACCATCTGATTAAAGTGTGGTACTGAATCGATTAAACAAAGGCGAGATGCGTGCACAGGGTTATAAGGATGTAAACCTTACAAGGTCTAGTTCCTAGGTCATATGTTGAGACGGTAGATGTGCGCATGTATTGTACGAGTGTATAAGTACAACACAATACATACACGATACATGCAAGTACAAGCATCAAATTTATGTGTATTACCTAATGTGATGCTCAATGTGGTGGAATAACGTTCAAAATAACCGATTTTCACTCAATTTAAACTAGCGTGTTTTTAATTTAATTCGATAATTTTCTGAAGTATGGGTTAGATATTGTATACAGTAACTGTGCTACTGTTGGTATCTCAGAAACTATTACATTTAGAAAGAACATCAAACGGAGGACTTAAACAATTTATGTCATAACATTTCAAATTTCTCAAGGAACAACTAGAATTGCTTTTAGAGTGGAAATGCAATTTTACAACGTTTTATTCTTAACATTTTCCCTCTAAAGCTACTCGTTTCAGAGCTACATCGTGTTACACATTGAAAAGAAATGGCTTGCTTTGTACATTCTGCATCCTGTGCTCCTAAAGGGGTTAAGTTTCCAGAGTAAATGCAAAGAACGAAGAAGTATTCATAGAAAGTTCATAACACGTTAAGAAATAAGTCTACTGTTTTGCAAATGACGGCCATTTCCCAATATGGCGAGTAACTTTAAAATGTGAAAACTTTTATTTTATAATCTTTTTGCATAAAAGAGGTGTTCCATAATAAATGGACAAAAATATATGCCCCAAAATAATCTGCCATGTCACAATTAACTATCGACATTGTTGACACACAGTGCTAAAAGAACAAAGCATTTAGTTAGACGAACTTGAACCCTGATGTCAACAGAGTAACAAAGATCGACATATTCGTCAGACTCCCAGACCATCAATAAAAAATACAAAACCCTGCAATAATCGTCCATGTCACAATTAACTATCGACATTGTTGACGAACAGTGCTAAAAGAACAAAGCAATTATTGTGCGACCTTGAACCGTGATATCAACAAAGATCGACAGAATCTCCAGACCAAAGGCAGACGAGATGCTTCAAGGCAAGGTGTCCTAGGGTCAAGGTACCTCCACAATCTGTCATTATCTCCAGTTTCATAATGTTTAAGCCGAGGTATGTAATTGAAGATTCGCTAGATCGTGCTACGAGTTCTAAACGCCGGGTTAGAGAGTTTTCTGTCTTTTTTCGCGGGTGCAATTTTGGGCCATTGCTCTTGATATTCTTGTGGCTGGACAACCGAAAGTGAAATAGATTGCTTTGCTATCTATGGTATATTCATGAGATTTTTATATTTTCGTTAACGTGATTACCACATAAAATTACAAAAATTAGTATTTTCAGGAAAAGATTATAATTTAGTATGTCATGGTCCTTTTAATTCTATACAAAATTGCATAATCCCAATATATGTGAACATTACGGTTCAAACGTTATTGAAGTTCTTGTGATATGCTAAAAAATCTATAGTACAGTGGACCCTCGATAACAAGTCACCCTTGATAACATGTATCATTTTCAAATCCACTTGGATTCATTTTACCCCTAATCACATCTTATTGCAAGCCTCACCAAGCCTCATTTAATAATCCCCAAGAGTCTTGTTACCGAGGTTCTACTGTAGTTACTCCCACTGCTTGCCATTATAAAGGGTTGTTGACAAGCTAACGTGAGAAAGTGTGACTTGCCATGTCCATCAGCAAAACAAACAACCTATGTAGGTTTACTACCTAGTAGTTGCCATTCTGGTGGTGCACACAATTACATTGCCCAGTTAAGGTACGTTATCCAAGGTGTAGGCCTATGTAGAAGATTAGGTCATCCCTGAAGGTAAGCCAGCGTCTTCGTGCCTCCAATAAACCTTGAATAGTCGAATCCTCCTAGAGATCATCCTCCGGAGGCCGTATAGTTTGTTCACGTCATCATGATTAAATCTGTTTTCTTCCTGGTGTATCATCACGCATGCGTTACGCAATTGATTCACCATTGGCCTTAAGGATCTGAAGGTCGAGGGATTGAAGCAACTTCTTGGCATCACTTGTTTGAAGTTGTTTGGGCCTTGATTAATGTTGTAGGTGTGAATTGGGTAGTGCTCTTGTAGACGCGGTTAAGTGAATTTTTAATCAATGGGAAAATCCTATGTCAGATTTTTAAAACTGAACTACTTTTTATAGACTCAAGGCTCGTTTGGGGTACGATGGAGAAGGTGCAGATTGGAACAGAGATCCACAACTTTCTCTCTCGATTAGTACAGTATTGTTTCTGTGCGAGAGGAATTGATGGAAATCGTGGATGGTGGAAAGGAAAGTCTATAGCTCTTGGTAGTTGTAAGTTTTGGCACCCCAAATTCAAAAAATCCAAAATTGGCTATGATTTTACTGAATTGGAATGGCAGAACAAAATTTATTGTAGTAGTTTGTGTACTTTTTAATTACATTGAATGGTAATGTTGTTCTTAAATGAAGCCAAACACTTAGGTGTCAGAAAGTATCTGGAAAATGCATCATGTGTGATTCAATTACATCTTCGTTCTACTAAATAATTAACCCGGTGCAGCACCAACACCGTTCACAAAGCAGACAACGTTGATACCTTGTTAGTGGACACGTGAGTGATCGGACAACGTGTTGACATTGACAAACAACCCGACTTTCAACGGTAGCGCTTGCGTACCAACACGAGCTATTACACGCGCATATGCAAGTGCAGACCAGGCCATAAGTCCGGCAACTTTCTTGCCGCACAATACGCAACCGGGAAAGGTTACCGTATTGTTTACTGGCTATGCAATGACGCAAGCCGCGGGCGCGCGTGCGGTCCGTTATCGATATATCGATGCCAAAATCGATAACCGGTATAGCGGTCACATTAGGCCACCGTATAGAGATGTTTATGGACTCTCGCTAATTGTAGTCTATCGATATCGATCTATGTAAAACACTGCTATCTTTTAGTCTAAGTCAATTAGTTGTGGTTGTATAGAGGCAATTAGCGCTGTTTTGCATGTCGTAGTGTTTGCAATTTATTGGTTTAAATTAAAAAGCCCATCAGCCCACACAAATAATTTGAAACCGGTGTCAACAAATGTTTACTTGTTACTTGTTCGTTCGTCAATAACACTGATGAAACAATAGTTGATTCACTATATTCAAAAATAAGAGACTTATTGAAGCAATAGTCCGTATGATGAAACCTGTCTCCTGCACTTCGTCTATCTGTGGCAGTCAATTGTCTTAAGGCCAGGAGATAGGGTCAGTCATACAGACTATACATTTGTACTTTAAGCTGATAAATGTTTATTGAAAAAAATGTTGATTTCGTTCACCAGATCACTCAGGTTGACTGATACACAATGGTTTATTTTAATGTTTTAATTTCCTTCCACAATATGCAAACTCAGTCTTACTAACGACTTTAGATGGCTGTAAATTTATTTGATTATAACGACCATACGATTTGTCAACTCTACAGCATAACAATAACTCCCTAATTTCTAATTTACATTATTTGTTTCAGATGTAGCAGAGCTGCCGCTGAACACTGCGGAAGATTTGAGTGCCAAGTGTCGTGAAAAAAGCCAAAGTGTTAGTGAATCATGAGTTCTCCATCAAGACGTTCCAAGAGGAGGAGTTTACGCCCAAGTGGCGCGGTGGTGCGAGTGTCGACGTGTCGGAACGTGTCATGAAGGTTGAAGACACGCGTGTTGAGATGGCGAACACGGCCGTGTCCGTGCGGTCGTACCAATCAGCTGAGCGCTGCTCCACCGCGCACTCCTTCTACAAGGGCAGCGTCAGCAGCTGCAGCAAACTGTCTGCTTGCAGCCGTGACGAGAACTTGACTCCGAGGATGTTCTTGGACAGGTATGATCGAAGACCTCTTCAAGATTAGTTATAAGCGGAACATGTTGGAAACTCTTTAAGAATGGAGATTCCAATGGCAAATTGAAGCCCTAACAGAGTAGCGATTGATTCGGTACTCGCAGAAGATTATGTCTAAAATGTGCTACTGTACTTTGAATTTTGTATTAGCTTTCGTCGGAACATCTTATATCTTAAAGAAATTGAGAATCTACGAGGATAAATTAAAACCCTAAAATAACTAATATTTGGGGCCTAAAGGTAGTTGCTACTTTGATTAAGTAACAGTTTGTTGCCTGAATTGAATTGTTAGTATGTTCAAAATGTGCGTAAGAAACTTAACATGTATGACTCACAATGATTACTCTTCAAAGTAAGCTGAACATGATGGAACATGGAACAACTGGAAAAAATCGTCAAGGATAAACAATAAGCTCGAAAAGAGCCTTAGTGAAATCATGAGTAAATTGTTACTTTCAACGAGTTCTGAAGTAGGTGCTGCATTGACGTAGTCTCAGAGACCGGGGATACTTGATACATAGGGAGACTTGATACACCCCACCTAATTTATTACTCTATGGTTAGAATCAGCTGCAAATCAAACCAGATACTCTTTAGGTTGTTTCTAGTTTCCTGTGTTGTCTGGAATAATCTGCTGCACATGATCTGCATATGGTCTTGAAATATTTCATTTCCACACTTAAAAGTAAGTATTTCCTATATCTATATAAATGTGTCTCACGCATATAATTTATATTTTTTAGTTGAAATAACATGTTACATTGTAAGGTACATATTTAGTATATATGCTCTATCAACCTCAGCTCTTCTAAGTTAACCTCAAAGGAGATATGGAACTTGTTATGAAAAATGGTCATAGAGGGACACTTGATACAGTTTTCAAAGGGATATTTGATACACTGTATCAAGTCTCCCTATATTCAAATTCATCTTCTTTAGCCATTTTTTATAAATGTTTGTTATAAATATTTATATATCTGTGTCAAATACTGTTGGTTTTATTGGCTAAACTTGTAAAATGACCACTTTAAGTTTAACCTATAACTATGTTAGCTTGTGTGATTTGAGTTTGTAGTTACCGGTATTTTGCCATTTATTTTTTATTTGTGTAGTTATTTACGGCCTAATAGGTCTAACTTAATTAGCCCACTTATAATCTCAGACTTTATGAGCCTAGGCCTAAACCTAGGTAAAACTAGGTTACAACACTAATCCTTTGGACTAACTTGTTACTACAAGTGTTTTTTTCTTTTTTTTTAGATGCCGATGTTTTACAAACCGAAGCCTACTACCAATGTACGAAAGAAAATCTCATCTGAAACAATGGAGGCAGCTGTACGAGAAGTTGTTGACGATGGAATAGGATTGCGGAGAACAGCACTTAAGTATGATATCGACAAAATGACCCTTCAGCGGTATGTTAAAAAATTCTTGTCAAAAAATGCAGAACCATCTTCAATGACATTTGAGCCAAACTACCATCAACAACAGGTTTTTACAAAACAGGAGGAGACCATGCTTGCAGAATATCTGAAAAAAGCATCACGCTTGCATCATGGTTTGAGCACAGTAGGCTGCCGTCAGTTAGCTTTTAAGTTTGCATCCCGAAACAATAAAAAATATCCTGCATCATGGGATGAAAACCAGATTGCGGGTGTTGATTGGTATCGCTCTTTTATGAAAAGAAATCCAACCCTGACGATAAGAAAACCTGAAGCTACAAGTATTGCACGCAATTCAAGCTTCAATGCTGTTAATGTGGGCGCTTTTTTTGATAATTTAGAAAATGTTCTTGCTAAACACAAACTTGGCCCTGAAGCAATTTGGAACATCGATGAGACTGGTGTAACAACAGTGCACCGCCCTGCTAAAATAATTGCTGAGCGAGGGATTAAGCAGGTTGGCCAAACCACATCTCAGGAACGTGGGACTCTTGTCACAGTATGTAATGCGATAAATGCTATTGGAAATTATATCCCCCCTTTTATTATTTTACCCAGAGTAAACGTGAAGGAGTACATGTACATCGGTGCTCCTCCTGGTTCAGTTGGTGTTGGACATGCAAAACATTCTGGCTGGATGACGCAGGATAACTTTATTCAGTTTTTGGATCATTTTGTGAAACATGTGAAATGTTCCAAGGAGAACAAAGTTCTGATGCTCATGGACAATAGTGAAACACACATATCACTCGACATTATTGATTTGGCAAAAAAATCTGGAATCATACTTTTGACATTTCCACCTCATACTAGTCACCGACTGCAACCACTTGATGTTGCTGTTTACGCACCGTTTAAGGGAGCATGTGACAGGGCAGCACAGCAATGGTTGTTGAACCACCCAGGGACGCCTATGACCATATACAACATAGGAGAAATTGTGGGAGCAGCTTTCCCAGTGTCATTTACCCCAAAAAATATTATTTCGGGGTTTCAGGCAACTGGAATTCACCCATTTAAGCGTGAGGTGTTTACAGACGAAGATTTTCTTCCAGCCTCAACCACAGACAGACCAAACCCGGAGGCTTCTGAAGGAAACTCCTCAGACCAGCAACCCACCGGGCCTAATAACACGAGTTCAAATCCAGGAACGTCAAGCGATATTCCAACTGACAATTATTTATCTCCTGTAATAGGCCTAGAGATTGAAGTAACAAGTACTCCTGTCTCTAAGAACTTGAAAGAGAGAGAAGGGGAGCGCCACATTCTTACCCCTGAAGACATAGCTCCATATCCGAAGGCAGGTCCTAGGAAGGCCCAAAGAAAAGGTGGGAAGAAAAAGGGCAAAACTCTTATTTTAACAGACACCCCTGTTAAATTACAAATTGAGAAAGAAGTGAAGGAAAAGGAGGAAAAAAAGAATCAGAAGAAAGTGAAATTAAATTTGTTTACATCAAAAAGTAGGCCTGTGAAAAAATTTAAATCAAGCACAAAACATACGCAACCCTCATCTGAAGAAGAAGAGTGGGAGTCAAGTGGGAGTTCCAGTAACTTTGAACCAGAACCACTGTCGGAAGAAGAAGATAATTCAATAAATGTTGGAGACTGGGTGCTCGTAGCCTATAGGTCAAAGAAAAAGGTTCGTAGATTCGTGGGAGTCCTTAAGGAGAAAATTTCTTTTGATGAATGGAACGTTAAGTTTGCTCGCCACATCGAAGGCAGTAAGTTTAAGTGGCCTGATTGTGAAGACATCAGCTGTATCGATGACGGTCAAATTGAAAAAAAACTGTCACCACCCAAATTTCAAGAAAAAAATGACAGATTGACATGTTTTCTTTTCAATGAAAAATTTGAAGGACTATGTATCGAATAAGACAAAAATTATCTTGACTTTGTTATGAAACATGGCCAATATCCGATGTATTTTAATATATCTATAAATGTTCTTCAGGTGGCCTAGTTATATTGTTAACGAAAGTAATGTTTATTTTGTGAAGGAAAACCAATTTGTAAGGTTAAATTTTGTCTTTTAAAAGTTCAATTATAGCCTAGACTTGTATTTTTAATATAACTGTAAGCTGTTTTTTATACTTTTTGAATAAAACCATAAACATATCTTGTGAGTTCTTACTATTATAACCAATTTAACCCTGTGTATCAAGTGTCCCCAAAGCTGTCTCAAGTATCCCACCCCTGGGGAGAATTGATACACTTTGCAGGCTTTTATTAAATAAAAATAAAAAAATATATAACATGATTTTTAATGTTTGAAACTTTGGGTTTAGCTAACCAAAATGTTCTGTTAACAGAAAAAACTGGTTAGGTGGTTCTAGGGAAAATAGGAAAAAATAGAAAAATATAAGTTATAAAACTGTATCAAGTATCCCCGGTCTCCCCTACGGTATAAATATTTTTTTAAATTTCGAAAATAATATTCTAGAGCTTCTCAGTGCAATTGCGTATAGTATTCAGAAATGTTCACGAACCATATCACCTGTTGGGCAGTGCAAAAGTTATCTTTACAAACTACAGTAGTTAATTATGAACACCCTTAACAAATTTGGTTGCACTCTAACATGATAGACCACAAACCTACACAAATATTAAAATTAAACGTTCTTCAACATCTTTGGTTGGTTAAAATTTGAAAAATCCAAACCAACATCTGCTACTACAACTAACACTTGGTCTTCGATGCTTCGAGACACGTGAGACTGACAATGCCCTTGTTTGTTCCAGGTACTCGCTGCCGCGGGTGGTGAACATCGTCCCTCAGGAGCCGGTGTCAGTGGACTCCGAGGAGGCCGGCCCCATGGCGCTGCTGCACGGCCAACTCCTCATGTTCAGGCAGTACCGCAGTGGCAAGGTGGAGGCGAGGAGTGAGGTGAAGACCAAGCACGGGTCAGACCTCGTCTCTCTAGTCGTCATACCTGACACCTACCAGGGTAAGACGTGTTTGGAACTTTGGGGAAACGTCGACTGTAGACTCGCTATGGTGTGTGTGATGGAACATTCCCGAAGGACCTGGGGACTGAATAATGGTTTAACGCCCGACGAGTCTCAGGTAGACAGTGATTGTAGTGCTTTCCCAACAATCAAAAGGTCGCTGGTTCTATCCCGATAAAAGTCAGTAGTTTTTTGATGGTTCGAAACTGGACCCAGCTGTGCATTGTATCTATCTATATATTAATAGGCAAGCATGTTTCTTTAAAACCTTTTTTCTCAGCTCGTGTGCATCGCAGGGGAAATCTACGCATACTGTTAGAAAGATATTTGCCTGTAGATGCGCAGAATCCCTTTATAAATTAAAATAGGCTAAAAAATAAGCACAAAAAACGAATTTGAAAACTTCAAAAAATTAACATGGACCAACTGGGTTGCCATGATGGTGACGAAATAACAACAAAATGTAAACAGAAAAACAAAACAAATGGAAGAAATCCCAATCACATGTTTTATTTACAGTGTGGGGAGAAAATAGAGAAGTCTGTACATTAATTATTTTTGGTCGAGTTTCGACCACAGGACGACCACTAGTTTATATGAATCCTGATAACTGAAACAGCTGATGTAGTCCGTAACAAAGTTACAAAGGACAGGACCCTCTCACTCATTTCTACATTCATCCTTCACTCAAAAAACGTGGTCCTTCACAGCCTCATCCAACGTGAACTGCTGAATGAGCAGGAGCTTGTTCTTGATGTGAATCAATTTTATCAATATCCATGTCGTCACAATTAGAAACATGTTTCACGTAACTAAACAAAACATTTGATCAACGTCGATTTTTGTGTTTTTGGAAAGATTTAAAAAAAGTAATCTACTTTGGAAATTACGAGCCACTGGCAAAAAATCGGGAGAAACAAAAGATCATTTGCGTTTTACGTTTCGACCAATACTGTTCCTAAAACAAAATTTAAATCTTTCACGCGTATAATACTATTTTGGGAAGGGCGTGTGTTGCGCCTTGCGTTGAACAATTTATCTATGTTATTGCTATCTTCGCGAGACTGGACAAATCATTAATGTCACGTATCACAATCACATGATGTGAATGTCAACGCAAACAATGAATGACATTTAATCAAAAGCAACATCCCGCGGCGTGGCGATACCATTTAGAGGCAGACCATTAGCTTTGATAATCTTAACTCAAGGCTGACAATTTATTGAGTTATCCTTGCCTTGGGCCCAGATTTTGGTCAGATACGCCTTGAGCTCCACTCGCTGAGATAATCCGGTCATCGTCGTTGAATGGGAATGAGGTTTGAGGTGTAACTCCTTTGTTTCAACGTAGGCCTGCTACAGATAAAGTAATTAGTTTATCTATGATTAAACGCACGATTCCTAACGCGGTTGTTAATTAAGGAAGTTGTATCCTGTATTTTGTATTTACTAAATTCAGGAGCACGTAGTAGGCTAAACGTGCTCTTTTTTCAGTTAGGAAAAATATATTTGCAATCTAGTCATCAATTACAGTTAGGCTTACTCTAATCAACCCATACATTATTCCAAACCGGCAATAAATATTCGCAAGCGTTATGTGAATTCATTACAGCTATACCATCCTACGCGCACAGAGGTATAATTAACAACGTCAAAAGTATTGATGGATTTTCAATAACCTTCATTACCATTATTGATTGAATTACACATGTTTTCCGTCAGCGGTAACGTGTTATCACGCTGACCTTGCTGAGCGTGTCTGACTGACGACCGTAGCCAGGAGAGAAGGCTGGGACAGGATGTTGTAAACAGAGGCAAGTGAGAAGTGACTCTGGCGTTATGCGTCCCACAAAGCTCGCACGTTGGACACCCACGACTACTCTCGCTAGCTAGTTGCAAGTGGAGTTGACCATAATAATTGCATTTCTCTTGAACAAAATCTAACCTAGGATATAATCCTCTTAAAACTCTATAGCTTAGTTCAATGTATAAACGTTGCTGGCAATGGATGACTCTCACTAGCGAGTAGCAACCGAAGTTGCACATTGTGATACTCTTGAAGAATCTAGTCTAGGAGAATAATCCTCTTTGGGAAAAGTCTAGATCAGATCAATGTATAAAGGGTGACTCTAGCTAGCGAGTAGCAACAGAAATTGAACATTGTGATACTCTTGAAGAATCTAACGTCGGAGAATAATCCTCTTTGGAAAAAGTCTAGCTCAGATTAATGTATAAAGGATGACTCTAGCTAGCGAGTCGCAACTGGAGTTGAACATTGTGATACTCTTGAAGAATCTAGTCTAGGAGAATAATCCTCTTTGGAAAAAGTCTAGATCAGATCAATGTATAAAGGATGACTCTAGCTAGCGAGTAGCAACTGGAATTGAACATTGTGATACTCTTGAAGAATCTAGTCTAGGAGAATAATCCTCTTTGGGAAAAGTCTAGATCAGATCAATGTATAAAGGATGACTCTAGCTAGCGAGTCGCAACTGGAGTTGAACATTGTGATACTCTTGATGAATCTGACCTCGGAGAAAAATCCTCTTTGGAAAAAGTCTAGACCAGATCCATGTACAAAGGGTGACTCACGCTAGCGAGTAGCAACTGGAGTTTTGCAATATTATACTCTTTGAGAATCTAGCCTCCAATAATAATCCTATCAGAAAAAAATTCTCTAGCTTAGTCCAATATATGAAGAACCCTCGCTAGCGAGTAGCAACTAGAGTTTGAAGAATCTCTGATAGGATAATCCTCTTGTAGAATTGTCTAGCTCAGATCAATTTAGACATGAGCTTGCAAAGGAATGATGAATGAAGTGAGCTTAGCTGGTAACGTAGGCGTGGAGTTTAATAGCTAGGTGTGAGGCTAGGGATGGGCTGACGGCTCGGCCATCACTCACATGCCTGGCCAACGACTTATGTAATTGTTCAGAGGGATAAAGACAGAGAGTAGGCTACACATTTCACGTTTTAAACTATATGTAGTTGTATGAATGTTTTGCGTTTGAGGGCTTTCTGTAATGTTAGAAAAATTAGTCGCGATTACCCTACTTTTCTTGCTATCCGACCCTCCTTTAAGACGATAAAGCACCGTGAAACCGTGTTCTATTTCCGTTTGTTAAGACTGTACTTGAAAAATACGCGCCGTAGTTTTGGAACATGCACTTGACTGTTCTTTGACATTGTTTTAGCACGTTTCGTCACAAATGTTTAAACCTCATACATAACATATCTTATATAACACGTACCTATCGTTATGAATTTGGGGTTTTCAGTAAGCTAGGAAATATGGCCCTTTGGAAACTATTAAGGCCTGCCTTTTTCCTACCCTACGCATCTATAGCTAGAATCTAGACCTGTAGGTCCGCCGGCCGTCTTGGATTTTCTGCCCATAACGGCAATGTTAATGGTTGATGCATATTACGGCATTTTTTATTATGATAAAAAGTTGCAAAATATCTCATTTTAAAGCTTTTGAAACCGCGGGCTACTTTTTATTTTTATTATTTTGTCAAACTACATTTAAATATATTGACTTAAACTGTGACTTCTTCATCCTCTGAAACAAAAGTTTTAAAACACCGGAAAGCAATTCACACGGAAAATATATATTTAAGAATCATATAAAATTTTCTCCTCGGTAATGAAGCTTACAGTGCATGATTGTCATGCTTCAACGTGAACGCATGTTTTTGCTGATCGGCGCTAGGACAACCACTGTTTAGCCTGGCATCTGACGGTCAATAATGCAAAATTATTGACTCCTGATTAATTACAGAAGCCAGAATTAGTGTTTTACTTCGTCGGTTTTATTGTTGGTCGTGACTATGGATCCAAAATGGTAAAATATTGGTTCAAATGAAAGACAAAACCTGGACTAAAATTTGCTTGAAACCTAATACCTTTCGTTAATTTGATGAATATTAACTCGTTAACAATGGTTTGTTTATGTTCACATTTCCGCTTGTCCGACTGCCACGGCCGTGCACAGTCGAGACTGTACTAATCAAAGTCAAATAAAATATTCAACTCGTAGTTAACTTGTATCCAATAGTCGATAAAAATATTCAAGCAATAGCTTCAACAACCCTGAGCGACGCAGTGGATAATTCCCCTTCGATTGTGATCTAGTGAAGTAGTCGAGGCCAGTGGACCGGGGAAACTGCCTAACGTCTAATTAAATATTATGAAACATGCGATGATGGCGCGGCGTCATGCTTGCGTGGTCCTCGGATAGGTGAATTGACTCTAAGTGGTCAGTACTGGTATCAGTATGGTCAATAACTTGTAACGAGAGAGAGGCAGAGGCCTAGGTGAGGTCGTGGATGGGATCCACAGTTTTGACCTAACAGCTTATCTGGAAGTGCCAATGCCAATGGTTAAAAATAAAATGTTATAAAGACATGTTAATTTCCAGTAGACATATTACAATGTATTGGAAAATTCAAACATTCTTCATACAGAGCAGCTAGTTGTCAAATTGAGAAGTGTGTTACAGAGTGTACTTTGAAGTCTACAAAAAAAATCGAATACTAATATCACAGAGTTTATCACTATCGAGAAGTAAAGAAACATTTGAAATTTAGGAAACATTACAAAACTAGACGGGTTGTATTGGGTGAAGGCACAGTTAAGGCAGTGACAACTAAAAACATAACTTTAACGAGAGAAATACTTACGAGAGGAATGGTTTCTCGAGTGAGGCAATTGCACTTTGCACTCGAGTTGCAGATTATATTTTCCCTACAGTTACCATAAAACAAATAAATTGACAAAGAAACATGACATATTTTAACACAGAATTGAACTTTTAATATGGCATTTAATGTGAAGTGACAAATACAACAATGCAACAGCTGACCAGCTGATTTACAGCCAATGCTGCCAACGTATTTCGCGTGCATACGACCTTGTCTGCATGTTACGCGCTCACTGTTTCGTGCCTTCATGTTGCAAATCTGGAGTGAGACAAAGTAATTAGAGTGAGACAATGTTAACATTGTCTCACTGATGAGCGAATTGGCCACTTTGCTTTCTCAAATCAGTGTGCATTGTTAGGTAACTGTAGGAAAAAGTCTTTGAGTTCGTAAAAATGGTTAACGGCTAGCCTTTGGAACACTATCTGTTTAAAAGATATGGGAGTGAAAACATAAATGTAGGAATCTTATTAATACATTCATGTCCACTATTTCATAGCTATTCTTGGATTTCTCCTGTTTAACAGGGAATGTCAAGTTTATGTCTGAAACGGGTATTGTGCTGGTGGATATCTTTACGGCAGTTAAAAAACATTCAAATTCTTGAAAATAATTAAGAATAAATAAAAATATACAAGTTAACAACAGTAAGAATTTTAAAATCAATAAAAATTGGTTTATAGTGTTCAACAACATTGACTTTTAACTATGATGCATGACTGAACTACTGTTATAGTTCAGTACGTGAATTAAATACTGTCCTGAAAATACATTCCTTTGTATACAGAGTTGTTATAATTAAGAACGTTAGTGTTGATAGATTTTTAACCATCATTACCATTCCATTCTTACTGAATGACTGAATTACATAGATCAGTATGTCAGTGGTAAAGTTACTGAGAGTGACAACCATGAGTGAAGGGGTAATCTGATGATAGTTGAAGAGTTCCAATTAATTTAAAGCATGAACTTTAGTTTGTCAAGAGTAGGTAAGATTTTGTATTAATTGACGTTTGCTATACAATGTATAATTGTCAAAGAGCAATAAAGACATTATTATTATAAGATATGTACAAGAAACGAGCGTTAACAAAATACGAAATGATCAAACGTGGGCATCAAGAAGGCCAATCAGAAAACAATACAATTGAATAACGCACAAATGAACTTCATGCACTGTTTATATGGGTTTTTCGTATTAAATCAAAGGCTGAATGGTAATTATTTTAAAAATTTGTTTTGAAAAAAAACTTCTACTAGAACTAAATTATACTCCCAGAGATTTAATTCTTTTCTGAAAACAAATTAGGTTCAATTTGATTGAGTTGTAAACACTTGAATTTACAATGAAAGCAAAACATGTCGCCATGTGTATTAGTTAGGTTTGCACTAAGAATAAAAATCTGCATAGAGTTTTTTTTTGATAGTAAACATTCTAAGTTTGCATTCACAATTTAATCCTCCTACTTTGTATCCAGCAAACCATTTGTTATACCAGAGACCCTGAGTGGTGAACCTCTACCTTTACTTTTTCAGCAATGCTAGATCATAGCGATTACATTAAGACTTGACACTAAGCGTAATCTGTTTGCCACAGGATGGTTCTCGGTGGTGACCGAGCGTGGGCAGGTGAAGGCAAGATGCTACAACTCTGTACATCGTCTGGTCACAGCGCAAGTGACAGCTTTCCTCTGCATGAGTGACATTGTGGGGTACACCCTCAACAACCGAACCAGCGCAGGTAAATAGACATTCTGTAAGGGGGTTGATTTATCTTGCATTACTCCATTGGCTGTCCCCGAGGGAATTGACTACCCCAAAATTTCCCTTCAAGGTGCACCTCCTCTCCTAATATAAAACATTTTTGGTTTTAATTTTACTTTGTATGAGAGGGGGCATCTCCCCAAAATAAAATCCTGAGGCCGCCACTGCAATGATTTTTGACCATGAAGAACCGAAAATATTTATAAACTTACTAGGTTACAAAAGGTCATCAGTTAAATCCTGAGAAAAGTCAATAGCTTTTTGTGGTTCAAAACAGGGAGGGGATCAGTTACTGATCCAAGAAAATTTACAGATTTTTGTGCTACTGGACCGCACCAAAAGCTCCTATGCTATAGTTACAGCTTGAATGCAGTGCTCTTCTTAATAAAAAATATTAAATTTGGACTCAACATTTCTGGATCCTCACAAACTATTTATATAATGTACAACGCTTCCTTTTGTTATTCTTATGTAAGTCAGTGGCTCACAATAGTGTCACAGTGTTCGGGCCCAATAAACGTTCACCTGGCTAATACTATCTGTACATATTGGTTTGATAACAACTGAATTAATAAATCTTTTTTCAGATGGAACAAGGCAACAGTACACCAAGACAAACATCAGAAGTGGTCAAGTATTAAAACTGCTTGCTGTCTACCAAGACTTGGCAAACCAGTCCACTCGCAGTAAGAGGCTCTCGTGGCCTCTGATTGGTCGAACGGAGGCTAACAGATACGCTCAGTGTCTCACAAGTACTGACCAGGTAATCACCGTGGTTTTATGGTATAAAAGACCTTGAAAACATTCAAGAACTCTGGAGTACGTCGCAACCCTACATCACTAAGAGCTAACCACTTATGTGGAATTTTAAGATTTTCTCTGTCTCAGAAAAAGTAAACTAGTTTGCCACTTGCCAGATCTATTTGGACGTCATGGTGGAGACTCATGTGAAACTTTAGTTCCTTTAATATTTTGTCAAAATTTTACTTAAATAAGAATAGAAAAGAAACTAAGGTTACTCAACGTAGAATATAAAAAAAAAACTTGGCATAGTTGTGAACAACAACTAACATGAATGATGAAATTATCCTAAGAAGTGTTGATCATTAATCAAGTATCAACGTGATAGGGATTTTTTTCCAGTGATGTCCAAATGTTCTCCCTATCCTATTTTAAAACTAACAGCAAATTAGAATTTATCAATAATCTTCTAGAAAGTTGCTTGAGTTTAATTTTTTTCTGGAGGTGCTGTACATTCCTGTTACAACCCATGGACAGTTCTACGCAATCGCCACTGCCAACACGACCAACGATGATACCGTTAGTAAAGTCTACCAACTGAACAAACTGTTGCGGACCTTCCCACTGCCTGTTAGAGTGTGCATCATTTCCATGCAAAAACCGCAAGGTGAGACACCTGAGTTAACTGCATTACAATATTACGTGATGTTTTTCTAACTGAGTGGCTGCAGGTCACAAGCTACCAAGCAAAAATCAAATATCACTCTCTCAATCTCTAAATCACATCCTGATTATCTGACATTGTGACTCAAAATTTTATCCTGAAAAATTGATCTTTTGTGATGCTAAATACACAAAAAACATTTTGATCAGTTAGTATTCTAAATAGACAAGAGTTTTCAAGCAATATTTGTTAAGCAAGATCAATTTGGTGATTCAAATTGCTAATGCAAATGTATTTTTTTTTTTTTGTTCTTCATTGAAGCATTTTTTTACTGTAAAAAATTATCAATGTAATAATGTATTACCGACTGAGATCTATGGAGACACTGATTGCTCCCTATGAATTTATAAATTAATTTAAATCCATTCCATAATCACGTAAAACTAATGTCTGACATTTCTGTAGGTTCAATGCTTTTGGAAACCTACAAGAAGGAGGATGTGATATTGACTTGCATTCTACCTTCGCGGGACGATGAGACAAGCAGCAGCCAATACAGGTTGTTGGAGATTGACGTCAACTCAAGATTCTACGTTCTTCGCTTGGGTCGTCGGGACTCAGACGAGAGGCGGGTCTTCCAATCGCCATTGGTACAAAACGCTTTGAGGTACTGCAGAGAAAACAGTGACAAATGGTGTAGGCAGCTGAAAGTGATTCATCATATTTACCCGAAGGAGCACTTGGAGAAACAGGAGGAGAAGGAAAAACCGACAACAAAATCAAGGAAAATATCTCTCGGTGATAAGAAAACAGTTAAGTCTGCTTCGTTTCGGTTTTCTGCTTCTATGCCTGAAGATCTACGGCCGATTAATCGGCCGTTACCGAGAAGACCTGATCAGACGTCGTCTAGACCACAGCCGACTCTGAGAGGTGAGGTGGAAGTGCACGACAACCAACACTTGTACTCAAATGTAGCGGAGGAAGTAGAAGAACCACAGTCACTAAGATCTCAGGTGGTCGCAGAGCATCAGATGGTCTGGGCCACTCCAATCAACAACACTTCCCCGGAGAACAGTTCTACCAGGAAACCGGTAGAGAGAACTCCTCCGAAGAGAGACACCCGAGTAACACCTACACCTTCGATAAGCACCCGAGTAACACCTACGCCTTCAATAGGCACCAGAGGAACACCTACGCCTTCAATAGGCACCAGAGTAACACCTACACCTTCGATAGGCACCAGAGTAACACCTACACCTTCGATAGGCACCAGAGGAACACCTACGCCTTCAATAGGCACAAGAGTAACACCTACGCCTTCAATAGGCAGTATAGACGAACGGTTGAGTGAGGAGTTCAAAACTAAAATTGTAGTTCACGGTGTAAGAGTACCCGGTTTTGACGAGAGTAACTATGCGGACAGAAACTCTAAATACAGAGTCGTTCGAAAACCTGTGAATGCTCCTGAGGTGAGGGTGAAACCATTCTACAAAACACGAGTTCAAATAGGTCCGGATTACTCGGCAGGCTCGGACATTCCTTACTCGGTGGTTGTGGATCAGGTTTCCACCGCTGATGACAATGTTTACGCTGAGATCGGTGACTCCTACCCGACCCACGACAGACGCTACTTCTCTTTCAACTACCAGCGTAGATTAAACCACCGATATGACTACCAGACAGGTGGAAGTGACGGAACATTCTCTGGCACGACGACTTCGTCTTCAAACGCAGAGGAATCATCCGTCTGATGATCAGTTGTGGTTATAAATCCAAGCAACATTTGTAAACTTAACAGTTTTGTGTTAATAGTTCAAAATGTGAAGGTTGTTTGACCAAATTATTCTAGAAAAAGAATATCAATAAATTAATTCAATTTATCTAAAATAATTTCTTATAGATCTGCTGTAGAAGCTTTATTAGTCCAAATTCACAAATTTGATAATACATCAAGTTTTAAATTACATTATGATTTTTAAAAAAATACTTCCAAATTTGTGATCTTGAATTAAAATTATAAGAAATACACCTACCATGATTCAAACAGCAGAAAAATGGAATATTTTTAGTTAAAGCAGCTTTTCGGGATTAGCGATATTTTATACAATTTATATTGTATTTCATGTTAAAATTAAAAACAAACTTTTATCGAGTGTGTATAAAAAAATTAACTTTTTTTCTTTGAAGTTATCACACAATTCTTGTAAATAGGTTAGTTGTGTAAATACATGTTTTATACATTCAAAATCAATAGATAAATATAGATTTAAAATAAAAACATGAGTAAATGCAATATAAGAAAGTGTTTATATGATGAATTGAAATAAGGCATGAGAATTGAGCTGAGTTTGGAAAATGACAAGTAAAATGTGCTCAAATATGGATATGTACATATTTGCAAAAAACCTGTATATACTTTGTGTAGGCCTACTACCTTAGTTGGTCACTGTACTCTTAAATCTAGGCCAGTTTGTCATCTATAATTTTGATCCAAAATCTAAAATCAAATGGAATCTATTATGAATTTGGTGTTGATTTTGTTCGATTTAAAAATTCATATCCCATCAAGTATTTCAAAGTTACATATTGTATTTGAGTTGCTATCATCTCTCAAATTTTAACACGTGTTGACCAACGGTATCTTATTTTGGATTTCCTTTGCATCCCAAACTAGACAAACCAGAAAATTATTAAATTGTGATTAATTCTGACAATAGACTATTTCAGACTTTAAGGTTTGAACCAGTTTCCAAGGATCAGAACATTCCTATTCCTTTTTACTATAAATGTTGAAAAAGCAACATTTCGAATCTAACAAAAAGTAATAAAAGTGAATACATATCTCTATCAGTAATACTGATTTTACATTACCACTATGATATTTTCTATTTGTTACCAAATAGTCATGTTGTATATTCATTTGTACAAATAAAAAAAAATATTTTAAACATACATGTAATTTATTCAACTCCTGCACTCATTTAGTATTGGAGTTGACACTGTTTCAGCCTGGGCTGTTTAATGCATGCGCTCTGTCACCTGATAAGATGACAAATTACCCTAAATACAATGGTTTTTATCACTACCAGCTAGTGCTGATGTACTTATGCAAATCAATGTAGTTTAAAACAGTTGTACATTTCATAAACATGATTGAACGAAATTGTTCTTTTGCAATAAGACTACAAGTGTTATATTGGATCCTAGTAACAGATTTATTTAAAGGGTGGCCACAGAACTGCTAGAAACAAATTTACAAATTTCCCGGGTTTCCCATTCGTGATTAACAGTCGCCAAGTGTGCCTTTTTACCAGGGGTCTATCCACCATTAAACATTTTGAAATTTACAATAAACATTGTTTTACAATAGTGATATTATTTTACTCCTAGGTCTAAAAATAACCCTGACTAAACTCTGTTCACAAAATTTAGACCGTTGTAGGAGAAGCTATTCCACCCCCTCCACCTGATTCTACCTTTGAAACAACAGATGAAGTTTGGCAAAACAAGATCAGCTGCATGATATAAACATCACTTACGTAAACAACAATGTTAACTTCCTTAATGAACTGCTCAAAAGATGGTTATGCCTATGTTTGGTAGACTTAATATAGAGCACTTTGCAATACCTGGAAAACTTACTAACCTGAAATTACAATTTCTAAATTGGAAATGTAATAATACTGTAATGTACTTTTCCACACTGTAACATAATACACCAGATTGATATGCCAGGTTCTAGTACCACGGATACAGCGCCAAGTTTCCGGATAGGCCTCAGTACGTAGATTTGGGTTGGCCTTCCAGGGTTCGCAAATAGATTTTCAATTCACACTTAACTGTGCTTTTGCCTTGGCTGAGGTTTCTGTCACTGCCCCATCCACCGCAGTGAAACCTGGTGGCCTTCCATGGACACTAGTCGCCACCCCCGAAATCGTTTACATGTTCAACACACAACATACAGCCAGGCGCTTGGGTAGGACATACCGAGTATGAGCAAACTCCCTCTGAGCCTGGGGTTGATGGTCACTCTCCTGTCATCACAGCTGCAGGCAGAGGCTCATTCTACCCCAACTCTCGACGTAGTAGGCTGGGGCTCATTCGGCCTCACCTGGCTGTCGTTGCAGGCTGGGTCTGTCGTAACCTCCACTCCTGCTGCTGGAGGCTCGATTTATATTTCCCCTTCGGTCGCCGCTGTGGTCTGAGCATCTACCCGACCGTCACATTTCCGACCGTCCTGCCAAAGGGATTCTTGCAGCGAACGTGTTAAGTACTTTTTGGCAAATGAGGTATTTTTTAATTTGCATTTCCTCGACTATTATAGCGTGGTAGAGGAAGAAAAGTCTCACCGACTACTGACATTGACTATACACAAAACTTTTGTTTTGTCTACTGAATATGGACCTTTGTGACTCAAACTCCTACTTATACGGCCTAAGTTAAATTTTAACATAGGCTACATACACAAAAATTTTGAGATTTGTTGTGATTCAAACGTTACTTTCGACAAGGCGTGAAATAAAATATCGGTTAGCTTCTAACGAGTCCCATATAGTCCCCTCCGGGCCACATATTTACGACATATTAAAGATAAAGGTTTGTAATGTCCAAAACAAAACTATACTAATATAAAAAAGTCTAAATACTCTTGTTTTATATTTATATTATTAATAAGTTAGGCCAAATAAAACATAATAGAAAATGAGAGAATTTACCAAAGGTAGAACATATTAAGCTAAAGGAGATGGAAGACCTTTACTTACAACTCAGAAGTCGTCAAATGTCCCAACAAATCTACCAATCTGAGAGTCACGGTCAGGTAAGCAGAAGAAGAAAGATAGAAAATATTCAGAATCTGGAAGTGAAGAAGGAAGTTACTACAAGCGGTTGAGGAAGAGCTTCTAAAAGAAATAAACTTAAGAAGAAAAATACACACATACTAAGAGAGAGGGATTAAATGTGGCAGTTGCACTAGGTCTAGATAATTCAAGGCCTATGTTAAAAAATTTTCAAAATGGTTATCAAAGGTTTTGAAGGAGAGTATAGTCGTACAAGACATAGTCTATTATTAGTTTAAACCTCCAATAGCTATTTTAAACTTTTTCTGAGAGACTGGCTTTTATTTTTTTTCTGAAAACCATTTTGTTTTTAATACTAATGTTGATTTCAGACTCATGTCTTTCAATACTTGTGTTGAGAATGTTGAGATAAATCTTAAATTTTGTCATTGGCTAAATTTCTTCTCCGACATAGTCCGTGATATTACCAATCGTGCATTAGACAATGATAACTTCACTTACTTTATGAATTACTTTGAAGGTTCAATAAAATTTAAAAATAAAAGCCAAACACTTTATCCATAATAATAACATGATTTTCATAACAATCACTTTAAGCTTCTTCATTGTGAGGTGTAGTTAGTTTTTTCTTCTTCTTTTTGAAGAGTCTAGATGAACTTTTCCTCTTTTTCTCCTTCTCATTGAGTGTGGATCTCACAGCCTCTATAGCTGACTGTGGTAGGCTGCTTGAGTCGTCGGCCATGTTTGTAGCCGGGTACTTAAGAGAGAAGCCCTTCGGTCGCAGAGAATGTTTCAGAAGAGTCTTCAACTTGTTTTGTTTGGCTGCAATTTCTTTCTTGATCACCGACGATGCTCGGTCATTCACCTTTTCGGGCCTGAGGTTAAGTTCAGGAATTGTATAAACTGTGTTTGAATTTGAAAAACATTTGCACATAAGGCAATTATTCCATTTTAACCCATATTTCAAAAGTGGATGGATACATCACTTGATATAATAAACAAGAAGTACAACCTGTACAACAACACATCATGTTGGAGGAAACTAAATCAGATCCAATGAGTATTGTGTATGTCTAAAATACAAATTAAATAAGCCTGCGATTTTCCATCCAGCAGAGCTTTTTTTGAGTCAAGTATTTTTATATAATGAGTTTACTGTAATTCTTAACAATAAGTTAATAAGTCATGAATGTTTTCAAAATGCCAATTTAATTTCAAGATGATCAGTTAAATAAATTGTTATAACAAAATTAACGAAACAAGGGACTGAGTTTAAAATAAATCATTATATTTTTTTCAAAGAGCAATATTATCTGATACAGTAGTAGTAACAGAAACATAATCATTAAATTTGAATATCTCCCCCAGTCAAGAAAAAATCTTTATCATTTTTTACGATCACGCAATAACCATAAATATCACTGGCAGTCGCAGAAACATATTGAAAATCTCCTGTGGTAGCAGAGTAGTTAACGGCATTAACCGCAATCGCATAATCTCCGCTGACATTTTTAACCATTGCAGTAACATTGTGATAGTATAAGGTCGGCTAGAGCTCAATTTTCTGACTTGGTGCTCGAATTCGCTTGCATGCTATGCTCGGCTTGGCTCAAAAATCTGCACTCTCCCGTGACCTCAATTAAACATATTATGTTTAACACCTATTTCATACATTTAATTCAAGATGCTACAAAAGTAAAGGATACTGTTCATCTTGATCCACCACAAGGTCCATCTCCTCGGCCATTTTCTGTACCCAGTTGTAGCTACTTGTCGCCTTCTTGTACTGCAGCTGCAAAATATCTATGTCCCTGGCCAGGTTTACTCTCTGTTTGACAGCGTCCATCAAGTTACTCACCACCGGGAAACTCGGCAGCTCCTTGTCTGACAGACAAAGTAAAGAGTAAAACGGAGTGGACATGACACATATCATTTATATACACATTAACTCTTCAGATAACTGGAAACTTCAGGATACATTAAGTTTTATTGTATCGACTAAAAAAACCACCAGGAGCATGGATAAAATATAGAGACCGATTTTTTTCATTGTGATGACCTTAGAGGCCAAAAACACAATTCGTTTAGACGTCATGTCTTCATCATTGTCTCCCGCGATTGCGGGAAAATCATGAACATCTCCCGCAGCCATGTAGACTCATTATTGACTCCCGCGTTAACGGAAACGTCATCGTCGTCTTGCACGATCGCGGTAATATCGGCAATTTTTCGGCATTATTGGCGACGGGTTGCGATGCTGAAGGTACCGAGATTTCACCATCGATTCTCGTTTCCAGTTCTTTTGCCAAGATCCGGCGGAACCGACATTTGACGTGAAGTACCGACCCATCACTAGTAAAAAAGTGTGTAGGCCTTTAATTTAAATTTTTAAACATAACTTAAAAGCATCAATTGCTGCTATCCTCCCGTAGTTTTTATTAAACCCATAGTGTAAAACTAAAAACCAAACAATTTTATGTAGCGTTGTTGTACAATTAAAGGTTTTGGAGAAAATTCCCCAAAAAAAGTACATTTAAAATCACCATGTTATTTCGCACAGTCTGCAGGTTTGCTGAGGCTTCATCTCATGACAGAAGGTGTGTGGTTATTAAAATGTAAAATATTTTTACTCCCATTCTTTGCTGGCATATGTAAATTAACTCTGTCCAGTATTTTTAAACCCATATTTTTTGTTAGGCCTACTTGAGAGATTATTGCACATATGACATTTTCCATCACATTAATTAGTAAAAAGTTAATGATGTTCCAGATCCCATCGCCTTTGCTTCATCTGTTGTGGAAGGATCTGTGACCTCAGTCATGCTAGACTACAATCTTCTGCAGATGAGTCCATTGTGTTCTCCTTATCTTGTTTGCTTTTACTTACTACACTATACAGTGTCCTGCAGGGATTGTAGTTGCAATTTTCCAGCTTTAGTTATGTTTGTGTACTAGCCTAGTATTGTTATGTTTTAATTACTTTCTCACAAGAGGACGGGATCAGATTTAAGATCGCGAAACATTGTGACAACAATTTGTACTAAACATGATGGAAAATTTCCGCAATAATCTCTTAAATAATGTATCACAAATTTTATTTTCACAAATTGTCAATTTTACCAAACTGAACTTTACCTCTGCTCAGTGTTCTCATCAGTCTGATATATTGTCGCTGTTCATCCGTCTCTATCAGTAGCAGTGTCAGTCCCTCGTGGTTGGCTCGTGCTGTCCTTCCACTGCGATGAACGTAGCTCTGTGCAAAACACAAGCAAAAATAAATATTAACCTTTTGTAACTTAAAATTAATGATTTCATAAAGAGATCAACATTACTAGATAGAATTGTACATTTTTCAACCCTTTAGGTCCCAAAGGTCTTATAACAACCAAAAAGTTTACATGACCAAACTTTAATCTTCCAATCAACAACAAAATAGCTGAAACCTGTAACATTCTTGCCACCAAGACTGATAATGTGATAATATAATGTGTTACGCTCTTTACTTGTCTTTAGTTTTGTATACGAGGATTACTAGTCCCCCTCACTAATGGCCATAAAGATCCATTGTCAACTCCTCAAAAAAATTGATGGTTTACAAAATCCTTCTTTCAATAAACACGTAGACCTAAGTTAACATATAAAATAGAAAAAAATTTTAAAGCGCTAGGATGGCCGTAAAATTACAAAACAAATATACACTGTGAAAAAGGACTTGGACAACTGATAATGACAAATTCATAACGTAACTGGGTATATAGTCACTGACTTTGACGCCGTAGTTGATAACAGTGATACAGACTATTATACACTCGTATAATAGTAGTGTATAATAGTCGTATAATAGTAGTGTATAATAGTCGTATGTTAATTATTTCGAGCACCTGATCTTTCGTTCGCATCCAGGTTCGGATGTGACATCGTAAAATCACTGTTTGAACGCAACTTGAACACATATTTAATTTACAAAGCCTTATAAAAATATAAATAACCTCGGTCGGTATCAAAGGCTTAATGTGTACACAGTTTCAATTTGATTTTAAATCTAAAAAAATATCACTTGATAGCTTTTGTATGTTGTATGTAGGTTACCTCAGAAGTCCTAGGTACTTGGTAGTGTATGACATGTTCTACATTAGGAATGTCCAATCCCCGAGCAGCTACGTCCGTGGCCAGCAACAAACCATCTGCGCTGTCCCGAAACCTGAAATAAAACGATTTTGCCATTCTTGGAAGTTTTACCAGCCCTAATAATGAAAAGATACAACCCTATCCACCCAACAAATGGAATTCTAGACAAATTATTCTATCATACAAAATCAAACGTGACCAAAACAGAATTCATCTAAACAGTAATCGGCTATCGCACTGCAATACAAGCTTATACCAACTTTCAAAGGCGATGGTAAAATGTTTTACCCTGTATAAACAAATATACTTGAAAAAAAAGACAATAGAAAGAAACCAATTTTTTTAGGTATTGTCTTGAAATAAGTATCTTAGTATCACTTTCTTCTGATACCTAAATTGACAAAAGTTTTTGTAAAACATTTTATACATGTATATACCTACAGTGTTTATAATGTGAAACAAAAAAGTAAATTGAATCTAGGTCTTACCATGAGATATACGGTATTAGCTTATTCCCATAGGAGATTTGCTAAAAGGGGATGTGACTTATGTTTTAATACATTAACATCAGGGCTGTGCGAATCCAGAAATTTTGGTTCGAATCCGAATCTGAATCATGGCTGTACAGATTTTATCGAATCTGGATCGAATCCTAATATCTATATATTATTTTAATTAATCCCGAGTCGAATCTGGGTCGAATCCGAATCTCAAATTTACAGCCGTTATCGTACCCGGATCGAATCTGAATCTCAAATTTATCGAATCCGAATATTTAAACCAGTTTAGAGTCGAATCCGAGGAAAGTCAGCAGTATTTACCAATTTTCACATTTTTAGACCCACGTTTTCTGTGCTGAAATAACTTAGGGAATTGTCTCAAAAGTGCCAAAAAAAAAACTTCTTGAAATGGGCCAAATAAAAAAAGTTATAAAAATTAGGCATACCTATTTGAAGTTTTGAAACTAAACAACTGGGCATAAGTTAGGCCTACCACCTAGGCCTAAGATACTCGCTAAAAGTGATGGACTACCAATTTGTGTAGTCTAAAACATAGGCCTAGCTTATAAACCTCAGTGTTATTCCTCCACATAAGCCTAAGTCTGTATTACTATACAAGTAACAACTCACACTATTAGGCAATATCCTACCTTACGTCAGTAAATTATAAATCAAACAAGCTAAAAACAGACTAACTCAAACTCCAAATTTAAGTCGAACCAAAGTTCCGGTTCCAATCCCAATTCCCAGTTCAATCGACACTGAACAAGAAGCAGCAAAACCCAACCATGTCTGCCATTTTGTTCTCCGTTGGCTCTAAAACCGACTGACAGAACAACTAAAACTGATCGAGTGAAGTGAAAACCCAGCGAGTGTAATTCAACAATGGAACCAAAGAGTTTGAATCACCGACAACTAGCAACATCCTTAGATATAATACGTGAAGGCGATTTCTACAAAACACTACTCCTCTGTTAATAATGGATGGATTTTTACAAGCAATGTGTCAAAATTAAGTATTTTTTATGTAGACGCCCCCTTTCACCAATTCGTGTATTAAAAGTCCTCGGGCTTTGCCCTACAGGCCATCAAAATCCCAATGTATTTCTTATGAAGAAAATATTTAGTTACTTAAACAGACAAATAATTTGTAATAATTACAGATTACAGCTGTTAGTAGTAAACACACATGACGCACACAAGAGCATATTGTTTTCAAAGTGAGTTGTTTTCATTTTCGATAAATGGAGTGGAGTGATTGATTACACTATCTTTGAGTTGACTCTTTTAAGTGATCAGAAATTATGACTGTTATTTGTTTTAAAATATGTATAACGCCTGTAATACTTGGCAAATGCTCGAATTCGAGCAACAGGTGCACTAGTTTTAATGATTTTCACAACAGCCTCTATTCTACCAGCTCCCTAACCTCAACAAACTGCATTCCACAAAAAATTTGTAAAATATTTCCCCAGTTGAAGGAAGAAAGGAAACAATAGTTATTTAGTAGTCCACATAACATTCCAAATACTACTACATGTTCCTATACAAGTACCTTTCAAGATTCTTGAGTCTCTGTTTCTGTATCATGTTGGCGTGGAGGGGTAGCGGACGACAGCCAAGCACGGACTGCAGCGATGCCAACCTTCGCACACACGAGATGCTGTTGCAGAACACTAGAGTGCGGCCTGGGTGTCGCTGCAGAAAGTAGAACAAGTAGTAATCCTTCTGTTCATGGCTGCACACTATAGAGGATTCTGTCAGCAGTTCCGACATACCTGAGTGAATCAACAAATATAAAACCATACCAAACAATTCAAATAGGAGTAAATAAATGCAAATCACATACATAAATATAAACAGAGGGTGATTTTGGCTTCCGAGGACCTCAAAACCAAACTGTTAAAGTAGTCTCACACATAGGGTACAGTATTACAATAATGAATTAGATAATAGAGGAAAGTTGCTAAAATTAAGTGACATTTGACTAGAATCTTCAGTTGTTTGTTTGTTTGAGGACTGTGGTTGGTAGCCTTTGGGTAGATTTTTGTGTGGGTGGAGGCTTAAAGAATTTTGTAACCTTCTTTCACGGTTTTGTTGAGGAACGGTAGGCCGTGGTGGTAGTTAGTTACCAGTCTTACTTCTGGATTAGATTCAGGTGGTTTGAGGTTCTGCAGGGGTTAGTGAGAGTGTGCTCTATTTATTTCGCTGGTGACTAGGTTGTGGGGGTATCCACGGCTTGTGAAGGCTTCGGTAATGTCTAGTTGAATTAGTTCAGCTCGTCTTCAGTGACACAGAATCTCTTGGGTTTTCTTTGGGTGTGTTGTGGAGGTATTGAAGATGGTTAGTAAGTTTTGTGTAGATTCCAGTTTCAATTGAAGTTTGCCAGAATGAAGTTTCATGTGTACATCTAAGAAGTTGAGTTTGTGCAGGTGGAGAGTTGGAGACAAGAGGACTTATATTAATCAAAGGGTTGATAAAGGTGTCAAGGTTTTCATGATCAAAGGTCGAAAAGACAACATTTGACCAAATTTCTTGTTTAGAGAATAAGCTATTACCATAGGTCTCATGGTAGAACCTGGACCCTAGATAGCATTGCGTAATCTCGAATATCTTACTCGGTTACAAGAAAATCATCATCTTTCAAGATTGCAGCCAAATCCTAAAAATCTCCCGGGGTCATGTAGACATTGGATTCCGTAATCGCAGTAAAAGCGTGAAATTTTTGGCCATAAGATCTCTGCAGACGTATTGAGTATCAGTATCGAGGATTGATTCTTGGTGGGAATGTGCGGGTCTCAAATTTTTTACAAATTTGAGATTTAAAAAATCTTGTTAGTTTAAGTGAGATTAACATTCCCCCAAGACTTTTTTCGAGATGAGATTATTAAATAAAAAATAAGAACGCCTTTGTAAAGGAAACACAACAACAATGTGATTCTTTGCTGTGGGTATTGCAGAGACTTTCTGGAGGCATTTGTTACCGTGTACATCTTTAAAATTGGTAAAATCGGTTTATCTGGTAATTGGTTTATCCGTAATAACCGTGGTCCCATCCATACCGGGTATATAATAGTTTTTACTGTATATGATATAATTATCTCTGAGAACACAAGTGACACCAAACTACTACAATTTACTTAAATCTCTTATATACTGTTTTAATTGCAGTGTGCAAGTTACAGTTTTACGTTAAAGATGTCTTTTTATTTTTATTCTTTCTTATTTAAGAGTTTCATAACTGTAAGCTTTTGTTATTTTGTACGCTCTTTTTCTATCAACCTTTGTTATATAGGTAAATAATTAGTTATTGTACTTTATTTGTTGTTTTAATAGTGCTTTATTGTTATTTATTAACCATTCTAAAACTGCACAAACGGATAATTCCTGAGATCTATAACCTCATCTCTATATCGTCTCGAATTATGATGAGAAAAAGGAATATCATCTTGAATTTAAAATCCAATTTTATCCGTCCCTATTTCTGACCATCGATTTTGGATGCCGATACTAATGGTAATTGGTGGTATCATGAATTGACACATCCCTATTCTTATCATTGAATCTAGGAATTAAGAGGTTTCTAGTGTGTTTGAGTTCACAATCGTGCCGAAAAGTTATTGCGATAGTATATTTCGTACCTAGAGCCAAAAATGAGGTTTTGCCGGCTCGAGATAGTTTTTAAGTTCGAGACGAAGTCAAAAACTTAAAACGATCGAGAGCTGCAAAAGCATTTCGGTCCATGGTACGAAGTCTATTTTTCACCACACTATACCGTATTACCACAAGTCTATTCACCACAATAATAATGCACTTATAGTCAACACAACTACATCTTTAAGGTTATGTGAAGAAATAATTTGAGGAATTAAGCTAGGATTATACTAGGACGGGGACACTAGCGGGGCATTAAATCAAATGGGGGTGATTATACTAGGGATGCCAGCGTCGGATGCTAAATAAGCCACCGGACGCTCGATTTATGCCTCCCAGCTGGGAGGCTGAAATTCAAGCGTCCAGTGACTTTTCACTTCAGGGATGCATCGGTTGTGGGGCATTGGTTAGAATGTGGCGCATTATACTAGGCGGCTAGCATCCAAAACGCTCTCTTTCGACATGTGTCTTTCGAATATAGGGAAATATAGGGACGCTATTACCATAGGTCGCATAGTAGAACCTGGACCCGGGACCTATTTACTTTTTCGATTTGATGTCCCCAGAAGCCAAAAACACCATCCGTTCATGGATCTAAATATCATATATCTGTCCGTAAACACGATATTTTGAGTAATTTTTTTCCGATTTTGATTTTTGGTTGAAATTTGGCTTAAAGGTGTAGGGTGGAACGGACCTTGGAAACGGGGTTTTATGGGGTAAAAAAGGGGTTTTGTCATTTTTGGCCCACAAAACACAAAATTTACCAATTTCTCTCTAGACAATTTTAATGAGCTTAAAAAAAATGATTAAATTTATTCAAGTGTTTTTTTTACGGTTTTAGTTTTGGAAAAAATTCAAAAATGTGTACCTAAATAAAAAAACGGCATGTTATTCTTATAGAAAACATTGTTAACTGGTGGAATTTGCTTGTCTATGGATATATTTTGATGAAACTTGGCCAATTTGTTTAATACTAAGCTACAGTAGAACCCCTCATATCCGGCCTTGGTTTTACCGGTCCTCTGTTTATCCGACCCTTCCAGGAAGCCAATATTTTTTTCTCACAGCTTACAGACGTTTAGATGCAAGCACTAGTCTTTGTGGCTGATGAAGTCATAAAATAAATTGTTCTCATTATTTATCTGTTTGTTTATAGATTTTTTTGCTGCGTCACTATACTCAGTTGAGCTAGGAGGCCTAACCTCTTATCAGTTGGTTGATTATTTCCAAAGTGGGGTTAGTACAGTACAGTACAAGTACATTAATTTTTGTATTTCACAAAATGGTTAAGAATGTTGAGTAAAAATGCATGTACCATTTAAGTCCTAATGATCTTTAAGTACAATTTATTGTCATTTTTACCTCCATTTAATAGGTTTTGTTACCTGGAATCGTAATATTTGTACATTCACTACTTAATGACTTTAACCTACAAATATTTTTTTTTTTCTTTTTACAAAACATGTTTATTTTTCTAAAAATTATCCCAGAACAGAATTGATACCTACTTTTGATTCTATTGAATGCATATATTGATTACCTATTATTATTAGATATGAATTGTCATTTTCATTGTAGGTTGGTTTATCCGGCCAAATCGTTATCCGGTCAGGGACTTGGTCCCGTGGTGGCCGGATATGAGGGGTTCTACTGTATTAATATTTTACTAAAAACCCACTTTATTAGCCTCCCTGAAGCAGCAAATCGGTGTACTCGTTAAACCCAATGTTATTAATATACATAAACAAAAAGTGACAAAACATTGAAATAAAATGGCAGTCCGAAGAGGCTAGCGTCACAACACAAATCACGTCATTTTTTGCTCGAAGTGGGACACTAGCCTCTCAGACGCCAGCATCGCAGACGCCAGCATCCTAGTATAATCCTAGCCTTAGCAAAAATATTAATAAATAGTTGCTAGGCAGCGGTGTCAATAAAACAATTCTATTGCAATGCTATGGATACTGATTGGGTATTTAATAAGAATTCATGTTTTTACAAAGTAAGCGGACAGCTGATTTTGCGGCCCTAGATATGTAAAAACCGGCTTGGCCCCCAAATGACGATGACAGCTGGCATGGCCAGCAAAACGTAACTTTCAGACACCAATTAACGTAGGCCTATGTAAAACAGCTATAAACATCATAGTCTGGTGAAAAAGTATTTACCTGTCTTTCTTGTAACATCGACAACCTTTGGGTCAGTTATCCCCAGAAGGTTGATCAGATTTTTTAGTTTATCTCCTGCCGAGACCACGAGTTGTTTTTTCTTTTTTTCTGTAACAAATGAAAAATCATATTAACCTTTAAGCAACTAGAAGAAGCAAAACCGGTAGTTTGAAGAAATAAAACTTTAAACTAGTGGGGTAAATTAAGAGGGGGTCTTATAACTATGGATGAACATACATGAAAAGCCTATGAGCAGAGATTTCTGTTTAGTTATTATTATTTTTTTATTTTTTATTTAAAAAGTTACGACACCAGAAATGATGAGACTAGGCCTTATTTGTATTATTAAAGGACACGTTTTAGCCCCTGAACTGTCATATAGTTAAAAATACGTATTTATTTACCTTTGTCTACAGCACAGCTAAATCTGTTATAACTTGTGTTACTGCCACTTCGGCATTATATTGCCATCATCAGACAGAAGATTCGACTAAAGCAGCAGCCGTCACAGTAAAAACACCATAACAGGAACATGGACTAACATTTTACATTTAACGAAAATACAAACATTACTGAGTCGTAGTTAGGCGTTAGATCCGCGTGCTGGATAAAAATAGTGTTTTCCAACCCTGAGGAAGCAGAACGTTTCTTTTGAGTTCAGCGAAACTTTGGACTTTTGATGCCATGCCCATGGACGATTTTGTGGTGTGTGTATATATGTGGTTATATGTGTTTTGATGAGTCCTGGACATCACAGACAAATATAAAGGTTAGTGAAGCCCACAGTAACCTACGTAAATAAATAATACCTCGCTTAAATGCATGTCGTTCAGAAACAGATTGAGCTGTAGACAAAGGTAATAACTGTTTCTAATTTTTATTATAACTCTGAAAGACCTTGTCTCCTGTCACTTAAACATCAAGAGATGTGTCACTGCCTGAGCTAGACTCCAAGAAAAACCATGCAAAGGATGTAGGCCTAGGTGTTACTGTTATTATAAAAATTCAGCAGGTATGTTATACATTTCACTGAAACTAAATGCATGACAATAATATATCAAATATTACTACAATAACTTGTATAGGCCTAACTATTAGTACTTTATCTATTTCTTTTGTTTCCAAACAAGTTTTCAAATCAAATACCCCCGCCACAGCAAACCTGCAGACTAAGCGAATTTCAACTTGTCTGATTATATTTCTACTAAAATCCTACTATCCTACTAATATTATAAATGAGAAAGTTTGGATGTATGGATGTATGGATGGATGGATGGATGGATGGATGTATGGATGTATGGATGTATGTTTGTGACAAGTGAACGCGAAAAATACTGGACGGATTGGGCTGAAATTTGGCATGATGATAGCTCACATTCCCGATTAACATATAGGCATATTCTTATTTCAAAAATCCTTTCGGGCTCCGCCCCAGTGGCTCTGGAGTTTCCCATGTTAACCTTATGAGAAATGGAATTATTGAATCTTAACTAACAGCTGTTTCAATTAAACAAGTTGGTTCTGTTCTATGATGTTCAATAGCATTAAAGTTACAAGGATTACCAACAGGGTGCAGCACTATTATTTCTTTTACATTTATGAAAACAGCTAATTTGCAACCAAAAGGTGAGTGAGCGTAGCGAACGAACTTCAACCTGGAGGGGAGTTAGCGTAGCGAACGAGCTAACCTGAAGGCAAGTGAGCGCAGCGAACGAGCTCCAACCTAAAGGTGAGTGAGCGTAGCGAACAATCTTCAACCAGGACCTGATTAAGTCATAAAACGAGATAATCTTGAAAATTAAGAAGTTAAACGGGGCAAAGCCCGCGGGTTACAGCTAGTAATATTATAAATGAGAAAGTTTGGATGTATGGATGTATGTTTGTGACAAGTGAACGCAAAAAATACTGGTCGGATTGGGCTGAAATTTGGCATGATGATAGCTCACATTTCCGATTAACATATAGGCATATTCTTATTTCAAAAATCCTTTCGGGCTCCGCCCCAGTGGCTCTGGAGTTTCCCATGTTAACCTTATGAGAAATGGAATTATTGAATCTTAACAGCTGTTTCAATTAAACAAGTTGGTTCTGTTCTATGATGTTCAATAGCATTAAAGTTACAAGGATTACCAACAGGGTGCAGCACTATTATTTCTTTTACATTTATGACAACAGCTAATTTGCAACCAAAAGGTGAGTGAGCGTAGCGAACGAACTTCAACCTGGAGGCGAGTTAGCGTAGCGAACGAGCTAACCTGAAGGCAAGTGAGCGCAGCGAACGAGCTCCAACCTAAAGGTGTGTGAGCGTAGCGAACGAGCTCCAACCTAAAGGTGAGTGAGCGTAGCGAACAAACTTCAACCAGAACGTGATTGAGCCATGCGAACAAGATAATCTTGAAAATTAAGAAGTTAAACGGGGCAAAGCCCGCGGGTTACAGCTAGTATTTCCATAAATAAGACATAGGTTATTTATTCCCTATTTAAATATCATTAGATTTAACGAGTGCTTAGGTTTGCTGCTACGGGGAAGGTAAAAAGTGTTTTTTGACCATACGTCAATAGGATGAAATAAATAAATTTGCATAATGTTATTAATATATATCCATAAACAAGTAAAGTACAACAATTTTCATTTTCTCCATACAAGAATAACATGGGAATTTTAAATTACACTATTTTTGAATTTTCTCCATGACAGTTAGGCATACAACAGCGTTTCAATATACTAAATTATTTCTTTTTTTAAGCTCTACAAAACGGTTTAGAAAGAAATTGAATTTTTTTTTGTTTTTAGGGTCAAAAATGGGAAAAACCCATTTTAACCCCATAAAACCCCCCATAAACCCCTGTTCCCATGGTCCGATTATGCTGGATCGCGAACACGTTCGAATAAATGTAGGTTAACACGTTTGTACCAAATTACATCAAAATCGGATCATTTTTGCTCGAGTTATCGAGCTAACGGACACATATATATCTATATCTATAAAAGAGGAACTATGTATGTATATATATGTGTATATACGTTATGGACTCCGAAACCGCTCGACAGATTGTAATGAAACTTTCAGGCATTATTAAGCATCTTTCAAGGATGGTTCGAGTGAAGTTTGGTGCAGATCCGTCAAAAGGGCTCTGCCCCATAGGGTTTTAAGTGGGCCAATGTCAGACTTTTTGATCTAGAATGTTTACAAATAAATATAATTTAAAAGCAGATGTTTACTTTCACCAACTGTTTTGTACGTTTAAATAACTACAACATTCTGTCATGATTTGAAATAGTGCCACAGTGTTTCTACAGATTACAGCACAGAAAACTATTTTACTTTTGAATAAGTCCAAATGTATTAAACCCCAATCGCAGCACACCTGTGTACTTAACAACGTTTAAATTCTCCAATGTTAAATATTAAAACATAAAAACCTTTATAAAAGTACTGTATTATAAACAATAAAAGGGATGACTTTTTTAAATGTATGACAACAGCTAATTTGCAACCAAAAGGTGAGTGAGCGTAGCGAACGAACGTCAACCTGGAGGCGAGTAAGCGTAGCGAACGAGCTAACCTGAAAACAAGTGAGCGCAGCGAACGATTTCCATCTTGAAGGTGAGTGAGCGTAGCGAACGAACTTCAACCAGGACGTGATTGAGCCATGCGAATACTTATGAAGTTAAGCGGGGCAAAGCCCGCGGGTACAGCTAGTATATATATATATATATATGAATTTGAACGGATGGTGTTTTTGGCCTCTAGGGACCTCAAAACGAAAACAAAATCGGTCCCGCGTCCAGGTCTTACCATGAGTACTACCATAGCCGTCTCTAGTAATAAGGCCGCGGCGAGCGAAATCTGGCAACGTCGCATCAGAGGCATAGTCTAGCGGGCTCCCGCCATTAGTTTGCACTGCTACACGGCGCATCACAGGTGATTAACCTGTTTGTTTTACCAAATTAGGGGCACTATGGTATCTGTAGTGACAGTATATTATGCCTCATAAGTGTGTCGTGCCGGGGTGCAATAGTAACCACCCAAAATCATTAAAAACTGAGGGGTATATACAGTTATTTCACTTCCCTCTAGAAGGTCCGCGTCGAGATGAGTGGGTTCGCGCTATACATCGAGCTGACTAGACACCAACAAACTATTCCTACGTATGTGTGAAACATTTCCACAGTGATGATTTGATTACAGTTGAGAAATATAAAGACAAAGATGGAAAACTGTGTGAATATACCAGAGACAGACCTGTTTTAAGTAGCGATGCAGTTCCAAGGATATTTCCAAATCTACCCGGCTACCTCACTGACAACCGAACGAGTGTGAAACGTAAACCACCCGATAAAAGAAGAGAGGAATAAGAATTAAGGAAGAAAAAGAGAGAAGAGGATGAGTTAAAAAGGATAGAAGAAAATGATAAGGTAGCTAATTTCAACTTATTTTCTGAACTTCTCCCTGCTAAAATAAAGGAGACTGACTATAAATATTTCTCTAACGCAAGTTGTTGTATTATATATAAAATTGATATTTCTGAAACACCAAAAATTACTCATAGCATTAGAGTAAATAATAATCTAACAGTAGAGGTTCACGTCAATGGTGGATTAATCCCCAATTCTAGTATTGTTAATAAGCAAACTGGTGGACCTATTTTGTACAATTCAACACTGAATAAATGGAGTCAATTTAACGAGTTGGTAAACTATGTAATAACGTTTAATGAAGCAAAACATGACAAAGATACTTTTATAGGAATTATTAATGATGCGTGTGAAAAGTTAATAGGAATTCTGGAAAGTAATGAAATTGAAAACAGTAAACCTAATGAAGGAAGCGGAAGTTTGATAAATAAATTGAAGTTTTTAAGGGACCAGATTGTGCTATTGTTTATGCACAAGCCTAAGTACAATTTAGACACAATACTAAGGGCTTATTTGATATATATGCAATCAGTTAAGTGTTACTCAGCTATTAGGCTAAATAATATACTTACTTTACCTCACCCCAGATTCTTGCAAAAATTATCGTCATCTTTTAATGTTTCTCCAAAAACTGAAGAGGAAAGTAGTCATTTTTTGAAACAACTAGTCAAAGAACTAGATGTTAATGAAAAAATTGTTAGTGTTCAAATAGATGAAATACATGTAAAGGAAAGTATAGATTATAAAAACGGCACTTTTCTGGGGGTAGCTAGTAATGACTCCAAAGAAACGGCAAAAACAATTGTAGCATTTTTAGTGAATTCTTGTTTTTCTGGCTTCAAAGAAACTGTAAGGTTAATTCCAGTAAAACAGTTGACCGGTAAATATTTAGCTGAGCAGGCAAAAAATGTTATTGAGCAAATTTTGGACTGTGGCCTTACAATCCTTTGTATGGTTACTGATAACAATAGGGTTAATAGAGTTATGTTTAGAGAGTTAACAAAATCTTCAGACAGTCCATATTATTTCCAGGTAAATGGTAACCCGCATAAAATATTTGTTCTGTATGATACTGTTCATATTTTTAAGTGTGTCAGAAATAACTGGTTGAACTTAAAGGACGTTGACAAAACATTTAAAATACGTTTTTGGGCAGATTTGCCACTATCAGAATCTAAAATTGTAAAAGAGTCAGATGACTATAATGAAGTTACAGAAGCAAAGTTTTCAGCCATAAGAGACCTGTACAAAGCTGAATCTTCTATGTTAATACGTTCAGCCCCTAATTTGACAAACAACTGCTAAAGGACTGTATTTCCATCTTCTTTTGAGAGACAGAAGGTCAATTTGGTTGTGAATATATTTAATGAAATGACCGTTTCAGCTTTAGAGAAGTGTGGTTCACATAACACTGCATATTTTGTAAAAGTTATTTTTACATGGTGGACAATTGTTAATAGTAAACGCCCTTTAAGTTATATTATTAAGAGGAATCCTTTGAAAGAACCATTTTCTAGTGTAATGGATGGCAGGTTTATTTTTTTTGAAAACTTTTTGGCTTGGCTAGAACAATGGAAACAGTTGTCCTCTAATGGTTCAGGGTTTTTGACTGTAGATACATTTAACTCACTATACCATACCACTTATGTAATTAAGGAAATAATTACTTATATTCTAGTAGAAATCCAAGCTCCTTACTTTTTAACTGCCAAGCTTCAAACAGACTGTTTAGAGTCGAGATTTGGACAATATAGACAGTTAGCGGGGGGTAACTACAACATTTCAGTGAGACAGGTTATGGAAGCTGAACATAAAATAAGAATTAAAAGCTTACTGGGCCTCCATTCGGCTCGTTATGGAGAAATTCCTTTCTTCGTTAATGTTTGTGAATCTATAATTGTTACACAAAGTAAGTCTAGCTCTTATTCCAACCCTAAAAGCAAGACACAAATGAACCAAAGACTTATGAGTGTATTAGATGATAACTATTTGGATAATGTTGATTTTGACAAATCAGGCCTACTGTATGTGTGTGGCTATATTAGCTTCAAAATAACGACTAACATTCAATGTAAAAGTTGTATTTCACTGGTTGTAAGCCCAATTAACACAGATGATGTTTATTTTCAAACTATTAACCGGGGTGGTTTATCTGTCCCTAGTGATTTTGTGGTTTGCATAGGTAAACATGTACTAGGTATTATGCAGACGTTAATATCAGAAGAGTTCGAAGAAACATTTTTACTGAGCAGCGATCACAGACGTGATCTAGTAACTTTAGCCGAAATCGGCATTCTTAATGACAACAGTATTGTAGTAGACTTAAGTAAATCTTGTGAATGTGGGCGGGCTTATGCAAAATTAGCATCAGATGTGATTTTTAGAATGTCAAATGTGCTTCTAAGTAACTACACAAAAAGGAAAAATGACAAACTAAATGTAAAATCCAGTAAAAGGAAAGTCACAATATTATCTTAAGTTACTTCATATTCCTGAACAGTGTAATCTCTTTTTGAATAAAATATGTTTAAAATAAACCTTTCTTTTTCATTCAAACCGGCTACAATCTCTCTAGGCCTATTTTTAAGATTATTTTCTTTAATAAACTCATTAGGTTCCAAAGTGGATCAGTTTTTATTACTATGTATAGCGCTTGTGCATAATATTCAGGGTTTGGAATTAAGTGGTGAATATACGTTTATATAAACATGTATTAATTAGTATTTCGTAATACTATGTGTAACATTGTAAGCACCATTTCATGCTAAAAATGAATCTATTTAACTGGTTCCATTTTGATAGCTTTTAATGTGAATAAGCGCAGTTTTGGCGAAACGTTGCACGTTTTACCGCTGGCGGCAATACCCGGAGTTGGACCAGGGTGGGGATGAGTCGCGGCGTTGCCACATCGAAGGCCGCGGCCTTATTACTAGAGACGGCTATGGTACTACGGTAATAGCTTTATTCCCTATATGGGAAATTTGCTAAAAAGTGGCTTTTCCATTTTCAACCCCTACTAAACTCATTTGAAATGTTAAAGGTCCTTTGTGATCAAATTGTGAAAGTTCCTCAGTAGGCCTATTCCTAAAATCATTTTAAAAGACTGAAATACTTACTCAGCTTGGTGTGCATGGGGAGACTGTGTACCAACGTGAGAGTGGCTGAAAACACAAAGTTCTGCCGCAGTTTCTGCTTGGCAGGGTCCGTGTTGATCTTCTCCAACAAGGACCGCAGCTCTGGGAAGTGGTTGACTTCTGTCATGCGATCAGTCTCGTCTATAGCCAGGTACCTTGACATACAAGACAAGAGTTGAATATCAAAATGTGATTTTAAAAATGGGTTGATTAGTGGGATAATAACACATTAGGATTTATATTTTCAGAAAAAAATGCAAAAGGGGACACTCAGCATTACATCCACAAAGGATTAACTGAGTCTTTTCTTGTCATTTTGCTTCAAAACTGAAGCAAGAACCTGGATGAAATGCAGTGAGGTACATTTGACTATAGTTGAGATGGGAATGGATAAGCTCTTGAGACATTGTCCTACATGCGGAGGATTGTAAACATTAACCGATCTAGAGGTAAACACTAAACAAAGCAGCAAATAATCTGGCTCCTTTAGCAACAGAGAGTAGATGTTTAAATCACCTTACAATGTAATATCAACAGTCAAGAGTGCTAAAGTTTGTGTAGGCTCACCTGATGTTTTCAATGTCACTCAAATGAGGCTCTCCCTGGTTCACAAGTTCCCACAGACGTCCGGGCGTAGCCACTACAATGTGAGGCTGATATTTCAACAGCCGCTGTTGTTTTTCATGTGACATACCTCCTACAAGAACCACCACCTAAAAGATAATAAAAAAAGTCACTAAAAAAATTATTATTTCCCAACGACCTTAAATCAAATACTTGTAGGCCTACTTGGATTTGGTACCAAAATGTCATATTCATACCAAGTAATGTAAAATGTAAATAAATTGAAAATATTAGTAAGCAACGACAAACATAATATCATGTATTAAAGGTTAAGTTTGGATTGTTGATCAATAGTAGTAGTTTAATCAATTAATTCAATAAATATTTTGAGTAAGCAACACACACTTGTGTGCGTATTTTAAGCTGAATGTGAAGGCAAGATGGCAGTAGACTCCTAGTTCCCTACGAGTGGATTTAACTACTCTGCGGATTAAACTTGATCGCCAACAAAAAAAACTAAATACAAATAATATCAACCCTTCCTGGACGGGTGACTGATATATCTGCCTAAGTCTTTGGCGATAAAGGACGGGTGGCGGATATATCCGCTAAAGGATTTAGATGTTCCGGACGGGAAGCGGATATAACCACCTTCTTATCACACAGACTGGCAGGTGCTTGAGCAGTAACCAGATGTTTTACGGTACCAAGAAGCCACTTTCCTGCTCTCTCCATGGCTGCGCTCACTCCCAAACTCTCCCCTCTCACCCACGCCAACCCCTCTCCTACGTCTCCCCTTCTCCCATGCACCTCCCCCTCTCCTACGCTCCCCCCTCGTCGTTTCGCGCTCTACATTAGGTTGTCTTTATTTATTGTTTACATATTGTTCTTTATTTATTACCTAACGTTGTCATGGTCATATCTTCAAAGACGGGTGGCGGATATATCCGCTGCTTTTCTACTCATCCGCGGACGGGTAGCGGATATATCCGCATAGTTAAAAGCAAGTAAAAAACTATTTTGACAGTATGAAATGATGGATTGTGTTTATTTTATGTATACTTGTAAAACAAAACACAAATAACAAAATTAACCCTCCAACTGCTAGTTATATTTGCCCTTGGTGCTAAGCATTTTTTAGGCAATTTGCGTCAATCAAAAAAAAATTAATAATAAAGTTTAAAAATTAAACAAACCATAACATATTATACAGGGTGACAAAAAAGTCTGGAAACGGCTTAATAACTATTTAAAGAAAACCGTTAGAAAATACAAACCTTTCACATAAACTTACATGTATAAAAACTACTTTTTCCAAGTATTTTCATTTTTTTACCTCTACCAGGGGACGACCCATAAGGAGTAGGTACATAATCTTTAATGTAAGCATAGGTTCATATGCACATCATTTTAAAGGGTTAGTCAAGTGGAGTTCATTGCCGGGAACCGCGTCTCAAAAGGTTCATCCGTTACAAAATGGCAGCTGTTCAAAGTTCTTGTGGAATATACCTGCACAGGCCTTAGTATTGGTAAACACTCGTATTAAACATTAGCTTGAGAGCTGAAATTGTATTTTTAAGTCAAATAGCTTATAGACTAAGTTTATTCAATCTTCAAAACAAATTTAACCGGGTTTCAGATTTCCCTGCTAATGTTGACTACGAGTATTTACCATTACTAAGGCCTGTGCAGGTATATTCCGCAAGAACTTTGGATTGCCGTCATTTTGTAACGGATGAACCTTTTTTGACGCGGTTTCCGGCAATGAACTCCACTTGACTAGACCTTTAAAATGATGTGCATATCAACCTATGCTTAAATTAAAGATTATGTACCTACTCCCCATGGGCCGTCCCCTGGTGAAGGTACAAAAATGGTAATTGTTGCAAAAAGTAGTTTTCATACATATAAGTTGATGTGAAAGGTTTGAATTTTCTAACAAATTTAGTTCAAAAGATATCAAACCGTTTCCAGACTTTTTTGTCACCCTGTATATTTTCTTGTTCAGTATAAAAGAGGGATTCTATCATTAATTAAATATTATGTAAACTGAGTTAACAGTACCTTTCGGGCCCATAAGGCGCAAAGGGAGTTTATTAGCTTTAGCTTATTCATATTTATTAGTATAATTGGTAGAATGCATTACCGGTACTAAAATAGATCATCAAAATGGCTGTGATATACAGGGTGGCTGAAATAGTATATTTCGTACCTAGGGCCGAAAATGAGGTTTTGCCAGCTCGAGATAGTTTTTAAGTTCGAGACGAAGTCGAGAACTTAAATCGATCGAGAGCTGTAAAACCATTTCGGTCCGTGGTACGAACGCTATTTTTCACCACACTTTACCCTATTACCACTATTCACCTCTATAATAATGCACACTGATAGTCAACACAACTACAAGTTTAAGGTTATGTAAAGAAATAATTTGAGGAATCAGCAAAAAAAAAAAAAATAGTTGCTAGGCAACGGTGCCAGTAACACAATTCTATTGCAATACTATGGATTTTGATTGTGTATTTAAAATGCATTCATGTTTTAAGTAAGCGGACAGCTGATTTTGCGGCCCCGGCCTGTAAAAACCTGCTCGGTCCCCAAATTACGATGACAGCTGGCATGGCCAGCAAAACGTAACTTTCAGCCACCAATTAACGTATGTAATACAGCCGAAAACATTATAGTGTGGTGAAAAGTAACTTGCACCCCCACTTAACTTTTCAACCATTTGAGATATTTGAAATCGGTTTGCGGCAACCTCCTTAAATATGAGGGGCTACAATAATTATGGTCAATTTTGCCCTTAGGGGTAGCGGGGGTAGGAGGGGTAGCTCAAAATTTTCAAACGACAAGTGTATTCGAGTAAAACATTGACATAAAGTAAAACCAAATTCGGCTCACTAATAACAAAATGGCGCCTTAAAACGTTTCAAATCCAAATAACCATGAGGGTGGCAAAAAAATTAACTTGCACCCTCTTTAACTTTGTTACTATTTGAGATATTTGAAATCAGTTTGCGGAAACTTGTTTTGATATGAAAGGCTACAATAATTATGGTCAGTTTTGAAAGTTTTGCCCTTAGGGGTAGCGGGAGTAGGGGGTAGCACAAAATTTTCAAATAGCAAGTATAGTCGAGTTTCGTATCATTTTGTAGGTCTTGACAAAACATAACAATTAACATAAAGAAAATAGAAATCGGACCAATATTAACAAAATGGCAGTTCAAAATTACTTTAAATAACCATTGTTGTCTCAATCATTTTTAGCTGCCATTTTGTAATTAATGGTCCGATTTCTTTTTTCTTTATGTTATTTGTTATTTTTCGTCTAGACCTGTAAAATGATACCAAACTCGACTATATACTTGCTATTTGAAAATTTTGAGCTACCCCCTACCCCTGCTATCCTTAAGGGCAAAATTTTCAAAACTGACCATAATTATTGTAGTCCTTCATTTCCAAACAAGTTACCGCAAACTGATTTCAAATATCTCAAATAGTTAAAAAGTTAAAGAGGGTGCAAGTTAATTTTTTTGTCACCCTCATGGTTGTTTGGATTTGAAATGTTTTAGGGCGCCATTTTGTTATTAGTGAGCCGATTTTAGTTTTCTTTATGTTATTTGTTATGTTTCGTCAAGACCTGTAAAATAATACCAAACTCGACTATACTTGTCATTTGAAAAATTTGAGCTACCCTCTACCCCCGCTACCCCTAATGGCAAAATTTTCAAAATTTACCATAATTATTGTAGCCCCCCATATCTTAGAAGGTTGCCGCAAACCGATTTAAAATATTTCAAATGGTTGAAAAGTTAAGTGGGGGTGCAAGTTACTTTTCAGCCACCCTGTAGATGTGGCTTGGCTCAGTTATTTAGTTAAGTTAAATAAAATATTCTGACTTAGAATGGTAGCACGCATAAGAGATATCTCTGAATTTAATTGAGCCTCAAATCGATCCTATGAGCCCAGTACCGCTACACACTGACCACCGATGAGTGACTGTTTACAATTACAACTAACGAGTTTCAAGTTACACTTCGTAGGTGATTTAATTTTGGTCATTAAAAGGCCTAAGCTTGCTAATAATATTACGTGTGAAACAAAGTTTAATGTTATCCACAATTCATTTAAAATTAGTAAACAACCTGTGTTAAAGCATAGGGTTGCACTATTCATGATTGCTCAGCCACTCATTAACTTATATATAATCAGGAGTGAGTGTTCTAGGCCTACACTGTCCTTTGAAATAATATATCTAGGCCGACTAAATCCATAAATGATGATTCACTCACTCACCTTCAAGTCTGTATACTTGAGTGCCGCAGTGAGGTGGTTTTTGATCTGCACAGCCAATTCCCTGGTGGGAGTCAACACAAGGGCCCAGAGTCTCTGCGGAGAAGACTGTTTCTTGTGTTTGCCGAGATTCACTACCTTAACACAGCCAATATCTTCATTGTCAGCATCGTCCTTATCACTCTCTGAAGAACTGCCACTGTCTACGTATGTATTCTCTGTAATTAGGCCTAGTTAAATAATTAGATTTACACCTGAGTCCAGCTTATCTAAACACGCAGTTATGGACAAAAGATTACTTACTGTAGGCTATTGTTTAAATTAAACTAAGCAATGTGTAATACTAACAGTAGTATTCAGCCCAACTAGGAATTTGGAAAACCGGGAATTCCCACAAGAGTTTTAACGGTCGGGAAAAAGTATGCAGACTTGTATGTAAAATTTTGGGGCCATACAATTTTTAATAATTAATTACAAATAGCCTATGTTCATTCATCAACTGTGTTCTGTTGGCTTTCTATCAATGTCATTGTAAAGTAAGGAAGATTGAGATCAAGGGAGATGATCATGGGTGCTGTCTCGATTATGACAGATAGTCACAGAAATACCTGCGAATGTCAAAGATAGGCCTAATCACAGTAACCCAGGAATAGGATATTGCTGTGACAGAAGGAAGAAATGTTGCTACATGACCATAACGGTTGGCTTACAGTTTGGATTTTTGTGTTTTTAGCAAATTTCCCATATAGGGAATAACCGAATAAGCTATTACCGTAGGTCTCATGGTAAGACCTGGACCCGGGACTGATTTACTTTTTTGTTTTGAGGTCCCCAGAGGCCAAAAACACCATCCGTTCAAATTCCTATATATATATATATATATATATGTCCTTTCATGATAACTAAAAAAAAAATATCCGATTTTGGTGAAATTTGGTATAAACAAGTAAACCTACATTTATTCGAACGAGTTCAGGAACCAGCATGATCGGACCATGGAAACGGGGGTTTATGGGGGGTTTTATGGGGTAAAAATTGGTTTTTCCTATTTTTGACCCTAAAAACATAAACCAAGATACCAAAATAACAACTACATTGAAATTGAAAAGTATAAATTTAAAAAAGTAACAAATTTCAAGTATTTGGGAGTCATCCTCACCAGTGATAATGATGAAGAGCTAGAAATTCAAAATAGATTAAACCTAGCACAAAAAAGTTTTTCGGCCTGTCACAAGTTACTAACTTCAAAAATAATATCCCACACCACCAAACTCAGGATTTATAAGACAATCATCAGACCAGTTCTCCTGTATGGTTCAGAAAATTGGATCTTAAGCAAGAAATCAGAAAGGAAAGCTATTGTATTTGAGAACAAGATTTTGAGGAAAGTGTACGGACCGATTTTTGAGGATGGACAATGGAGATTGAGACATAATTGGGAACTTAGAGAATTATTTAAGGATCCGGATATTGTCGCTGACGTACGGAGCAGAAGACTGAGATGGGCAGGGCATATTCTAAGAAAAGATGACAACTCCCTATCAAAGAACATCTTGAGGAATAACCCAGAAGGTAGAAGACCCCTTGGAAGACCGAAACTTAGATGGTTCGACCAAGTGGAGAAAGACCTGAGGAAGCTAGGGAGAAGGAAGGAAGATGCAAGAAGCAGAGACCTATGGAGGCAGTGTGTTGGGGAGGCCAAGTACCATCTAGGGTACCAGTGGCCACAGCAGTAAGTAAGTAAGTAGTAAGTAAAAACATAACATTTTGGAATTTCTTTCCCAACCATTTTGTAGAGCCTAAAAAAAAATTAATAATTTAGTTATATTGAAGCATTGTTGTATGCCTAATGTTTACGGAGAAAATTAAAAAAAAGTACAAATTTAAAATTCCCATGTTACCTACTCTTATGGTGAAAATGAAAATTGATGTAATTTACTTGTTTATGGATAGCCTATTATGTTGATCAAATTTGGCAAATTTATTTATTTCATCCTATATTATTGACGTTTGGTCAAAAAACACTGTTTACCTTCCCGTAGCAGCAAACCTAAGGACTCGTTAAATCTAATGTTATTGGAATTGGGAATAAATATGTCTTATTTATGGAAATATTTTAGTAAATATGTAATCAGACAAGTTGAAATTCGCTTCTTCTGCAGGTTTGCTGCGGCGGGGGTATTTTAAGTTTTGTTAGCATCACTGGTATCTTGAAAGGAAAACACTTAATGGGAAAAGGGCAGTGTCTAAAGCTTATGCCAACCATCAAAACTCTTACATAGATAGCCCAGACACTAACCACTGTAAAGACACAAAAAGATTGTTAATTAATAGGGAATCTTAAAAAGTTTGTGAAGCGTCTCTTACCCCAAAACTTATGTTATTTTTGATAAAACATTGATCATAACTTAATCTTACCAACTGGTTGGTTTTTAAGGTTTTCTAGAATTCCGTTGATGATTGGTATTCCGAAAGCTAAGGTTTTTCCACTCCCAGTTTCTGCTGCTCCAAGAATATCTCTTCTTCCCTTGATAGCTGGAGGGATGCAGAGTCTCTGAACAGAATAGTTTTAAATTGATCACAAATACACGTTTCCATTGATTAGTTCTGTGGACTATGTAAGGCTATCACTACCAAGTAGACCTAGGCTACCGTACTAATTTCATCGTTTGCTCAGATTTAACTTATAAAATAGCCTAACCGGAGAGCACAACATTTTTGTTTTCACCAATGAGGTTAGGTATGGAAGGGTATAGTAACTTTATGTTTTATCAACTTTTATTTCATTTTTGGGCACTTGAAACACTGCTTTCAACACATCAGATTTAGGCTAGCTTGAACCTACATAGCCTACATAAAATAATATTATTTTGGTAGGGTATTAGAGCTTAGTGTGATGAACTTTTGGGGAACTGAACATAGGCGTAAGTGCTGGGATTCATAAAAATTCTCAGCATACCTATCTCATGTATGGAATCTCGTTCATGAAATTATGTGCTAGGAATATGCCCATCTTAGTATCTTAGTTTATCGATTTATAACACCACTGGCTATTTCACTTGGACCCAGGGTTGCCTCCCGTCCTGATTCTGCAGGGACAGTCCCGATTTTGGTTCCTTATGCCCGTATTTAAGTTAAGCCTAGCCTATAAGTTAATCCGGGTGGGAGGGGGTCCCGATTTTTCCCTGACCTAAGGTGGCAACCCTGCTTAGACCTGGCAATGCAACAGCACTATTCAATATCTACTTCAAAATCTTATTTGTCTTACTTGTATTTCTGTTGGTTCCATAAATCCTTGATCTGTTAGAGCCTGTGCAATTACTGTTGGAACTCCTAATGTCAACCAAGGTAGAATGTCGATGTTTTCTTTCAGGTCATCGTTTGTAAGCTCTTCCCTCTTCTTCCGCTTTGGACTGGACAATTCAGTTTCAGTATTTTCTTTTGACCCTTTGGTTAATTTATTATCGTCTTGCAGAGTAACCTTAAATTTGTTAATAACACCTTTAGTTAGATTTGTTTGTTTCTGCCTATTACCTTTGTGTTTTCTCTTTCTAGTTTTGGATTCTTCAGTCATAGACCTTGGGGAACCCACACTTGTTGATTTTTTTAAAGAGTTGGGCAATTTCAACTCATTGTTTTCCAGCTTATATTCAGTTAATTCTTCTATACCTATCAAACCTTCAACGCCACCAGTTAACACTGCTTCATTTAGTTCAACTGGTTTCCAGCCAAATGATTTGTTCTTCACTTTTTTCATTCTTGAGGGGATTCCGAAAATATTTTTGGATGCTGTTCTTCAATAAGATTTCATAACATTTAAACCTAGGCTAAGTTAACGCGCACAGATCTAAATATTTTATAAAATTGGTCAGCACAACAGTAGTTTTGGTAGTAGGTTAAACTTGTTTTAGATTTCAAAAACTGTAAGAAAGTAAAAATTGCGAATAAGGTTATAAGTTACCATCACCAGGTTGTGGCCATGGCCAATAATGACTTAGGTTGTGAGGTTGTGAGGTTGTGTTGAACTGTTGAGTTGAGGTTAGGTAAGGTTCTTCGGAGGCGGAGGTTGAGGTTATGTTTGTTTATGAAGTTGTGGCCTTTTTGATCTTGTTTGTTTGAAAGCAGGCAATTAATATTACTTGTATGCAGCCACTATTATAATATAATATATAATAATATATCATCATATATACAGTGTGTAAATTAAGTATTGAAACAAATCTATATTTTTAAAACCGAAATAGATAGAAATATTCTGTTTGTGGCAATAGTTGTTAACAAAGGTTCCGCAATTTTTTACATCAAAAATATTTTTAACCCCCCTAACAGGATAGAGGGTAGGGGGTGACTTATTTTTTCAAATAGCAACCCCTATTGAGTGCCCCTCATTTTGAAGGGTTTTTTAAAAGAAAAACAATGACGCAAACCCGAGGTATATATTTCACCCCTAGCCAAAATGGCGGATATTCCAAAATGGGTGTTTTTTATAAAAATTTAATTTTTGAATACCCGCCATTTAGGCTAGGAGTGAAATATCTACCTTGGGTTTGCGTCATTGTTTTTCTTTTAACAAACCCTTCAAAATGAGGGGTCACTCAATAGGGGTTGTTATTGAAAAAAATGAGTCACCCTCTACCCACTACCCTGTTAGGGGGGTGTTCGGATTTCAAAATACAGATTTATTTCAATTATTTGTAAAATTGGTGTTTTTTTTTACATACAGTAAATCATATTTTGGAATGTCTGCCATTTTGGATAGGGGTGAGATATCCACCTCAGATTTGCTTCATTGTGTTTCTTTTGACAAATCCTTCAAAATTAGGGGTCACTCAATAGGGGTTGCTATTTGAAAAAAATGAGTCACCCCCTACTCACTACCCTTTTAGGGGGTAAAAAAATATTTTTGATGCGAGAAATTGCGAAACCTTTGTTTACAATTATTGCCACAAACTGAATATTTATATCTATTTTGGTTTTAAAAATACAGATTTGTTTCAATACTAAATTTACACACTGTATATATACAGTCAATGTGGAGATGTGAACATTATCACCTGATAATATTTATTATTTGATTTGTTTGTAAATATTGTATTTGCTCTTAACTAAAACATGGTTGTAATTTTGAATGAATAAAAGCCATACCTTTGGTTTACTAAGTCTTTCTTACAACAATTTGATTCATTCATTGATAAACTCAGTTAGTGCTACATTACAATGGAGAGATTCCTTAGACCAGACAAATTGCAAATTGACCCGGAATCACTGGTTACAAACATTCGAAGACTTTCTAACCATGACAGAATTCGTTGAAGACAAGGACAAACTGAAACTACTAACTAATCGATTGTCTTTTACTACTTATAGATTTGTCAAGGAATCTGAAACTTACCAAGACGCTTTGAGAGTTCTTAACTCAATTTACATCAAACAAAAGAATGAAATATTCTCAAGATATTTAGTAATGACTAGAAAACAGCAACAAGGTGAGACTATTGACAAATATGTGTCGGAACTGAAACTTTTGAGCCAAGATTGGGTTTTTGAAGCTGTTAATGCGATTCAATACAGGGATCACTACATTCGTGATGCTTTTATCAATGGCTTAGCCTCGTCATACATACGACAGAGACTATTTGAAAATCAAACTTTAGACCTAGCTGAAGCAGTGGAACAGTCTAGAGCTCTTGAAATGGCTCAAGCTCAAGTCGAGAGCTATCCAAAATCTATGTACGGAATGCAAACTTGTGCAACAAATGAATTGGCAAAGCAAGCTTGTCAGTACGAATTCCCACTACAACAAAAGGAAGAAGCGACTGTTTCCGCTATTAAAAATGTTGATGGCAAGTTTATTTTTGTGGGCATGACAGACACTCTAGAGATCGCTGTCCAGCCAGAGAAGCAACTTGTGGGAAATGTAACAAGACAGGGCATTATGCGAGAGTCTGTAAAAGTAATCCAACTCAACATTTTAAAGTAAAGCAGAAGAAGTCTAGTACATCAGCTGCACTATAATAGCAACAACACATAATACATCTGTATTGAAGGACTCTACAGTTGAAGCTAAAGTGAATGGCCTGAAAGCAAATTGCTTAATAGACACCGGGAGTACATCAAGCTTTGTAAACTTGAAGTTTGTTCAGTTAAACAAAATTAAAATGTATAATGAAAGTGGACAAGTATCACTAGCTGCTTCTAATATGAAATCAAACGTCCACGGGTTTGTTAAAATCAACCTAAATCTGTTGAATCACAATTACAACAATTTTAAGTTGACTGTTCTTGAAGATCTTTGTACTGACGTGCTTATCGGACATGATATCATGAAACTCCACTCAAATATACAGGTTTGGTTTGGAGGTAAGAAACCTCCTCTGTTGGTGAGCTCCTGTGCCAAAGTTGAACCACCCAAACTATTCTGCAATTTAACTCCAGATTGTAAGCCAATAGCCACAAAATCACGACGTTACTCAGATGAAGATATGCAATTTATAAAACAAGAAATGGAAAGACTACAGACTGAGGAGATCATTGAACCTAGTTCGTCACCTTGGCGTGCACAAGTGTTGGTTGTTACAAACGACAAAGGGAAGAAGCGACTGTGTGTAGACTATTCGCAAACGATAAACAAATTTACTCTGTTAGACGCCTATCCCTTACCAAACATAGATGATCTAGTATCCACTGTAGCGACGAACAAGGTTTTTAGTGCCATTGATCTAAAGCAAGCATACTATCAAATACCAATTTCTGACAAAGAGAAGAAGTACACTGCTTTTGAGGCTGCTGGTCGTCTTTTTCAATTCAGAAGAATCCCATTGGCGTAACCAACGGGGTGGCATGTTTTCAACAGACCATGGACCAAATCATTAGAAAAGAAAAACTGAATGGAGTGTATGCCTATCTGGATGATTTGACCGTATGTGGAAAGGATCATGATGAGAATCTAAGAACATTTTTAGATGCTATAACTAAGTATGGACTTGTAATCAACAACGAAAAAAGCAAGTTCAACCAGTCTTCAATAACCTTGTTGGGACATTTAGTTTCCCATAACTCTATTCGACCTGATCCAGATCGGCTAGAATCTCTACTGTCACTTCCTGTGCCCAAAGACCAAGTTTCACTAAAGCGAGTCCTAGGATTTTTCGCTCACTATTCAAAATGGATACATCAGTTTTCTGATAAAATAAGAAACCTGACACAAGTCAATTCTTTTCCTTTGTCACAGGAAGCAGTTGCAGATTTTGAAGCCCTCAAACTTGACATTGCAAACTCAGTACCTAATTACTCCTAGGAATGGGCAAGAGCCACTGGTAGTGGAGACTGACGCATCTGACATAGCCGTGGCAGCAACTTTGAGTCAAGATAATCGGCCAATTGCTTTTTTCTCACGGACTCTAAACAAATCTGAGAAGCTGTATTCAGCTGTTGAAAAAGAAGCCGTTGCCATTGTCGAAGCCCTTCGAAAATGGAAATCATTTCTTATCGGAAGAGACTTCAGATTATACACGGATCAGCAAGGTTTATCATTTATCTTTGACAAGCGGCATACAAGCAAAATCAAGAACGATAAAGTTATGAGATGGCGACTAGAGCTAACACCTTATCAATATGAAATAGTGTACCGACCTGGTAGGGAGAATGTAAAAGCAGATACGCTCCCTCGGGCATGTGCGGTTCGCTGGGATAATGCCAAGTTGTTTGAATTACACAAATCTTTCTGCCATCCGGGAGTCACTCGAATGTTTCATTGGATTAGAACTAAAAATCTAAATTACACTCTGGATGATGTAAAAAGGATGACGTCAGCTTGTCAAACATGTGCAGAAGTGAAGCCAAGATTTCGCCAATTCCAAGGCAAATTGATAAAGGCAACCACTCCCTTCGAACGTCTAAATATTGACTTTAAGGGCCCTCTTCCATCAACAACCAGAAACCGTTACCTTTTAACCATGGTGGCAGGGCCGATTTACCGAATAGGCACGGTAGGCACGTGCCTAGGGCGCGAGGCAATTGGCTTTTTTGGGGGGCGCCAAAAATTTGGAAATTAAAAAAAAAATCGTGGTAGTATTTGCATGATATCGCGGTAAACTTCTGATAACCACTCGCGGCCGTGTAGGCATCGTAATCGTCTCCCGCGTTTGCAGCAAGATTCTAACTATTTTCTGCAGTCAGGTCGTTTGGACATAAAATTATCGTCTTCCATGATCGAGGCAATATAAGAACGTATCCCGCAGTCGTGAGGAGATTATTATCATCTACCACAAATGAGGCAAAATTCTGATATTTTCCCGCGGTCGTGAGGACATTATCATCGTCTTCCGTGATCGCGGCAATATTCTGATCATCCCTCGTGGCCGTGTAGAAATAGTTATTATATCTCCCGCGGTCCTGTAGATATCGTACGTATCCCGCAGTCATGAATCCATGGTAATCGTCTCCAGCGATTGCGGCAAAATTTTAATCATGTCCTGCAGTTTTGTGGAGATCATCATCGTCTTCCACGATCGCGGCAAAGTTCTTGAGGTTTCCCGCGGTCGTGTGGACATCAATCGTCTTCTGCGATCGCAAAAATTCTGATCATCCCTCGCGGCCGTGTGTAGACATTTATTATTGTCTCCCGCGGTCACGGAAACGTCACTGTTGTCATGCGCGATCACGGAAACGTCACTGTTGTCATGCGCGATCACGGAAACGTCACTGTTGTCATGAGCGATCACGGTAAATTGAAAACTCCAGGTAGGAATACAAAATTCACGGTTCAAAGATCTCCCGCAGGATTCCCGGATTTCCCGGTCGATATAGACTACACCCTGTTATATACAGGGTGGCTGAAAAGTAACTTGCACCCCCACTTAACTTTTCAACCATTTGAGATATTTGAAATCGGTTTGCGGCAACCTTCTTAGATATGACGGGCTACAATAATTATGGTCAATTTTGAAAATTTTGCCCTTAGGGGTAGCGGGGGTAGGGGATAGCTAAAAATTTTCAAAAGCAAGTATAGTCGAGTTTGGTATCATTTTGTAGGTCTTGATGAAACATAACAATTAACATAAAGAAAATAGAAATCGGACCATTAATAACAAAATGGCAGCTAAAAATGATTGAGACAATGGTTATTCAAAGTAATTTTGCGCTGCCATTTTGTTATTAATGGTCCGATTTCTATTTTCTTTATGTTAATTGTTATGTTTCATCAAGACCTACAAAATGATACCAAACTCGACTATACTTGCTATTTGAAAGTTTGAGCTACTCCCTACCCCCGCTACCCCTAAGGGCAAAATTTTCAAAACTGACCGTGATTATTGTAGCCCTTCATTTCCAAACAAGTTGCCGCAAACCGATTTCAAATATCTCAAATAGTTAAAAAGTTAGGGTGGGTGCAAGTTAATTTGTTTGCCACCCTCATGGTTATTTGGATTTGAAACGTTTTAGGGCGCCATTTTGTTATTAGTGAGCCGATTTTGGTTTTCTTTATGTTGATGTTCATGTTTCGTCAAGACCTATAAAATGATACCAAATTTGACTATACTTGTCATTTGAAAATTTTTAGCTGCCTCTTACCCCCGCTACCCCTAAGGGCAAAATTTTCAAAATTGACCATAATTATTGTAGCCCCTCATATCTAAGAAAGTTGCCGCAAACCGATTTCAAATATCTCAAATGGTTGAAAAGTTAAGTGGGGGTGCAAGTTACTTTTCAGCCACCCTGTATATATTGCAAAGGGGCGCTACTATTAGACGTGCCTAGGGCGCTGACAGGGTCAAAAACGGGCCTGCATGGTGGATGAGTATTCTCATTTTGTATTTGCTTACCCCTGTAAGGACATTAGTTCAGCAACAGTTATCAGATGTTTTTCAGATCTATTTTTTATGTTTGGAGCCCCGTCCTTTGTACATTCAGATAGAGGTTACTCTTTCATGTCGCGAGAGCTGACGGACTTTCTTCACAAGTACGGAGTAGCTACAAGTCATACGACACCTTATAACCCTACAGGGAACTCTCAGCTTCAATGGAACAATATAGCGAACCATCCTACTAGCTTTGAAAAACCACAACCTGCCAGTTGCTGCATGGGAAGAAGTATTACAGGAGGCTCTTCACTCAGTCAGATCTCTTTTATGCACTGCGACAGACAAACTGCACACCGCACGAAAGATTCTTTATACATAGCAGAAGATCTACCAATGGAGACTCCTTACCATCTTGGCTATCCGCTCCTGGTCCTGTCCTGCTTAGAAAGTTTGTAAGATCTAATAAATATGATGACCTTATGGAGCCAGTTCAACTTTTGGAATCAAATCCACAGTACGCTCTCGTCAGAAGAAGATATGGGTCAGAATCACAAGTATCCCTGAGACATCTTGCACCCGCTGGCCTACCTCCTGGTGATCTACCTCATGAAGACAACACTACTGAGAGAGAGATTGTTGAAAATATAAATTCAGGCATTGACCACAAGGATTTAGTAGGATTCTAAGGCCTTTATGGGATTGTTCTAAGAGTGGTTGGGGTTCGAGTCTTCTCTTCTCACCACTTGAGGACTGTCAAGCTCAAATATTTCTACCCCCCGAAAAGGAGGCCCATGGCCCATGTATAAAGATTAAAGAACCAAAAGAAAAAAAGATTGGATAGCAGTTTTGCGTTTTAAGTGTTGGTTTTATGTTTTTGGTATATTCTCTTTAAGAAATTGAGTGAGTCTATGAGTTCTTTGTATATTTTGATGTAATTAATTCTGAAAAGAGCTTGTTGTAGTAGGAGCTGTTGCATTTCTGGATTATCTTCTTTGTTAGTTTTAGACATATATTACTGGTGGATTCGTGTGCCGGACATTCAATAATTAATTAATTAAATGTTGTACTGATTACTTGTAGCCCATAGTTGCAGCTCAGACAGAGTTGCGTAAAATATTTCTTAATAAAGAATAGAGATTTGTTTACAGCATGTCCAAAACGTAGTAAACAGTTCGTAATGTCGGTTTTTTTAAATTTTAAATCGGTTAATGCTTTTGACTTCAGTTCAAAATGTTAAGTAAAATGATACCAAACAATATATTTTTGCTTGTAAAATGTAGAAGTTACAAATATTTTTATACCATTTCTTTTTATAATAATTTCGTATTTGGACTCATTTTTCACGGAATTATTACTAACACTAAGCATTTTACTGTATATCTAACGTAAAACGATTTGCTATTTGGAGGTATCATACAACAACATAATGTTAATATTTCTAGATCGAAGGGGATCGGGGCTTTTGGGCAATTAGTGTGATGGTGAGTGTGCGTGCGTGAGTCGGGTCACTCGCTGGTAGGGCCGAGCTCCAGCCGCTTTCAGTTAAAAATCAGCCTATATGGTATTAGTTAGTAAGTATAGTACAGTTCGGCTAAAGTTTCTGTGCGCGCGACCAGATCTAGTTGGGTCTGGGCGTCTAGGCGTTGGGATTGGTGGGGGGGGGGGGTTCGCGGGGGTACGTTTGTGAAAACATTTGTGTCTTGCTACTCACTCGCCCCCAGAACTGCCAATAGCCATTACCATAGATAAAACCATGTTTTATCTATGATAAAACATACGAGTATGTTTTATCTATGCCAGTACCGAGATAGTTTATTCTTTTAGTTTATTATTTAGTATATTCACGTCATCAACTGGCAACTAGAAGACAGGAACGAGGAGAAAATATTAATCAGTATCTTCGAAAACTCAAAGAACTTAGTAAAGCATGCAACTTTAAATCTGTCACTGCTAATGAAAATCGTAACGAGTACATAAGAGACGCTTTCATTCGAGGATTAATGTCAATATCACAGTCCATTCGACAAAGACTTCTTGAAAATCTAACTTTAACTCTTGAAGCAGCTTATAATCAAGCCATTACTTTGAAATCAGCTGAAAATCAGGCGGTTTCATATAATTCAAGAACATGTTTCTCAGTCAACTCCTAAAAATGTTGATGTTACTGATACAAATGTTTCTCAGGCAGCTTCTGATTCGTCTTCAAACCAATTATCCTCGTTAAGAAGAGAAAAATGTTTCTTTTGTGGACGGTCACGACACTCTCGAGCCAACTGTCCTGCCAAAGACTCGGCATAGATAGGTACCAGGTACCAGGATCCAAACCATAGACTAACCAACACAAGTAGACTTCTCATCCCATTGTAAATTTTGAAGCTTTTTTCAGTTTTTTACTGTAGTTCATGTCCGGTGACACTGATCGCTATAGTGTCGACGTAATTATGTTTCTATTATTTTAGGGTTAATTTCATGATTTGTGCTTTACTGTTTGGTTATATAACTAGGGGATGAGTTATTGCTTATGATTAGATTGTTTTTTTTTTTGTCAGACAAGATTTAAAATTATTGAAATAACAAGAAAAAAAAAATACAACCTCTACAGTGCATTGGACAGAACTACCAAAAAAATTGTCTTTGATCCAAAAGGATGAGAAATCTACTTAGGGAGTATGTTTTTGTTTTATCTATGATCCAAACCCACATCGCTGCCTTGGGCCTAAAGTTTGCGGCACTACCAACTGAGCCACCAACTCGCCAATCAATTCAACAATTAAACTTATCAAAGTACACGAGGTTTCAGAAAACAACCAGCTGTTTATAGTCCAACATTTTTATTTCATTTAAAACATTTTATTTTGTTTTTGGGTTAAAAACTTATCTCTTTCTATTTACATTAAAATAAATATATAGACGAGACAGTATCACATGACGAGCGAGACGGACTTGCTGACCACTAACTGTATTTGTACTTTGGTGTTTCTTATGCTTAATTGTAGCTCATTATTGCGATTTCATTTTAGGTAAAAATGCCCAAACAGCTACCTCAGGAAGCAGATATAACACACAAATTATCACTGGTTAAACAAAGTGAACTGTTTAGAATATAAAAAAAAATTAATTTTGTATTTATAAATGCCAATCCTTTTTATTTAATTTGAAATTTGCATTGCACTGCTTCCTTCGGTTTAACAAAAGTAATCCTGTAAGTGTTTAGGATTTTGTACCCTGAATGTCTTTAAAAATAAAATATTCATAATTCTTAAATCTTTCGAGTCGGTTTATCAAAAGCATTATTAGTCCAGCCGTGAATTATTTTTGATTCCTCAATATCAAATACAGAAATTGAACATTACTTGACAGAGATGTTAAAATTGAGACTTTGTCAGTTTTCTACCAGGCTAATATAAAAAATACTTAGTTGTGCCTTTGTGGAGGGAGACGTCCATTACAGACATTTCAACTGCTCTGAGAGACCTACAAGGTGGGTACTGAGCCACAGGGTCACAGCTTATCACTTATCTAATAGCCATTGGGGATTGGTCAAATTTGAAACCAAATTCCCAAAACTTAGTCCACGTTCTAACCACCAGATCAGCCACGAGAGCTAGACTATGCTTTTGTTAAACCGAACCCTCAAGATGATTCCAGCATCCGTACACATAATACTGACTGAGTCGTCCCACACACACTGTTCGAAACTTGTTTGAGATCGTACGATATTTGGTTTGTATAGCGCCATAACACTCCTCACTCACGCATGCACGGTAATACTATTACGAGATAATGCATACGATTCCGACATTACAGCTAAGATACCCTCTACAGGGGGTCTGAGGGTCTAATGCTAACATTCGAAACAGAGATTACTATGTACATGACCGATGTAGACGAAAAGTTCAACAAGTTTCAATTTGACAACTACGTAAAAGCTGTTATCTCATTACGACCTGTGATTTCGTTAATACGAATGAAATAAACAAAGCAGTAACAGAGAACGTTACCTCACACGACCCATCTACAAGCACGTTACACACCAGACATATTGAAATTCACACTGAACACATTTCACACACGTCCGACAGAAATCTTTTACCACAAATCGCGGATTACATCTACTGTCCACAGACAGATAACTTAACTCTACAATTTGTGCTCTGTGTACACACACGTTACAATAATATAGAATCGTAAAATAAATAACGTTATTGTGCTCGTGATTCTTCATAGCCTATTTACATTAACTCGACCAAACTGAATGGAAGTTTAAAACTCTCTTTGCAATCAGACTTAACCTAAAGACTTATAAACTACAAAAATATATTAAATTGAAAGTTTAGATTTTCCACCCTGTGTTTGAAGGAAGATTTCTGAATATTTGCAGATCATGGGCTCCTTGTGGCCAACCTTTCCATCTAGTGTTAGGATTTGTTATTAAATTTAGGACCTCCTCCAATATAGTATATGATGCTTATACATGGTATTCTTATATGTTGGAGTTTAATTTATTGTTAATAGTTACTTTTCCTGTTATATTTGTGTACATATAACGTATGTCAAATGATACCCTTTGTAATGTTTTTACTTTTTCGACATATTCTCATTCTACAAAGAAAATAACCTTGGATGGAAATACCATACCTCAAACATACCAAATACAAACCAAAAGGCCCGCTGTTTGCATGTGACGCACGAAGGGCCCAAGAGGTAATTGCGCTCCCCTCCTCTCTCTTGTAAGGAAATTTCTCGCACCCCCGAAAGGCTAAAACCTCTAGCGCCCCTGGGCCCGGGCCCATTTACTAAAGAAGCCCTGCAAACTTGGTTAAAAAATCACTACTTTTTATTCAATCCTACTACAAGAAGGAAGATTAACCCATATGGGAAACCCACTACAGTAGACTCCGTCTTATCCGGACACCTTTTAATCGGACATCGGTTTAACCGGACTACACTCGGCGGAAATGACATCTCTTTAACTGGACAATTTTTATCAGCACATTGGTTTAACCGGACTAGATTACCAGGAAGTGGGCGGTACTGAAACGACTGTTCTCATGGGAAAGATTTGAGACCAGTGATCACACGTCTATTATAAAATGCTCTCCTAAATTTAAGTCAAATACTGTATACAGTATGCATTTAAACGGTCCGTTTTAACGAGTTTTTGGGGATGTCGGTTTAACCGTAAAAACTGTTATCCGGACTGGCTTCGTTCCCGAGGAGTCCGGATAAGAGGGAGTCTACTGTACCAGCAATTTTGTTCAAAACCTTTCTTTAAACACAAGATGATAAATTAGTAAAAGCCTTGAAAGAAAAACAGATATTTTAAAACTTTTCACAAATAACAGAAATATCAAATAAATAATTTTATGTACATGTTAAAAATATTTCCCCACAACGGGAGTGTCTCAATGTAGAACATTTTTGTTACAATAATCTTAAATTAAAAACAAAGGCAAAATTATACTACTTATAACAGTCTTAAGTACAACATATAAACAAAACTTGTCATGAAAATACCTCTGCACGTTGCATTTGAAAACAAGTTTGAGCTAATCTTTCTAAACTTAGTGCATAATTTACATAAAATCCATTATGTATTATAAGTGGGTAAAAAAACAGTTATTTTTTATGAACTACTTTAGTGAATGCAATAAAACTATGTTACATGCACAACAGTTTAAAGCCTGTGTAAACAAAACATTGACTATTAAAATGTTCCAGAATGCTTTCAGCATATTTCTACCAAAATGTTAATTATATTCGTAAAATGTTACTTAAAAAATAAAATTCTAATTACAAAAAAAAATTACCACACGCACTTATCTTTTTTTTTGTTTTGATAATATTTTAAGTTTTTTTTTTTAAAGAATGCCTTATCCATGTTTCATTTCTAACTCGAATGATTCTTTTGATAGGCATAACTTATGCTACAAAAACAAATAGTTTTAAGATTTTATAAAATACTCTCACATTTAGATAAGCAAAATCCCTTTGTAATATGATAGAAACTATTATTGCATAGTCTTACAATCAGCTTGAATTTCAAGCGTAATTTTTCCTGTTCATTTAGGCACACAAACACAATATTGAAAATGAACAGTGTCGGTACAGGTAGGCCTATGCTTTAGTGTAACAATGAAAGACAGTAGTACAAATAAACCAACATTAAACATTACATTACTTCTAGGTTACCCTCAAATTGACTCAAAGCAATGTGGACGATTCAGGCAGGGAGAAAGTTTCTAATGTAAGCAATTGATATAAAACAAAACAAAATGTGCCATCATGAACATACAATTTAAAATATGTATTAATTTTGGGATAATTAGTAATTGAAAATTTATTTTTAGGCTTTGAATAATGGAATTATTCTATCTTACGTTTCAACAATTTGTATTCAATTTAAATTCTTACATTTGTCAATTTCTTTAACACAATAACTGGAATGACAAAATTCGTTTTTAGTAGAATTATTTTTTTTTTTAAGAAATTATTTTCAATCACTAATTGTTTTCTTGTTCCATTTAATTTTTAAATTAAGTTTTATAACTTTCTTATATTTTTTTTGTATTTTTTTGCACTGAGAACAAAACTTGCTCCCCGCCATATGCGCGCCTAGCAGCACTTGCGGTTGTTGTTTGCGCCGGAATGTTGCTGCTGGCGATCGCTGCGTCGCTGACGTCGTCCGCGCGAGTTCACTTCCCTCGCCTTGTTGTTGCGCTCAAGCTGATTACGATTAACAGTCAGCGACTGCTTCTTCTGAAACTGTAACATTCAAACGTCCATTGCTACTTAATTTTAAAACATTAACACTCAATCATGTTTGTACCCTAGTATTACAAACAATTTTCAATTGACTTACCACTACACAAAGTAGCAAGTTATTTGAGATGTATTAAGTCAATAAACGAACACACAAGAAAACTAAGTTATACTGTATCATTCATGTTCTAGTAATTCCAGAAGTAAAATAAGGTTAGCGTCAGACCTTCTAATTTCAACATAGGGTGGTCAACTATACTTCATTCACAAAATTTAGGCGATTTTTAGGGAAACAAATCCATCCCCTCCACTTGATCTTAACTTTAAAATAATATCTCAAAAGCTGAAATTTGCCAAAACCTCAATCAGTTGCAATATATGAGCAAAAAATGTAGTGCGGGAACGTCCCCTCAAACCACGAAAAATTTGTGAACAGAGAATATAGTCACATAATTACATGTTTGTATAACACACCCACTCCTAGAGCCATCTGTATCAAAAGTGATAGTTAGCTTTTGTTGTTGTTGCCTGTCTTGTTTGTGTCACCCAACCAATTTCTTGCCTGTTTGTTTACTATATTCAGGGGTCTTCTTAAGTTACATTTCTGGGACTGGGGAACAGAGGATGTAAGACCTCTCGCTGTGACTCTGTCATGTGTCCAGCGTCGTGTTGTTTGACCAACCTAACCGCACGAGTGTAAATACTTTTGAAAGAAAACAGTCTATAGTATGTCTACAGTGTCTATACTTATAGAACATATACAATATAATTCAAGTTCTTGAACCAGGGATGGCAAAAAAATATATTTAGCCGTGCGTCTCAAAAAGTTATCTTCGTACATAACTTTTATTGCCTAAGTAGCAAGATTGAAAGTACAAATCTTTACTCTAGTGTATATCTGAAAGGGTTTTCAAGTGGCATAGGCAAAAAATTCAAAAGGTAAACTGCATAACATAATATGATATATGATGCATACATAATAATTTTAGTGTCTACAAATCTCTTGGTGTATGCAACCCTGCTAAGGCATATTTAATTATGGATTATTGGAAAAATTGTATGCATATATTAACAATTTACAACTAACTAAATACATTAAGAAAATGTAAAGTGTGGAACTATTCAATATGGCACAAGTAAAGCAGGCTCCAAAACTTCAACCTTTGCAATGATTGGATATTGATTTCTGTGCAAGACTCCTGCATGTTCCATTACAGTCTTAAATTAGTTACTGAATTTAACTACAGAATATCGCAGCATTTCAAACTTTGTGTAAGCTCATTACAGATTTTTTTATTATAGAGATAGTAAAATTGATGTTGGTTTTTCGGTAACTTTTTTTACAGATATACACCGTAACCGTTACTTTTGCAGTAGTTTGCAAATATGCACAAAGTGACTTTTCAACTACATTATTTTTAAATAGGCTCAAGTTTTTCATTATACTTCAGAGTGATTGAACTTTAAATTTGTATTTTTCAGAAACACCGATGATACAATTTATTTGACACTAAACAAATCTAAAAACTGAGGATCGGTCAACGTAGGTGGATCTATAGTGTCAACTAAATATCAAATGAATTTATCAAAGCCAAGGAGAGAAGAAAATTAACCTAAATATCTTTCTTAGAACACACTACTGCAGTCAATGACTGCATACCTTGGTGGCAGCCTTGAGTTCGAGGCAGCGTAGAGTGTGCTGGTCCGTGACGGGGGCCAGTGGCTGGCGGGGGGCGGGGGGTAGTGAGGGGGCTGTAGAGCTGGCGGGGGACGCAGATCTAGCACGGATCCCTCGGCCCACACCATGGTACACACTCATACTGGGGTGTTCTGTCACAAACATATTGTTAAAGTAGTATGTAGCCTAGGCCTATATGTACACTTGTTTTGTACTGATATGTTCTCCATAATAAATAGATTTGTATTACTAAAAATGGCCATTGATGACTATCTTGGTTCATTTACCAACTAACTGTGCATTAGCAGCATTATTCTCGGGCAGGATCTTAGTCTTGCCTGGTTGTACTACTTCTATGCAGGGCCGCTTTTGTTAATCCCAAAAAAAGAAGCCCAGGGGCGAAAGAGGTTTTAGGCTTGTTGGAGGCCTGAGGAGGAAAGAAAACTTACGCCCACGGTAGGTGGAGCCCACACACAATCTGTCTCGGGCCCATAGCAGTCTTATCTCTTACAAGTGTTCGTATTTTTTATAATAACTTATACAATTTCTTAGACATGGAGGCGGTTTGCCTATGATGCATTATAGGCCGGAGAGATAATTGTACACCCTTCTCCACCTACCCTGTTGGGAATTGTTTGCTTCTATGCACCTCCAACATAACTAAAACCTCTTGAACCCCTAGGTCTGGGCCCACCAACCCATTTAATAAAGCGGGCTTGAAGACATGAGCACTGATCTCATGATGTAAATTAAATTAGGATCGACAATTTGAGTGAAAAGTGTGTTTCTCCCATACCTATGAGCAGGTTCTCCAGAGGGTTGGTTTCGAGTGGGCTCGGAGCCGTCGAGGTGAAGCAGGGGGGAGGAGTGAGGAACCAACTGTCCTCCATCGCAGGACAGCACGGCAGCGAGGACATGGACGCTGACCTGGATATCCTCACCACGGCTACGTTCTCTTCATCCTCCGTACCTACAACACATCTTACTCAGTAAAAAAGCTAATAAAGGCACTTTGCACTCACATTCAGCGTAAAGCTGCCACCTGTGTGTTGCGTGGTTTATTGGCACACAGGGTGGGATTAAAACATCCGAATAACGTAGACCGGCTGTAGCCAGTTTCATATTTTAAAAGAATATACAAAGGGTGTTTTTAAAGTAAGGACCGTTTGTGCATATAGCTTCTTGAGTCATGTGCACACCACAACAAGGCTCCTCACCGCTTACTGGCATCATTTTTGAACAGAATGGCACAAATTGCAGCTTTGTAGCTGACGTACACACTTTGCTTGTGTCTAGATTTTCAAACTATGTAATATTTCACCGCAAGCAAGATAAGGTAATTAAGAGGTCAGTAATATGTTTTTTGACCACAAGTAAAATATCTGATGCAGACATTCATTGCCAGATGACTGAAGATTTCTTCCAGAGCTGGACTTTGACATGGGATTGGAATGTCCACTGAACAGGTCTTATTAGGGATAGACCTATTATCAACATTACTGAAAACATCTCAATTATCTTAACTGGGGTTGTGTGAACTTTAAATTCAACACTTGGGAAGGGGCTACAAAAAATTTACTTATATTTTTACTTTTTACAAAGATGGATTGGTATTTTTAGTTTAGTAATGTAATGAGTATAGGAGAGTTTTAAAGGTTCTGATATTTTTAGGACAGCTGACAGCTAGTATTGTCAAAGCTATCATTTGAAATACATTACTCTTCATACTTCTGGTGAAAGAGGAATAAAGTACAATTCTATCATTCTATCCATGGTCTAAGATTTTGCTAAGCACACGCGGGGTTACGTACCAACAGCATTGACTAAGAGCCACTCATCATCATCAGAGGGTGGGCCCGAGGCGGAGGCCGGGGTAACGGGGGGAGTGGCAGGGGCTCCGCTTAGTCTCTGAGCAGCAGAGTCGAGCTCAGCGGGGGCCGGAGGGGCCTCCAGGTAGCCAAGCAGGTAGGACGCTAGGTTAGTCAACATCTTCACTCTGAAACAGAAATTGACAACATGTTAGACAACAAAGTTTTAAACTGCGTTTTAAGCTTATTTCTTACCAAATTTATTGTTTTCAGTTATAGCTTTGACTATTGGTAAACCTACTAATTGAAGTCACGGGTCTAGAGGTAATGTCTGTAAATGAAACTTTCAAAAAAACATCCAAATCAGTTATTAAATTTATAATTATCGAATTCATAAAACTGAACAGAAATGTCATTTGTTTATGTTTAAATGATCCATGCTGTTCCTCTACTACCTCATCTGGATATACAACTTTTAAAGGTTAAATCCCAGTGTGTTGGAACACTAATTCTGAAAATAAACCATGTTACAAGACTAATCGTTATGAACAGCTGTTCTGGCTGAAATAAACACAGCAGAATTTGGCACAAACCACCGAAACCTGGCAGGGTGTGCCAAAACATTCAGACAATAACAGCAAACCTGTGCTGCGATGACATCAGACCCTTGTTGGTGGAAAAGTGATTCTAACCTTGCCAGTCCTTGGCTGACGTCCAGTGGTCAGTTTACACAGAGCCAAATGAATGCTGTGTGAATGTACATCCACATTCTTTTGATAATAACAATCTACGTCTTTCATTAATTTGATTTCATAACTTGACAAAGTTTTACTCTGTTCTCAATTCTTTAGGTCTAAATTGTACCTTAATTTACTTGAAACCAATTATTAATAATCTTTTTACCAATTACTGCTGTTTACAATCCTCAATTAGCTTGGTACCAGTTGCCAATCTTATGACATGACATGTCAAAAACCAGATGAATCTCTCCAATCCAATGTTAACACTGCTTCTTCTGAGTTGTGGAGATGAGTTAACCAAACGGGTAATGCCCGTAGAGGTCAATGAATCACATTATGATTCCTTCTCTGAGTTTCAGCTCCAAAGCATAAGACTTTATCTACTTGTGATTCCAGCAGTTTCACAACCCACATTACAAAACTGGTTCAATAAAGTCCACTACGCACGGAGGAAGCTACATACCACCTACTAGAGATGTTGGATCAGAACTGGTTTCTGCCAATGAACATTTCAGATGTTACCCAGGGCAACAAATGATTCACCATAAACCGTCTGCCAATGTCTGCCGATGCTGGAATTTAAGAAGATTTCAATTGGGAGAGGTCCTACAGGACAAAAGTAAGTCAGCGCACATAAGATTCTTCGGTATTCTGTTAAATGCATCCTTACTGCAGATCTCAGAACAAGAAATACGACTTCCAGTTCAGGAAACAGAATATTATAAACATAGCACTAGTCCTTATTACCCAGTTAAACTGTAGATCCATATTTTATAGTAGGCTATGCAAACGGTAATCCAGATGGGAGCATACTCAGAAATAATTGATAATTAGTATGTGATAATATTCATGTACAAAGGAGACTAGGCCCAAGGTTGATGTACACAGAACTTGTGAATGGCTACATAAATAAATTTACATCCTAATACTAAAAAAATTAGTTTGGGAGCAATTTACAGATTATATGGTATTATAGCTTTCGCTATATTTTATCTTCCATTTTCCAGAAATATTACGATAAATGATAGAAACCATTGGTCTTGACTACCAGCAACTCTGCAGAGGGAAGGGTGGAGTCCCCAACAAGCGTACGCGAGTAGGTATTACGACGACAGAACACTTTCAAGTCAATATTCATGTGGTAAACAGGTCAAAACAAACACCAAATCTGCAAGAACCTTCCAACGTGTGAGGCTTGAATGGGAAGCAATGAATGGTGATTTGCACAAGTGATTTACCTTCTTGGAGTTGAGTTGAATTATGGATAAGGTATTTGTAAGGGAAATTCACTCCCAGTGACTCACAGACACTTATCAAACAAAGCTAAGTTGACTAACACTTCGTAAGGACACAAGCAGTCCCTTGAAATCATTTAATCATTAATAAATTGAGGGTAAATTATGAGTCCAAGTCTTCTGGAGTAAATCCTACTTAAAATAAATGTGAAAGAAAGGATATTTGATCAGAGTTACACACTCTGAAGTTTCATCACACCGATTGAGCTGACATTTTGCAGAGAGGTACTTGATAGTCTTGAGAAACACGTACAGTATAGGCATATTGAAGTTGTATTTAAGTTATTGGATCCTGTAGGACTACGCCCTCGGGGGTTCAAAGTTTCCATGTTATTCTTATGAGTATTTATATATTAAAAGGAATTAAAGAATTATGTCAGCTGTTTCAACGAAACAAGTTGGTTCTATGATAGCATTTAAAAGTTACCGGGTTTACCTACAAATTAACTTTTTTGCATTTATGACAACAAACCAAGGAATACAAATTTTAAACTAAGCAGCAACAAAAAGCTGTGACACAATGAGAACTGTCAAAGTAGGATTGTTTACAGTTATGTTTATGTTTTTAATTTGATAAATAATTTGCGATATTGTGCTAATGATAATTTACTTTTTATATTGTTTAGATGCAGTTGTAGAACATAATGGCTATGGTAGATTTGTTATACGATAGCGTACAATAAATTTTAAGAACCAAATTTTCTCAAACCGTATCTTCCCCCATTGCAAACGAAGAGCACGAGTATAACTACATAAGTATTTTATACTTGCCAACCCCGTACAAATGACGAGTACTCTGCTAGTTACCCTAATCTTCATCACACAGAGGTAAAACTACATCACTAAAATAAAATTTACAACAAGAATTAGATTGAAATTTGCCTTTTTTCAAAGAACAATGAGTAAAAGATCTGACAGGTTTACACAGGAGTGTAGTTACCAAGGACGTATTTTAAAAATTAATAAAATTTACCATCTTGCAGATAGAATAGTTATCTTGACAACGAACCAATATGAAGCTTACTTAAACAAATATTTTATATCCAAACAGAGGTCTACATAATTAATGTATGATAAAATCAAACATTTTTGATTCTTTTTGTACCAATCCAAAATGCCTGGGTTTACCATGCATTTATAACTCTGAAAATTCCATAAAAAGTATCCCTTTCAGAGATCTTTAAATAACTCAAAGCCTGACAACATTACAGTATTAACCATTCTTTCCTTTATCGGTTTACTATTTCCTTTGTAAAAATCAGTTCAAGATGCTATTCCAAAAGTGACTGAATTGTCTTTGTCTGGTTTAGGTCTCTCTCCGATGAAATAAGTAAATAGAAGAGAAAAATTACATCAGTGAGAGCACAGCCACCTGTATTAGAGGTGGCTATGGTGAGAGCCATGGAGACTGGCTGTCCTTGAAAAAGAGTTCAGTTCCTGACCTTCAACTGACAGGACCATCAGCTGATCAAGCGACCATTGCTGCCACTACATCCAGAGCAGTGGCAGTGTAGCAACCATAGCAAAACTAGTTTTCTATACCAAACGATCAACAGCCCAGCAGACTAGCAGTGTCATCGCCATCGCTTCGCTACTTAGGGTGTAAAGTGTAAAGTAAACACCACGCTTGTGTCAAGAAATGCATGTATGAATTGTAGAGGGAATTGAATACTCTTAGCTTTAACAGACCTACCCCGTAATAAAGAAAATTGTCTACAGATTGAATTTCTTTCGGGCTCACTCCAAAAATTTTTGACCGCACAAATTTCACATTTCCATGCGACTCCATGGAAAATAAGTCTAGTAAAATAGCGTTCGGTTGATGAATACCCGCTCTATCCTGTGATTATCATGTAAAATGACACCATCACTGTATCACGTGACATGATCGGCGGAAACGCTTCCGGTGGTAACCAGGGGCAACGTAAACCACCTGACTTCTGAGACATGACATAACCGTGCACCCGCATCGGGTATACGAGGACAAGGGGATCGTTGAGGCCGGTGCTGAAGTGCTGAACTGGAACTGAAAACGAACCCCATAGCCATAGCAGAGATATTTCAAAGTACACCCCTAATCGTTTTGCTGTCCTCCATCACATGGAAACATATGTACGTTTTTACTACAATACATTTTACATTTTTTTTCTACAATACACTACATTTTTTACTAAAGATTTCACTTCAAAACTATTTTAATACGAATCAGAATCAGAAGAAACACGCACCCACACTCCCCCAGTCAAAACAGTCATGCCACACAGGAAAAAAGTATAGATTTGGTCATCTATGGTTATGCGGTATAACTGAATGTGGTGGAGATCATACACTTGTATTTTTTGCAAATACAGGGTAAAGAATACGATTACGGTTGCATGGTCACCGAAAGAAAGGATTCAAATTATTGAGAATGTTAAAGTTATTTTGGGCCTATTTCATAAAAGGGTGCAGTGTATTTCACGTTTTTACTAAGTGCAATGACAAGCGTTTTCGTTGAACCTCGGTATGAAAGAAAACGATAAAACAAAAATTGTAAAACGGCAACAGCGATGGGGACGCGGAGGTGGCAATGGTGGCAACAACCTCAAGCCTCAATCAGCTGATCATCTACATCACGTGACCGAGTCGTGTTCCGCGCAGCCAACCAGAGAGGAGAACTGAGAACTCGCTCGTTTGGTGTGCAATTCATTGTTGTGGTTCAACTGAACCAACAACTGAACGATATAAAGATATGAGACAACATCGTACCCAACGATCACATATCTTACCTCATAACTAGGCTACTTGAGGTCTGAATGGTGAACACCAAAAACCAATTGAATATCAGTGAGATGTATTTCTATTAGTGTCAGCTGGCCGTACATTTTGCGTTTGAGTAAAGGGTAAGAAGACCAAGACAGCTCGTAAACAATTAATTATGGACCGTAAATGCACGAATGACGTAAACATAATAGTCCAGTCAAGGAATGAGGTGTAGAGTGCGTGAGCAGGTAACTAAGCGATTCCTTCAGAAACTTGTTCAGGGGGCTTAGGGTGTTAACATACCAAAAGTCCTGACTCCTAGTCCTAGGTGGTGAGCCAGGGGGTGGAGGGGGAAAAGGGGGGGAGAAAGGTACGCATTTTAAGTTTTTTGATTATATCTCGAAAACTATCAACTTTTTGTATACTATAGTAAATTATACAATTGAAGAAGATTAAATTTTCTACAAGAAAAGTATATAATGTGTTTATTTTGGTTCAACAGATTACGAGTTATAACTTATTTAATTGATATCTTATTAAAATACTCCTTCCATAAGAAATACATGTAAATTAGTATGCGAAATGGGGCGAATCCTATCCGCCCAAAGGAAATATAACTGATATTCTGGAAATCTTGACAAAATTTCCAGTAATTTGACAATTTAATCATTAAAATTGATCTAAAATTAAGGCGAGGGCGAGGTAACAAAATGTCGAGTTTTGGTGTTTTTTTATTGGAAATATAAAAAAAAACCTTAAATCTTCCCATTTTTAAACGCTCACCCTCGCTTTAATTTTTGGCAAAATTTCATGATTAAAGTGTCAAATTACTGGAAATTTTGTCATGATTTCCAGAATATCAGTTATATTTCCTTTGGGTGGATAGGATTCGCCCCATTTCGCATACTAATTTACATGTATTTCTTATGGAAGGAGTATTTTAATAAGATATCAATTAAATAAGTTATAACTCGTAATCTGTTGAACCAAAATAAACACATTATATACTTTTCTTGTAGAAAATTTAATCTTCTTCAATTTTATAATTTACTATAGTATACAAAAAGTTGATAATTTTCGAGATATAATCAAAAACCCAAAATGCGTACCTCTTTCCCCCCCCCCTTTTTCCCCCCTCCACCCTCTGGCTCACCACCTAGGAGTCAGGACTTTTGGTATGTTAACACCCTAAGCCCCCTGAACAAGTTTCTGAAGGAATCGCTTAGTTACCTGCTCACGCACTCTACACCTACTTTTGGATCATTCATTGACTGGACTATAACGAAGAGTGGGATATCACGGTTTGTACATGTGTTGGCAAGTTTCGCCTGTGTCGATTTGTGCAACGCCGGTAATTACTCGTGCAATGTGAAACTGCAGCTGCATCGAGATTTGCTTTATGTTCATAGAAAATTAATGAGTAGGAAAATGTACAATTTCAACCGAAAACTAATGTTTATGGACAAAAATTGGTGTATTTTTGTACAGGATGGGGAAAATATTGGACCCACGGTAATCTTTACCTTCATACATAACCGTATAATTGTCCACTCCTGGCACGTCTAAAGATTCTAAATAAACTTGATTTGTACATTTAACATTTAATGGGGTTGGGCATTAAATTACAACGGTACATCAGTGGTAAAATGAAACATTTACATTGGTTCTTTGTTTTTACCGAATAACAATCTGGCGATTTGAAATTGATCCACGGAGAAGATTGTAATGTAACACACAAAAATAAATTTGAAAATAAACCAGAGACATGCAAATACGATGCAAGGGCCACTACTAAAACCGAAAAATAAATTTTTTTAATAGTGTTATTTACCTCCTACTCTTTGTGCTAAAACTAACAGTGAGTTGTAAGGATCTCTTACCGATCTGTGTCAAGGCATGGCAGAACCAGCCGCTTCCCTGATTACTGTAAAGTCTGTAAACCTTGATTATATACTAACTAAAGGTAATGAAAACGTAGCCTTTTAAAATCTACACATATTTATTTATTTAAAACGGAAAATCCAGTTTATGGCACAAAAACAAATACAAAGACTTAGTAATGTACTCTTTTACGGGGACTTTTAGATGATGGGGTATGGACTTCGATGTACTAGGTCTTAAAAAATCTTCCTACAGGTCTGGATAGAGCCTGATTCCGGGAAACGCAATATGTCATTATATTAAAAAAAATTAAGTACAATAAAAGAGTTCTTCCATTGCTATGTACAGCATCGGCAAGTGAGAAATTTATTGCGCCGATCTTTGTTTGGGTGCTTTATTTGCTTGTGGAAGAAGTAGGAAGAGTAGATAGCTTGAACTAACGGTTTCGCCCCGTAAATCCATCGTCCAATGACTTACAAAAACTATGGATAAGCTCTGAATACAATTGTATGAAATTACAAATATACACAATAATTACTGTCAATCAAATCCAATAAAATGGAAAATAATTTAACGTTCCTATGTTTTAGTTCTCAATTGGTCCAAATCCTTTCAGCTTGTGAGAACGAGCTCAGACCGACAATCGTATGAAATAAATTTATTTAGAATCATGGCAACAAACATAACATGCTGAATACAAGTGGCGTCCCAACAAGTGTTCTTATCAATATGTTGCTGTAATACATCACCCACTTGCATGCTCTGTCAGCTATCTAGGCCGATGCGTCCGTAGATGTATTTATAGACAATAATTTATTATCCAAACAACACCGAGCGCCAAGAGCCCACTCGACAAGTGATTGAGCCTCAAACGGTTCGACCTTGAAACACTTCTTGAGAAGATATGTTTTATTTCAACATGAATTATGTTTAGTTGACAAAGTGATTTAGATCGCTTGGCTTAGTTGGCGAAGTTGTCGGAGATTTAAAGTTAAGAGTCGATAGATTCCAAGACGTGTGGGTGTTTTGAAACACAAATAATTTAAAAATTATTTTGGATGGAAGTTTCAGACGCGTGTAAGAGCAAGTGCATTTAGGACACTGCAATACACTTGCAATCAAAACTGTTTGAATTCTGATGATTGCTACTTGTGATTGTAAATAAGAAGAAAGTCGGTTGTTTTGTCGTGGTCTAATTTGAAATCGAGAGCTATGAAACGATCCTCTTCACTGATCATACTCACGCAGAACTGGATAAATTACGATTTGTGAAAACGATAGTTCGGTTTGAAAATGTACTTGTCCAAACTTAAAGAGTGTCCCTAAAAGTGAATCATGGCTTTCCTAACCATCGTCTTTGGGGAAGCTATACGATAGCAATAACTATTGATTCCTTTACGTTTACTGTTACGAACATTATATATCAGAACATTGAGTTCCCTTTAGGAGGACCCGGGAACTAAAACAGGAAAACGTAGGGTGCTTCTTGGAAATCAATTACTATGATTGTGGTTTCATAGAGTACAGAAAATCTGCCTAAAGTGGGTAGTTCTGCAACAAGAGGATTTACGAAGTGGATTTAGGCTTATTTTTTTACAATTCCGGTTTCCAAAGGGTATTTTTTATCTTTGACCTCGCGTTCCAAGTCTTCTCACATTTAGTATTCGATAAGAAGAACTGTATGAAACAGAAGAGAATCGCCCATCACTCCTTTGAGACTTCCATCGTGGCTGCTAAATGCACTGTCTCTTTTTGAACACTACAGAATCCCAATATATAACATGAAAGGGAATCTAGCTATATTTCCCATCTCTGTTGCAAAAATGTACAAAATTCGAAATGGAACCCCCCAGATTTTTACAACACATGTTAAATCAAACGGTTGGCGAAGAAGGGGAATATTTCTGTCCCGACAACGACACTCGGAATGGAAAAGTCCCCGGGTAAGTGGGAAAACGGACTTGGTGGGTCGGTGAAGAAGAAAGAGGAAGACCTTCCACAAGGGAGAAAGCCAAGCCTGAACCACAAAAGTGGAAAGCCTTGAACATGTTGAGACACGCACGAGGCGCGTGGGAGAGAGAGAGACGGAGGATGTTCTGTCTCAGTCTCACTCTATACACTTCTACAGAAGTCTACACTCCGACAACGGTTATCACTGAGATACTGCGCAGTGGAATACATGAGTCATCGCTAGATACAGGGAAATTGTGCTGCATTGCGAGAACGAGAAGACACGGTCTGATATTGAACAATCTTATACAACACTTGTGATCAATCACCGCATCACTTTGTCACTGAGGGTGGCAGCCAAGCAGAAAGAAATGCCAATGTTGAAGTTGTGTAGCAAGCTTTAGAACAAAACTGGACTTAGTGGTGTAAATTATTTCTGTCGAATACACCAACTTAAGCCAAACTGAAGGGACAACCAACTGCAAGAGCATCATTTAGGTCACATAAACAATGTCAGTAACAACTATAATGGAGGGAAATGGGATTTTAGACTAGCACGCGCTGAGTGGTCCATTCAACAATGTTCTTTTTTATAACAAAATTGGCTGTCTACGTCAGTATACTCAAAAGTCATTGGCGACAGTTACTTCGCTGTCATCCAAATCGATCACTTTACTCCTTGTTTTCTACAAACTACAAATAACGTTGCCTATTTCGACTCGTTCTATACACCAGACTTCAGCGTGTGGGTATTACACCACAATAGACAGACAAAGGTTTCAAAGGAAGTGACAAACCCATTAGCACAGTCATGCGAAACAACGCAAGACCGCAACAGCAAGAGGCCGGCCAAAGTCCAGCGAGTACACACACACACGCGCGTGGCATACAGTAGTAAATATTGGCATGTAAACAAACCACTGCGCTGCCGTTGTCGTACACTACACTTCACACCACTTTGGGTAACACCAGGAGCTCCTCCTGTATGGGTTCTGATAGGCCATTGCCTAGAATTTCGAGTTACACAATTATAGCAAGTTTGGTTGTGATTTTTGGTTCTAAACTCTCGAGATAACTGTACAGCAAACCTCGTTCCACTATTTAAAACTACATTGATACAGCACTAGAGTATAGTACATATAAGGATTGGGGAGCGAGCTAGTCTTGTGGTAAAGCGTGTGACTTTGGTCCCAGTGTCCAGTGTCCTGCGGTTCAAATCCCGCCAACCACCATAGGATTTTACCTACGTGTTGGTGTTACGTTTGACGTGTTAAACAGTTCTGAGAGCCTCTAGAGTACTAGATAGGTTGTGAAGGTAGGTCAATAAAGAATTCTTTATGGAGAGAGGGGGGGGGATGTCAACGATAAAAGACTTCTGTTTCCGAGTCGAAATCAGTGATCTTGCAGATACGGAGTTTGCTAAGACCCTAAGAGGGCGTTGAAGGATTGTTCTTTTAAAAGCAAAACAAACACCAAGATGAACTCTGCGGGTAAGGTCAACATTCTCTACCCTCTCTCCCCCCAGGGCGTGGGTGTAGGGGACGGGTCAGGGCCGAGGGCGAGGCCCTACCGACCTTGAGACGAGACAATCAGGAGTCCACAGCATCCAGCATCCCGGCCGTGTCTCATTGCGGGGGTTCAGACCAATGTGATAAAGGTAAATTGATGACTGTACAGTATACAGAGAATGTATCCACCCGTGTATTTACCGTCAACTCGAGATCAATTTAATTTTTGGCTATTGTAAAAATCCATTGATTTAAATTTGAATAGTCAAGTAGAACATTTATACAGTACTGTATTTTCCACGAAAAAAACTAGTTTTCTAAACTGATTGTGAGCATGGTGCGTGTAATAAAGAGTAAACTCGTTTTAATTTCTTACACATATTACTTCATCTTCGTTTCTACAACTATAAATTTCACTTTCAGCTGCATATAAAACTAATAAAGGACATAAAGCGAATAAGAAGCATATAAAGGCGAATGCATATTTCTAAGAGCAAATCACCACAGCAAACATCAACAGCGAATGCAGCTTATGTGAATCGACCAGCAGAAACTGTGCCAAAGTATGACCGTTAAAGCACCACATAAAACAACCCTTGACGAATGTCAGTGCCACAATAGAATGACGCCATGGGAGTAGAGGGGTGTAGAGAGGCGGGGGTGGTTTGTTCGACCCCTTTACTGAGGGGATGATTTCCAACGTCGAACTTGAACCATGGGTGAAACCTCTCCCCCGACAGATTGTAGCTCTTTATTGAGCTTTGCACGAAAGAAAACGAACCTTGAATCTCTCCCGAAGAACAATTACTTGCTAACTTGTAACTTTGGACAACAATTTATACAAACTCGTGAACAATACCCAGTAATCTGAACCTAAGTTTCTAATCAAGCAGCTTTGGAAGAAAAAAAATATTCGTCAGTTTGAACCCTAAAACACTTTCTGATTAAATACAAAAAATAGTCGTCACTTCAATAACTTTGGGGAATCCTCTTTCGAAGTAAATTGTAAAATCCCTTATGCTAGTAGATTGGGTGTTTATAACCCCTCCCACAACTCTTAAACTTCATCGATAACCCAACAATAACAATTATAATGTTTTCACTACAATATCTTTATCTAAAAATCCCTTTTCACGACACAAGCTGTAAACACTTCTTTAGACGAACTACTCTTAATCTGAATCCGATTTTAAGTTTCTGAATCCCTCCAAATACGCCGTCGAGAGCCTTGCTAGAGAGATGAATGTCCCCATATCTTAACGACCAGACACTGTTTACCATCAGACCAAACACAACACGTCTGTTGGACCAATCACAACACTCCCTTTGTAATCATTGACGACAAAGTCACAAGTGGAAGTAAAGTGCTTTGACACTAGAAATATAGTGACAGTTTCGTTAAATACAAGGGGTGGCATGTGAACAAGATCTCCCTTTAAAATATATAGAAAAATGTTAATTTCATACTATGTATTCAAATGTCAATGCTGTAATCGATGATATCTGTCCACGTTATTCTGCAAATCAAGTTTTCTGCCCATCTTGTCATATTGTTAAAAGACCATTGACATTGAACATTTTACAAATTGCCAGCCACTCCTCATTCCAAGAACAAACTAATCCACTTAAAATAATAGTTGCAACCATACATCAAACTAGGTTAAGGAAAACGTCTTATTTCAATGCAGATTCTAAAACGACGCCAGCCTGTAGAAATTTCCAATTTAAATTCGCATCCTACACATAGTGGACGCAGATTGTGCAAGAATAGCCACACTTATATCTTGGATGTTCTGGCTGCCGACGATCTCTATGTTAGTGAATCTCTATTATTTCTGAACGAATCCCTCACTTAAAATTGAAACTGGACCAATGGGAACATTTTAAATTATCGATGTTCATTACATTCATAACCAAATTGATTGGGTTGGACTTGGGCACAGTTACTTCGGGATTTCAAAATGTCCAATGTTTACGAGGCAACAGCTTCAGCATCAGCTTTTACTGCGCTGTAAACCACGTCAAACAGCTTTCGAATTTCAAAATCAACAGCAAGTCGTATAGTGTGTTGGGATTTGTAAAGTTCAGACTAATGAACAACACTCATTATGAGACCCTCTCTTTCCTACAATTTACAATGTTGTGCCGTTACCCCTATTGAAGGTATCAGTTACTTTATCATTCATGTAATACCTCCATTCATTTGCAAGATGTACCCACAATTTTAACAGTGTGTGAACGAAACTTCCTGACCTCGATTTGGGTAACATTTTTGAATATTATTTCCCCTAGCATCTAAAGACGTCATCGCCATCCCTGGCTCAGGTCTAGGACAAGTTTGCATCTTGGGAAACGGACATTTAGTCCCAGAGATAAAATTGACCCGAGTGTTTATAGTTAGGTTAAGTTAGGTTAGGTCTGCAACTGGGACCGATTGTCCTACAACCTAGCATCTCACAATAATCCGACAGCTGGATTGTTGAGGTAGCCTCATTTGATACTCGGAAACTCATGTTTCAACACTCATGTCGACGTGTGGTTGCGCGCGTGTGTGCGTGTGTGTGACCCTGTGTGGTGCAACAGTGTGAGAAAGTAGTTGCAACTACAAGGAGGACCGCTACTACACGGAGGTCGCCATTGCAACATCACTACTACCGCAAAGTATCCACAACAAAGGACAGAAAATGTATACTGCAATACAGCGAGTGCGGGGATAGTGTACTGCTGGAGCGCGGAACCACCTAAACAGCTGTGACCACTAGTGTTGAGCGCAGGGCCTCAGTCCCCAGGGTCCCGGGTTCAAATCCCAACAATCACCAATGGTTTTGGCTCTGTGCTAATTCCACGACCCTCACTAGCCTGAAGTAATGTTTGAAACGGTTCCCGGCTGGAACCTAGGGTCCTAGGATGTAAAGTGAAGCAAAACTTCTCTGAGCATGAACCGTACTGCACCCGCGACCACTGTGGTTGGTGTACTGCACACATTCTTCTACCAGAGATAGTAGTACGCATAGATGGTTACAAACTCGGACGGTTAAACAAGTAGACTCCAAACTTAACAGAAAATCAGGCACCGTGTTTTCCAAAAGACCTGATTTAACTTTGTACTGTACGCCCTTAGTGCTCAGAACCTTTGACCTAATTTGGAAATTTTGTCCAACACTGCTCGGAATTGGAAGGAAAGTGCAAAAGCTATCAAAATTCGTACCACACACCTCTCTAGTCCCGCGTATTCTCGGATTCAAATCACCCACAGAGAGACGGGGTTTTGCCATGGAATGGGCTTCAAAATCCTATCGAACTAAATCTAAGCTGTATTTGGAAAAAAAAAACATCTGCCTAGTATAGGATGACGACTGTTTTAGCATTAATTGGGGATGGTTATTGACTAAACCCAAACTTATCGTGTATATTCCCTCGAACTGACGCTATATTACAAAGGGTAGACGTAGAGAAGTGGTGGAGGTGAAGACAGTTCTCGCAGTACCTACACCTACAGGTTATCATCCTGTGCAGTTCAAACTAATAGTAAAGCTTGCTGACTAGGAAAAGGGAAAGGCAATGTTTCGCTCTCCGTAACTTCCCTGAAAGGGTAACGTCTGAACATTTCCGACATGGACAGTTTTAACTATCTACTTTTACTGGTACAATAGCTCATTTACTTCCGTACCTCAACGAACAAAAGATTTTGCAGAAACTTTCTTACCCGTGATTATAATAGGATGATAAAATTGTCACAAGCGTCGGGAAAGTTCCCACCATCAGTATTTTACATTGATCAATGGCATCATTCAAATGCTCAAATGCTGTGTTTTTTTGTTTTTTTTTTTATCAGACCGAGGTTGTACATCGAATAGATAAAGTTAACACACCGCTCCATTACCAAGCATGACCTAATTTGTTTACTTATTTCATTCAAATATGGGACGGAAAACAATAACATTTACCACTCAAATTACGCAGTTATCAATGTGTTATCACACAGCCTTCTCGAGTTGCACACAATCATCGCATGACCTACAGCCGCTGCACAACGAGGCCGTCAGCTCTGCAAGGATTTCCTCTTTCAAACGTAGTATAGTAGTGGCTTTGGCAATGATAACTGATAAGTTTTTACTGCACATCGTATTCTTAATTGGATAATTACAGATCTAACTTCACGAAAAGTCTGTGAAGATGCTTAACTCTACCGCCAGAGCTAAGAATATGTTTTGTACCGCAATTGTATTATTTTAGAACCAGAAAACTCAGTGATGTGGGATTTAATCACATGTAAAACACCATTGTAATACTGACGTATTCCTAACCACGTTAGCAAAGTTTTCCACGATTTTACATGTTGTAAAGCCTTTTACGATCCTTCGTAAAGACCGCAGGATAGCGTTAGCGCTATCGGCGCTACAGCATATCAAACCAAACCCAGCTGTTTTCGCAATAGACAAAATTCAAAACCGATCCCAACATTTCCGTGACGCTCTCATTGTCTAGATAGGCTACATTTTCTAGCCACTAGTCCAACACTGAACACTGAACTTTCCATCTTCACGTCGTGGTGCGTGCGTTTCACAATGACGTGAACGCAGCGTGTAAAATATGCGTGCCGCGACTGTACACAGGTACACTCGCTGCACGTTAAAGTAGCTCATGCAGTGTTGTATTATTATATATCCTAGCGAGTGATATATTTATACTTCCCAAATACGGAGTATGGTCTGTTAGTTTTGTGCAAGTCAGTATACGCGATCGCACGTAGTGTAATCAATTCTTTACAAATACGGTATTCCACTAATTACAATTTATTATTTAGATAATTGAACACGTTTTATGAAAAATCTCTATAAAACATTTGCAATGTTAAATATATACGTCACGTCGATATTAACATGAAACAGAGTGTGTAACTTTAAAATTACTGTTTGAGATAAAGTAATAAAAGCAACAGAGTTTGAAGCTAACTGCCTTACAATTTTCCCCTCTCCCGAAAAAACGTAAATCGCCAAAGTGTGGCTTTTTCACTTGTTTAGGATTGCATACATTGAATTTAGGTCTACAGCATGTTCCCTGTATAAAATCATTGTGTATTAAATTTAAAAGCAATTCAGCATCAGGATTGAGACCCTCGCCTTTAGTAAACCCCGCGCCCCCAAAAAATCTACCACATACAAGTTTATGAATACGCAAATCCCTTTTACAACTACATAACAAACTCAAAGAATAACCTGGCCACCTTTTAAAGCTACGAGCGAGTACTCGTCATAACCATATCCTTAGTAACAACACCGTAGGATTTCCAAACAAAGATAACAGTGCGAGTACCGTAATGTTAAGTGGCACATCGGGCATTGCTCGTCATTGTTCTACCATGGTGGTGCGTGACAGCCCCCCCTCCCACCACCACCAGTGTCACATGACTAAGCGTACACTATGGCATAGGGGTCAAATTGAGCATTCACCTCAAACACCGCTTTAACCCCTTAACAAAGTAAAACACCTGCCAACAGATCCACTGAACGACTGAATAACTTAAAAAAATATTTTTTACAGCAACGTTTTAAACTGAACATGCAATAAGATTGTTCTTATTGTTGAATCAGCTGTTTCCACGCTAGGACCTTTGCGGTTTGGTCTCGTTGTGTCCACACATCAATTTAAAAAGGAAAATACGCAGACCAAACTTTAATGACTTATATAGTCTAGTTTGAAACAGTAATTGTGATAATTACGATAAAACCAACGACGTAATTGTTATTCTTACTCGACCTTGTCTTGTTGGGAAGTCCTCTAATTAAAAGTACAGTAGTCATCTTCCTCAAAAACATTTTTGAACGCATTACCATCTACGACATATTTCCAACGTAAACATCAAGCCCAATAACATACGACAACTGTGCAATTAAACAGATAAGCAAAAGAAAAACAAAAACAAAAAACTGACAATAGTCTAATTTTGTCACTGAAATAAACAAAACTGTTTAGGAATTTGTAGGAAACAAAAACATAAAACTCTTGACGTGCTCAACAATAAAACCGTAGAACAACCGTTATCTTCATCGATTTATCTCTACTACGTGCTAGTTTTGACACAACATCGAAGTAGAACGATAAATTGCGACTATTTGTAACAAAAAACAAGTGTTTAGTGTAGCTGCGATGACGCGCACCACACTGTTGTGTATGTGTTTGTGTATATTGTATACACAGTGTCAGTGCGCAGTGGTGTGGTGACAGGCAGTCTGCTAGGGCGAGCAGTACGCGCATGCGCACAGAGATAATACACTTGGTTGTTCTGTTCATATCGATGACTCGTATACACGAGCCGAGCGCGTGAAACTCTCGAGCTTGTGGCAAAACATTTTTTCAACATTTTTAAATATTTTGATTAAATTTATTTGTTTATGACGGCATAGTATTTTAGCATAACATGAGCATGTGATAACTTTTTGTTGTTGAGATTTTGCATCATTTAGGACGTTAATATACTGGCTTTTTTATTAATGGTTGAAGTTTTCTTTAAATAAGTGCTGGGATGGAATTTAAGCCTCCTAGAACCTCGTATAGTTGTCCAATAAAATTTCCTATTACCTACAATTAGATCTCTTCTTGTAGATGGTTTGGGTTTACTTTCTGTTTTAAGAAATCTTCACTACATTTAGAGATGTAAAATTTTAACTAATTCACATCATTATATAATAACAATATAATTTTAATCGAACAGTACAGAGTGCTTAGTACATAAGAACTTTGACATTTTATCTCTGCATGATTACATCAACGAAATAAGAATAAGTGATGATCATGAAATGCAAGCTACATAAAATGACTCAAAGTGCAATAAGAAAATGCATCTGTTCCCCCCTCTCATTCTCTCTCTCCTCCCCCACCCCACTTTACTCCCACTGAGCTACCCTCCCCCTCTCTCTCATGTAGAACAGCAATTGAGCAGGGCATTTAAACTTGAGGTCAAGTACAGACTTCAGAGAGAGAAACTAAACTTCAGGCATACTGATGAATAGGAGTGAATTTATGTTATTAACCTATAAATCTACCTCTCGTATAGAAATCCTGTTGACAATTAAAATTGCACCAGTTCCTGTTAATCCAAAGCCTAAACAATCTTTGATTAGGAACCTATTGGGAATGATAACGACCACTATTTTCAGAAAATTGCATTTCAAATTGTAAATAATAATAGGTGGGTAATAGGAAAAAATATTATTGAAAACTCCAACTTTCTGTATACAATAGAGTATCCTAAACTCTAGGTAGGTTCTAAAACCAAGTCAGGCCTACGTCTTACATTCCTTATGAAGTATTGATAATACTGTACTACCAGCCCTACTGTAAAATAAAGGAACAATTTTGACTGTGCATGAGTTACACCCCCAAACTTGTGAAGAGAGTTAAATTTCCTTGTATGCATTATGCATACTCTTCTATGAATGGTGATAGTGATTAGTTAGCTTAATTAAATCAAATCATTCACAGGTATTTTAATTTATGGATAAAATTAAACCCCTGCCGACCTAAAAAATCTGTGTTCACCGTTTATCATCTTTCCAATTGTTCTGAAATTTCAGCATTATTTTCTAGTCACAGTAGATAACCTTTTTTTATTACTAAAACGCAAGTTCATTGGCTTTTTGTAACAGTTGTTTTAAATGATTTACAATACCGGTAGGCCTACCTAAAACTAGAGGGAAATTTCATTTTGCCTTTTACTTAATATTAATAGTAAGAATTTTTGAGAATTCTTAAAAAATAGTTAATAAATAAACTGAAAATTAGTAAAATAGATATCTGCCACATACAAGTTGCTTGGCACCCTTCATTAAAGAAAGATCTCAATAGTAAAGTTTACCTACATTTGTTGTAAGTATAACAGAGTAATGAGCACAGTCATAATGCTTGATAACAAAGACACAAGGTCTACTGTACTGTGGAGCAAAGATATAAACAAAAGAAGACAACTGTAAACAAAGGCAAGCAAGTAGAGGCGCAAACACGGAGTTAGCAACAGAGAAATTCATTACCAAGGAAAGGCTATGTTGGTAGAAAACTGTTTTTTAAAACAAAGAAAAACTATTATCTAGCCTATAAGTCTACTAACACAACATGAATTTAAGTCACGCTTCCCGTTATAGGTTAATTAATTACCGTAGTTCAAATTCCGGTCTTTCAGTAAGAATCTCAAAATTCAATTTAAAACTCCATAGGATAGGCTATACAAAGTGATGCATATGAGTTAGTTAGACTACATACATCAATATGATGGTTGTATGCCTACAGTAGTAGATGTTGTCAGTTGTTTCCGGAATAGGAAAATGTATAAAAAGCAGGAAAAATATGAAAATATGTTAACTGAAACACTGAACGTTTATCTTTTCTCTTTGAAGCAAAAGCTCCCTAGATTTTAATGATGTAGAAACATAGAGTGAGTACTTTTTTATCAGTTGATAGTTGGGAAGTTAAAAGAGATTTTTTTTAGACACTAAGACAATTAATTAGTAAAAAAAATAGGGCTTTGCTTTTTGCATTTGTATGGACTCAAAGGTAATACATTTAAAAAGGTTAATTCAAGCCCCAACACATCAAGAAATTTTATTGGAAAAGATAGTTTTTATGGTTTTATATAGAAAGGTACAGACAGATAAATACAGTATTTAGCTTAGCATTTCTTTGTTTATAATCATAACGATTTTATATAAGCCTGATTTCTATTTTGCCATTTGAGCCAGAAATCAATAGTTTAATTGGACTAGCATTTACTGGTCCTACACCTAAGATGCATAGGTAGGCATAATTGGTAAATAAAATTTCTATCAATAAAACCATTTATTACTACTATCTACCCAAATACAACTTGTTATTAATCATTTTTCAAACAAAAGTGAAATAAGTCAGTTGTGACCTCTGATGCTAGTGATCAAACAAAGACAGGGTAGAACAAAGAAAATTCCCTCAGAAAAGGACTTATCCACTATATTACTGTGTAAAACGGACCGTACTCACCTTTAGAGGGAATTAAGATCCTAAATTGCACTTGGTGAAAGATACTTTAAGTTAAAAATAGCAAAAGATTTGGCACTTGGTGGAAAATAAACTGGTTGAATTTGTTGTTGTGGTTCCTTCCACAACAGCTGTTCAACTGAAGTCTGTAGCCCGGATCAGCTGTGGCTGGCGACAGGTCGAGAGCGCATGCGTCCCCCCACCACTACTCTCCATTTCAATAATATTGACCCACAACAATCATCAGCTGTACGACCAAGCCGAAGCGAAGCCAGTTCCGTTTGGGGGAAGATAACAACAGGGATCGTGACGTCATCGGCTGTGCACTGATTATCAAGGGGGTATTGACCCTGTTCGGTAGAATATTATATTATGTTTATTGTTTACCAATGCTGTAGAATTAGAACTGCAGCTAACAAATTACCCGGCAGACAGCGAGACAGCAAAAAAGCCAGAAGAGAATACCTATCTCTGAAGTGAGAAAACCGAAAACAGTTTACATATATTTTTTGGAAATAGAATTCGTGTACAGAGTACAAAACTTCATAGGTCTAGTGATTCCACTATATCGTAGAGTGTCGACCACTCTCAGCCATTTTCATGACTGTTTTAGTCCAACTGCGTACCGAAAACAACATATTTTTTCATGAAATTATAATTTTGGATTTATTTCACCTGCAAGTAAAAAATAACATAGGCCTAACGTCCGCGTATGTTCACAAATTTGCCGGTCTACATTAATTTATCAATAGAGGCTGTTTATAGTTTGTATGATCTGAAAACAAAGGTAGTCCTAATAAAGATAGTGAATTTTAAACCCCCTTCTGTTGAATAGATAATACAAAATATTATATTTTGCCACCCCCTCGCCACCTTGTGCGGTGGAACTGACCTTTTGGCACGTCTCCGGGCTATTTCTATCCCCCACTATTTTAGCAGATGTTTGGCAGAGGTTTCAGTAGGCCGAACTCTGCCAAGTTTATATGAACATCGGTGATGCCAAACAATAACTGCTCGTGTAGTCGTGTACAGTGCAAGGGGTTCGAAATAAAACTCAATTAATTGATTTGAGAAATGCTGTATAGATCAAACATTTTGACTGTCAATGACGTTATTTTCATGAGGAATAATTTAGTTGCTGTCTTTTGCTGAGGAGACACAACCCCAATAGAGCCTGGAAATTCAAGTAGTCAAATGTGCCGCAATGTTTTTTTTACTTATCAATGTAGGCTAAATGTAAATTATGTAGAGAAAGTATCGATTTCGTCAAAAGTTTCGAGTTTGAGTTTTGGGTTGATATATCCGTTTTTGTTCCCCCTGAACCCAAAAAAGTGGATTCGAAGTGATGTCTTTCTGTGTGTCCGTGTGTCTGGATGTATACAGAACTACAAACTACACTCTATGGTCGGATTTTGATGAAATTTGGTATGTGGGTCCTCCATTGTATCATGGTATCTCCAGCCAGTTTTATTCATTTTCATAAAAAAATGTTTATGGTGACTCCCCATAAAACCCCATAAAATAACGGAAATCGAATTGTTTCAAAAATGTTCCGAACGTTTTTCATCAACAGTTTAGTAAGTTTAAATCTGTTTAAATCTTTACAAAACTGTACAACTCCCATTTCTGTAAAAATTAGGGTTCAAAAGTTACCGTAATGATATTCCCATAAAAAAAAAACATATAATAACGGAGGATTTGTGAAACAACGGCGTTTAGATTTAGACTAAGTAATAAGTAATCTCTGTAATATATTCATTTTACAGTCCTTGTAAACAGTAGTTCGAAACAGAATGGTTCAACCCCGATGGCTGTAAAAATTACGTTTCAAAAGTGCTTGCAGAATAGTGATTTCCTCCATAAAATATCATAGTTATTCCCATCGCTAACCCGTGATAAGGATTGTCGACCAGCTAATGGGAGAAAGTATGTGTCACATTGCTGATATAGTTTATTTTTTTTAGTTCTTTGCATAAGTATGAATCGACCAATCGTTGTACACAAGACTTTTTATTATAATTGAGGTCCAACACCGGAGATTGTTACCGGTATATTGTAGGATATAATGATATACAGCATAGAGAATATAACAATGTATTACAGGATGCTAGCTAAGGCCGTAACGTTAACAAGTTTGGGGTGTGGGTGTTCACTTATGGTAACCATTTGCAATGATCCAATGGCAATTGACAAAACGGTACATACGATGATAGCTGGGGCCATTAGACTTATCCGGTTTGGTTAATGAGTTCAACCAGAAAATAGTAAACCTTTGTACACTTTTGCTTGATAGGAAAAATGCCTTCAACAAAAAGCATTGCTTTTACACCACACAGTTCTAGCGCAAAGCCACGGTCGAGAAACAGTTATGAGTTGTTGACTCAGATACATCTAGAGTTGCTAGGCAACAGGCAGCAATCATGTAAACCACCGTCATGCTAGATGAGACCGCTCGAGGCTAGAAGCGACCTACTTGCGCCTGAGGAGGCTCTAGGAAACCGAGCGAAAGGTCGCCCGCATCACGTCACTAACCTGTTAGCAGGAAACCGTTTGAAGCGTGGTTTTCGAATCAGCAGAAATGGAGGTAACGTAATCTGAAATATTGGAATCATGCATACACCACGCATAGTTCGGCAGTTACAATTAAGACTTCATCCACCAAAATAGCTAAAAAATACTTCCAGCAAAGTTTAACTTTACGTCCGTTCTAGTTTAAATATCAAGTAAAAGGGATCACCTAATAATTCAAGATTTTTTTCGAGTACTTTCGATTCCTACACAAAATAGTTCCATGTGATCAGAAACACGCATATTTTAAATACGTCATAATTTAAAGCTATTTAAAATCACACTAACATAACATAACAGTTTAAGTCCTGAATAGTAATAGCTAAACTTTTCCTGACATTTTAGAACATGTAGCCTTATTTGCTTCGAACCCTGCGTAACAGTATATTTTACATTATCAGCAGTCCAAGGAAGATGTGATGAGGAAGATAGTTATGTAGAAGTGTGCAACACATTTCCTATGCAATCAAAGTTGTTTTTTTTTATTTGAAAAATTACTCGATGTGTTGAAAACCCGTAAGATGCAATTTCTTTAAACATTGCATCATAGCCCTAGATTAAGCACGGTGTACAATAAACAATCAGAACTATTAACTTTATCGAAAATTACGAGCATTCAATCAGCATAACAATAAGATAAATTATGATTTAAACCCCAAGTCAAAAGTTCTATGACCTCATCTTTAACCCCGTGTTTTCAAACAAACAACATCATAAAGAAGCATAATCGATTTGGCACGATTTGAAAAAGCGCTGTGAAATATAGGTTAGATTGTGAGATTTTTATTGTGAATATGAAAAGTGCTGCCCGATAACCTCAAAGATAGCGATGAGTCGACGATGAAATCGAGGAGGCACTTGCAGACTTTGACATAACCTCATTATTTTAGTTTATAATTAAGACGAGGTTAAGCTGGAATAAACATGTGGACTTTTCGTAATTAAAACACTCTTTAACACAATTAAAATTATGATTCATTAGGATATCGATTATGATCCAGAAATAAATTAGGCCTATAGTTTTTTTTTAAAGATTGAGCATGATGAAAAATTAAAATGTTCTTTTAAGATTTATCTGCAAAAACATTTTAAAATTGAGTTCTCTTTAAAAATAGGGACAGACTAGATTTATTAACTAATATAGTTATAATCGGAGTAAAAAGCGTAGAATAAAGAGATGTAGCTCTCTTTACATGTAGACGACAAGATTACTTTAAAAATGCTGATTTTATAAAAAAAAATGTCAAGTAGGCTAGAATATCTAGGACTGACTTATCTTTAGCATTTAAGATTACTTATCAAACAACGTAAAGTTCAAACAGATCGAACAGTAATTTCCTACAATTTTCAGTTGCAAAACAAGGCACAACTCTTCCCGGCTTGATCCTATTTGGCCTAGCATGTAGGCTACAGCTAAATATAGTTTTGCTACTTCAAAACGTATAAAAAAAGGTATACACATAGTTTTGAAGATGGAATTTTAAAATAAACTGAATACTAAATATGGTACATATCTTGCTAAGAAGGCGTTTTAGGACAATTGTTCAAATGATTAGACAGGAGGAAGAGAATCGAATTTAGCAACAAGCTCGTTTAGGATGTGAGGACGCTCGATGGATGTGTATTTAAATGTGTTTATGAAAAGATTTACCTTTTAAATATATTCTTCTTCGTATAAATCTTGAGGTGCCTTGAGGTTTCAAATTTAGAGTTAATAAAGAACAGTTGGAGAGAAAAGAGAGAAAGACTTTGTTGAATACTTTGTGAGAAAATAACACTTAAAAATTTTAAGAGAAAATTAATTGAGAACAATTGGTTTTTTTATTTCCAGCATGGACATAAAACCATAAAACACAAACCAAAACAACAATATCCAAAAAGCACATGTTAATATTCTAAAATCCAAAACATGTGTTGGAGCCAGACCAAAGGCAAACCAAAGGTCTTTACATCGTTGAGGCAAACAACTATAATATTTCTTGAGGTAGACTAAAGGCAAACATTTTAAATAAATAGTATACTTAACAATTAATAGCTATTCTTAATTGGCGTCTTATTTTAAGTATTTTAACCCATTAATACTATTGCTAATTGTTTACTACGAGGCACTCTGCATATATTTTCGTTGCTGTTTAGCTTGCTTGGTCTGAAGAATTATATGGCCCCTACCATAACTATATGGAAACAGCAACATTGAATACCTTATTTGAAAATTTATGAAAAAATTAAAGACGTTACTAAAATTACCAAACTAGTAGGAGGGGGCTAGTAGCCACTGTTGGGTTTACGGGCTGTTAACGGCATGCCAATGGCTCTATCCCGCCCCAGTCGATTCGATATCGAGCCGAGTAAAGGCGGTGACACACTATCGATCTTTCCCCCGATCAAGAGAGCAGGGAGAAGGGAGAAAGGAGATAAATATCAGCAAAATTTCCCTCCGAACATTTCCCCGAACAAGACCAAGACCAGACTAATTCTACCGAGCGCGGCAAAAGGGAGTTTAGAGAGAGATGTAGAGTGTGTGCGAGTGAGAGCGCGTTAAAAATCGCTTTTTGAAAACTTGTCGCAAAAATAAAATATTCTAGAAAGGATGCTTAGTTATATGTATTGATTTTTATTGGTTTTATTCATTGAAATAACGTTACAGAAAGATTATTTTATTTGACTTTAATAATATTAATGTTTATATTAATTTTGAAAGAATTTAACTCAACGTCAATTACTTAATTCACTTTAATATTATTGATATAATTGATTTAACGGTTTCTACATTTTCAACCTGAACCAAACAAACCACAACATTACATCTTAATTGATCATAATATATAACGGCAACATATTACCCAACATTTATTTATTTTACCAATTAAAGAGTTTTATTGTCATATTAAATTATAACTATTAACACTAGCACAGGCAGCCGCTCGGTGCGGTGCTCGCGATGGCGTGCGGGGCAAAAATGTACCGTGACACACTATCGTACATCACTCCGTACATCGGACCGATCTTTTCTTTGATCTTTCGCCAAAAAACCGCCTCCAGAGCGCTCGTCTCCCTGCTCGGCCTGATGTCTGGTTCGCCGTCTTGATCGGTGTAAGGACCCCTGACACACTATCGAACATGCTCCCTTCGACCTCCCTTCTCCCTTCTCCCTGCTCGGTTCGGGGTCTTGTTCGGGGAAAAGATCGATAGTGTGTCACCGTCTTAAACAACACGGTTTATGGTCTCAAGTTCATTCTGATTTGAAAACGCCGCTTCGTCTTGGTTTCACTGGGGAAGTTTTCAGTCTACCCTTGGATGCTTTGACTTTAGTTGGAAATATAATAAACATATGAAGTTGAATAATCATTATTTTGCTGGTATGGATATTTTTATTGGTTGTTCAACTCAGTGTTAATGAATTACACATTGTACACGTATTGCTGATACATAAACGCTTCCTTGTTCCTTTTAAGAATAGAAAAATACATTTTACCAAATTTAATCTCGAACGAGTTTTTGTAGACTAAAACATTAAACTTATAGATGACTCAATTCAATTATTTATGGATTGAAAAAATATAACTCTGTTTTACAAATATAAATTGTCTAATGGATTTCTGAAAGCAATTTACGATAGTTTTAATGTCAATTTTATTTCATCTTCTGGTTAAAAAGCTAGTCCTTAACTACAAAGATAAATTTAAGACAGTTATTTCTTTTTACAATAATAAGAAAAAAATTTAGATAGTCTTTGGTAACGTTTTTCTGTAATCTACTTTGAAGGTTTGCTGTGGTGGGGGTATCATTACCATTATAATTTGTCAGAGATAAATTTAGCCATCATAAGGTTGTAAGCTAGAACAAAAACAAAAGGTACCGCTATAGATTTTTATTTAGCCATAAAAAATTAAAAAGACGACTGTCGTAATGGCTGAAGTTGTAATGAACAAATATTTTAACGAGATACCACTACTGTATGTAAAGAATTTCTGTATTTCAAGAAATTCGTTCGCTGTTTTTAACGATAACATAAAATCAATTGGTATTGGTCTTGTGTGATTGTTGGTTGTATTCATGGAACAATGCGGCATATATCGCTTTAATAAACTAGTACTGATAGCATAAAACAAAATGGTAATTCCTCGATAATTTACTTCCATCTACCCCCCAGTTTTGTAAAATGCAAATTCAGTAACCACAAACCAGCAATTAATCATTAGTCATTGGTTTGAATCACGCCATCTTGCACAAGTGAATTAATTGATTGCGACCAACTCGCGTGTGGTTGCGCGATTAAGCTACGTTTAGTTGTGATCGCTAATCTAAACATTTCAGGGTCAAAAGTAATAACTGGGAACAAATTATTGAAATATTGCTTGCTTAAATGTGTATAGGCCTAATAGGAGAAATCTACTATAAACAGAATAAAATCAAGCTTGTCCAACAATCATTATACAGTAATGGGTAAGTGGTGCTAACAATGAGGAAAATCACAAAAGCTGTACACCCATTTTAACCGTAGTTTTCACAGCATTGGGGTTGCACCATTTAATACTCACATGTTTTAATGTAATTTTCTGTGTGTATTGAAGTGGTAGTTCACAAACCACAATATTCAAAAACGTCAAGCTGGATCAGCTGTGTACGAGCACAGAAAACATACTACTATAACCAAAAAATTGGTTATTTATAGTAGTATGTTTTCTGTGGTACGAGCTTTCCACCATGAGCTAAATAAAATAATTTGCATTTGCAATAATAATGTCCGTTTCTAAAGTCAGTCATTTTTGTAAACGTTCAAAACTTTTTTGATGCATTTCAACGATTGTTATTTTAAAATTTTTGCTGCAATCCCAGATTCAAGAACTTGAATTATATTAGATTTACCTGTGTTGTTGTTGCCTATTAAATTTTTTGTAGGTAAGATGCTTGTGACGCAACACAACACAAACATCTTAGGCACCTATAAGAACTCAGGAAACAACTAAATGGTATATAGTATAAGTATATTTTAAATTATTTGTCAAATGTAATTGCACTTTACATTACAATACATCTAAATAAGTTGTAATAATACTAACCAACACCTCGACTTTAAAATTCCTACACGATATCCATCAAGAGGTACCTTCAAAGCAATAAAAGGCAGGTTTACAAGCTTTTTGCAAGTTACATCACTGCAAATTAATTATAACCAAGATGCTGTTCACCGACGGGGGCACCATGCTATGAATCGCTTATGGTGCAATTATCCACTAACTGTTTTAAAATCAGTTTTCCTCTTCCCCTAATCTACATAACACTTGTACTTGAGTTGGCGTCAAGTTTGCTCACTATTTATATATTGAAAGTTGGCAAACCTCTTAACAACAGGTCATCGGTCATCGACAACGGAATTGCCTAAACTACTCTTTGGTAAGCCATCACATCTGGCGACTATTTAATTTTACTTTCTCTTTCCCTACGAAGAATAATTAGTTAGGTATAATGAGTAAGCCATCACCACAAAAACATGCTCCTTTGTCATCCTTAGAAATCATCTGAAGAAAATTTGCATGTTTTTGTCCAGCGAGTGTATTGTGGTGTTAACTATTATTAATTTCTTGTTATTTCGCCAACATTAAAATTGCCTGAACCAAAATGTATATATTTTAAAATAATTGTCAGTTTGGAAAGAGTAAAGCAAACACTGTAACATCTCCAAAAAAACAAGAGAGAAACTTTTAGTGAAAACCATTCGTAAAATACATGAAAAGCATGTCAAAATTTGAATCATAGTCTGACAAGTATACTTGCTGTGTCTAAAGTCAATGCTATTACGGGCTATTTCTTGGTTATTATGACACTCCATTAATCCGTTGCTGTAAAGTGTATTGTCATGTCGTCCATTGCTTAGTAATTCCCCTTTGTTGCCCATAGGTAGACACAATAACCCAGTTGATGAAATAAAAAAGTGTCCAGTTTTATTGACATTGGATATTACAAGTCTTGGCTACTCATTATTCTATTGTAAACTCCAAAGTTTGCATTAAAGTATCATATTAGGTCACGTTGTACTTTAGAGTATCAAGTTTCAGTGCCGATGCACTGATATCGGCCAGATTTTTTTTACTTACTGAAGTGTATGTTTTACTTTTTACAAAAAAAAATCATCTAACAAATATCCCATCGGACAAGCAACGGTTATCGTGTGATTTGGTTGGTTAAAATCATATTAGAGATGTTGAAATGGCAATAACTTAGCAATCAGGAAAACTTACTCAAAATACACCGGAGCTGATCTTTATGGATGCACAACCAATAGGCATGTTTTACCTTTGCACTAAAGAAGGAATACAGTACATCCTCTGAGTATCAAAATCAATGCAAGTTATGTTTACTACAAACTCTATAGTTGCTCGAACTCCAGCTAAATGATTTTCCAACTATTGCACAAATGACCATCGCATTATTTACTCCAGACAGTCAAAATGCAGCGTTTAGATTTTTGCAAACTACGCAGTTTATTGTTTACTACGAATATTATAGCTGATAACAACTTGTAATAGTTCCGTTGGATGACGAGACTTGTTTTTAATCTTCTTCTTACTCCACGTGCCAGCTGACAGCTGACCCTAGCGCAGGTTATCATATTGCCAGCTGAGTTCATCGTCTGCTATCTATGCTCGCAAGGTGGAAAATGCAGTACAAAAAACCTTCCATGAAGTTGGAATAAGTTTCTCTGTGCATTAATTACTCAACACAAACTATAGCTTATAGTCCATGCTGGAAATAAACATTAACAACTTAAGCAAAGGTACTGTTTAGCTAATATGTTAAAGTTGTTGTAATGAGCCTGTTAACATAAATTACTGATTTTTTCGAATACCGTTACTCCAACACCCCAACTTTTAGACTACCCCTAAATGAAAATCTCAATGTAAACTATTGTATATTATACTGTGTCACATCAACTATCAGAGGATAAAATTAATTATATTTAAATAGGAAATAAATCTGACAATTTTAAGCGAATAATTTAGTGGAATTCCAGCTAGATAAATGGGAATTTGCTGTGGCGGGGGTAGTTTGGTTATACTGTGCGTTTAATGTGTTATAAAGCTTTTCTCATACTTTTAAATATCACTTCTATAACTTACGTTAATCAATATTCGGATAAATAATGTTAAGATTAAACAGTAATCTCATTATTAATTATTTAGAAACACTGATCGATAACAATGGCCTTCAATTTAAACTTATTTTTGGTTATGATAGATACCCTTATTGATCGCTTTGATGGTTCTGACACGTTTTTTCATATCTGGAGATAAGAATCATTAAGCTAGACAGCTTGTCATGAACCTACTAAAACAGAGCCAACTTTGGGACGTAATGATATTATGCAATGATTCAATGGAAAACTACTAATAACTGTACTAAACAGCTGATTAGATTGTAATGCATTTCAGCTGGTAGTTCATGCAATGAACAGGTCTGCAAATGGGTAATAAAACTAAAGTATTCCGAATTAGTACTATAATAAACGCATACCAATTTGAATTTGCAGTAAAAATAAACTTTGATGGGCGATTGGAATTACAGAAACGCCTGTAAGCTTGAAGTATGCTACGTTTAAACCGAGATGTATTGCGTAAGCCTATATAGTTTAGAAGGCGTGTCCATAAAATAAATAAATAACTCGGTTCAGAGGTAAGGTATACATAGACTAGCTAAGCATTACAGCGAAGGATATACCATTTTGTTTGGGAACGAATTTTTTAAATGTAGGATGAAATTCATGATTTTTTAGTGCGCATTTAAAAATCTAGTAAAGTGAACAGATAATTAGTTATCTAGCCAACATCGACTGAGGCTGTTCTAGAAATCTTTTGTGAGACTCATTGTTGAAAACGGTGGACTGATCCCTTGGGGAAAATCGACATACAGACTATTTTTCTCAAAGCTATAGATTCAATCCCTCTAATTAATTAATTCCTAGAAACGATTTGCTATTTCTTCACATTTTTCATGCCATTTATCATTTATTTTGCTGTCCAATTCTTTTAGCCCTGAAGGTAACATCATCGTTAGTCCTTTCCTTTGGTAACCCTCCAAAAGAATTGTATGTTACATTTGACAAATTGTGCTGCTGGCAGACTAGCTAGGACATCCCTTCTCCTACCTCTTGTTTCTACAGATTCCTGGCGCACAGCTGTCATGTGATGCACTATGGGCCCCCAAGAGATAATTACCCCCTCTCCACCTACTTTGTGGGGGAATATTTCTCTTACTTGAGCACCAAACAAAGCCTAAAACCTATTGGCCAGGCCCATTTAAAAACGGACCTGGTGGAAAGTGGCAGTTTTAGGACCTTGTCAAGGTGGGGCGGCGGGCTATCAGGCGGTGTGAATGGCTCAAGAAAAGGAAGGGAGATCCGGGGAAAGTTTTGTATTCTTAAAAACATTTTGTGGCTGTCTCAAAGCCATTATTAACGTCTATAACTGTGACCAAAAACCTCTGTTACATTTTAACAACAAAATATATGTTTAAATTTGTTTTTCCAGGATCCAATGGGGGAGGCTTTAGCTCCTGTAGCCCTCCTCCCCTTGAAACCACCACTAATGGTGCACAATAACTACTTCAATACATTTGACGTATTAAAAGGTTAAATTATCTGTTGTCACCTTGTGGTCCAAGTTTGTCCTACTGGATTATGCTAATTTTGGCGCATATTTTTTGTTATAGCTTATGACTATTCTTGCCGGTAGAGGTGTGTCAACAGCTCACAAACAATACACATAAAACACTAGCCAATTGTTATTTAAAATACATGCAAAAGAAAACTATGTTAAATAACGATCGACTAGCGTTTAATGTGTTTTGTCTGTGAACTTTCAGAAGTAAGTTGAAGTAATGACAAACTTTCAAACTAACTTAACACTTAACTCATCAGCAACACGATCAATAACCATCTTATCTGTAGTAAATCTTAACCAATAAGAGTAAGTTGTAATTTATTGCCACTGTCTCTTAAAGAAAGTCATTGAAAAAGATGACAATTTCAGTTGAAAACTGTTTCATAGTAAATATGAAAGAGTAAATGATTCAATTGTTATTGATGTGGGTTTGTTGTAAAGAGAATCAAGGTTTCCAAGATGAATTAATAGGGAAACATTTAAATTTGTGATAAAGCAAGTATTGTCTGCAAGATGTTCTTCTATTTACGCCAAAACTATCCTGACTGCCTTTTTCTGAAGTCGGAAAACAAAATACATTTTTCCACATATGTTAAGGCTATTGATATATAGCCTACCAAGGCTTATGAGAAACTAGTACCAACATTTAAGGTTTAAAAACTTCAACGTGATTTAATTTTTCAACCAAGGATACCAAAGAAAATTTCCAATAAAACCAAGTACAAAAACGTTACAATATATTTACAATTTTTACATACATGGCTCATACATTCATCACATTATTTTGTACATTGTTCGTATCTTCATCAGCACTTTTGAACGTGTGGTTGCTGTCGGTTTTCGTTTTCGTCCGACTCGCAGTGGATGACTCTGTTTTCTTCTTCAACAAGCAAGGTCCGCCCCAGAGCGCGCCGAGGTGGGCCAGCGGGGTGCAGATCAGGATGGATAGAACGCCCATCGTCACAGCCTCGTTGGCTTTGCGTACTTCATTGTCGTCGTGGGTCGCCCAGGCTGCATACAATATCTGAGGTGCCAGTGCCGCCTATAGAATTACAACAGTTTGTGAATTCCTTGACGACTCTGTATAACCTCCCTCAGGTTAAGTTAAATCTACGTATCACACAATATGTATTCCGAGTGATATGGACACACCTCACTGGATGCAACACCAACGAACTTATGGAAATGTAAAACATGAATTGAAAATTTTATTAGTTTTTACAATGGAAAAAGCAATATAATTTTTTCTTAGTTATCATTAAACACCCAGTTTTGTGCTGAGTAAATAAGGAAATTGAAGTATTGGAATTTTAAAAAAATATTCAGAATTCAGTTTTAGTAACGCATTATCAAATAATGAATTCATTATTTATTTAAATTATTCATTACATTTCAAACCAATAGTGGTAAATTAAATGAGGCTTGACTAATGGGACCATTAATATTAGCCCAGCCACTGTCCTGTTCTACCCTCCAGTCAGGACCATACCCAATTTAATTAGAGTCTGGATAGAAAAATGATTTCAACTGAGTAAAAATTGTTTTGATGTTTTTAGAATGGGGTATTATGGGTGTAACTGTCGGAAGATTTTATATAGAAAAATAATCTATGGGATAATGAGCCAAATGATAGTCAACCATGAGATTTCCAGATTGCACTAAAAAGATTCAAAGCTATGTAAAATTGCTCCTCAACTTAGTTGACGCTAACTATCCAGATAAGCTCCTTTAGGATATTCAATCATCATGGGAAACGTAACAAAACATTCACTTACAAAATATCCATCCAAGAGTAGCCAGCTTTAAAAAACACTTCTAAAAACTAAACTGACATACTACACTTAAGAACCATTTATCTAGGACAAGGAATTACTGGAATTGTTTTTCCAAAAGTCCCATAGCTAGGTATTTTTAATAACCAAGTGGGACAGGTGCGGAATTTGATGAGGTGTGCGAATTCTTTATGAGTTGCATCTCTAATCAGACATTTTGCTACTTTTTACCTACCCTCTCACTGTGTGTGTAATACAATTCCTTTGATTTCTGTTAATAATTTGAGGGAATTTTGTGATAATGTTCACAATGTGATGAAAATCACAATGAATAAAATAATAACTGGGACTCAGATGATCAAAGTAAATCTGAAACTTAGAAAATCTAACCAGCTACAAACCTGATTAGTTGCTTTCCCCTGGAATATGAGACCAACAAACAGCATCTCCTTGAAGCTGAACCCTCCTCCACATAAGACAAGAATACAACCCAACAGACGGACCTACGACATCAAAACTCAGAGTGTAATTATCATTCTTTACAAATACCTCTTATTGTATACTGCTAGCTTAAAATCTTATACGCTGGGTACTGTTTGTTTGTGGTTCTATAATATGTATTATTAAACAAGTACTTTCACTCATTGTTGAAAATCAAGGTGCATTAGGTCAAGCTGTGGGAACAGATCAAGATTTTTTCAAACTAGGCTTTAGCCTGCATCATCACTTAGAAGAAAAAGATAAAATCGATTGGTGATTGGAAGGATTTGAACCCAGCACCTCAGGGATTGAAGTCCCGTGCTCTACCAATACACTAGATTTGTACGACACTATGGTGTATATTTTAAGGCGAAGATGAAGTATCATTTAAGGGAAAAATTTGTGTTTAGTGAATAACATTTCAGCTTCTGGTTCTTTAGCTTTTTAGGTGATCATTATTTATTAAAATTCTTATGACCAAGAACAGCTGGGTCCAATTTCAAACCATGAAAACGCCTATTTCTCAGAATCGAACCAGCGATCTTCTGATTACATAACGAGCACTATACCTACAAAGAGGTTTTATTAAGCTAGATCCCTTGACTGCACTGCAAATATTCCTACCCTATCGATAGTTTGGAACAAGATCCAGAGGCTATACCTGGTTGATTACCAGTGATGGGCGGCGTGATCTCGTAGGAATGTAGTTCCCACTATGCTTTTTCGAAAATTCCTAATTATTAGGCGACCTATGGTTTTTCCCAAGACGATGTTGAACATTTACGACTACACTACTGTTGGTTACGTTACTTACAACAACAGTGACGAGCACAATGCCCACCATCCAGCAGACAGTGTACCAGTCCAAGTAGGATATGTCCACGTCAGACCCTGTGAAGGCAAACAGCATCGGACACAAGACGATCCACATGGCTTGGATGATGTCGTTCACTGTTTTCTGGAAAAAACAATCATCACACCAATAGTAGCAAGCTGAGATTAACATTAATTCCCATCAAGTTTTCAAACAACTCTAAGAATCATAAAATTAATGGAATCCAAGCTCCAAGTTTGTGTTTCTTACTACGCGGCTCATTGAGCTGCACAGGTTTCCTAGTGTTTTAGGTACTTCCTTTAAAGAGAACTCCCTCATTTCCTGATCCAAAAACGTTGTGAAAACCCTTTTTTTTACTTTTCAAGTAATATTGATGGAAAACTTTAGCAATAATTCCTCAAACACCATAAAACCCACCATAAACAAAAATTAACGTTTTAGTTATATTTGATAAGTAGAAACAAACCCGTAATTTTTTTACTATTTGATCATATCAGACCTCTTTCAAATCTAACCTTTCAAAGCAAAACAAAACAATTATATTTATGTTAAACATACTTTTCCAAATAATATAATATTGAACAATATACTCAACACCTACCTTGGTGCTGAGAGGGGCCTGCAGTTTCCACAACATGGACGCCACAAACCCCGTCACTATGGAGGAGAGCGGACCTGTGCCAGGGAGACCAACCCGGGGACCCAGCACGATTGCCAACATGCCACCCGTCATCGTGGCGAATGTGCGTTTCCACAGTGCAAGGGCCTGCAGATATATCAATCAATCAAAACAGTACATTGCTGACTGCTTGACTTTATTTCAACAGGCTTGTCATCTTGCTCTTCAGGAGATGGCCTTGTAATTGATCTGCAGGAAAAGCTGCAATTATACAAAGCTGCAGTTGGATTATAGCTTGCCCTGACATGGATTGCTGAAATTCATTCAGAAAGTCAAACAGTCTTTTCACCATCAGTTACACGATTTCATCTCCCAAGGGTTGTCTACGTTGACTGTAGAAGCATAACTTCTAGTTTGAGTGGATCTGAAAAGTGTTTATTCTTACTACAAGTTGACAGAACCAAATTACCTCAGGATTGTGACAGGACTATGGCCTGGTAACTGTCAGGGAAATTAGTAGATTGCATATTCTGTCAGGAGCAAGAGAAAATACTGACTTATCTACTAGAGTGTGATGAGATTGACCAAGGAAGAAAGTCAAGTGCTTTTGCAGGTACCAGTTAAGAGCTGGGAACCCCACAAATAACCCCTTCAGCTGATCAATTTCATTGAGGAACTAGAGTTGGAGGTGCTAGGGGTATTCTACGAAACTTTGGAGCCAAGAACTGGTGGTACCATTGATCTTGTAGGCGTCAGTTCATTTCTTTTCTGCAGTACCATCCGTATTAGTGTCAGATGGCATAACAGTTGATGACTTCAAAATATGATCGCAGAATGAGGAAAGTTGATCATTTTACAGCCAAAAGAACACCTCATTTGTATTTTTTAGATTTAATTTTGAAAATTTAGTCAAATATACTGCTGCTTTATGACATGCCAGAAGTGTCTATTAAAGTTACTTGTCATATCCCAGATGTATTAAGTACTTCAAATAACTTACATTATCTTGAACAGGTAGTAAACCTGCGATGACACCAAGCACAAAACCTCCCACGATATCCGCAAGAACGTCCAAACTGCCCTTCCCGATCATGAGCCAAGGTTCAAGATGCCCTGTGGAGAAAATAGGTTGTTTGATGAGGCTGTACAAATTATCCTCATAATTCATATAATAAGTCGAAAATAAGTTAATCGTTCAGTAAACAACCAAATTTAATCTAACATATTTTTTGCTAAGTGACCTGTATGAATTTCTGAAAAAAGTAACACAAAACAGAAACAATTTACAGAAAAAAATGCCCTTTTCCTCTACAAAGTCTGACTCGGCCCTCCAGTTCAAGTTGGTACAGTATAACTGGTTTACACAGATGAGTTAACCCACCTGATACAGCTTAAACGTAAAAGATTTACTACGGCTCACAGTCTCAGCCCTACATTTGACAAAACTGACCCCCTTCCAGAATATTATTTACAATTCACAAGTAATCAATGTAAATGTAATATAAGTGTGGTTCTCAATATAACAGATTAGAACTCAACTACTAATGTTAAATATATAAGATGACGATAACTCACTTCCATGGAAAAGTATGGCGAGGCACAAGTCAAAGATGGTGACTGAAAAGGCAACGTCAAGACCTGCAGCCCCGTGGACGAGCACTCCAATGCCTTCCTCTTCACCATAGCCTTGGGCCATCAGCTGAGCCATGGGTGGGGTGATGGCTGAGGGAGAGTTGGGACATAACAGGAACCTGAGAAACAGCACAAATATTACTAAACAAAGGTTTTGTGCTGTACAAAGAATATTTGTATTCAACAATTATTGTTATTACTGCGGCGGAGTTTAGTTTTGATAACTAACAGATTTGTTGGATGTTTTGCTTGTTTACAATTTTTTTGCCTTTCACAACTAGAAATTCTAAACATTATTTTGTTTAAGTAATTCATTAATTAAAGGGGTTGTCTGTTAAGTGAGTTCACCAACTTGAGGCCAACGAGTTCAAATCTGACATCTAGCCAGTTCCCACTTAAATGTGACAAACTGGCAATACCAATCATCACCTTTTACTTGGCAAGAGCATTTACTTCCCCTCACATAGTTTTTAAATGTTGCACAGGGATGGAAGCCGACTAGAACAGTAGAGGATGATGTACGGTAAGGGATTGAGTGTCAAATTTAATCTCAATGAAGTCCTTAATTTACTTTGTCTTTGTAAAAGAGACATTATTTTACTAGAGTTCACTAAGTAATTCCCCAGATTTTATAAAACAATTCTTTTACCACAGAGACATGAAACATATTCCCTGGATCTTAAACGTGATTACACACAGTAGTTCATAACAAACACTGTAGTCATGAAAGCAAACAATGGTTTTCCATTGCATAACACATTTCTAGTACAATAAACATCTTAAACTCATTCAAATATTGGTCCAGCTGATGAGATTTTGAATGATTTACATTTACACAATAGCCTACCCGAGACAGAGGGCCCAGATTATGGAGTAGTCAAGGATGAAGTATGAGATCACAGCTGTCACCATGGCCTCCAGGAATGAAGGAAGGAACCCTAGGCCAGACAGCACCAGTCCATGGTGGCAGTGGAGGGCTGCGTAGATAGCGTCAGGTACTAGCCTCATGCCTGCTCTGATCATACCACAGGTAGTGGCCAGCTGTCTGTACATAGCATAACACTGTAGTAGTGGCAAAGTTAGATGAAAAGGTCCTATAGTTGACCTCAAACTAAATGTGTCAAAAGGGATATGACAGTTATTCTGGTAAAGACAGCTGAACCTTCAAAGAACAGTATATAATCTGTAGAACTGTATGGGGGAGCAATAAGTCTTTCCATCACGTAAATCCTCTACCATCTACCATAGAGTAAGGTACAGAGGAAACTTGCTTATGGAAGGTCTGTGCGCTTTCAGCTCTAGTATGTGACGAGCAAGGGAGAGCCAGAATGTCAGGAACTATGTAGAAATGTTCATCACACAGAGCACACTCCATTAGTTGTATCATTATTAGGATCTTCATTCACCTCGAGCGTTGTAGTAGATGTGGGTGAGGGGGTGGCGATGGACTTTTCCCTATACACCAGAAACTAGTACTGGACACCACTTATGTGTACCATTTAATGTTTCCTCTTTACCTTACTTCCCTGTGCCACTACCAAGGCATAGTTCACATGGCTACTCATTGTGCTGTGTGTCATGTCTTAATTCGTACACCTGTTTAAATAGTGACTGTGTTTAAGGATACTTTGTAAACCGACAGCTGGTCCGTATAGATGAGATGTGTACTTCAGTATTCAACAGTCAATAGTTATAGTTAATAGTCCTGGCTAAAGAAAGACCAGAGCTTAGTCAGTATTCATATTAAGCTTAAAATATATGTCATGCATGTGTTGGTGGATGATGATATCAATGGGAAGGTATCTGGAGTTACTTACTTCATGACTTTAGTCAGGTCAGCGTATTTACCAACAGCCGGGTGATAGAACTTTATGTTCCTGAGGACAAGTCCCGTAACCAACATCCCGAGCAGTCCTGGCAACTTGCACAACTCCGTCACCTGGCCCATCAGGTAGGCCACGATAATCATCACCTAAAACAAGTGTGTTATATCTTTGACTGACATAGATAGAGGAAGACTAGACAATCCCATCTATACAAACGAGCTGAAGCCTAAATTCCTGTAACAATAATATTTTCTCATTTGGTGTTTAATAGTATGATAATTTATGAGATATTATGCTATATGCTAGATTTTTCAATGACTGGTGCTTTTAGGTTGACTTAAAATGGTTAAAATGTAAGCGTATTCAACAGATATGAGTAATTCATAGCAGCAAACTGATATGCGAGTGGCTCAACTGAGAACTGAGATACCTTAATTTTTGCTTGAAACCTGTTGGCTGTACAGCTTTAAAATAAGGACGGGATGTTATAGGAAATTATTATCATTTAGTACATTCTATCGGACAAATTTATCTGACTCCTGAGGCTAGTGTTTAAATAACACAATTTTATTGCATTTTCATGACTGGTTGGTTGGGAACTTACTTAGCATTCTATTACCAGCATTCTACAAATAGTTGTTGCTTCTCTGCATTTATTACCGCATATATAACAAAACTAACAACACACATAACAAAACTTAATGTACCAGTAGGTTATGTTTTCAAAATAAATGCAAAAGAGTAAATTCAAAGAGCAAATAACAGTTAATTCAGTTAATTTATACAATTGGTTTGAAAAAGGCCCCCCCGTAAACGCATCAACCCAAAACATCCTGTAAGGTGTTATCAAGAAACAGTGGTTGATCCAGGAGGGGGGGGGGGGGGTTTGAATCCCCTCCTTGACCTTAAAACAAATTTGTTTATACAGTTTTTTTCTACAATTAAAAAACTGTTTAATATGTATCTAAATAAGCTAAAACATGAGTTTACAGGTCTAAATTCCAAAAATTTTCCCTGACCCCCCCTTCCCTGGGGGATATTCCACATCCCTCAGGCCCCCCGGAGTCATCCTAGTTACGCCTATGTCGTAAACCAGTTATTTTTACTACCCCTTATTAAATTGATTCCTCTGGTTCTCTTACTTCATAGGGAAAGTCATCGATGCAATGAAACCATCACAAATAACATGAAAATTGCTGACAAAGTAAAAAAAAAATACCACTACTGTAAATGTAGGATATAAGATAATATCCATATCTCTATTGACATTAGTGGCAGAGAAATATGCATGTGTGAGTGTGTTGACAAAATAAGTAGCATGTAGTGTTCTAAAACAATCAGATTGTTCAGTCAAGTGCAGGTATCTTCCAAAAAGCCTAGTGTGTGTTTTTTAAGTACAGAGGGGCAAAAGGTGTTGTCCTGGCATACCCTTTACAGTGAACAATCATAACACACAGAAATAGCATGTAATTTCAGGGTTCTTGATCACACATATGTTCAGGTAATAAAGACGACTAGTGCACCTGTTGCTCGAATTCGAGCAATTGCAAAGTATTACAGGTGTTCAAAACCAATAACAGTTCCAATTTACGATTACTTAAAAGAGTCAACTCAAAGATAATGTAATCAATCAATTAACACCAGTTATCGAAACTGGAAACGAACTCACACTGAATACGAAAGTTCTTGTGTGTATCACGTGTTTACTATGAACAGCTTTAATTAACACAAATAATTTGTCTGTTTGAGTAAACAAAATCTTTTATTCATAAGAAATACATTGGGATTTTGATGGCCTGTGGGGCAAAGCCCGAAAGAAATACTTAATTTTGACACATAATTTTTAATTAACGGAGGAGTAGTGTTTTGTAGAAATCGCCTTCTTGTATTATACAGTGTGGTAGAAAAGTCCCGGAACGGTTAAATATTTTAAAAAATAATGCAAATAGAGCTAAAATACTTGGTACAAAGTTACAGGGCATAAAACTCTATTTTAACACATATTCAGTGATTCAATAACTCTTCAGGGGGACGTCTCACAAGAAGTCAGAAGAAAATCTTAAATGGAAGCATAGGTCAATATGCACATCAAATTAAAGGTCTTTTTTAGTAGAATACAATGCCACAAACCGCACTTCAAAAGGTTGATCCTGCGCAAAATAAAAGTTGTTCAAAGATTCATTTAATTTACATTGCTATTATACGCTTTCTCCTCAGGGGGCACAGCCATAGGAATCGAAAGAAAATTGTTAACGTAAGAATCGAATAGGTCGATATGCACATCAAATTGAAGGTCTTCACTTTTAGATTACGATGCCGTAAATTCAAGCTCAAAAGAATGCCTGAGTAAAAAATGGCAGTTGTTCAAAGATTCAAAATGGCGGATTCAAGAAATCTTTGAACATCCGCCATTTTGCGCAGGATCAACCTTTTGAAGTGCAAATTGCGGCATTGTATTCTACTAAAAAAGACCTTTAATTTGATGTGCATATTGACCTATGCTTCCATTTAAGATTTTCTTCCGACTCCTTGTGGGCCGTCCCCCTGAAGAATTATTGGATCACTGAATATGTGTTAAAATAGAGTTTTATGCCCTGTAACTTTGTACCAAGTATTTTAGCTCTATCTGCATTATTTTTTAAAATATTTAACCGTTCCAGGACTTTTCTACCACACTGTATATAAGGATAATCATGACTACTTGTACATAACGTATGCACTACTCTGTGAGTATTATTCTCAGTTTAAGGTTATGTCACCAGCTGTTCCTGCTACCCAGTGCATCTATGTGACCTACCAAGTCTAAATCTTGCTGAAGCTAGAGTGCAAAGTGTTTCTGTTTTTCAACTGGTGCTCCATTGAACGTGTTTGACGAAGAGCTTAAAACCTACCCACCATAAATCTGTTGAGTTCATTCTGCGACCTACCCACCAGCAGTCTGAACAAGTCGCCCTCGGGTCCCATGCCTTCACCCTCGATGCTGTACAGGATCGCCCACAGCAGCAGCGCCAGTATTATCCATGAGATGGTTTTTGCCCACACAGTGTCTGAGTGATTCCACACTGCTCTGCCCAACCTCTGAAACCTGCCACACAATTATTGTAGAGTATATAGAATCATGTGCAAAAAAACGATTTTGTGAAAAAAAAAATAAAGTTGTTTATTTTCAATTACCCAAATGCAACGATTCGCCACTTTCCAACATAGTAAAATGTAAATCACCACTACTTTACGTTCTAAAATTTTGTTTTACTTTAACAAGTGACAATTTGCAAGAATATTATATTTGGACCACTTGACTCTAAGCCTATCATCCAAAACTAATTCACTATACAAGTTTTAAAAGGCAAAATATACCTTTGATATACCTTTGACTACTCCAATCCCCAAAATCTCAGAATCTCAGAAACCTGATGCAAAAAAATAAAACTCCCTTAAAGATTCGACTATTTGTCAAGTATTTTTGTCTAAACAAATTTAGAGGGCTTTTAAACAAACAGCAAAGAATAAGTCAGAACTCCGAAGAATCAGGGATTGTTTAACAACAGTTAATTTTTATTTAAAGTTTGTATAACAATGCTCCTGAGAAAATTAATATTTTAAAAACTATTTGGTTCATAATATGTAGGCTAGTATGTGAGTCTCAAGTGATTTGAAGAATAAGTGAGACAAAAATTATCTTAAATCCCTAAAGAGCTACATATTTCAGAACATCTAGAGGTTCTTAAATTAGGAGGGAAATCTTGTCTGGGAGTAAGGATATTTCAGGCAATTTGTTCTGTGACATACTGTTTCCAGAAGGTGGTTGAAAAATGTAAAAATGTGTTTTTGTTACAGTAAGTTTTATAAAAAAATAGTAAATGAATCTATTCTTTATACGTCCAAGTAGTAGGAGTAAGATCAATGGAACTATAAACACATAAATCGCCGTTGAGTCAAACATAAACATTAACAACACAGAGCAGAAGATGGAAGTTGCCAAGGACATTCCTGTAAGTGTAACGTTTTCAGTATTGTAAAGCATATTGTACATATAACTGTTGGTTTTAGACAACACAGGTTGACTTATAATGCTATCGTTAATATCAGAGGCCTGTTTTGATGCATGTTTTATATCTGATTGTGGTTGTGGGCTCTGATGGTGGCTAAATGCTATTCTCTCATAATAGGGTAAATTTTCCAGGGTGCAATTTACCCTGTGGTCATAATACCGGGGGTCAAGAAATACTTTATAAATAGATTGATACTTTAGGTTGATGTTGAAATATTTTTAGATTGGTAAAATGGTTGCTAAATACAATCATGGAAAGTGAATTTAAAATGTTTTTAATATCGGAAGATTGTTTGCGGGGGTATGCTTTTCCTGCCCCTTGGAATAATACGCCAGTTTTCATATTGAAAGAATTTGCAAGAGTAACCATTGCCTTGGACACAAACTAGCAGAAAAAAAAATAATTGAAATATCTGTATGGAGATATATTGATTAGATGCTGTAAGAATGATGGCTAGTCAAATTTTTAACATAGGCTTAGTGGAGATAGTCATTTTTATTTCAATACTCTCCTAGGGCACAGATGCTCTCTGACAGCTTATTTAAGTCCAATGTTGTTCTTTGAAGTAACCATGAAAAGCCATGGTTACAGCTGGTTCAATATATATTTAATGGATCAATAGTGTTTACTTACTGTGTTTTTATTTTACAGTTAACTTTGAGATAAATGTTATAAGATGTATATTTAAGCAACTCAACCATGACTTCCGACAACAATACTGCGTAAATACTGTCTAGCACACGTATTCCATAGAGTAATTATCATTATAAATTAGTGATAAAACTGGCGATTAGCTCGCTAAAGAGCTAGTCGTTAGTAACCAAGTCAAATACTTCCTCTATAATTATGTAAATACAGCGATTTTGTAAAAGCCAGTATATTTATTTTTGTTGTATTTTTTTAGTTTTATTTTAAAATTTACAACTGATATTGAATTTTATAATGCTTTTCTTGAAAATGGTTGAACAATGAACAGATTGAATGTATCCAATGCAAAGGAAATTTTGAAGGTTGTGCCACAGAACCTATATATCTGGAATCTAGAGTAACAATATATGCATTTGTTTTCTGTTAATTTTTGCATAGCCTTATAAAATCATTACTGTGCCAACAAACAAATTTGAAAGATCATGAAATCAAACGATTTAATTATACATCTTATATATGCAATTGTTGCGTTTATTTACCGTGCTACTATTTTATATGTTTACTACACAAGTGTATAGGAAGTTTAATGGTTCGACTACTCGCATGGACAGCTGTTAAAAAAATATATATATATTTTTTAATTAAGTTGATTTAATTCCACTTGTAATATATAAACTCTACTAGGAAAATTAAGGAAGTCTAACAACTGATAGTGTCTCCATAATACATCCCTTTGAATAAGATATGTGCCCTTACGTGAGAGTTTATTGAAAAAATAATATTTTACAGGGAAAATTCTCATTCCTTTCAAGACCAAGTATGAACTCAAGTATGGATATTCAAGTATGAACTTGATAGATGTGCAGCTTACGGTTTTCTCAAAAGTACATGAACATAATTAGCTTTATAAAAAGTATACAGATGTACACAGTATTCAAACATTAGAGCAAGGCCTGTATTTCTCAAATTAATACAAATTCAAACACTCACAAAGCTCTAACTTTCAAAGCACCGTCTGGTAGATCACTGGTAAAGGAATATCCACTGTTCTTCCGTTGCCGCTGAGCTTGGAAGGCGGCAACGTGTAATGCTTCTTGGAGGGCGGCTTCAGGCTCCAGGATTTCAACATCATCTTCATTTCTTCTACTGACATTCCCCGAGAAGGAGACTGTCCTTCGTCTATGTGAAATTCTAACATTGGAAATGGCCTCTGTGAAAACAAAAATAAACATTACCTCTGTGTAATAATAACCATATTATGTCTGTGAGAGAGGTTATTAACACATTCACTACCAGGCAGTGTTCTCAGACGTACGATAATTATCGTTTTGTACGATAATTTAGCCTCCCGTACGATGTACGATACGCCACCGTACGATAATGCTATTTGTACGATAATTTGGGCAATAGAATAGTACTCTTTTACAAAATTGGTTTGGGAGGTTATACCAAGTAAATCAGAAACGTTTTTGCTGTTTTCAATCAAAACTCAGTATTTATTAGAGATGGGAAAACATAAAAAAATCTATCTTATGAAACCTTTGGCGAATAGGCTATATAAAAGTTGGGAAAAGGAAAGTTACTCAAATCAAAATCATAACTTCTCAATACAGTAATGTGGAATAGGATAGGAACCAAAACAAATTCCAGAGACCTACAAAACCAATTGCCATACTCCATAGGCCTAGAAGTTAATTACCTGGGTTGGGTATCATATGTAACGGGATAACTTTATTGCACACAATAAATTCAACTAAATTAAATAACTCTCGTGGTAACTATTATAGTTAGCCGCTAATAATAAAATAGAAACTACATAAATCAAATCCAGTACTTTGAACAAATAATATAAAAGTTGGAACAGGACAAACCTAAATTAAAATCTCTTCTCAATAATGTAATAGGAACTAAAATTACAAAACACCAAAAAACACACAAACAAAGAACACACACTGTAAGCCAAAGGCCTACAAAACACGCATCTACATCTCACATCATCATGTTACATCCCTTACATGTAACCATAGATAAAAAGAGTATAGACAGGAGTATAAAAGGTGTATGTCTATACTCCTTTTATCTATGATGTAACCTATCATTCTTTAATCGGAATCGAAGAAAACTATGTCCTCTTCACTCTCGTTTCCGAAGTCCGAAGATATGGTAGGTACACTGGATGGACACTCTGCTCTCTTTTTGTATAAATTGGTTGACGTCATGTAAGATAGCATGGATTGAGGAACCTCAAATACACTACTTCCTCCGCCTGCAGAAACATGTTGAGATGTTAGAAGAAGTCCATTTATTGTTGTTGTAGTCATTCGGTTCCTTGTTTTTGTTTTTATCAAGTTTACTTTGGAAAAAACTCTTTCACACGCCGCATTCGAAAATGGTAGTGCTAGCACATCAAGGGCAAACATACTCAATTCTCTAAACTCCTTTTCTCCGTCAAGACTGCAATAATCTCCCATGAATTTCCAAAACTCATCATTTGTCATGTCTTTAAAATCGACAACAAAGTCTTTGAGCACTATTTTCCGCCACTGATCTTCAATTTTCTGCAGGAGTTCAGTGTTCGTGGGACTAATAATACGAGGTACCGTTGATGCAAGTTCGATGATGGACAGAGGCCGACGTGGATCATCTTTTGAAGTAGCGATCTTCCGATGAAGACATCGCATCTTAGCAAACGGGGAGTCTTTGCTGAAGTCAAACCTCTTTCTTGTTTCCTGGCAAATCTGAAAACAAATGTTGAATTAAATATATAAAACAATAAAGTAAATATGATAACGATATGAACAAACAATATCCTCAATTTTCATACAGAAAGCTGTGGCATCTCATCTCTAAATGCAAAGATGCGCAGGGCTTGGCTTCAGTGTCAAGAACCTCATCTAAGCGTACAGGTATATATATATATATATATTAATAGTTTAAACTAAATACAAACTAGTAAATTAAATCTAATAAACAAATCCTAAAGGAACTCCATATGGCGTAACTTTATCATAATTGCAAATATGCCTCTTACCTTGATAAGGAACTGCCTGCATCTTTTTCGAAAGTAGATAGTGATTTCTGCTGCATCCTTGTTTCCTTTTATTATCGGGTTGTTTTCCAAGTTCATCAAGGAGACGCCTAAATATATCTGAGATGGAGGGAGCTGTTTATCTTCATTTGCCGGGTCAATTTTTTCCAAATCAGTCTCAGACACATATTTTGAGTCCATGAATGACAGTAAAACCTCTTTGTAGGTCTCGGACATAGTTTCGTACACTGTTGAAATCAAAGCACCATCCCCTTGAAAAAGTCTATTGAGGCCAACAAATTTCGGTAAAACCCACTGTAAAAATAGAAAATATAATTTAGTTGTGGGATCTCTCATTGTACGCACTATATTACACACATTAGGTTGTTTCGACTCAGATGCTTGCAGCTCAAAAAAATTGAGCAATGGTACCCATTGTTCTAAAATTCTGTCCACCACTAATTGGAGGGATAGCCAGCGAGTCTGAGATGGTCGTAGAATTTTGTGCACATCAACTTCAAAAAACTGTTGGAACTCTACAAATTGTGATTGCCGTTTGCTGCTGTTCTTGAAGAAATTGTATATGTCACGAGCAAGTTCCTCGGGAGCACGTGGTAGCTCTTTGCAGGCTTCACTCGAGCATATATGTATCGAGTGACAGATGCATTTGGATAGAGTAACGCCAGGAAAATTTACGTCCAGCCTTTGGGCTACTGAATTTTTGTCGCCAAACATGGTATTGCAACCATCACTTGCGAATCCTATTATATTACTCATAGGGATTCCGGCATCGTTGAAGGACTTAATAAGGGCATCATAAAGACGACTAGCTGTTGCACCATCTGCTGATGCTTTAAAATCATTTGAAGCAAATACCTGGACCAATTTCCAAAACCTTGTAACAATCTTACCACTGTCAGAGAATCTCACACACATACACAAGTTTTTGATTGTTCCAATATCTGTCGACTCGTCAATAATCACACTAAACTTGTTGGACTTTAGTTTGCTGGATAGGAAATAATTTTCATACTTGCCTATGACATGTTTAACTATACCATTGGCTTTGGTCTGTTTTAGTTTTACATTTTGAGCAATTTTGGAATCTGGATGGCATGCCTTATCTCGAGAGACAATTGCATCGACTGCTTTAAAAGATAAATTATTCTCTGCAAGTAATGCGCATGTTCTAATCTCTGCAATTTTCACTTGGTTGTCAAAGCTCTGCTTTGTTTTATCAAACATAAGTTCAGTTATTTTAGGTTGAATAGTTATGGATTTGGCTTTATTTACATGCGGTTTTGACTTGGCGTGGTTTTTTATAACTACCAGCTCAGATGTGAATGTTGAGTTGCACGCACAACAAAATGCTTTAAAAGGATCACCTTTAGCAGGCCTTAACCATTCCTTGAATTCGGGTTTTTGTTCCCATTCGGTGCGATAACGTTGCCTCCTATGTTTATCTTTGATTGATGACTCACCTCGCTTCTTTTTGGTTTTTTCAGGGGTAGTTGATTTTGTTGGAAATATCGTCTAAAATAACAAGTCGTCTTGTGGATCAAAAATTAAGTTAATTTAATAGTAACACTGATAGAATGAAAAACTTAGATTTGTGTATACATCTTACTTCATCAAAATATAACAAACAACTAAACTCTGTTGCCAAGGAAACATCATATGTTCTTTTCTAACATAACTATTATGGACATTATAATATGAATAAATTACATCTTTAACACACCCCCGTAATGTCCATAATACATTTTAGAAAAATAAGTTTTAGTTAAGAGGTCACCATCCCAATGAAAGTTTTCATTTTAACATGTTTCAATGATGATAAGCCCTTTGTTAAAATATCAGCGGTTTGTTCTTCTGTTGGAATGTATCTGACAGTGATCTGTTTCCCCGAGACCAACTGTCGAACATAATGGTATCTCGTCTCAATATGTTTAGAGCGATCGTGGAACATTGGATTGTTCATAAGTTTAATCACACTTTGATTGTCCACATGTAGTATAGGAATAGACTTTTCTTCAATTGCGCCAATCTCTTTCACAACACGAAGGTATTTACAGGTCTCGCTAGCGGCAACATATTCTGCTTCCATTGAAGATTGGGAAACACACCGTTGAAGCTTACTCTTCCAAATAGTCTCATCAAGATTGCCATTCAAAAATGCTGTTTTAACATCAAACTGTTTGATAGCAAGATTGTACTGAACTGAATAGCCTAGCATAGTTCGCATCGTCTTAAACCGAGCTACAGGGCTGAAAGTGTCACCATAATCAATACTAGGACGCTGAGTAAATCCTTTTGCGACCAAACGCGCCTTGTAACGAATGATCTCGTTCTCAGAATTTGTTTTCAGTGCAAATACCCAGCGATTATCGATGACTTTTCTTCCTTTTGGTTGATCAACCAAATCATAAGTTTTATTTTTTATTAATGAATTTATTTCTTCATCCATAGCGGATTTCCAATCGACGACATGCTCAGATCTAATTGCTTCATCATAATTTTCCGGTACTTCGTTTGTAAGTATTGCAGAAGCTAAAAGCTCATTTTTATCTCTGTCACTGACACACATGACAGAATCATCTCTATAACTCATAGGTATTTTTATTCCATCACGTTTTCTCAGGTTATAAGTCTCCTCTTGTAATATATCACCTGGAATAGCGTTATCATCACTAGGACACAACATGTCTTGCTCATCAGTATCATTGGTTCCTGGATACACAATATCTTGCTCTTCTTCATGGAATATATTGTCCTGATTACTGTCAACAAGCTGATTTCTGGTCTCATCATTTAGAATTGATTGTCTACTGTCAAGGGGATCATGCTCGATATCATTGCTACTCTCTTCAATGTTAAAGTAGTGTTTATCATCGTTATTGTTTATTTTCTTCAAAATAAAACATGATTCTTTTGGTGGAATGACCTTAACAACCATATTATACAATTGATTAGCTGTATTAAATATAGCCAAAGCAATGATTGTTCCATTTTGAGAAAACACCCATGACTTACCATTGTTTTTCACAGTCTGGTGAATGCCTTTTTCACCTGCTTTCCTCACAGAGAATAAGTTACAAGCAACATCAGGACAGTACCAAACATCATCGAAATACCTGTAAGTCCACTGTTTACCATCAAAAACCATAACGTCTATTTTTCCTGACCCCAAGGCCTGAATATGAACACCTTGGCGAGCACTGTCCATCTTTTTAGGAGTATCAAATGGTTTGTAAGTGGCGAACCAGTCCCTGCGGTTTGTCACATGGTGAGAAGCACCACTGTCAACAAGCCAGTTGTCACATTCACTGAAAAATGACTTATCAATTAGGCCTACCTCTAGATTTGATCGAGTCATCATTGCAGCATTTTGTATCTCACGGGTACATTCATTTGATTTATGTCCTTTTGTGTGACACTTAAAACAAATTACACCTGTTCGACAGTTTTTAGATAGATGACCATTTTTGCCACATGAAAAACATTTTATCGCTCCTAATTTTTGCAAGTCTCCCTTTTTGGCATTTTTGGCTCCCATATATTTTGGCTGTTTAGAACTTACTTTTATTTTGGAAACCATGGCTACTGCTACATCCATCTCGTCTCTGTCCTTTAGACGTAATTCAAAGTTGAGACATTTCTTCTGTAGAATGTCCCATGTCTTCACCTCCCTTGGTGAGTCGTGCCAAGTCACATACATGTGATCATATTCCTTTGGTAGAGTTTGAAGGAGTCGAGCACACAAATCGTCTTCATTAATAGGCTTACCGTATATTGTTAATTGGTTTTGGATTTCGTCAAACTTTTCCAGATGACCATTCATTCCAAGGGTAGGTTCCCAAGAAATGTTATGGAACTTATTTCTCAATATGTCAATATTTTCAGTTGACTTGACATCATAAATGTGGACAAGTTTCTCCCACATCTCTTTTCCTGTAGAGCAATTGCTTACTCTAAGTAGAGGATTCGTCTCAAGGGATAAAACAATATATTTTCTGGCTTTTGCATCATTTTTTGACCAATTTACCAATTTTTCGTCATAATTTGGTGTACCTGCTGTTGGTTTTCCGAATTCTCCACTAACAATTCCATAAACTCCTTCACATTCTAAGATTACCTTCATGACTATTTTCCATGTTGTGAAATTCTCAGTCCCTCTTAATTTTTCAATCTGTTTTTCATTACTCATCATTCACTATTCTATTAACTTCTTCTCAATTAATTTAACCACTCTGTTCTGCTACCAAGGAAACATCATATGTTCTTTTCTAACATAACTATTATGGACATTATAATATGAATAAATTACATCTTTAACAGATTTAAACCTTTTTATTTTTGCATTGGTCGATGTCGATGGGGCAGAATCACTGTCTTCATCACTATCCATGACTTTGTAGGCCTAGCCTAGTATACACAAACTCAAAAGTGAACAGTACAAACAAAAACAACACAAGTGTGCTAGACTGCTAGTAGTGGTAATAATTAGGCTACAAAGAACTAAGAAGTGGGCATCACTCGTCTCTTTTGACACACGATTTACGTAACTGCTTAACTCCAACAACACGAACACACTATAACACAAACACACTAGGAGTCCAGGAGTCGGCGACGGCGACACTAGCTAGCTGTCAAACCAAACCTCGAATGCTTCTGCTTCTTCTGCTTCTCATACACCGTCTGTTATCATAAAAATAGACCTTCCGTACATAATCTCGGTTCGCCCAATTGGCGAATTATTACTGTATTGGTGTAGGTAGTGTTTGTATTGAGGTTGAGAAATATTCACATAATTTCAGTTACTATGATTACAAACAACGTGCAAAACTATAAATAATATGGTTTTATGGCGATTTTAAGATTTATAATCAAAAAGTATATAAGTCTATTAGGTATTTATTGATAACATCAATACTCAAGCCAGTTACGATGGTTATTTAAAACTGTACGATAATTTTGCCTGAAATACGATAATTTAGGACCGCGTGTACGATATTCGACTACGGCCAATCTGGGAACACTGCTACCAGGACACAAAGGACCCTCATACAGAGGAGTGTGACGGCATAAGGACAATGTGTTAAACTAGGCAGTAAAATTAATTGTCCAGTATTATAATTTTAGACAGGATCTATGCATGCATGCATATAGATAGTGCTGTTGTATATATGATAACATGTAGGGAAAAAACTATATTTAAAAAAAATTCAGAACTAAAGAGAGATGAGCTTTTACTTTTAAATCTTTACACCTGACTTTTGGGAATGCTGATGGTATTAGGATCGATTAATTGATATGAAATATTATATATACTGTACTAAATTTTGATCAAATATTCTTGAACAAATAGTATTACCAAACATTTAGAAAATATATAGGTATATTATACCTTTAAATAAAAAAAAGGTAAATTTCCCACATGGAAGAAGCTTACATCAAAATGTGAAGAAAGACTTGAGCTCCAGAACGATAAAATATTTATTTAATTTAGTCCCCTGGATTTAAAAGTCATTATTTTATTTGTTCATTTTTTTATATGTCAATATAATAACTCGTTCATAATAATTTAACAAACTCTTGATTGAGTTTGAAAATAGGCAGGTTGAATTATTTGTTTTTAAAGAGATGTTTTAAATAATATTTAGGTTATGTGTGTGATATTACTGGAGTTTATTTTAAAGTTACATTTGCAATTAATTCCCAAAACAACTGTTTACTTTAAACAGCTGAGGGTAGGTATTTTATCTAAATTTCCATCTAAAAGGAGGTATTTAATGTTTCATTTTGATTTGTTTTGCGTATCTGTTGATTACGTTTCTTAATCACTGCAAAACATAACCAATTAGTGTTTTCATTTGCAAATAAAAAAAAGATTAATAACATAGGGACAGAAGCAATTAGCTACAAAAGATATGTGACTATTGTAAGTTAACAATTGATTTACTGTATCTTGATATGAAAGTAGTTCCTAAACATAAGGCTGTTTAAATAAACAATTTGTGAAAACTTTAAATTAAATCTCAACAAACCTTCAAGTACGTAAATCCAGAATTTCAACTTCTCAATTAACATACTGACACAGTGTCAAATAAAAAATTATTGTTGTACATATTCAAGAAAATAAACTAAAACAGTTGGTAAAAAGTCAAATTAAAAGTTCCTATTCAACTGCTTGCTCAAGTTACACACACAAAACTGACTTTGTCCTTTAGTTCTTCCTGCTTTGCCTTAATTAGACGAGAAGTGTTGTTACGTTTAAGATAAAGAGTTATCAACCACGCACAACGATTTTTACAACTTTCAGAATGAGTATTACATGATAAATAAAAGCTTCATTTTTTAATGATAGAGTACAAAATGGAACTCTTGTCAATCTGTGATTAGGCAAAAAATAAATACGGTACAGTAATTTTAAAATTATGACTTCATAGATCAAATATGGATAAGGTAGATAATCTATAATATTAAAACGTGACAGGGTTTTTTTATTTCACGATTCTGAATCAACCACTTGACGGATTTTCAAGATTTTTTGTTGAAAGGAAGATAATTTTGAGAACTAGGGAATGTCGAAGCCATAATTTTAGTTTAGGGTCCCAGTTTTTTAGAAATTAAGTTTTAATTTTTAAAAAGTCTAGCAGCCGACGTAAACATTCTAGACTAGCTTTTGCTATTAATACCATTTGCTTAACGTAACAGAGCTGTAAACATTCAGCGTTGTTGACACAAATTCAGCAGTTGGATGAAAATGAAATGACATACGTAGGTCTGACTTATTTATACTATGTGTAATGCTATAATCATTGATACGTTCATTTATTCGGTAAGAGGATGAGAGATAATTTAAATATACATTGTAAATTACTAGATGTTCTAATTTATTTTTTTGAACAGTCTGTAAAAAACTTAAGTTTGTTTTAGTGTAATATAATTTGTTATAACCAACAGCTGGTTGAATATAAAAATATTCTATAGAACTATGAGGTTAGTTTTTTTAACTTTATGATTTTGTCATTGATTACATGAATTAAGTAAGATTCTATAATCATTGCTGTTTATGAATCGAAGCTCACGAGTCTTAAAAAGAAAGCTTATGAAAATGGTTTTACTACTCGACTTTTTGAGGAAAGGTTCGGAAAGTAAGTTTTAATTCATCTTGGCAGCTTTTTCTTTACAATAAATTTTGAACTGCTTAAACTAAAGCTTGAATTAAGAGTAGATATATTGGGGGGGTGGACTGCTTGATTCCCGTACGTAGGACGGGCCAACAGCTCGTAATTAAGGTTATAAAACACGAAGCCAGGTTATTTAGAAATTTTAAAATAATAATACAACCTTGGATAAAATAATACAAAAGGTTACCATCTGGCAAATCAAGCGCAGAGTTGTGCATGTGGCAGGTGTGAACTATCCACTGACGCGAGAAGATCTAAAATCTCCTTGTAGTCTCTAATTGCCTACTTGTTTTACTAGTATGCTAACTGAGTGCAAAATACATAATCAGTCCGCCAACCACACATTGTGCTTTCATTAGCCAACTAAACTTATTAGAAACAGCTGTCACTGTCGAGGACGAAATAGCGAACAAATTTGAAAAAGCTTCGGGCACAATTGTTATTTTACTCTGAGTTTTCCTTAAAGTAGTTAAAACGGTCATAAAGGAACACTTTCAATACTCAATTAGGTATTTACTTTGACTCGAAACAATTTGTATTTTTCAATTTATTGCTGTAACAAACTACAGAAATATTTCACCATTGATTTATTACTTTACACGTAGGCCTATACAAAATGTTTAAACTGTGTTTCAGCATATAAAGTGAGAATTGCATATTCAATTTTAGAAAAGGCTCTGATTGAAATAAAATACAACTTAATTCAGATTTGTAATTAATTCTCCAAAGTCAAATATATTGGAAAGCTGTTAAAATCTACTTAATAATCTAAAGATTTTGAAACACCAATTATTCTGAAATACAATTATAAAATATCTGTTGGACTCAATATTGTATTAATAAAGATCTAGGCCTACCATAAATGTAGCATATCCATTTTTTTTATTCACCCTCTTTGGTTAAAAAAAGCGTTTGTGGTTCCTGCAAAACATACCCCTTCCAACAGACATACCGGTATTAATCCCTTATTGGTATATACAATGATTATAGATGTATAGAACCAGTCCTGCTATTGTCCTAATGATTGACAAGAAAGTCTCAATAACAGATTTTAAAATTCTTTGAACGTTAAAAAACAGTCTCAACTACAGTAGCCAGTAGTTACAGTTTACAGGAAAAGTAATACATTTTAATTGTAAATCAAACTTAAACCGAACGAGTTTAAAACAAGTGATCTGATTGTGCGCGTCAACTTTGTAGTTCTTGGTCAGTTGACAAGACAAAGAAATGATGAAAGTCGAGTCGTTTATTTATAGAGTGAACTTGGTACCTAGTTCTAATTATATTTTTGGACTATTATTCGTTGGTTTAAATGTCTAGGTTCTTAGCCAAAACACTAGAGGTTATTGAACAGCAGAGAAAAAGGTTTATAATTCATTACTTTTACTAATATAAAATTGAAAGGTTAATTTTGAAAAAAAGATTTATCAAGGAAAACCTCTGGATGAGCCACGGATGAAATTTGAAATAGAATTTTGTTACAGATGGATGCGTATTAAGACAATGGTTAAAATAATTAAAAATGTATAAAATGTATACATTGGTGCTAAGATGTTCTCCATATTGTTTTTATTAGGTGTTTAACTTTATTTAGACCGTAATATATCAACAAATAAATACGAACAGTAACAGGTAAAGACTAATTATTCACACAGAACTGATTTTTGGATAGCCTATTATACCTATACAATATTTTTGGTATGTTGTGTTTGTCTCAATGTTGACTTCAAACTTCTTTTGAATGTGGAACGAGACATTCCATTTCCATATTACAGTTGTAGCCGGTTTTAGAACAAAAATAAACGTAGTCGATCCGAGCATTCGGCAGAGCGAGCTGTAAATTACTGATTTATGATTGTGGAATATGCCAACTTTTTAGCCAAGCCAGACTGTAAAGAAACACCATTTATCCTATCCTATACCTACTATAATACGAGATAATTTTGTTTGTCTGTCTGTCTCTAATATATATCTCCAAATCCAGCAGAAGGATTTTTATACAATTCTGGAATTAGGGACTTATTGCCCTAAAACAAGATTGGTGACAGCTACTACCTCAGGGAAATTTGTATTTTGCTACACAACTCATTTGAAAATTAAAAAAATAACATTGGCCTTATGGGATGCTAAGTAACTATGTTGGTTGAACAAATAAGTTAACAAGGAAAAGTAAACAAAATACTTGTAACATATGTTTACAACAAGCTATCAACAGTATACTAGCAAATTACAAAATACAGTACAAAGGGAAAAACGTCAGTTGTAATTGAGCAAAGATTACACTAATGATTACTCGATATAGCGGAAAGTAGTTCAAATAGTAGATCAAATACTGATTATTTTACCTGGCCCATTCCCATCAAAACATAAACCCTGAAGTACTGAGGTATTCCAAGTAAACTAATTACGTTTGGGGGTTTTAATTGGCATAAAACTATTACTGTAGGCCTATGCTAAATCCCAATAAAAAAAAAAAAAAAAACAAACAGAATCTCAATTTCTTTAGAAGTAAGTTTAGTAGCGAAAAAGAGAAAAATTGTTGTCACAAGCCAGTTTGAAACTAATATGATTTTGTTTTTTATCTGCTGTCTTTTGTGAGCGTAAAAGTCTAACAACGGGTTACGATGACTTGAGGGGAGAAAGATTCTGTGCAAGTAGTAATTAAACTTAAGCAAGATCATATAAAAGTGTATCTAATTTTTGTTTAATTGCATACATTACATTACAGAGTTGTTACTATTTCTTTATTTCAGCGATCAAATGTATATGGTTTGTAATAAAAATGTTTTTCGTAAATTTTCAAATGCCTGTTTAAGATATTGTTTTAACTATTAAACCTAATTAACCACAACCGAGCAAGGCTCGGTCCCCCAGTACTATAATTAATACGCCAACAAGAAATTTGTCCTTTGAACTCCTCCGCCATTTCTTATCTGATTTTGACCATTCACGTCTCATTGGAAAGAGCGTACGTAGCGAAGAACGTACATGAGTGAAAATTTAAAAACGTACGTTTTCATGTCCCTGGCCTTTTACTTCGTAGATACTGGATTTGTAGTTTATTATTATGTGTTTTAATATTGTTTGGGACGGGGGCAACATGTTACACACATTTATTTGGTTTTAAATAGGTTCTAGGTATTTTTTTCGTATTTTTAAAGTCTCGAAATTCACGACCATGACGTGTCCCTAGGGTACATTTTCCAACTTTCACGCTGTTTTTAGACTAATTATTTATGCCGAAATATATAAAACCATATTTTTATGTCATCAATGGTTATTAAACTTACAAAAAAGGAGCATATTATAATTTTATTGTCATTGCAAACTGACTACCATGACAAAATAAGTCTGTCCCTCGATTTGGCGTCACGACCATTTGGGAAAAATTTTCTACTTTGGAGCACGACAGTGGCAAGCCTGGCGTCGATGGAGTCAGTTAGTTTTAGAGACTAGTTTGGGGTGTACGTCAGGATTGTAGTGCCGGTCGTTTCGAGTTGAAAGGAGGAATTACAAGATTAATAAAGGAAAGATTGTGTTTTTTGTAATTTTGGTGTGTCCATGACCGTACGTAGTCATTCGATGAAGTAGACATGGTGTTAATTTTTGTTTATAAGATATTTCAATTGCTAGATTAACCTAGAAGTCCACTTTGTATCCTCGAACATGAGGTGCAGGGCTACCGCCAGAACAGAGCCAAATAACACGTAATTTCACGACCAAAGTTTCACGACCATCGCGGGTTTTTTCACGACCAATTCAGCCTTATGGATTATAGTGTGTTTGGTCGTGACAATAACTTTAATACAATTGTAATTTGAACAGTTTAGTTCAATTTAAACACTTATTTTATTATAACTAACAGTATAATTGAAGGATTGTTTAGAAAGATTTAGATTATTTCAGAAAATTCACGACCGTACCGCTTGTTCCTGACCATCACGTTTATGATTTCTATCATAAAAATTTCAAAAATTAAAATATCGTCATATTTCGATGTTTTATTCACAAAAGAAGCACACCTCTATACAAACATAACGATTTTTCGGGTCTCAGGTAAGTTTTTTTGGAGTTATACAAACTTAAAAAGATTTTATTGGCTTTTTTCCAAATTTTTGAGTTTTTTTTATTTTTTTCTAGAAAGACCAAATATACCAAAAGCTCAGTGACCTTTTTATTGTATAATGGTCATAAAAGTTAATTAGTTTATAGCAAAACATAGTTATAAAAATAATATTAACTATTTTTAATATTCATTTAATTGTCTGTTATGGTCGTGACAGGATTTTGTGTTTTTCCACTAAAGATGCTCTTTTTTAAAAAAACAATACCAAAGATATTGCGTTACTATGGACATTTTATGAAACTTCAAATGTTAATGAAATAAAAATAATAATAAAAGTTTTGAAAAAAGGGGAAAAAATTTGCAAAGTGCTTTTCCTGAAAACGTACGTTTTTAAATTTTCACTCACATAGCGTTAGCAAACTGACCTTACATTTTTTTAAGTCTCTTGGGCTCTGCCCCAGTGGCTTTTAAAAGAAGAGATTAAAAGAATTATACGCTGATGGTTGCTTATTGTTATTTATATTGTATTGTTTCTGTTTAGCTATTTTTCTCTTTATTTATTTGTTAGTTTAGATTATTGTTATTGACAAAATTTATTCTGAAACGCAGTTGTACTTAGAAACGCTTGATAAATAAAGACATTTTATTTATTTATTTTTAAAAGTCTAATGGAAAAGTTACTAAACGTTTATATATTGTTCACCTGGTAACCAAAAGGTTGACAATTCGATCATAAAAAAATAAAATTCGGTGGCTTTTTGGTGGTTCCAAACTGGATCCAGCTGTCCTTGATTATTGGGCTTTTAATAAAATTGTTATGGCTAATTAAAGCTGGATTTATTCATTAACAAAGGTACAAAAGGCATCTCTACATCACTCACTACATTCTACACTCATCATTCACTCATGTTTGGGTTAAAATACACAACTAGGTCGCTATCTCAATTTGTAGATAATATAACAATAATGAAATTTACAAGCACTGCTTCGAGGATTTATTAAAGTAACTTAAAATTAAAGAGATGGGTTTCCCATCTCAATTGATGATGATAATCAACAATGAAGGCTCCTTACAAATTTCCGGCTAAAATAGTTTTATTGTTTGATTTTAAATTATATTTCCTTAAATTAAGTTGATATGCAACCGTATCGCTAAACATGCTTAATGACTTACATTCAGTTCAAAAATCCATAAAAAACATCATCATCAAGCAAAAGTGAAAACAACTAGGCCTAACAAAACATTAAAATATTGTGTTCATATTACACAGTAGAGTCCCGCAAACTCAGCGTAATGTGGACTGGAAGGGTGCCGAGTTTGTAAAATGCCGAGTTATCGGGAACTAGAGTTAAAGATAAGAGCAATAGAATTTTTAAGCTTTTTAACCACATTTTTCAATTAGATTTATCAATTATCAATTATTTTAAGATGGGGACGCCACTATGTGCGTATTTTAACCCAAATATGAGTGAATGATGAGTGTAGGATGAGTGGCGCGATCTTGTAGTCTTGTTAGTGACTAAGGCCGACATGTTCCTTAGACACAGCTGTTAATTAATAGCCCATACAGCTAATGGCAAGTAAGGGACCTACAGTTTATAGTGGAATCCGAACCACATTTTTCCTTGTAATTTACGAATTGGTCTAATTATCAGGATAGTACTGCGGATAGTCGTAGTGCTCACTAGTGTGGACGTTAATCCACACCAGGGAGCATCGCATCCACAGTGCATCCCTATAAATATCCACAATTAGATTTATATTACAAGTCAGTTATTGAGTCATCAGATATAGTACAACAAATCCTTAGTACGAGTTGCAAATGATTATTACTTGAGCTGGCTTGTGTCCATGTTTAACTCGGACTCAAAATCACTAATTTTCTGAGCCAGGTGATGGCCGAGTTATCCAGACTGCCGGGTTATCCAGTGCCGAGTTTGCGGGACTCTACTGTATTGTCATTGTGTAAGCCTTCTAATGTTTCTTCATGTTTTGTAATATGACTGAAATAATCATCATTAACACCCCTGAATAAACTGACGACTTCTTATTAGTGGCGAAGAAAATTTCAATCCACCCCCCCCCCCCCTCCCACAAAATATTCAACGGGTTCAATTCCCAGCACATCCACAACTCAAATGCTTTCCCTAAAAAGCTTTAAGAGCACACTGTTCATTGCCTCTCCTGTAAAAATACTGCTGACGCCGACATCAACGTCAAGGAAAAAATATGCTCCCAGATTCCCTTTTTGCACATAGAACAAAGACCCAAAACATGGGGAATAAGTAAATTTTTCCTTAAGCTGATTTTCCCCCCCAAAAATCGTTTGACATAGAAAATAACGTAAAATACAAAAGTTGTAGGATAATTTAATCCTGCAAAAATCGTTATCCCATCACATTTAAGATCCAAGCGTTGGGTCAGTTTAAACAGACCAAAATATATATACACTTACATAATCGAATTTCACCAGAAATAGCTTTCTCCAGGGGCCCTAAACTCCCCTCTTTAATTGAATAGTTTGTAAAGCCCCGTCTTATTGCACGTCTTAATCTTACAGGGGCCCCCTGGTACTAAATTAAATAGGCCTTTTAATTCATCTAGGTGAAATATTTTGTGAGATGGTGATTATCTATCATTCAGTGGTTTTTGCCTTAGTAGATGACGAATGAAATTTAAACATATCTTAGCAGAGGTTGTAGAAACATATTTTTGTTCAAAAATTCCATAGAGCCCAGTAGAGTATTTGGACCCATTAGCATCCAAGCCCACTCAACTCCTGCCCCTCCCTCCCCTTTTGGCGCAACTGAATATTCTATTTTAGAAAAATTTAAAGCAAAATTGGGGTCGAACAATCACCGTTTGTATAAGAACCGCAGCTGGAATTTGTATGATGCTTAGGCACATATAACTTACTGTATGTTGGGTCTAGTTGAACATATTTTCAATCAAATCTGCTCAATTATAATATTCAAGTTAATAATTTAGGTTGGTCCAAAACCTTCAAAATGACAGTTCATTCAAAGACTGTATTCAGAAATGCCACAATTTTTGTTAGATCTTACTAATATTATAAATCTGAAAGTTTGTGAGTTTGTGTGTATGTTTGTGTGTGTGTTTGTGTGTGTGTTTGTGTGTGTGTTGCTCAATCACACATAAACTACTGGACGGATTGGGCTGAAATTTGGCATGATGATAGCTCACATTCCCGATTAACATTAAAGCATATTCTTATCTCAAAAACCCTTTCGGGCTCCGCCCCAGTGGCTCTGTAGTTCCCCATGTTAATCTTATGATTTTTCAAATTTAAAAGGAATTAATGAATCTTAACAGCTGTTTCAATTAAACAAGTTGGTTCTGTTCTATGATGTTCAATAGCATAAAAGTTCCAAGGATTACCAACAGGGTGCAGCACTATTATTTTTTTTTAATTTATGACAACAGCTAATTTCCAACCAAAAGGTGAGTGAGCGTAGCGAACGAACTTCAACCTGGAGGCGAGTTAGCGTAGCGAACGAGCTAACCTGAAGGCAAGTGAGCGCAGCGAACGAGCTCCAACCTAAAGGTGAGTGAGCGTAGCGAACGAACTTCAACCAGGACGTGAATGAGCCATGCGAATACTTATGAAGCTAAACGGGGCGAAGCCCGCGGGTACAGCTAGTAGGTACATAAAGTTAAAACAAATCTTATTATCAAATTCATACTTACTAGATTAGGCCTAAATTGTGTTTATATTAGTCACATCACAAACAATAATGTGATCATTGTAAACATCGGCAAACAAAACATTCCACTTTCCTGTCTTCTCAGGTGTAGGGTTGAAAGTTCAAAAAACATCAAATTGCATGCACTTGACTTACTCCCAGCGAATCTAGACATATTCCCAAGGTGTTTTAAATAGTCTCATAAAAGTTCAAATAAGTTTAAACATCATTTTCCGTCCATTCTCACGACCAAGTACAAAAGGTTGAAAGAAAAACACATTTATTACACAACCGCATGTCACATCACAACCACAGCCGATAAGTTAGGATATGTGCTGAAATGAGACTTGGAATGTAAAGTGCAATCATCTGCCAAAATTTGGCGCCCTGAAACGTCACCTTGAAACACAGCAATCGCTTCTCGCTTCTGCGCAAAGAAGACAGAAGTAGAAGTTGTAGTTGGCACTAACTTGGCAGAGTGAGAGTAGCTTGGCTTATAGTGACGTCACAGCCAAGAATCTAGATTGTCATAATTTTAAACAACATTGTGGGTTGAAAAAAGGGCTTATGATCATATCTATCTATCTATCTATCTATATATTAATAGGCAAGCATGTTTCTTTAAAACCTTTTTTCTCAGCTTGTGTGCATCGTGGGGTAAATCTGCGCATACCGTTAGAAAGCAATTTTCCTGTAGGTGTGCAGAATCCCTTTATAAATTTAAATAGGCTCAAAGATAAGCACAAAAAATGAGATTGAAAATTTGAAAAAATTAACATGGATTTTATGCGTTGCCATGCTGGTGACGAAATAACAACAAAATATAAACAGAAAATCAAAACAAATGGAAGAAACTCCAATCACATGTTTTATTTACAGTGTGGGGTGAAAATAGAGAAGTGAGTACCGGTACATTACATATTTTTGGTCGAGTTTCGACCACTGGACGACCTCTCGTAAATATTAATCTTTACTTTCTGTCACAAAAACTGAATGTTATGGAGGATTTTGAATTGAATGCAAAAAGAAAGTCCATTGCAATTGCAATGCAAATCATTCTTAATCTCACGTGAATTGAATAATTTTGAATACAGTCTGTCCTGTCAAGCTCAGGCTTTGGCTTTGTCAGCTGGTTAAAAAACAGCTGATTGTCTGTTTCCATCCAATGTGATTGGTCAATACAGACAGATGATTTAAATGTCTACTGGTTGGCATGGCAACTAGATCTAGATGTGAAGTACAAACTAACCAAACAAGTTTATTGTTTATGTTAGTTATATACATTTTATTTTAACTACTTTCGATTCTTGGTGTTTTTTTTAAGTGGAGTTCAAAATTAAATTCAGTGACTAACCATGCATGAATTCCCTCAATCGCAAAGTTTGTACAGCATTTATTGAGAAAATTGTATAATTATCAACCTAGGGTGTTTACTGCAAGAAGAATTTCTAAATCGTTGTGTAATGTCTAGTGTTTTGAAAAATATATTTAAAATTAATTATCTTTCACAGCTTGAATAATGCACAGTTCATTGAAAGAAATAGACGATCATATAATTCAAAAGTATGACTTCAAGAAAAGAATCGGAAAAGGGGTAAGGTAGAGCTTTTTGCCTAACGTTTTCATCTGTAAATATAGGTATTTAGAAATGAGTAGGCCTACATTAAGAAATCAAATCCTCATTGAAATTCTGAATCTCTCATAGACCTTTTCTTCCTGAGTGTAATTGATTCCAGTATTTACTTACAATTTTTACATGTGCGTTAAGTTAGGCCTAAGTAATATTTAAGTTTGATTTAGCGCCACGGCCTTCAGGTCCAAGTCAGTCGTGGGCTTGAATCCTGGTACCTCCCACTACTTTTGATAGTACAGTTTACCCTTGTACCGCACCGGCCTACCCCTCTTGGATAAGTTCCACGCACAAGCCTTATGGCCCATCGATGGCCAAATGAAAGGCCATACAAATCAGTACAAAACCTAGCCACCAACCTAGCCTAGGATACCTATTTTAATGGACTCGTTGAATCTAGACATTTTCAATAATATTGCTGCCTTTAGGCCTTGTCCATAACTAATGTGACATATCCATGATTTAGGCCTAACATATTAATTATAAAGAATAGGCTAAGTGAAAAAAATGGAAATAGTTCAAATTTATTATTTGACAAGAAACAGTAATTCGAGAATGATGTTTAAAATGTTTCTGTCACTTCAAACCTCTTTGGTTTCCTAAGTCTTATAACAAACTTCACAAAAAATTGTATTGGTTTTTTTATTACAAAAATCCCTCACTCGTACTGAATTATTAAAGGTAAAAATCATCTAAAAAAATTAATTCCGATGACATGGAATTAATGAAATAAACTTTAAAGTTTAATAGGCCTACATGGAGAAAAGCAGCACAACCTCTTCAGTTTGTAATGAAAATTAAATTTAAATCTCTTTTTACATTTCTTAAATTAACTACGGTATTAATTTACTTCACCCACCAAGTGGCTCTTAATTTTAAAAACAACTAATTTACTCCCAAATAAATAGGCCTACGGTACCGGTAGTTTTTTTCATACATTTACCTACATAGGTAACATAAAATCTGAAAAAAAATATTGAGACTCTGAAAAAGAGTTTTGAAACAAATAGGCTACTTTAACTTAATCCCAAAAAATGAATTAAAGCGACAAAATACAAATTTAAATAACTTACTCTGAAACAAGTCAAAATTTTAATTGTAAAATTACTTAACTGTAAGTCTTGGAAAATTTTCCTCCCATGAGACAAACTGCAAGGAACAAAGATGTAGTAACAGAAAAATACCCTACCTCTACCCATGAATATAGGCCTACATGGTTTCATGTTAGAGCTAGACCCATTTTCAGACAGTTAGTGACTGTTAGCACATTTTTTATTTTGCCATCCCAAGGGTGTTCTATTTTTGCTGAACCGCTATCTAGCAATTATAGGCTACCTGTAAGTCTTACATCAAATTCTAAAAGTATGTCTGTCTGATGGTTAAAATACTGTCATTGAAAAAAATTACAAAAAATTCAACTGTCAAATTCATTAGCCATTAACAACTAAGTTACTGTGTAATACAATGCAAGTGTCTGTTTTTCAGGCTTATGGAATCGTTTGGAAAGCAATTGACAAAAAATCTAAAGAAGCTGTTGCTGTTAAAAAAATCTTTGATGCGTTCAGAAATCCGACAGATGCTCAACGGACTTTCAGGGAGATTATGTTCCTGCAGGAGTTCAGCAGTCACCCTAACATCATTAAGCTGCATAACGTTCATAGAGCTTTGAACAATAAGGATATATACCTGATCTTTGAGTATATGGGTAAGTTTGACTGATTGGTAGGCCTACTACAGTAGAATCCCTCGGTTAGTTCTTTGTCAGTCAGTCAAAATTGAGCAGCAGGTAAATTAATAACTTTGTGCCTCATATAAATATTGATGTGGCTAAACAAAACTGGTATTAGTCAGCAACTAAGATACAAAGGAGACATTTCTGAAATATTCTCTTTTAAAACCAAAAATGGATCCATTCTATAAGTAGTGATATGTAGAGAGACTGATCCAGCTTACCCTGCAGTGCCAGAACCAGGGCACTTGCGAACCTAGGCCAAATTAACTAGGAGAGAGGGGCCCCTGCCTGATGGATGGAACTTTCCGATAGTTGGATCACAGTAAAATCATGAACATCTCTTGCAATCACAAGGACACCATTATCATCACCCCCAATCGCGGCAAATTATTAATCTAAAAAGTTTTTCTTCTGAAGAAATTGTTTTTGTACAATACGCTGCAGCCTATTCGGTGTGAATCTGAGCTTAACCAAAGTGTAGTTGCAAGCGTTTGTCAGTTTGGCTAACAATGTTCTACTGTGTACACAACGTTTAAGGAATTTTTATGTAGTTTTGCAGTTTAGTATACAGAGTTTTTGTTGTTACTCTACTTGTCTCAACCATGTTTTTATTTGTAGAGACTGATCTTCACAACATAATTGAGAAGGGGAACATTCTGAAAGACATTCACCGTCGCTACATTGTCTACCAACTGCTCAAAGCAATCAAGTACATTCATTCTGGCAATGTGATTCACAGGGATCTCAAGGTATATTAACCCTTCATATTAGTGTTTGATTTTAAAACACGATCAGTGACACAGAGATTTTATACATATATCAATACAAAAATGTATTAAAACCATATAACAATGAAATTGTACATTAAATCAATAAACACTCTTACTTTACATATTTATTTATGAAAATATTTGGCAAAGGAAAACAACACCATCGGTGACACACACAGAGCTACACTCCGAAAATCCACCATGCATGGATTTCATGCCAGTGGACAGAAGTAGGAGGTAGAGAGGCTAGACATTTTAAGGAAATAGTTCCTCAGTCAAAACAATATCTTCCAACAATTTTGTGGACAGAAGACCAGCAAAGTCGAGGTAGCGAGATCTGGGGGGAGTGTTTTTTTCAAGGCAAAGTACCACCTTGAGTACCAAGAGCCACATCAGTAAATAAGTGCAATAGTGTAAAAGGTCCTTCACATTGTTTTAGAAATTTAATTGTTTTAAACAATGTTACCTTAGACCTTAGATTCAAAGATTTTTTGTTGGAAAGATTAAACAACATGTTTATCTCAGTGACAAAAATAGGGTAGCAAAGCATGCTGCGAACAAATAAACCCAAGAACATTGAATTTTAGAACAATTAGCCCCTACTTCAGTTGAGTAGAGTCTGAAGACAACAAGAACCAAAAGACTCTACATTTTAAGAAGCTTACCTTACACATGCAGCCACTAAAACCTAAAAGGTTTTTGTCCTCGACGACAGCTGCTCGCCATCATCTCGGTCTTGCATGACGTCTGATTTCCTCTAGATGTCCTTCTGCACCTTAGGATCATTCCACCGTAATCTTGGTCTCCCCAATGGTCCTATTTTCGTCTCTTAAGAAATGTGTAAAATAGTTTCGTGCTGGATCCTAGGGTGCTAGAATGTGAAGGCGAGGCAAAATAAGAAAAAAACTATTTTTGTCACTAAGGTAAGCCTGCTCAACATACTTACCGTAACTCAAATTCTTCCAAACTAAGCCTAAGGATATCTTTACAAAATTACTTACCTTGGATTCATCAATGTTGTGCTTTGTCCTCACTAGCCGTCTAACATCCTGCTGAATAGCCATTGCCACTGCAAGGTAGCTGACTTTGGCTTGGCGAGGTCAGTTTTGCAACTCAGCAGCCACGCAGGACAGATCCCCGTGGACCCTTCACTGACCGACTACGTAGCTACCAGATGGTACCGCGCACCAGAGATACTGGTAGCTGCTAAGAGGTGATTAGTCTTATTGTTTAAGTGTTGTATCTTTATAATTATTTTTAGCTCCAGGACCACGTGATATAACCAACAATGGCTAAAACATACCTTGTCAAAAGATTCTCAGTATGTGAACTTATCGTAGATTGTTTGCAACATATAATTTTATGGTTTAAAAAGTTCTGTCATTGTCAGACCAGATGTACTACCTAAGGCTCTTTGTGTTACTTGTAAACCATGATTGTGTGTTATAACTGTTTCTGACGACACCTCAGTATATCCTTTTGGAGCCTGGCGATAACAGAGTTTTGAATTATTGTAAAATATCTGTGAAAATGATCTAAACGTTTAACATGTTGAGGATTGTTTGACAAGACAAAATACGTTTTAGTCATTATTTGTTGTAGCCGTAGAAATGGACAGACCCAACTCTTCTTTCTGTTGTCAAACGCAAAACCTGCATAGTTTAATTAATTATATATATTAATTATAACTAGAGCTCGTCCAGTGGTCGAATCATAATTTTCCCTAGCAATGCAAAGGCTATCATTGGACACAACTAATTGAACCTATGTTAATTGGTGTAGTTTGACCATCCTCGTTGAGCAGCTTCCTTTGCATCTTATTCCCTCTAGACTCTTGGGGAGAATTACACCCTCTGTAATAGGACAACAACTCCATGTGTACCTGAATTCCTAGAAAAAGTCACATCTTTTAGAGGAGGGAAGTTAAATCTTTCTCAAAAAGCAATTTTAAATATGTCAAATTGAATATTTTATTTTAATCATACAGGTACACCAAAGGAATTGACATGTGGAGTATTGGCTGCATCTTGGCTGAGATGATTCTGGGAAAACCATTGTTTCCGGGCTCGTCTACGGTTAATCAAGTGGAGAAAATCATGGCTACCATCGAACCTCCTTCTCCTAAAGGTACAACGAACTACATACCAAAATATATAAATAAGGCTTAGTTAGTGAGAAAGTTTATATCATAATATTTCAAATAGTTTACTCGTATTGTGATTAATTACATTAAAATCTGGATTTTGTGAATTAGACGATTGAATTACTTTTTGACAATGACTCACACTTAGGTATGTATATTTTAAGCAGAATACAAAAATATAGGGTGAGTGTAAAATAGTGTATGAGCCTTGTATTTGAAAGGTTGCCAGTTTGATTCTGAGACAGTCCAGGATTGTTATGTACTAAAGAACAGCTAGTCCTAGTCAGCAACAAAGCCAAACATGCCATCTTACCTTATTCTACAGACATATTTTACTTTTACTTATGTTCAGGTTGAAATATGGCCATGTGTCCCCATAGGTAATTGTAATAATCAAGATATCCCCAATTCTCAGTTGGCTGACTTACTGTCTTGCATATCTTCCGATGAACGGCACATTTCCACTTTCATTGTTGTCATGTTGGCAGACGTAGAGAGTGTATGTACTGGCTACGGCAGTTCACTGCTGCAGAGGGCACCGCAAGGTCCACGGCTGTCGTTGGAGACTTTGCTGGGCGGATGTCCGTCGGACGCACTTGACCTTGTTCACAGATTGTTAGTGTTCAACCCGACGAGACGTTTGACAGCCGCACAGGCGCTAAGACATCCCTACCTCTCCAGGTTAGTGATAATATCCTAGTGAGCAAAGTTAAATTTGCTGCTTTGATGAAGTATGTAATGGAGTCTCTATTTTAAAATCTACCATTAGAGAATATTCTAAATTTATTCAAGGCACTTTTATAAACCTATAGTTAATCCCCATGGGCCCATACCGATATGAAAATTATCTGGTGAATTTGATTACCTGATACATCATTTCGGTAACCCCAAGTGGAAACTTAGACATTCAAATTTCCCATACTCTCACCCACCATGAGATAGAAGATGACACCATCTTACTCTATTACAGTACTTCAATATGTGCATCAAGTGAGTCGATACGCTTTTCTTTATTGTTGGCTAAAACGTTGTTCTACTTTGATATTCCTTTTTACTTAACAAAGTATATTTAATAAAATAAAGTGAAATGTCATTATACTTATGTTATTAACTTTTATGTGTATTAATATGTCATTATGTCCCTGATTCAACAATGTAACCTGCTTCTAGGGACTGAGCTAAGCTGGAAATTAAGTATCTAAGCTACTTTACATGTTTACCTACGGCACTGAGGATTTGTTGCTGTATTAAGATTCTGTAAAAAATGTCCTAGTTACATCAATATGTTTTTGTCGAACTTGATAACTGTTTCCAAACAAGATATCATATTTTGGTGTTAAAATTATTTTCAAGATATAATTTTACATCATTATAACGTGTATGATTATATAGGTACAAGCTGCTATACCCGTGCTTTGCAACGGGAAGAACATGTGACCTAGAGAGCTATTAAAGTGGTGCTGATGTGTGTTTTAAAATACATACAGCAACTCTATGATATAGTTTGAAAATATAAACTGATTTAAAAGAATAAACTTACTTACTTTCAAACCCCTACTTTTGATGTTACAGATCCCTAAGAATATGACAACATACCTTAGTGTAGCAATAGTATCAATTATTGCTTCATATTGATGCTTTATGAATGACATGTTTTACCATTTTCTTTAATTTTATTCAAGCTTCTTCAAATGTAGATTACTATATAAATAAAAAAATGAAACTTTGAGCAATACTTTACAAAACGTATACAACCTCACTTTAAAACCAAACATAACCCTCCTCAATCTACATAAAGCGTCACAAACATCTTATTCGAGTAAATAAACAAACACCAGTTCATTGTACTGACCAGCTGTTTCATCAACTAAATTAAATTAAATCATGTAAACATTGGAAGCATGCCAGGCGCAGCCCTTTGTAAATCAGCTTGTGGGACCCTGAGGAAATTCGTCCATATCAATACTTTTCGGCAAATCTACACACTCTAAGCTTCATTTTGATGTGCTATATGCCTATATTTTTATTTGGTAAATGGCTTTAACCGTTTACATAAAATTTAGTTGTATCACTTTAATAATATAATAGATACATTTTCTTTTGAACTTTTGACACACCTCTTCAAGTAAGATAAGGTCTTATACGAGGATCTAACGATGGCTAAGAGCCAAAATGTGTGTAATCCAGTCAGGATGAACTAGCGAAAACTGCTAAGTTTTTATTTTTATTTGTATATGCATTGTTTAAGTGTAAGTTAGCTAAAGTGTTACGAATGTTACAGGTTCCATAATGCCAACACCGAGCCGGCCCTTGTCACTTCGATAGTTCCGCTGCTTAGAGATGATATTCAACTGAGTGTGGACGAATACCGCAACAAACTGTATAAAGTAATCTCCAGAGCCGAGCGTAAGCTGAGCAAACCAACCAACAAGGGGGAAAAGTAAGTTATATTGTATATTCTTGGTTTCAAATTTATATACTTGATCTAAATCTATGGTAGTTTCAGTTTGGTCACAGAAAAGGTTAGATGAAGGAAAAGTGCTGGCTTGAGAGAAAAATTTAGGGAAAGAGAAAGTTTTGATGTGAACACAAAAAACTACTAGAAATTGTAATAGTCAATGTAAGGAAAATAAGAAAAACTGGAAGAATAGGAGCCTTATCTAGAGAAACAAGAATGCAGGAGGTTTTCAGCACAGCTACTAAGATTTTAGCTTTAACTTTCATAACCATCTCTGTATGTTCATGATGAAATTTTGTACATTGTTTAATCAGCTACATTACCTATGGAATTTAAAAATACAGATTGCACTAAGAAACTATTCTCTTCATTGGGACATGTTGATGGGTAACTTTCCACATGAACTTGACAAGTTTAGCATGTTGGGTCGCTGTCAATACTACGAGAGTATGGTGATATTATCAGGTAATTGATGTGAAGTTCAGCTAAGGGCTACTTTTTGCGTGATCTTTGGCAAATCCCTCACCACCAAGCAACATCATAGTTGATAATAACCACTGTGGCCTAATATTGCTTGCATCAGTAACTCATGAGAAAATGAATCATCACGCCAGGAAGCTTGGTTGGTGCGTGATGTTAGTGGACCTTAAATGTGGAATGGATTGATCATTACAGTACGTCTGATTAAGTAGTTACTTCCATGTTTAATTTTCAATCCTCAACCTTCCTAGCTATGAAGTGTATTTTTTTCTTTAAGCTAAATATATTTTTGAATTTCAAACTAAAAAAAACATACTTTTACAATCTGCTGCTCTGGGCTGCAGCCCCTTCAGCCACCCCCTACCTCCGCCACTGGAACCTCTCCTACAAATTACTCTCGTGCACTTACTAGATTGTCACTGTGCAATGGCACACTGACAAGCTTATACCAACCAGTGGTATATTTTTGTGATTATTCCATTAGTGACGATTCTACTTACAGTGGACGGAAGCTATCAGAGCCTGTTATCCGAGCGCAGACCAGCCGCCACACACGCAGACCTACGCAGGAAGTAGTAACACAAAAGTCCAGTGCAGCTTTGGCGCCTCGTACCTCCACATCTTCTTCCAATCCCGGTAAACACCTTTTTTTTAAACTTGCGTTGTAAGTTCTGGCATAAATAGTTTAGAACTTTGAGGTTTACTTTCCTCCAATAAATAGTCCAACGATTTAGATTACTCAGTAGCGTACATTTTCCGCTGTGAAGACAACATTTTTAGTCCCAGCCCTAAAAGTATCTGGATTCAGCCCCGGCCTGCAAAACACTACTTTCAATCATCAAATGATGTTTTGAAAACAGCTGATAAGATCGGTGTGGTAGAATAGCACTTTCTAAGAAGAACTAGTGGCTTGTAGGGACATAAGTCCCTAAAAAGCTCAAATGTAAAACAACTTTTTGCGATACCGGTATTTAAACAAACTCAGAATAACATTATCTATGTGTCAGAATAGGCATCCCTACACCATATCTTTTGTGTAAAAACCAGTTTGTTGTTCTTCTTTGTTTGCTTTTGTTGGTGTCATTTTCAATAAATAATTTGAATCACTCCAGTGGTTTAACATTAAAAGGCAGCAAACATATCATTGTTTGTGAATAAATACTGGTTTACTAAGGTAGCTTTGGTTAATGAGGATAAATAAAAGCTTCCCTGTTTGGAATTTTAAAAATTCATTGGAGGTTCGCCTTCAGATGAATTGAAGACGCCTGCAATTTCATCTGCAGTAGGCTTATTATACCTACGACGATCCATATTTATCCTGTCTACAAACCTAAGTTCTAATTCACTGTCACCTTGTACAACCATTTCTTCCGAAGCTCTTTTGTAAATTTGTGCAAATGGATTTTCTAATAGAATTTCAGCTAGTTTTGACAATATTTCAGGTTTTAAGTCACTATTTTCTTGACGCCTTTGACGAATTTCTGTTGCTGTTGATGTGTCAATAATGTACAATTGGCCATACACGGGGTCTTCATCATGTTGAGGCAGCAAATCTGAGATTGAACGATAAATCTGTCCTTGAATTTTGAAACAGTATGGTCCTTTTCCTGGAATATCTTTCTTACTGGCTGAAAAATAAGCAAAAGCCATCGCACTGTTGCATTGTCGAATGAATTTATACAGTTGTGGGCTCACTTCAAACAAACTTTTAAGTTCTACATTAGTTTTTGACTGAGGAAGGTTAATAAGTCCGTTATGGCAACATGTCATAAAATGATTATTCGTTAGTTCTTCTCTAAAATGAAGAGCACTACATTGAATGCACTCTTGGTCCAGTAATCCTGCATCATGGATCTTTACATTTCTCTCGTCTACCATGGGTCTCCTAAAAAGGGGTTGTAACATATCTTGATTAAGTTCGTCATTATCTACTCTTGCTCTCCTACGCGCACTGTCATTCCTATGAACAGTTCCCCGCCTTTGTGGTATTCCCCTGGCGTTCATATTAATTACAGTACTTATAATGAAAAGAATATATATCCAGCAGCCTACATACCAAAACATCTTGAATCCCTGGTGATTTTATAAAAGTATGATCGAATATGATTACGTTGTATATTCACTGCACTAAAAAAATTTACTTACGAAGGAATGCAAATACACCATTTTAGAACCAATAACATTTATAGGTTATTTTAGTTGTATATATTTACACAACCTTAACCTTAAAATGTGTAGAAATATAAAGAAAACAACATCATTTAAAATAAACTTGAACATATGATTTAAAAATAAAAACAAAACAGAAGTTAGATTTAATTTTGACTCTTTGATTATTTATACAGAATATTTATTCTATGTCGTTTATTCCTTTAACACGACAATAACGTAAAGCATGAAAAAATGAAACTTGAGTATATTTTTTAAATATAAACAAAGAATGCAGACGTTTTTCCGACTAATCTTCAATATTTCAGTTTTATTACAGTATACATTTCATAGTTGACTGGCTAAAAGTAAACCAAATGTGTGTATTGATCACTGTTTTCAAATCTGTGGCACAGCTGTTTTAATTTCAAAAGATGTAAACAAATTAAACCCCATGTTGTTTTAATGGGAAAAGTTTTATTCTGTTGCGAATTTATGGTAAAAAAAAGAAAAATGAATAGTTTTCCCTCAAAATTCACGTCAAGACCTTTAAAATAAGACCCCTCCCATCCTTCTACGGCCATCCAGTCACTCACAACTTCTTTACAAAAATTTGACTTACGGAATTATATATATAGATAATGTTGCCATAAAAATTGTGTGAGTAGCTTGATAAGTAATGGATATACCTACGTTCATAATGAGGTTTTTTAGAGTTGAACAGTAATATCACAAACATACCAGTGGCACAATTAATATGTTTTGGTTGTTATCAAATTCCTTCATTGATGTCCCAGTTCTAACAAAGCTGTTAGGAAAAGGTGAGGTTTTATTAGGGTAAAATTTGTATGGTAGGAATATACCGCTGGGTTTGTCATCTGTAAAGGCTATGTAGATTATTATGTGCAGTACGCTCGACGTTGGCTCGTCGCAGTTCTACTGGTTCCCAGTACAGCCACCAGGGGAGCCATCAGTCCCATCATGACACTGTCACACTCACCACCATCAAAGAGACTGTTCCTTTGCAACGCTCCCAGCCGGTGAGTAGAGTTTACTCTATGTTGGTAACAAATTTCATAATATTGGTGAAAACTATGATTTCTTGGTCAAATCAAGCCAAAACCCATAAATCTGAATCAATCAAATACTGTAAAACCAATACTAATCTTTAAATGAAGATTTTCCTCTTATCGATAAGGAAAGATAATGATAGCGAGTGACAGGGTGTCCCAGAGGATGATGTTTGAAACAAGAATTTAACCTGAACTAAATCTTTTGAGCATATGAAGAGTTCTTGCACATCAGTACGGGAAACACACGGCGATAAATAAACAGAATGTAGAAATGTAATTGGTACCATACTCTAATGGCAATCACATTGGTTTTGGTACCAAAATTACTACCAACTTTGGTGAATAAAATTATAACTAATTGTTGAACTTACAGGTTATAATAAACAAGGGTATGAGGATCTCGCAGAAACCAAAACCAACTCCGGGATTTAGCGGCTACATGAGACGGGTCTCTCACAAGGAGCCGGCCAGCTCACAGTACACCAGCTACGACCAGAAGTACGGCTACATCACTGCCACCGAACTGCAGCAGATCTGTCATAGGGTCCAGTGGTAGTCACTATCAATAGATAACTTTTGGAATTTTCTAGCGATTTTCAGTAGGTCTATTATAGGATTTTAGTAATTTTAATTAGTTGTGATTTCACAAATTGCTCATTACTCCGGCTGACCAAAGCGTTCAAAGTCTGATGTATTGCCTTCAGGTTTTTATCGACTTTTTATCCGTCAAAATTAGATGAAAACCTAGTATAGTTATAGTTGGAAAATCAAAGTGTAGATTATGTAAAATATCGAAAAATCAAAAAAAATCCTTTATACATTACAAAGACCAATAAAATATTTATGGACCTGACATTTTTATAGTATTTTTGCGTAGTTTGTTTTTCTAGTTAGGAACAATCTAGTCACATCTAGTCCCTAGGAGTAAGTTTGGAAACTCTCTGATATTTTATAGCTCATCAATCCCAGTAAAGGGTTTTTATACACTTTTACGGCTGATTCTACACTTTTCTCAGGCATTGAACAATTTAGGATTCAGAGAGTTAAATGACTAAAAATAAGGACATTTAGTGTGTTTTTTTTTAGATTTGTTAATACACGTTACTATAATTCCTTCACCTCAATGATTGAACGGTCAGAATAAAGTACAACTTTTAAAATTCTATAATGTTCAATACTTTATTAAATAAAGGTAATATGTTGTAGGTGTAGAATTTTTGGATACAGTAGTTCTGATAGAAAACTGACAACGGCTATAACAAAAATTAGTTATTTTATTTTAAAATTTTGGTGCTACACAAAATACATTCAGGGATTATTCATGATCAATTTTTCTAGCTTTTGTTTTAATTATTTGTGACTTTCATTTTTTATGGTCTTTCATATAAACATAGATTTGACAATTTTTTATATATTATATATTTAAATCTGTAAAAGTGAACCAAGCTATTTTTTTTTAAGTGTTTGTTTACTACAGGAAACTCCCTCTTATCCGGACTCCTCGGGACCGAGGCCCGTCCAGATAACGGGTTTTCCGGTTAAACCAACGTCACCCGTTTAAATGCATACTGTATACAGTATTTGACTTAGGAGAGCATTGTATTTAGACACGTGATCACTGGTCTCAAATCTTTCCCAAGAAAACAGTCGTTGCAGTATCGCCCACTTCCTGCCGATCTAGTCCGGTTAAACCGATGTGCTGATAAAAATTGTCCGGTTTAAGAGATGTAATTTCCGCCAAGTGTAGTCCGGTTAAACCGATGTCCGGTTAAAAGGTGTTTGGATAAGAGGGAGTATACTTTATTTGCATTTCAATTAAGCACGTTTCTTTGTATAGCAGAACCAAATATTAATTTCTGTATGAGGTTATTCTTTTATATATTAGATATTAACTACTTAAAGTACTTATTCATTAGGTTACATTATAGTTATTCAGTCTATGATTCAACTAGTTATTTTAAGTGTATTAATTGGTAAATTGTCTACCTCGTAATCTAGGCTGGATTATCAACAAAATAATTATTTTCATCAGTATTGTATTCATACGGAGTAGAAATTTAATTTAGTTTATACAGGATAGTTATACATTTTACCCTAGAGATGCTCAGTTTTTGTTGTAGTAGATTTTATGTTCAAGTAGTCACTGAAATTTAAAATTAAAACTATACATACAATGAAGACAGTTTGTTTTTTTCTTAATCCTCAGTTTTAATCTCAATTCAATAAGCAAGAACAATCCCTGGAAGTAAAAAATAACAATCTGATTAAATGTTATATTCCCAAACACAAATGAGCCTATGAACTATGAGTACAGGAAAACTTTTATGTTCGTGATGAAAAATAATTGTGGAGAGTGCTGCATAACCTTCAAGTCACATTTTGAGGGGAAGGCCTTTTGAAGGACCACTTTTGTCCGTGTATTATTATTGACTAGTGACAACATCGACCAGCTGTTATCTATATTCAATAAAAACAGCTGAAAGTTATATATAAGGCATGTGCTGAAGACAGTCAAGTTTAGAACTACTGTAGGGCCTTGGGTACTATACGAGTGGCAACCTGCAAGCGACGCGTAAGTGGCGGTGGTGGCTACGATACAAGCGTAACTTTTGTAACACTCATCAAATTTCTCCTGTTGTAATCAGTTTAGTCGAAGATGGCAAACTGTGATGACCCACAAGATGTATTGCAACTATTGTTGTTATCTGACAATTCTCTTTTAGAGAAGCACTTAGTTTTTAGAAGTCAGAGGCGTCGGAGCCGATGGGGGAACATCCAAACAACCAGAGGAGAGGAGAGTTTGGGGAAAACCACCATCTAATTTTAGAATCACTCAACTTCACCTCTGTCTTCTTCAGTTTTGCTGGAGGCTCATACGTTTGCTACTGCTTCTCTGACTTTGTTGGCTGAACTGAAGCATGACTCATCTAAGAGGCGAGCGGCGTTTTCGCAAAAACCGGTTTGGACCTGGATCCATGAGCGACGTCGCTTACTGCCGCTCATGAAGATGTATCGTTGCTAGCCTCAACAAATTTACATGTAATTAGACCCGATGCTAGAGGCCGCTCATATCGTTCGTGGCGTTTAGTGCATTTGGGCTTTTAGTTCACCAGTGCCAAATCCTAAGCAAGTAAGTTGATAGTGCAGCAACTTACCAAAGACATTTGGTATGTTTAATCAATGTTGTCTGGTCCCAAGATTTGACTTTTGTGGATTACAACAAAATCTCAGGGTAATCTATCAAAAATATATTACTATCTTTTTGTTTTTATAATGAATATAGGCCTATATATTTTCAAACAAATAGATTTTTTAATTTAAATACCAAATATTTCAACTAATAATTGTGATCATTAAGATAAATATCTTTGTTTAACTTTTTATCGTTGTATTTACTCAAAAATAATATGAAGGCCTACATGCACATGTGAAATAACTGTGCTCAGATTTAGGTGACAAGATTATTCTGGTTTTATATACACCAGTGGCATTTTTTACTTTTTTTCAAGGGACCGATCCAAACCCTCTGGTATTTTACCCAATAAAGGTAAATTATAAAATTTGCAATAAATTAAATACTTTTTTCTCATATAGACTGTACAAAATTGCAAAACAACAAAGGATAATAAAGATACAGTGTTTAATTTAATTAGTCTCAAATGTTTTATTTGGCCATAATTGTCTGCATTGATGACAATCGTTTAGTGTTACAGTTGTGGGTGGGTAAATGTGTACAGTGAATTGTTAATTTTTGGATATTGATAGCTGATTACGACTAAATTAATTCCGTGACACAACTTTTAGTTTATACTGAATCTTCTGCCCAGTCCAGACCACTGTTTCCCTTAGTTTTACAAGGTACAAATCAGTTTCATCTTGAGTAAAAGAATACTTCTATGCAGCTCAGAGCTTTCTTGGAAATTACGACACTCTGTAGTAGCAATTACCAAATTATTATATTGTAAATACAGTGTAACCTTTTCTTCATTCATTGAAATCAACAAATAACACTCTGATGCATTTTAAAACTGTACAAAGGTGTTGGCTCATACACGGAATGTCCAACCATTTAGCTGTTGGCTGGTAGTGAACAAGTTTTACTTGCAACCAGTGTTGCGTACCAACCTAAATACATCTCCATAACGCAGAGTGCTTTAGTGATTGGACGTTTGTAGATGAGAAAGTGAACACAAATATATGGTCAATGGGCACTAAATATTATTAAAATTTGTTTTCAATTTGAACACCTACACACAATCCATGGCTACTACAAACGGTTGCCTAAGACTTGAGTATAACATCATCCGCCGACCCAGACGGTGCTGCTTTCAAGCATACAGATGCAACCAGTCAGATGTGTGCTTTTGTGTAAGTTCTGAGTGATGAAGTAATTTACTTTTCTTTTATTCAACTAAAGTGATTAAAATGCCCGATGAGCAATATGCTGTATCAGTATGTAACAACAGCTAGATAAATATGTAACAAGTGAGAGAGGCAGGATAGCGATTGTCACGCCTGTTAGGTATTGTATCTAAACGTCATCCTCAAAACCTCTTCGCTTATTTTCCTTCCCCAGTATTTTTCAGATATCCTTATCCTAATTTCTGTTACGCTTGCAGTATCATTTTGCTTGAAAAATAGTTTGACAGATGGAAATGCACCCAGCTTAAAGAACGGGGCTAAATTTAACAGCTAATCTTTTAAATCGTGTTAGTAATCACTAACAGTAAAATAATCAGAACAAATTATACTTTCTGGTTATATACATTTTTAAGAGATTACAGCAAACCGCTCACCAGGCATTTAAATCACTCTTGTTGACCTAAAATTAAAATTACACTCGAGAAAAGCTAATTACTCCATCTCACAAACTTACGCAAAAACAAACAAAATTCTGACAGGTGACAGATGTTTACAATAAAAGCAGCTCTGTTCAGGGTTCTGCTGGTGACATCATACTCCCGTCTTAGGCAACTTCATTTATAGGCCTTACATACAATCCATTACAGAAATATTATCATAGGAGTACTGATACAAGAAATTCTATCCTTAGGTATTGGACAAAATAAGTTGATGGCTGCTAGTATTATTTGTCAATTCTACACCTTCAAAAATTATCGTGTGTAAGCCCCCTAAGTAACTTAATTTCATACTTCACATTACAACAAAGAAAACAAAGGTATCTGCTTTTTTATATGACAAAATAGAACAACTCCAATTTTTAAGTGTACATTTAAATAAATGAATAATATAAATATCCTTTGGCTATTTAAGGAACATCAGAACCCAAACTAATGATTATCGAGAAAACCTGAAATTATAATTAAACTTGTTCACCTAGGATAATACAGCATTTCACAAAACCCATTCAAAAAGGGAAAAATGGATATTGAACTTAAAATAGTTGAAGGCTGGTAACTATCTTAACCATAGTTATTAAGCGATTCACCATAAACCTATAGAGGTTTGTCTATTCAAACACCAATAAATTTTACAAATAATAATAAACGAGTTATTAGTGCAGTTGGATAAATGGACGCTCTCTTACAGAGGAAACAGTGGTTATGTGTGGGACGACCTGAAAGCTTTTCAGCCTCTTAACACTACCTTAACTAATCTATACCTTATGGCTACACTTAAGTATTTATATATTTTGTATTTTACAATATGTATTTAACAAGTCATCAGGTACAGAATGGTGAAACAGACTTCATGTAAGGCACTGCTCGAATAAGGGTAATGTGGATTCCAACTTCTGACAACACTTTTGCAATTTTTATGAACTTAATTGGGAATTGCTTTTTTTATATTGGTTTCAGAAATAAAAACTCACTTTTATTGATTAGTTTTGCAACAAAAACTAGCATAAATTAGATGATAAAAGATTTAATTGATGTCTCTACTTCCAATATTTTGATTGATAATAAGAAAGTGTAAAAATGTAACCAGTTGCTTTTGTAACATATTATTATGTGAAGAGTAGCTAGAGGCTTGAAGTGGAATCCACATTGCCCTCGTAACAAAATAATCACGAGTTAAAACTTACAAGGTGGTAACTAAGTCGTTCTAGTATTATATACAAAATGTTTTCTTCTATTGGTAGGGTTCTTTGAACAAATAACATAAAAAATATCTGCAATTTTTCTGTAAAGATATAAAAACTCAATTATTAACTGTTCTTAACCTATTGTATCACAGATCTGAATCGGCCGTGGTGCATCTGTTGTCAAACATATTTATGAGAACCATTGGAATTTTATTCTGAAAATATTGCATTGCTTATTGATTGCTAAAATATTCACCTAAAGCTGACTCAATGCAATATTCTGGATCAAATGAAAATTGTAAATATATAAGGGTTAAGAGCTGTATCAATTCAGGATCCTTAAAAAGGAATTAATATAAAACTGGATTTAAAGAGACTCGTTTTTACAAATCTGATCATGATCCTTAATTTGCTCCTCCAAAAAAAGGTCAACCAAACTCTTAAATATAATGCGCACAAAACAGTATAACTAAAATTAAAAAATGACCAACAAAAACACCACAAACCGTGATCTTACTGACTAATATTAAACCTAAATAATGATTTAGGCGTACAACATAGAAATATACACCATCTTATATCGTTAAAGATAACAAGGCTGTTGATGAGGGCAGAGCAGAAGCACCGTCAACGAGGCACTTGGTGAATAATGTAATACTATTGAAACATTGTAAACATTCTAGTAAATCTGTCTTAAGTAGTTTAGAACGAATATTTCATAGAAAAGGTAACATTTTAAAAATACATATAACATTTATATAAAAGCGAATATTAGTAATTAATTATAAATACAACATGATAAAGCTTGGTTAAACCTTTGAAAACGTAAAGGTAACAAACAGTTACAAATAACAATACATGGAATTAACGGTAAGGAAAGACTACACAAGATTGCGTGTACGACTTCATCAACAGCGGCACAATTTTGATTTCCTGCTACAAACAAGAGTCGAGGCGAGAAGAGAACCGAGAACTGATTTGGTACGGATTCGATTGTCGTTTCTCCTCCTCCGATAGTAACAAAGGCCCTTGGCCGACGTCGTAGGAACATCAACCTTATCCAAAATAAATAACACGCTCGAAACAAAAACCTTGCATCCGACTTAAGTCTTAAATATATGAGGTAGATGTACTGTAAAATACGTTTACAACTAAATAACCTAATGGAAAGTCCTACGCTACAATGGAATCTATATTTGCGGATCTGCAGAAGGTGTCATGGCGGCTAAGCCGGGAATGTGTCGGTAACTGACGTCCATCCAACCAGAAACTTTATAACCAGATCCAGAGTTTCAATTAGAATTACAGTTATGGAGTAATTTACAACAGTTTGAAACATAATATTGCATACTTAAGATTAATTTACAAACAAATGTAACTTAATACATTAAATTAGTAAAATAATACCAACAAATAGAACACAGTGTAATTCAATATAACATATAGCAATCAAACTACCACTTTGGTGTAAGACAGATAAAAGAAATAAATGAGAGTTCATGATTCTATTTGTGGATTTTTTTAAATCGAGAATCAAGACAAACTATATGTTAAAATCAATCTATGGAGAGATATAACACAAATCTTGGTAAACTATCAAACATTAAACTTCACCAATTGGTAGCTATGTAATGATAATTTTTTACTTTAAATGAAGTTCTGTACTTCTCTATAAAAATTAACAAGTCATGATGATAACACTTTTCTGGTAACTTAACACAAAACATAACACAAATTATACACAACAACAATTTTTATATCTTTATACTTTAGTTTTACTAAATGAATTAAAAAAATGAAAATTCTTGCACAAAGTTAGTAAGTCTTTGAAAACAAAATGTTTTACAATAATTACATTATGTAAAAACTACAACCACTCTTAAATTTCTAAAAGATTAAAGACTTTAGATTTATATTATCAAAAACTGGTTGCAACATTTGTTCACACTAATCATTTTTGAAAGTAGCTATGTATGTAGAATTCTTAAGTGATGTAATATGTCAATTTTATTTCAACAGGTAATATAAATCACCTTAGTTAAACAATTTCCAGCGCTTTAAAATTCTCTAGTAGGCCTATGTGGGAATATATTGTAAGGCACACCCTTAATGTTTCATAGTTTATGTGGTATAAGATCTCAGGTTGGCAGGTTATTGATATAAAATTGTCACTTGTAAATTTGTAGAAATGGAGGTAGTATTTTCATGGGGTGGTTTAATCACTTATCACAGCTAAAATATTGGACCGGGTTGAGATTTTAAAACTCATAAAATAACAAGTCGTCTAGTTTGTAGTTGAAGACTGAAAAGAAGAAGTGTGTACTGATTTTATTGTCTAGGCCCAACTCATGAGGGCTTAGAAAAAATGTCCTAACGTACACAAACAGAATTTATGAAGAACTCAAGAGTTAGAAAATAATTCATCGAATACAGCCTCAACTGAAAAGTAGTTAGGTGTTGACTTAAGATACTGAATTAGACATCCCATCTATATGAACCAGCTGTGGCCAAATTTTATTCATAAAGAACTTGGTTGGATAAGCCACTCATGCAGTCATGCAGTGCGCTACAGTCTAAAACTTGATTTTATCCCTTAGTTTTGTTACTGAGACAGTTGAAATTACGCAAAATATACTATGGGTTACAATAAGTGATTCAATCAGTTTGACTCCTTCTTTGTTGATGGCTTAATTAAGTTAAGTCCATATTCATTCTAATGCTGACAGTAACTTAACCGGGAATGGGATGTCTAGTTGTATCATAGTCATAGGTATAAGTATCAAACCAATGTAAATGTTATGGATTTTGTTGGAAAGCTTGGTTGAAGCCCGGCAGCGGAGTAGAGCTACTAGGAGTATCTCCGGGAGACAAGAAGCCTGGTATGACCAAGTCAGCATCAGAGGAGGAGCCCTGACTAGGACCAGACATCTGCAGGATCTGTCTGCTCAACGACTGTTCTTCCTCCACCTCCATGAAGTGACTGCCAGACATGATTGACAAGGGGAGGGGGTCTGACTCGTCCGCAGTGGTCAGCAGGAGGTTGGGAGGGAACTGATGAGGCAGAAGAGTGATAAACTCCTCGGCTTTAATATCAATCACTTCTGACGACGAGCCCCTCGGAATCTCTTCATAACTCATACCTGGATCGAGGCTGGACATGTGATGAGGGTATGGGGGAGGTGGGCTTTGGTAAATTGTATCGGACATCATGCTTCCGCTTGTTTCCGACAGTAATTCTTCTGGTTGACCGATCTGTCTCAACGTTTCAGAGTCCGCTTTAAATATTTCACTACTGGCAGGTAAATTTGTTTCGTCATCTTCCTCGTCGTCGAACATTCCGAGAGAAGATCTACTTTCACTTTTAACGTCTAGCAGTGGGAGTTCCTCGTCTTCTAGTCTGCTAGTAGAAGCTTCTTCCAATATAGCGGTGACGGACTTTGTTTTCTGATCTGCCTTTTTCTTTCCTTTCTTCCCTCCATGGTTGTGGCTCTTTTTTATATGTCTGACGAGATGGTCTTTTCTTCCGAAACGTTGAGGACAAAACTGGCATAAAAAATCCCTCCTACCGGTATGAACGACCAGATGGCGCCTCACATCCTTTCCGGTGAAGAAGCTTCTCTCGCAATACTCACATCTGTATTTTCGATCCGCTTGTGTTTTAACGGTCCGAGAACCGGCGTGGATTTTTAAATGCAAAACTATTTCTTCTTTTGTCGCACATACTTTATTACAAATCGTACACTCGAGATTACCGTCTTCCGCCGCATGGACGGCTACGTGCTTTCGAAAACTAATCGGAGAACTGTACTCTTTTCCACAACCTTCTCGATCGCATTTGAACCGCTGTTTCAGAGGACTGTGAACCTTAGAATGATTTTTCAAGTGATCTTTTCGGTGAAAAGTCCGTCCGCAGGTATTACACCGATACTGTCGAGTGTCCGAGTGTATGAGAGCGTGGCGGACCAGTTTGAAGCGAGATGAGAAGGCCTTGCTGCAATGCTGACACACAAACGGTCGTTCTCCTGTGTGAGAGTAAAGGTGTTGACTCAGCTTGCCGGGACTGCCGAAGCTCTTGGGGCAGTGAGGGCAGGAGTGGCGTGCTCTACTCTCTGAGAACAGCTGTCTGCGCGCCGTGGGGGGAGCCTCCTCCCGCTCTGACTGCGGCGGTCGCTTTCTTGGTCTCGTGCGTCGCGCAGGTAGGCCTGCGGACGTGGATGGAGTGGCACATAGACATGCTTCGAGGGAATGCCTGCAAACCGAGCACTGCTGAACCACCGGGCCGTGCGATCGCAACTGGGGGCCCACCCCTGGAGACTGGTCTGAAAAATTTCAACCGTACTTAGTCCGATGTGTCAAAGTTTTATGAAATGACATAGTGAGGATAGCAGATTAAAAAGAAATAAAATTTTGTACAAATACTAATATGGAATACTTTTTAGAAATTTAAATTATTATAATTGTATCCAGGGAAAACATGTATATCTTAGAGAAAACTTCATAAAGAATCAATGGAATGTAGCATTTACTACAATGGTAAGTAACTAATTCAGTAAATTAGTTAGCTTCCATGAAGGTCATGAAAGGTAAACTCCTGGTTTAAAGGTAAACAAAAAAGTAATAGAGAACCTAGTATAATTCTATCATAACACAACACTTTTTGCTATATAATATGGCTCAACAGATACAGTCCGCAAAACTCTAATAATATACTAACTTTTCTAGATTAGAAATCATAAGAACAACTGATAAGCATATTTTAAAAAAGAAAAATGTATAAGATACAAAATTAAAATTTTTTTTTCAAATGCACACAAAAAATTACTCAATAAGAACTCCTCTAAAATCTGATTCAGCGATAAAATACAATAAAACATGTTGGATTGTATATTCAAACCACAAGAATTTCAAAGTGGTATAACTATCATAACCATACAATATCAAACCTACAATATTATTATTTGATGCTAACAAGAAAAAAAGATCAATAGTTGTTCTTAAAACGTTTGTTCAGATAAATAAATAAATAAATAATTAAATCATATAAATGTTTTGTTCTACATTTTAGTTTAATTTTGTACTAACATTTTCTTGATTAGTTGTATGACACCGGTAAAGTTGCTTTATTCGTATTTGTAATTGTGTCATTCACCTCGACAACAGCTGTTCAACACACACACTTGCGCGAGTCGTTAATACACTCTATGTTTAGAGGCCGAAAGAAGAGCTTGTATTTTAATTTAACTAATTTTTCACAAACACTTTAGTTTCAAAACCTGGTTTTATAAACACTTTGGATTTTTTTAAATCGCTTGACCTATGGCTCCAAATCATGTCAGCACTTTCACTCATAATACTTCCTTGGTACTGTTTTTTTGTATTTATATTAAAACGGAAATGCTATTAAATATTATTATTATTTCAATATTATTAAAACATTGATAAACCTTTTTTGCTCTTATTATTTGCTATTCTTTCTACTGTAATACATTTTGAAAATTGTATAATGTAATGGAGACGTATGAAACCTTTCAGAATTGTAAACCCTTCACTTATAGACTTAAGTTTTGTTTTTATTTCACACATGGCTACTACAGTATATCCAATGACCAAATAGATAAAAATAGTTTTAAAACTGTAGAAGTTTGAATCATTACAACTTCTAGAAAACAAAGATAGGCTACTATTAAAATATGGGACGTACATTTATTCACCTGACCTTACATACTGCCCCTAATATACAGATCTACATTTATGGTCACAAAATGATATTCATTGACTTTGAAATATCCAGATACGCAATTCAATTTGTTTATCAAGGCTGAGAAACTGAGAGGCCTATTGCCAAAACAGTGACCTACTACTTGGACCAAGTGCGTTGGTCATCTACGCACTGAGCAAGCTACGCTACAAGGTGGTGATTCATATGTACATATTTTACTGTGTTGTATAAAAACAATAAGACCCAACAGAATTCTGATAAAATAAATTCAATACTTGAACAATCAAATACTATCAAACTGCGATAAACCAAAACCCTTTCTAAAAGTTTTTATACATTTTTAAAACATTATTTAAAAAATTACACAAATAACTTGTCAAAGTTGAATTTATTTTTATAAATAAAACCAGTGATTTACTTTATAAAAGTGTTGGAGAAAACTGGCGTTTCCCACATGATGATGTAACATGCATTTCACTACTCTAAGTGTATTTTAGAATTTATTATTTTAATTAATTTTTAAAGAGGTTGGCACTCTCTTTTAACCTTGAGTTTCTTTATCCACAGGGGTCTCAATCCCGGGTTCAATCCAATCCCGGTGTTTCGGGACTCATCAATCCTGGGATTATATTATTTTATGATTTTAACCAATTAGCCATTTTAAATGAGCGTGAAGTCCCCTTGTTGAGTTCTCTAATGTTTTAAACTGGCCTTAACTGTGTTACACTGTGCAATTTCTCTGTTTTTTAAGTAAAGAAATATCACCACACGGAACTTTCATCACCTGTCTTTCTTATTTACAATGTATGAATGTTTATATGTCACTCTTAAATTAAATAAACCCATTAAAAAAATTACGACTCGCATGTAGTACATGTCACGTAAACTATATAAACCAAAATATAAAGATAAAAAGATAACATGAGAAGAATCATGAGTTGCAGCATAATATTTAATGTTATGTTCACTGACAGAAATAAAACAATTTAAGGTACTGCATTGTTAAAAAAAATTAATACCACACTAAAAACTAAATACAAAGATAAAGTTATAGGCCTGGACCATAAATAAGTCATGCATCTTAATAATGAAATAATAATGGTGCGTTTGTTGTTAATTTTTAGGCCTTTAATGTTATTAAAAAAATAATATTTTAATTACCCGTTGCCATGTTATGTTTGCCACATCAATTGCGTTGTTTGCGTTAAATGACAAAAGTAAAACTCAAAACAACCACTAGTTGTAGTGTAATTAACTTCTAACTAATGTAATAACATTTACAGAAAGTAAATACAATTCGTCCAAAAACATGAAACATTATATGTTTACATTACGTTCGCCTATTGAGTTTGATGATACAGTATAACCTCTTTAATCCGAACTAATTGGGACCAGGGGTAGTTCGGACTATTGAATAGTTCGGATTACAGAACATATTGTTGTTTTTACGTAACAATAGCTAAAACATGGCTAAAATTGATCAAAATTATTTTGGGGAAAATGAAAAAAATGTTTTATACATTAAAATACAGTGTTTATTTAATACAGTAGTAAACATGGTGAATAAACAGTACTGTACATTAAATACAGTATAGAATAAAGAACTGCTGTACTGTGTATAGACTACAGCAATGAGGGGTTCGGATTAAAAAGGTTCTACTGTAATTAAAAGTGTCCAATCAAAATAGATCACAGTTTATACCATATTTCATATATATATTTATCGTCCTAAAAATAAACAGTATACTGTGTTTCAAGTGTTATTGGACGTATTTTTTAAATTATTTTCCGTAAGTAAAACTCCTCAAATTCACAAAAAAATTATATAAACATAGGTTCTGCAATCCCATTAAAACCGGGATTAAGAGACGTCAATCCTGGGATTTCTAGTTATCAAAAATCTACCGGGATCCCGGGATTAAGACCCCTAGTCCCAGGCCTGTGTGTGGAATGTACTAAACAAAGCAACTGGTACAGCACAAAACACCATGATGCAAACAAACGACATCACTGCCTTAATTTCATAGCCCATTGTGGTTCTGACTGGGCCAACAAAGAAGTAGTTTTCTGCCAATAGAAATATATTTTTTAACATTGTCGCTTGGAAATAATTATATCTTGCTCATACAAAATTGCAACTTGATAAAAAGTAATTTTTAAGCATAAAATAAATCAATGAAATAATTATTTTCTATCCAAAGTTTGAATTAGGTTTTTGGGGTTTGTGGATCTTATGTCTACTATCTCATGACCAATTCAATACTTAACATATGTTTTAGCGAGAATTTCTTATTATTAAAGGAATTTGTTGGACTTTTGTGTACAGCAAATCGAACCCTAAATATTTTTTTAAAATGCATATTGGGTATCAATTTAAAGCTCTTATCCTCTAGATATGCCTTTTGCGGGTTTGGATAATATCCCATGAAAGCCCATTGTCCTATAGGCTTTTAAAATTTCATTGTGCTGAATTCTGTCGTCAATCATCAGAACTTTTTCAAGTTTACATTTGTTTACATCAAAAAATATGGCCATGATACAATTTTGTTTAAATCAATACGAAAATGGGGTTATCTGTAGTTGGTAATGTTTCGTTGAATTCAATAAAATGTTGTAATGTTATTAGCAAATGTAAAGAAAAAAATGACTTACGTTAGACATTGTGTTGTGATGGGATTTTGTGTTTTCATAGTATGTTTTATTAGTATTTGTAATTTTTCTAAGATACCTCAAATAGATTGCACACATAATGAAAATAATAGGACTCGCAATGCAAATAATAGGGATATGATAAGAAATAATCGTTTCCAATTTTATCAACTATATATCAATATCACAGATTTTGAAGTCACAAAGTGATGCAAGTTACTAGTAATATAATCAATGAAGATAATACAAAGATGGCGCAAGTTACTAGTAATATAATCAATGAAGATTATGGAATTGTCAAAATCCTTCAAGTTTTGTAACATTTAAAAACTATTCTAGACTTCATCATAAGCTTCACACAGATTTACGAGTGACATTGATAAAAAGTTATTAATCATTTAAACATGCATACTATTTGTTCAATTAAAATGAAGTTTAGGCCTACCAGATGGAGGTTTGGATCCCATGTCGAAGGCATATTCCTGGTTCAACAATCACCAGTTGACCGCACAACAAACAGCAGAGCCCACAGTTCTATAACAAATGCAATTGTCAAATAATATTATTAATATGCTTTTTATTGACTTAAAGTTTTAGTTTTACTGAGATCCATGTTCTTTATGTTGGAAATATTATCACAAGAAACTTGTTAACTTTTTTAAAAGTGATTTAGGGTTTTTTAGAGTTGTATCGCTTGTTATTTTTTTTAAGTCTTCAGGAGTTTTTGTTTTTGACTTTTTTTTGGAAACCAACATTTCTGTTGTAATTATAAACTGTTGTAATTATAAACTGTTGAAAACATTGAAAGATTTCAATAAAAAACTAGAGTTCTTATTGTTGTAATCTTTTAGTTTAAACATTTCCGTAAATTCCTGTGTAGACAAAGGCTGTAGGTTAGCTAAAATGTGCACATTTGTGGATTTTATCTTGCAATATTTTTTAATATTGTTTCTATTTTCAACTTTTAGTTATTAAATTTCATCAGTTTAACTAGCATAATTTAAATTTAAAACTGCATATGAAAGTGACCTTAAAACTGAAAATAAAAATGACAATTTTTAGAAATAAAAAATATTGGTACCAATGAATGAGGGAAGTAACAACAGCTGGTATGAGTCATCAAGGCAAAGGTGTTGTAAAATAGTAGACCAAGGACAAGAGGTATACAGCAATAAAATACAGCATCATATCTTGAAAACAATTTGTAGCAAGGTTCATGTCTCAGACAGTTTCAACAAATACAATCACAATTTGTTGTACATTTCCAATACTGTAGATCTACAGAAAATAATTTTATTATTTATAAAAGTAAACAACTGGTGATTTTTCTACGTAGGGAATCAATTTAAATTTATAATAAAAGTGCAATTTTGTGTCTGGATCAATCTTGGAAATTGTAAATAAAGTTTACTTGTTTTTAAGTTTTTTTTATTTTTTATAAATTTTACACTTTGATTGTCCAATTACCACTTTTTTGACAATTTTATCGTGATAAAATTATGTTGAAAGAATTGTCAATTTATTACCTGTACCTAAGATTTTCTTTTTATAACTATTAGAGTAAAAGTCTACAAATTCGGCAAAATTAAGTGCCGACCGAGAGTGCAGCAGGCAGCGCATTAATTCCTTCCCCAATGGGTTAAAGTTAAAATCCAAATGTTTTCAAACCGGTTGGTTTCTGGTGGATGCCGACATAGTAAGGAGAGGTAAGTTACCCGGCCGCAGCAAACCACTGGACTAAGCAAACTCTCTTTCTAACCAGAAATCGTATCAAAATTCAAAAAACGGTAACTAACAAAACTGAATTAAACAACATATTTAAAACTTTTGATCCTAAAAATATGTCTGCGGATTTGATGAAGTATCAAACTCTGTTGTAAAATATTGTACAGAAGAACTAATTGACTCCCTTTTAGACATCATAAACAGTTTGATTCTAAATCCACATGTACCTGAAAGAAGAAAAAATGTCAAAAACAAACTACAAGCCAATTTCTATACTGCCCACTTTCTCAAAATACATAGAAAAATCATTTTTAACCAGATAATGAACCATTTAAATGAAAATAACCTACTAAACTGAAAAATAAATGGATTTTTACCTCAAAAATCTATAACTTTACTACTACAGCAATTTTTGGTGATTTTATAACAAAAAAACTGGGAATAAAATAACAATGTCATAGGAATCTACCTGGACATAGAAAATGTGTTTGACAGTCTAAATTTTAAAACCCTCATAGCAAACTAAATGCACTCAAAAATGCACAAAAATGGATCAAAAGTTACTTCACAAATAGAAAACAACAAAAAGAAATAGACTACATAAAAACAATAATGAACTAAAACTAAATCAAAATTTAAAGATATGACCCAAGGAATCACACAAGGAAGCATCCTCAGATCCCTCGATTTTTTTCATGTTAGCTAGATGAACAATTTTCCGGAAAACCTTCTCAGGAAAGGACTGAATAAGTTTGCTGATGACACCACAGTACTAATCCCTCAAAATCACCTCTTTATAAACAATGGAGGAATGGAAAATATTCTAAAACATAGAAGAATTTAGCAAAACAATAGAAATCAAAATCAACAACACAAAAACTGTCACAATAGAATTTTCCTGCAAGTCAAACTCCATCAAAAATCCAAAAGAAATATCAAACCCAAACAAATTGCATCATGCTAAATTTCTAGGAATCCAAATAATTTAAAATGGGAACACCATATTGATTTCCTTAAACAAAAGTTATCCACATCAATTTGTGCTATGAGAAGAATAACAAGTCTGACAGACTTTGCTACAACAAAAACTGCCTACCATGCACTTAACTTACAGAATCGCACCTCCGTTTTGGAATTGTCGCCTGGGGCGCAGCAAGTAGGCCTACAGATCTTTCTCAAACAGTTTTTGTACTGTACTTCAAAAAACAAGCAATAAGAACCCTAAATAATTTTCACTATAAAGAAATCTGCAAACCATTCTTTAAAAAAATTTCACATCAACATTTATTAATACCTAGTGGAAGTAGTAGCCCAAGCAATCAAATTGGATCCATCTAATGAAATGAAACCCATAAAATTACAATACCAGAAGGAAAAAATACCTAAATTTACCACAGCGTAGCCTAGAAAGAACTGCAAGAACCAGCACTTTTCCCTCCACACTGAAATATGGTTATGTGGTTCCAATCTTCAAAGCCGGTGATCGTTGCGATGTTACAAATTACAGGCCCATAGTAATCCAGTCCGTCCTCAGTAAAATTTTTGAAGGGCTTATTTTAGACATCGTACAGCCTTTATTTAAACATATCATAATTGATGAGCAGCATGGCTTTACCTCTGGTCGCTCCACTGTGACGAATCTTTTATCTCTCCAGTGTCTGGTGTTGGAAGCCTTTGGACGAAGAAATCAAGTTGACGCCATTTACATTGACTTTAGTAAAGCTTTTTGACAAGATAAATCATAGTCATCTGCTTGCAAAGCTCCAAGGCTATGGGTTCGCTGGAAGGATTCTACAATGGTTTAAGAGCTACCTTACCAATCGACGGCTTGCTGTACGCCTTGGTTCTGAAGTCTCTTCTTTCTTCGCTGCAAGTTCTGGTGTTCCTCAGGGGTCTCATCTTGGACCGTTCTTGTTTTCCATCTTTATTAATGACATTAAGAAGGTCATCAAAGTCCCATTTCTTCTATTTGCGGATGACATTAAGCTACTCGTTGAAGTTGCATCACATCATGACTGCCAGTCCTTACAGGACGCCCTCGATGACGTATTTGGCTAGTGCCTCTCCAATGACATGGCTGTGAATCCCACAAAAACCAAATTGATCACGTTCAGCAGGAAATTAAATACAGTGTTAGCTGACTACTCTCTTGATCGCAACCGGGTTGAGAGATGCAATACCATCAAGGATCTTGGTGTTCTAATTGACTCCTCATTCGAGTTTGGACCCCACATAAACCAAATCTGCACCAGGGCCTCTCGTATGCTCGGTTTGGTATTCCGCTCTGCTAGACATGGTTTGAGCAACCATGCCTGTATTATCCTGTACAAGTCTCTCATCCTGCAGCTACTCGAGTATGCTTCCTTGGTTTGGTCACCATACCATCTTGGCCATATTTACCATCTTCAGTCGGTACAAAGACGCTTCATCAGGTTCCTGGGATGTCGTGCTGGTCTTGACTTTCGTGACGTCCGGGTAGACGAGCTCTCTAATATGTATGACATTCCGAGTCTTGAAAACAGAAGGCGAGTGGCTGATGTGACCTTTCTCTACAAACTGATAAATAACCAAGTCAACTGCCCCTTCTTGCTGGAAAGGATAAACTTCCATGTTCCTTCGAGAATCACGAGACATCAGCGTGTATTTGAACTTGACCATACTGGGACTAACTACGCCAGATCTAGTCCCATTCCCCGGATTATGCGTCTCGGGAATGTGATAAGCAGCTCTGTTGACCTTTTAACTGCCTCCTTGGGAGTGGTTCGGCGTTCTGCGGCTGACAGCATCCTTGAGGGTACCCCATAAAAGCATTGTTGTTGTTGTTCCTTTGTTGTTGATTTTTCTCATGTTAATATTTGTGATCTATTTTGTTTGTATTCTTGTTATTGATATATTCATTGTTATGTTTTGTTATTGTTATATTTTTTATACATTGTTATATTTTTTTATACATTGTTATATTTTTCTTAAATATTGTTTTCAACTCCTCTGTTAATTATTAAATCTTTATACCTAATATTTGTAACTACTTAATGTAAAATGGTGTTTGCCGTTGGTGTTTAATAAATAAAAATAAATAAATAAATAAACAATCCAACTTTGTATAGTAATAGAATGGCTTTAATGGCATAAAGGCGAGCAATTTCGTCCTCTTTGTGTTTCCTCTATGTTTTCTTTCTCTCTGACATATTCTTCTGGTTCCATTTGTCGAGCAAGAACTCACTGCAAACACTGATCTGGACGATGTCATTGAAGAATTTAAACAAATGGTGCCCTTCAACCGACGGATAAATTTGTAGATGTTAGTAAATAAAACTTATTTCTTTCTCACAAAAACTCATTTGTTTTATAAGGATAGTGCCACATAACAACTTTACACATGTTTTTATATGACAAAATAGTTACATATAAATATTAATTATATACGCATAGTTTTGAGAGGAAATACTATGTATTTTTTTTTATCCATGCTTAAAAACAGTGTTTTTGGAGACAGTATTTTCAAACCATTTCCCCGGGCCCCCCGTTGGCTTGGGGGGTATTCCATGCCACCCTAACCCCCTGGAAGGTCTGGCACCCACAATTCCAAGACCCTGCGCACGCCTATGCTCATACACCAGAAAAACAAGAAAATGAAAAAAAGTGTGTAGGCCTAATTATATAGTAGGCCTATAGAAGCCTCCAATGGAATTTTTAATTTTGATAGGCCTTATCTTTGACTAAGGCATAAGGCAAAAAGCATTTACCGTACACGTGGAATCCCAATATAACAAGTTAATCCTCATAGGAAATTTGCAAAAATGTGATTATATGTAGTATAATGCTGCTGTTCTAACACAACCTAACCGAACCAAACTTCTAGAACTCCTTTGATGTCAGAAATAGCATGTCAGGGTGGTCGATCATGCTTTATGCGAACTAGTGACTGTATTAAGTTAAGTCCTTTGAAGGTACTGTAGGTTGGATTAGGTAAGATAATGTTTAGGTTATCGTTTATGTCTCATAAAGACTGTTTTTATACAATTAAAAACCTTATAAAACACTCCAAAACACTATTTCAAAAATACAAGCATAATAATATGATTTATGGTGAAAAGATGACGCCTCCCCCAATCTTTATGTCCGGAGGAGAACAGAAGTAGGTCTAAGCAGTAAGTAAGGTCTTAGTTTTTACCATTTGACAGCGGGCTGCTCGATAGGCCTAATGATGCTTCTTACAGAGCCAAAATAACCCAGATTTAATTTGTTCTAGGTATCAAAAGCGTTAACCTTAACCATTTATGTTATCCTGAGTCAAACATTACCTTTGTAATTTTTAAATTAACGACATTTAATCATTCAAAAACATAATTTATGAGTTATTCAACTCTCAATAATTGAAGAGGCCAATGAATACTGAACTAAGACGATCTTGCTGCACCCATACACTACTTAGTTTAATTAGTGTGCATGGAAGGCAGTTAAACCATTGAATAACTTAAGTAGCCTAATTTTACTTAATATAATAAACTGTAACAAATAAGAAGGTTTCAAATTCATAATAGGCTAGGCCCTATGCCTATAAAACTCCAGAGGGTTGGATCAAATGTGGCTCTATAACTTATAATAACTGGCCAAAAGTTTAATCAATTTAAAAAAAAAACATATTTTTAAGCTGGTTAAATGCTGAGTGGATTTTAAAAATACCGTAAGTACCTAACTTAGCCTTTGGTAATGGGCTTAGAGAACTTTGTAACCTCTTTAACCAGCCCTGTTATTTAAACAAAAGAATTAAATCATCAAACAAATTGGTTATCCAAATAAGTTAGGATAACTCAAACCTCAATGCTCAATTTAATGCCAAAATAATGGGAAGAAATAAATTAAAATGTATCAAGCTACCTAGCATAAAAGAGAGGAAATGTTGGCCCTTTAACCCTGTTTAGTTCATTTTACATTAAGAGCTTACTTTGTTTTGATTTATTCCAAACAACATAGGCTTGGTTATAGGACATTTTATAATAGCTTTACAGCAATATATTTAGAAATTTATGCTAGAAATTACTTATCAGTCTTAACTTAATGTAGGCTAGATTACAGATAGACATAAAAACATTATCACTGGAGGCCATTGTCTGTAATCAGCTGATGATAACTCACTTAGAGAAAATTCTTGATGTTGATAGTTAGATTTGTACCTGACACTATTACTATAATAAAAATCCAAATTTGTAAAAATAATTTGATGTTATACTGAAGATGGACTAAAACAATTAACATAACTTAGCACTAGCAAAACAAATACTTACTGTTAGAAAACTCAATCCACGTGAAATAACTTATATTGTTTCTTTAAAAGGAGCAAAATTCCAAATTTACTTTGAAAAAGAGATTTGTTTTTTGATATATCGGGTTTCCTCTCAAAATGTGAAAAGGGACTGGTATCATGATAACTAATCAACTTCTAATTAATAAAGAGAACCCGTCAGACACATACTATCCTTGAAATTTGACAGAGGCCATCTTGGCTAGATTCTATTGTTTGGTAAAACATATGTTTAGTAAACAGATGTTCATAGTTGCTCATTTGAATATGACGTAGTCACCTCAGGAATTGCGTACAAAGAAAAGAATCAAGCCAAAGAGTAATGTAGTTATCGTGGCATATATGACTATGTAACATGGATAAACATAAACAAATGACGTCACTGGCCCGAATTTCATACTAATAATCGTAACACCTGGTTTAAGGACGATTTTTTTACCGTTCCATTCAAGTATTAGCTGAGCGGAGTTCCTATACTACACTTCTGCTTTTGTTTTATAAATACTCCTCCTAAATGGCTGAAGTGTGAAATTTAGTACAGTCATAGTAACCAACTATGAAAAGATATAGATCTAAAATGGTACAAATCAGACGAAAGGGCTGTTTTGTACGTAAATTTTAACATCGGCCTTACCTTACGGGTTTAATGGTTACAAGGTTGCAATGAAAGTACTAGCAAGATAACAATGAGAAGGTAAACAAATTACGTAGTAACATAATATTATGCTAGGCAACGAATTGTCTATACTAGCACATCCACCTATAAATCCCAAAGTACCCATGAACTTTTGAGAAAACAAAAAGTCACACCCCCATAAACCATATACAGTACTTAAAATGTTCGTCATGACGAGAAACCTTGCACAAAACTATCCATTATTTCATACGACTTTTCAATGAAATGGCAACCATACAAAGTAGGTATTTTAAGCCAAGTATGAATGGAGATGAGTGTAGAATGATTGGTGCGATCTTGTAGTCTTGTTAGTGATTAAGGCCGACTTATTCCTTAGACACATCTGTTAATTAATAGCCCATACAGCTAATGTCAACTAAGGGACCTACAGTTTATAGTGTAAACTTTCCATTTACCTAATGAAAAAAATAAATAAATGCTTTTAATTTTATAGGCCTATATCACCACGTTCAACATTGACGGTACACGAGCTGGAACAGACTCAGATAGGGGGAATTATTTATCCCCACAATATATGGGACTCAAAATTTATAATAAGCTGCCTTCGACGATAAAATAAATTGATTATATATAGAAAAAAAACACTTATGTTACTGTTTCTGGAGAAGGCATTTTATTGACTGGAAGATTTCCTAATGTATTTCTAGGGGGAGCGAGCTGGTCTAGTTGCTAGAGCACGGGACTTTGGTCCAAGAGGTCCCGGGTTAAAATCCCGCCAAATCACCAATGGATTTTATCTAAGTGATAATGCCGCAACCCCTAGGTCTAGCCTCAAGTAATATGTGAAAAACAACCCCGGGCTCTTGCCTAGCGTCATAAGAAAAAAAATGTATGATTATTTTAGTAGGCTATTCTACTAAGACCTTTAATTTTATGTAACTTATATATCAACAGACAAAAAATTATTATATATAGTCTGTCAGCCGTGATGTGGTTACCATTGGTTCTGGCGCACACAGATGGGAGCTGTGTAGTTACGCAGCGATTCTTTGTCTATGGACGTAACTACATGGCTCTCCCAGTGGTGTGCACCAGTACCTATAAATAGCGTCTCGCGCTCCTAGTGAGAAACACGAGAACCTTTTGCAAAGAAGTGGGGGGTGTCGCGTCACCATCGTATTGAAGTAGTTGTGTTAATATACTTCGATGATGGGCGTCACTCTCTTCTCTTGAGGGAACACGTGGGGGAACACCTTTACCACAATGATACGAAGTGACGTCATCGGTGATCATGGTGTCCATGGACATGTACTCGGCTCATTCATTTCCATGGGGTATCCAGATCTTATACCACCGGTGACACTAACTTTTTGTCAAAGATTTTGCTTAGAATGTAAATAACTGTAAATCTTTTTTTCGAATTTGAGGGTTGAGGCATTCATAATTTTATTTTATGAACAGAACTACTTTTTTCGATTAGGAAACATTTATTCAATTTTTATCTTACCCTATATCTTTCTTATATAATCAGCAAGTTTGGTTGGTTAGGTTAAGTTATTGCAGGGGGTAATTAAAAATTAAATCGACGTTACTGTATTTCAAAAATTTAATCTCCCCTCCACGATTACTAGAAAAATACCCCACAATCCCTTTCTCCTTCGCAGAAAAGGTTCTCGTCGCCCGTCGGTTTCTGTCCAGGACCCTGCCGGCCTGCCGGTTTGCCGGCCTGCCTGACCTGAGTCAGGTCTAGAGAGAGAGAGAGAGAGAGAGATACTTTATTACATGAGCGTTAAGCTCAGCAATGGTGTCAAAATTACAATAAAACAATAAACATTTATTTTTGACAAAAGTCAAAGTCTCTTCCACAGAGTGCAATGAACTCGTCGATGGTATAGACAGGGTTCTCGATCATCCAGTGTAGCATCCTCTTCTTAAGGGACATGGAGTTTCCATTCGTAATGGTCGAAGGAAGGAGATTAAAAAGCTTGGCCCCGGCGTATGATGGCTTCCTGGAGTATCTTGAAGTGTCATGTGCAGGTAAGTTGTAGTTTCCAGCATTTCTTGTGTAGTGTGGATGTACATCAGCGTTCCTGAGGAGGTTATTTTGACTGCTTGCATACACAACTACTTCACATATATATAGTGGCAACAGTTGGAATCTTGAGTGCCTTGAAGGTGTTCCTGCAGCTTTCTCTCCACTGAAGATCTCCGAGAACTCTAATGGCTTTTTTCTGCCAGGTGAAAACCCGACTCATATTCTCTTTAGATGAATTCCCCCATAGAACAATTCCATATCTTATATGGGACTCGACCAAAGCGTGGTAGGCCGAACGAGTAGCTTCAGGTGTAGCGACATGGTTGATCCGCCTTAGAGCAAACAGGGAAGAACTGAGTTTGTGACAGAGGAAATCCACATGCATATCCCATCGCAAGTTGTCGTCTAGGATTACGCCAAGGTATTTGGTGAACAGAACTGTTTCAATTTCTGGAGGAGATGACACTTCATTCTTTAGCCTTCCAAAGAAAAGTTTTTGTACTGAGTTGACTGAACAGTGAGAGTGAGAGTGAACCAGGAGTGAACTGACTCCGACTCCGACCGACTCCCGAATCCCGATTCGCGACGCGACACGCGGCCTTTAAACAAGCAGCAGCAGCAGCAGCTTCCTCTAGTTCAACTTTCAACTTTAACGTTTGCTTAATGATTAACTTAAATTAAGTCTAACAACACGCTCACAATCTGATAATTTGTAAGTATATTAACAAAACTTGATGTTATTTTCTTTAAATGCAACTAACTTACTTAACCTATAAATAAATCACTTTTTCATGTGGTAGGTTAAGCTATGCTCCTCAGCATGGAGATACATTAAATTGATGTTGAACTAGACTAGGCCTAGTCTAGGTAATGCCTATAAATGTCCATTCCCACAGATTTCACAGTCTTCAATAAATTAAACAATGATTTAGATGAAAATGAAAATTCCTAACTAGCCAAAGTAAGTACCGGTAGCCTAGGCCTAGCAGCATAGAAAACATTTTACTACCAAACCTAGGCTGGTAATAGCATAGACAAATAGAATAAATATAGCCCGTCAGCTGTGCTGCGGTTAGCATAAGTTCTGGTGTCCACCGCTAGGTTTCCCTTGTAGATACGGCGCACAACGCTGCAGCTTCTGCTGGTCACATACGGCTCCTGCACTCCTTGCCTGTAGCGGTGTGCGCCGTAACTACACGACACTCCTAGCGGTGGGCGCCGGAACCTTCCTTTGACAGCCTATATTTACCGTAGTCTTATTTGTCTATGGTAATAGTAGTATAGGCAGGGCCGTCCAGAGAGGGGGGCAAGCTGACCCGGGTGCCGTGGCTGAGGTGGCGCTGTGCAGCGTCTATTATTGTATTAACATAGTATTGAAACATGTGAATGCAACTATCACTGGGGAGGGGGGGGGAGGCGCCACGACCACGTTTGCTCTGGGCGCTGCCAACCCTAGGGACGGCCCTGAGTATAGGTACAAAATCTATCAATAGGTAGGAAGGCCTAATAGTAGTATGTTTTCTGTGGTAGCAGTTAGAACATATCTCATGAGGAATCAACAACCTCAACTCTTGTCTTAGTAGACAACACTTTCCTTTAAAAATGAGTCACCAAACCATAGCCTGCTCTAATACAAGGCTGCGGACAAAAAGTGGCAACACCGCTGTTCCGTCATACCGAAACAGATGTTGCACTAATTTATAATGGATAGTGTAGGAAATGTTTATGTTTAAGACTTTTGTTAGGCCTACCTAAGTTATTACAAGCTTCTAGGCAGCCAGTGCAACTCCGAGGATCGTGGATCAGAACACCCCCCACCACCGCACCATGTCGTACGCTTCCGAATCATACCGGCGCATCAGCAGCCTAACTGTTAGAGGAAAATTGTTATCTCTATCACTGTCGCTGTCAAAACGTATCGTTTGTAGGTTAAATTTAAATTAAATATTATTAAACTGTCATAACCTAACCAAACTTACTGATAATGAAAAACTCGAATGAAGGTTTACCAATCGAAAAAATAGTTCTGTTCTAAAAATAAAATTATAAATATCTCAAATTCAATTTTATAATTTTTTTATTATAAAATTAAACTGTCATAACCTAACCAAACCAACCAAACTTGCTGATATGAAAAAAATGTTGACAAAATGTTAGTGTCACCAGCGGGATTCGAACCCGGCACCTTCAGATTATTAGCCCGACACGCTAGCCACTACACCACCATGACTCATGACTCAACTCCGTATCGTTGTGTTAATGGTTGACGTCACGCCATCAGCACGGAGTGGTGGTGGGGGGTTTTCCGATCTGATCCACGATCCTCGGAGTTGCACTGGCTGCCTAGACGCTTATTAAGATATTTCATAATGGCCTTGTGTTAGAGGAGACTTTGACCAAACCCATCTAAAATACACCACACGAATATTAAAAAAAAAACTGAGTGATAGGATAGCCTAGCATGATAAAAAAGGCAGCAGGCTCAAAATTATATGACTTGTTTTAGCTAAGGCCATTTTGAGCTTAACCTATTGAGTTATTACTAAAAAAGAAGATAGAATCTGCCCAAATCAAGTTGGAAAAATAGCTAAATTACCTAAGTTAATGTCCATTACAAAAATTTAACATATTTGACATTAAAAAATTGGCTAAATCTGAAAGAAAGATTTCTGACTGCAAGCCAAGTTAAAAATAATTTTTACCTACGACCGTTTTTCAAAGTAGCCATTTCAGTCCAGTTCTTAGAATTGAAAAGTTTCACTTTACAGCTGTTTACTTTCATATCCGCATAGTTTCATTTCATATCCGCATAGTTTTCTCATATCCACACAGGTAACGGACCTATGAGGTTCAAGTATTGAGAGAAAAGAATTAAAATTGTAATGCTTCAAACGTCAACTAATCAGCTGATCAGTTGACCAATTTAATTGTTGATCCGACTTGTTCATGTTGATACTCGCGTATTCTTAATTAAGTTGGTGGAAGTCCAAAATAAATGAAATATTTGCCGAATTGTACCTGATACAATATTATTTATGGTAAGAATGCTGCTAGCAATGTAATATTTAACGAAGTTTAACAAACACGTAATTACAGGAAATCAGCTGATTATACAACAAGTCGTTGCATCACTTTCAGTGGCAATGACAATACACGAAAACATAACCTCTCTAAAAAGTTATCAGTAGTTATTGTTAGTAATTAAATCCAGATTGATAGTAATTAAAAAACGGTCGTAGGTAAAGTAGTGTAGGTACGCAACTCGCGTTAATAGTCTTTACGACACTCGTAGAAGTTTTTAAGGCACTCGCCAAGGCTCATGCCTTAAATTTTCTACTCGTGTCGTAAAGACTCACTTAACGCAATCGTTGCGCAAACTACTATTTTTAATTTGTAGTCAGTTTTTTAATGTAGGCTATATATAACAAATAGAGCATATTATGTACCGTACGGTAACTGAATCAAAGCAATCTTTTGTGAAAATGTCAACTCTATTAAGGTTTTCTTAACCTAGATTTTTTGTGAAGATAAGTTTAAGGCTGAGCTCTACCCGTTTGTCACGCACAAATGCAAGGGTTTTCGTTCTTACTGTTTGTAGCCCCAATTGTGAACCAATTTAAAAGATCTTGGTGTCATATTTTTTGTTAAAAACTATTGTAGGTCCTGCGCTTTTTAAAATTTACCTAGATAAGTTATTTTAAAAAAAATGTTGGGCTAAAAGGTTGGTAATAAGGTTTAAGTTACGCATTTTTATCACAAGTTTTAACACCGACAGACAAATAATTTCTTGATAAAAAATAACAAACGGGAGAAGTGCAATAGATTAAAAAAAACATGAAAACATGATTAAAAACATGAATCTGCAGTTAGTTTACTGAAAGGTTTAAGAATGTAATCACCCAGATTCAAAAGGCTTGCAAGCGCTCTTCATGGCGCTGTTCAGTGCAATGGCTTAGGAACATCGGCGTTAAGCCACATCTTACTTAGAAATCCGAGTTGAGGTTTAAGCATTGATTACTAGGCAAACTTGTTTATGATCTGGGTCGTTCAGTGGTTATAGTGCACGCTTAGTAATCGAAAGGTTGCAACTACAGTTTTGTAACTTCAATGTAGATTTGTAAATATTTGTGTGAAAATGTAATTGACGCGATTATCCAGAGATGGGCTTCAATCAAGGATTTGGTAATTGGTAATGGTAATGGTTGCAGGGTTGATCCTGAGAAATGTGCGTGTAGCTTTTTGATGGTTTGAAACTGCACCCAGCTGTTCTTGACTATTGGGCTTTTAATAAATGTATTAAAAGCCATCTTAGGCATCTAACTCAGTTTCTCTGTTAGCATTTCACTAAGATTTACTTTCTTCAAAAATACAAAAGCCTACTGACTTGCAACAAAAATACTTGGCTGCCTCTTCAGTATTTCTTAGTCAATAATTTAGTCAGTCAATCATTTATTTTCTCGTAACGTTTGACAGGGCCATCAAACGTCATCAGCTGCTAAACTTGTGAAATGGTCATGGATAATTAAAATACATAACAACTATGATTAATTAATAATATGTTCCCTAGCAGTAGATTTTAAAATCGGGACGAAGGGAAATAATACGTATTAGTCGTCCTGAAATCCTGTGGTCTGCTACCTAGTCAGCTAGATGTGTCGCTCGTGTGAACTGGAGGGGCTGAGTCACAGGAGACCGCAGACACTTACTTATTCAGCAATGAACGTGTTTATTATTGAAATCAATAGGAACTTTTTAAAAATAGAAAAATAAGTTACAAAACTGCTTATTAATTGTGCCTATTATAAAGTTAGCATTGTTGTAATTATTACAAGAGGTTCTACCCGCGAATTCACGAGTGAACAGAAGCTACTAAATGAACAGAAGTTATTAAATTAATCTAATCAACTTTGACTTTATATTTAATTTAAAGGTCCAAAGATCAAGAAGTTGTCATCTGGAAGGATGTTAAAAGCAGTGGAACCTTCATACCTTATGTCCTAAGGTTGGCCGAGGTTGTAGCTGAACTCGCCGCTCTCTTTCACAAGGTCTTTAATTCTTTTCAATGAAATTCCGATCTGTTAAAGATCGGTGACAACCTCTTGGAACGAAGAACATACATGGTTTGTTAATCTCATATTCATCGTGTTTCGAACACCTTTAATCACTCGCTTGTGTCAAACAGCTAGAAATAGCTTCATTGTTCATTCGCCGCACCTCTTTTAAGGACATAAAAGTAAATAATAAAATAAGTAAACAAAAATGTAAACAAACAAACTCAATTGCATTGGCCAGCTGTTGTTCACTAAATTAATTGAATAATAACTTCCAAAACATGCAAGGCGTAGCCCTTTGGAAATCAGCCTGTGGGGCAGAGCCCTTAGGGAGTTCATCCATATCAATACTTTTCGGCAAATCTACACACTCTAAGCTTCATTTTGATATGCCATATGCCTATACTTTTATTTGGTAAATCAATGGCCTTAACAGTTTACATAAAATTTGATTGTATCACTTTAATAATATTAAAGTTCAAAAGTTCAGTTGATTCTGAGCCAATAAACTCCAAACGACAATTAATTAACAAACACTTTATTTAGAATCCTGGACTATTTTATTGTAGGCTTGGCTAATCGGACAAATTTTCAGGTGTGACTAATTTCAGGAGAAAAATTATTAACTTTATAATAGGCCTACATTGTTAATAAGCAGTTTTGTAACTTATTTTTGTATTTTTAAAAAGTTCCTATTACATGGATCCGAGTGGCTTTGATATTTTCTTCGAATCAGTGAGAAAAGGCCGTGTCTTTGGAACACTTGTCTTTCGGAATACCACAACAATCAAAATTACTGGAATTCATCAAAACTGTGGCTCTTATAAACTGGTACAACTAAAGAAGTACCTAATAAATATAATGATCATGGTTGAAATAATTAAAAAAATATTTTTTTGGATTTAATTCAATATTTTGTTTGGTTTCCATTAGAAGTTGTTTTATATTTAAAAATAGCTTTCTACTGTATTAAAAGGAAATATGCAATGTTCTAAATTGCATACAAATTTTAAAATTTTACTACAAGTCCAACAATACCAAAAAAATATCAATTGATAAGCGATTGAGAGGTTTCTAAAAATAATTTTAAATTGCCCTATAATCCTCTTAACAATAAGGTTTTTTGAAACTAAACTTTTATGATGGGTTAGCCTCTGGATTGAAAATTGCAATATAAAATGGTTTAAGGTACCGTACCTTTTGCGTCAAACAATCCGTGATGTAGTAGATGACTACAGCTGTTTCGTGCTGCTGGGGCACATCTTCAGGTCGAGCGTCGACAAACTCGTCCACGGATGACAGCTTCATCTTAACGCTCGACCTGAAGATGTGCCCCAGCGGCACGAAACAGCTGTAGTCACTAAAGGCACTAAATGCTCCAATTCATTAAGTTTTAAACCACGTCAAACCCAAATAACATGCATTTGATATAGGAAAATTAGGTTTTTTGTTATTTACGCAAAAACTAAAAGAGATACGAAGTAAGTGTAAATTACAAAGTTGTTATGGATTTAAAAACCTATAAAATGATGTGCCACTTGACATATGTTGCTATTTAAAAATTTTGAACAATGAGCATTCGCAAATTTAAAAAAATATATACCTATATTTTTTTTTTAATTTTTATCATTTCAAATAACCGTTGCTTGTAGCATATCAAAGTAATGCTAATTTCACAATGAGTAAGAAAATCCAACCGGAGAAGCGCTAAATGCATTGGTATAGGAAACAAAGAGTATTAAAAAAAATATAGATTTTTTCAAAAAAACTGACGCCATTTTGAAACGGAAAAAGATATTTAATTTCTGTTTTTGCCAAAATGTTTGTCTATCAAATACCTTTAAAACGATGTATAACATAACATATGTTTACATTTGAAAATCCCGAGATTCGAACTAGTGACCCTCAGTTTTTGGCACACCCTGTATTGGGAAAAAGTTAAAAATATTTTTACATTAAATTCCTTGGGGTCGATTTAGCGGGAAATAATTTTATTTCATCCTTGTACGTTAAGCCGTTTTTCAGTAATCAATTTGAGACACCTCTCGTGAAACACCCTTTTATACAATGTCATTTAGATTATTTTATTTGCTTACCATTTGTTAGTGTTTTATAGAAAAGCAAATAGTGAAATCAGCTGATTTATCGTGCAGGATTGAATAAAGCTGAAAGGAGCTATTTGTTACTGTTGATAGTGGTTAGAGATTGCCCCAACATGGAATTGGCCATGTCACATCATATTACATTGTGACCCCGTGGCTTGTATTCTATCTAACAAGTGATATTTTCTTGGGCGTTGTTTTTAGCGAATTTCCCCTATAGGTAATAAGCTATTACCGTAGTACTCATGGTAAGACCTGGACCCGGGACCGATTTACTTTTTCGTTTTGAGGTCCCTAGAGACCAAAAACACCATCCGTTCAAATTCATATATATATATTTATATATGTGTCCGTTAGCGCGATAACTCGAGCTAAAATCATCCGATTTTGATGAAATTTGGTTCAAACGTGTAAACCTACATTTATTCTACGCGAACCAGCATGATCAGACTATGGGAACAGGGGTTTATGGGAGGTTTTATTGGGTAAAAGTTGGTTTTCCCCATTTTTGACCCTAAAAACTAAAAATTTAGCAATTTCTTTCCAAACCATTTTGTAGAGCTTAAAAAACAAATAATTTAGTATACTGAAGCGTTATTATGCGCCTAATGGTTACGGAGAAAATTCAAAAAATCAGTAAATTTAAAATTTGCATGTTATTCTTATGGAGAGTAAGTAAACTGTTGTAGTTTGCTTGTTTATGAACATATTTTGATCAAATTTGGAAAATGCATGCATACTAAACTATTACATTTTACAAAAAAAAATACCTTTTTACCCTCCCTGTTTCAGCCAACCTAGTACTCGTTAAACTAATGTTATTTAAATAGGGAATAAATGTGATATTTTTAAGGAGACATTTTAGTGTAAATCCAGTCAGGCAAATGGAAATTCGCTTAGTCTGCAGGTTTGCTGTGGCAGGGGTATTTTCATTCATAGGCACCACATTTTTTGTATATAATAATAACTCAGGCACAGATTCAGCCTGATTCAACCCGTAATTTAAAAAAGACTTGTAAATGAAATTTTTAAATTCTGTTACAGAAGACATGGAGAGTGAGGCAACTCTGATGATATTGAGTGATGAAGAACAAGATTCGATTGTAGAAGTTGTTGATGACAGTCTCAATCTAAGTAACGAAGTGAACGAGTGCAGATCACTCCCGTCTGGTCTTCAACAATTGTCTATAGCCGGACCTTCAACTTCAAATCCATCTGAGGGAGTTGTATGGTTTACCGCTGAAAAACAACCAGATTCACAGTCAAAAAGTAAAAGAAATGTCCCGGCAGTTCAAGTGCAGCCGACAAGGGTGGGTTTAAACATCTTCAATTAATAGTAGACTAAGAATACAATAATGGCATACATTGTATTGCAATTTGGACAGTGTGGAAATCAGTTAGGAAAAGAACTATTTTCGCTTGCTTTTAATGATTCGGTCAAATCAGATGTATCATATTGGAATAACTCTTGTGCCATGGACTGTTGGTTCGACCATAATAATGCCGGGCTGTTAAATGCAAGAGCAGTTGTAGTCGATACTGAGAGGAAAGTTATTACAAATAGTATTCAAAGTCAGAAAAGGAATTCCCTTTGGTCTTATGCCAGTGGGAATACGGTGTTTGGCAGTGAGGGAGGGGCAGGTAACAATTTTGCTTTGGGATATTGTGAGAAAGGTCCTCAATTAAAAGATGAAGTGTTGGAAGTGTTTCGTCGCGAGAGTGAGAAGTGCGACAGAGTTGGGGGAGTCATCGGCATTGCAGGTGGTGCAGGTGGCACCGGTTCAGGTGTGGGAACTCACGTGTTAGAATGTGTACGAGACGTTAGCCCACACAAAAATGTTGTCAGCGTTTTGGTGACCCCTTATTCCACGGGGGAAGTAGTCACTCAGAATAACAATCTTCTGTTTACTATATCTAAGCAAAACAATTTTTGTGATGCAATTGTACTTTTCGAAAATGATGTAATAGCAAACTCGAGTAAAAACAGTTTTCAAGGTTGCAGTTTAGGTTTTACTGATTCAAACAAAGTTATTTCTGAATCGATTTTGTCATTTTTGCAACCGATAAAAAATGGATCTGTCGATTTATATAATCTTCTCTCGCAACTCTGCCCTCAGCCAAGTTTCAAACTTTTAACCATCTCAAATTCCCCTTTTCAAAATGAAACAAGATCTAAATTTGAACCGCAGGTTCACTGGAATACCGTTGAAAGGGAAGTTCTAAGAAGTATAAGATCTCGTGTTTCCGTCACCAGTGAAAACTGTGTTAGAACTGTTGCCAATGTAATCATTAACCGTGGTGAGAATGTTCCATCAAAGACAATATCAAAGATAATGTCTGCGTTTTCCTATCCACTGTGGATGCCAGTGAGTCAGAGATGCCTCGTCTACCATCAACCACGACCTTTGCTAGATTTAGAGAAGCGAGTAGCAGTGGTTAGCAATAGTGCCAATATTACTAGCTTGTTGGATAGCTCTATTTCAGGAGCTTGGAAACTGTTCACAAACGATATGTATGTTCACCTTTACTATAAATTCGGCTTTACCAAAGACGATTTTATGAACATGTTTGTCAGTAGTGAAAAAATATTAAAAGCCTACAAAAGTCTTTGATGTTGAAACCTTGTTTGGTAGTTAATTTTGAATATTTTGTTTGCAATTTTTAAAGCAATCTTTTATCTTTGTTACAAAACAACAGGGACATACTATCGAAAGTCTTAAAATTTTGTGATAGTTAAATAAATAGTTATGGATAATGCCTCTTGAATATGCAATGTTCTACAATTTTTATAGTTGCTGGAAGAATAGTGTATCTTTAACTCAGCAAAGTAGTATGAAAGAAGGTATTTACCGGTATTTCAACAAACAACTTCCAAGGATCAAAGTTGTTAATTCTTCATGTGTTAATGTTTTTTAGTGGTAATACTTTGTTGTGTAATCACTGGTGTAATGAGAAATTTACCTGAATAAATATTTGATTTGTAGGGAAGCCAAAGGATTAAAACAGTTCCAAATACGTTTGAGTTCGAAAGTTCCGAAGATAACAGCTACAAATGGTCAGAAAGAGACAAGCGATTGTTTTTGGCTGGATGCCTGGAATGTGGCATCGATGATGTTGACAGTTTAAAACGATATCTGCCTCACAAGAGGGAGCAGGATATTAAACGACAGATAAATATGTGGAAAGCAATTGCTTTAAAAAAAATTAAAAATGAACTTTCATCAGACAACGATAATTTAAATTACGATAAAGAGAAGATTAAGAACCTGGATGAATGGATTGAAAATTTCAGTAAAGATAAAAGTAAAGCAGAAAAAAGCGATATGAATGCTTTTTTAGATTATTTCTTGATAATTGCTGAATATGGAGATCTACCATCAGTGGAGGAATGTGGAGGAGTTGATCCCAGGTAATATTGGTTGTTTATTAGCGAATTTCCCTATAGGGAAGTAGCTATTACCGTAGGTGGCACGGTAAGACCTAGACCCGGGACCGATTTACTTTTTCATTTTGATGTCCCCAGAGGCCAGAAACACCATTCGTTCAAATTTTTATATATGTATATATATATATATATAGACTTATATATATATATATATATATATATATATACGTCCGTGAACGCGATAACTTGAGTAATTTTTGTCCGATTTTGATGAAATTTGGTTTAAAGGTGTAAAGCGGGATAAACTTGAATGAGTTCGCGAACCAGCACGATCGGACCATGGGAACAGGGCTTTACGGGGGGTTTTATGGGGTAAAAATTGGTTTTTCTCACTTTTGACCCTCAAAACACAAAATGTCCCGATTTCTCTTGAAACCTTTTTAAAGAGCTTAAAAAAACAAATAATTTAGTATATCAAAGTATTTTTGTTCGATTATTAGTAACGGAGAAAATTAAAAAAATTGTAAATTTAAAATTCCCATGTTATTCTTATGGAGAATATTGTCAAACGTTGTAGTTTGCTTGTTTATGGATATATTTTGATCAAACTTGGCAAATTTATTTATTTTGTATTAAGCTATCAATATTTTACTCAAAAACACACTTTATTAGTTTCCTTGTAGCAGCAAACCTAGGTACTCGTTAAACCTAATGTTATTAAAATATATTTAACTGAAAATTAATTCAGACAAATGGAAATTCGCTTAGTCGGCAGGTTTGCTGCGGCGGGGGTATTTATATTTATGGAATAAATATGCAAAGTTATTTTTTATAATCTGTAAATTATATTTGTTTAGTCATGTTGATGACCTTTGTGTAAAGCATTAGCACACTTAACTCATTGACGCTGGATTTTTTTTAATAAATACATTTTAGGTTTTGCCTTTTTGTATCTTATACATTTCAACACAATATGTACAGTTTTAACTAAAATTAAAAAATCGGTGTTCTCCCCCTCTATGCTAATGTAAAAAGAAGCAATTCAGTTGTGCAAACCCTGTTTAACTCAATAATTCCGTCAACTTCCACTCAAGCTAAACACAGTTTTATTTAAGGTGGGCTCTCCCCTTCATCTAAGCTACACATTATTAAACTTGTGGATTGCACATGTACAGAACCGGCGCATTTAGAATTACCTCAACACTACACTCATCAGTGCAAGGCGTTAGCCAACTGTTTAGTTAGCATTAGTTAAGGTAGTTTTACCGTACCACTTTTAGTCAAACAGGTCGATTGCTACTTTGCTACTAAGCACACAACGACATTAGCGCTTGCAGGTTAGGTTGATGAACTACTTGAGCGCAAGGGGGTTAGCAGTACAGCTACCTCTCCGCGTAAAGCGATGACACGCTACACACGTGAGCCGTCGTCAATGGGTTAAGTTAGGTCTCCTTTTTGCTCCATAAAGCTAAACAAAAATATAAGGTTCTTGTACAGATTGCCATATGTTTATGTCTGGATTTTCTTTTAATTTCTTCTTCTCCCTCAGTGTTTTAAATGAGACAAAGTGTGCTGTGTTTGTGTTTTGGGTGTTCTATGTTGAAACAGGAGTTCAACAATTTTTCTGTTCAGATTTTGAGAAACCCCTCTTTGTTCAAATTTCTTTGCAGGACATAGCCAGTTTCTCGACTGATCTAGGAGAAGGGGGGAAGGGGATCAAACAGCCCCAGGAACCAGCCTAATGAGAGTTGGGAGGGGGGGTAGCAAGAAGCTAACAGTTTTTTAATAAAACTATACTGTATATAAGTACGGGGTGAAAATGGTAAAACTAGCTTCAAAATTACAAGGCTTTAAAAAGGACCTATAAAAATACCCAGCCTCCCTCTATTCTCTATCTACACCTACAAGTAAAGCCCTCGCCTTGAGTGCAAAGAGATGATGCTACGTAACTGTAATGACGCCAAAGTGTGGTTTCTGAAACAAGAAAGATAAATGCTAATCAAATTTACTTCACATGTTCATATTTATAACTTACCAATATTAATTGCATCCAAAAATTATTTGTAGCATGAAATTTGGTTTTCACCTCACTATGATGGTTTTAGCCGGTTTACCAACGTTTTTTGGAGACCAAAAGCTACGTATTGCTGTCTATGAGGACTGGCATAGCTCTTTTAATTATATTTTCTACTTTTTAGGTGTTTTTTCTTCAAGAAGACTCCGAAATTTTGCATGTGACATTTCAACATTATAACTTTTTTGTGGATATATCTTACCGCTTAGGTGTTTTACATGTTGCAGGGCCATGTACCGGTACCTCTACTGCATGCTGAATGGTATCCCTCCATATGGATTGGACCCAAAAACGGCAAAAGTGATTCAAATGTGTATTAACAATGTTATGAAGATAATTAATAATCCCAAGATTGTTAAGGAAATGGGAGAAAAATTATTAGACCCACTGACCAATCCCGACAAAAACAAGTTTGGCAAGACTTATGGTAAAAAGGTAAGGCCTAATAATCATTTAGCAGATTTTGTGTGAAAATTATTGTTGTGGCCGGTTAGTTTTACTGTTGTTTTAAAAACTCAGCGTATAGTAGGAATATTTTTTTTACTCCATTTTAAAAGACAAATTACATTAGTGAGTCATGTCAAAAGTGCATTAAAATAAAAATAAAACTTAGTTGTCACTGTTGTTGTTATAGGTACATCAAAGTCTAAAATACAGATAAGTTATTAAAAATAATTTGATGTCCAAGCACTGTTACATATTTAAATAGCAACATGTGACAGTGTATACTGTATAGTAAAAACTTCTCACACTACATAGCCTACAGTACGAAACTTTATTCCTTGCTGGAGACAAATCTGGTAGGCCTATATTGACAGTCCAGTTTTTTGAGGTCCAAATTTAAATTATCAACATTTAACTGTTTGAATCGTTGTACCGATAATTAACAAATCTATAGTTAGCAGTTAACCAATCTGTTTTTTTACTAGTAAACAAAATATATAGTGTAAAGCCTCGGAAGAATGTTGTACGTCAAATCATCCTTTATCTTGACGCAGGTTTGTCTCTCAAAAGTAGTTGGACTACTCAAGGGATTCAATCTCTGGCGTCCACAAACATTTGAGACTTTTAAACTGCTTTCCTATAAGTGTTCAGTGTTCCTTGTAAACCCTTTCTTAAAAACGTTCTTGGTTAAAACTTTGGCATGTAGCTTATCAATTTGTCTCTTGTGTACTGTGTTATTAAGACACCTTCCGTTGCTATTCTATCTAAGAATGTAGGATGGCTTACTTGTTAAACCTTGTAAGTCTGAACACTTCAACTTTTCATGAGATGAGAAAAACTTTAATTTTGTTAAATAATTTGGTGTAAAAACAATTATAAATAAAATTCTGTCCTTAAATCTTTTTAAATCACTAAAACCAAGATCCCCTAAAGAAAGGTCTAGTGGTAGGCGCTCTATGGACTTAATCACTCCAAATCACCAATGGATTTTATTAGGGATGGACGAGATTGGATTTTTAGTTCGAGACGAGACGAGACGAGATTTTTTATTTCTCATAAACTTTCGAGACGAGATCGAGACGGGATTTCCCTTCTCATACACAACGGGAAATGCACGTTCAAAATTTTTACCTGATTTTGTAACATTGTTAGATGACTGTTTAAATACAAAAATAATGATAATAGGCAAGAATATTTACAATCTTTTATTAAAAAACATCAGCATAACATTTTTTTGTTTATCACGCCTAACTTATTAAAAATGCCTACGATTAGGAAACATAGTGATATCAGTTAGGATAGAGTTCAACTTATCCTAAAATAAAATAAATCATAAAATAAAAGCAATATTAATTTTTATAAAATAGTTAGGTACTTGTTTTGACTTTTTATAGTAATAAACATTCCTCACAATGCTTACATTTAACAAAACTTCTCAAATGTTATTAAAACATAGTAAAGTAAAGTAGTAAAGTAATATTATTAAAATAATTAAAGTAATATTTACATTTAAAGAATTAATTAAATAAGAACGCCTTCGCAAAGGAAACGCAACTACAACACGCTCCTGTATTGCGGGTATTGCATTGACTTTCTGCAGGCGTTTTAAATTTTTTTTTTTTTTATTCTCGTCTCGATAAAAATCTCGGCCAAAAAGAAATCTCGTCTCGTGTAACGAGATTTAAAATTTCCCGAAATTTCGAGACTTGACCATCCCTAGATTTTATTTAAGTGATATTGCCGCAATCCTAAGGTCTAGCTTGAAATAATGTTAAAAACAATAAAACCCTCGAACCCAGCTTCCTAGGACAAAAAAAAAATATTTCCATCAGGATGGAAACAAGCTAGAATAGAAGTAGATGAAGTAAGGAACACATCACTGGTCTCAGATTTTAACTAGCTCCTTTGGCTCCTACTGATTTGTGATTGATAAATTGTCTACAATTATTTCAATTTAGATGTCTTAAACGATGTAACATAATATATCAATATTACCTACGACCAACTTTACTTACATTTTATTTCAGAGTTATTAAAATGTTAGTAGCCACTTTACTTAACACTAACTAAAACAACGTTTTACCCTTATTTCTTTCTTGTCAAGTTTTGATATTGTTTATTTTTCAGGATAAGGGTGCTGGTGCTGAGGAAAATTTTTTTCTTTCGAGTTCTGTATACAACCCACTCAAGCTTTCAACTAAAGTGCCTATTCCAAATCCAAATGCTACTGGTACTTCAGATGAGGAAGATGCTGATTAAGAATTAAGTGAAAAAGTTCCTCACAAAAAAACTAAATGGACACCTTTAAACGGAAAGGGACCAAGCACCATCGGTCTGGTTTTGAGAAAAAGGGGCTCAAAGTGTTTTGTGGGTCCAAAACTCCTTTACTACCTTACCTTAAGTATTTTATCATTTTTCATATTTATACCTGTGCATTTTTTTCAATTAAAATCAACTGTAACAGCCTGTGTGTGTGGCCTATAGTAACAGCGTGTATTTTTTAAAGTTATAAAAAATAGTGCTTGGTTCCTTTCTAAAGATTTGTTGATTTGTGAATTAATGTTAAAGGACCTAAGTCCATGTTGTCTGTTAATTTTATGGTATTTTTTTAAGTTTAGTAGTTTTATGAGTAAAAAGTAATATTAATAGAAAAATAAACCATAGTACCCTTTTTTAATTATTTTCAATGACTAGTGAAAAGTAATAGTAAAACTCAAGTTGCGACTGAATAAATTGGTATGCTAATATACAAATTTTACTAAACTCAGGGTATATTTTTTAGTGTAACACATTGCTGGTGTGTATGTTAATAATTTGCATGAAAAATTATTTCAAAATTCAAATCTGTGTTGAACCGTACTATTATCGCACACACTGGGATCTTCAAAAAAAGTTTCTGTAAGATGGCTTACCGTACTATCAATTGGCATGAGAATTAGCATAGACTTTTGGGTCCTTCATTTTGGACTGGGAAACTCCTTTCTTATATGGTTGTAGAAGACCCAAGCCATAAGAAAATACCGCTTTAGAACATGGTCTGCTTCTTGAAGCTTTCCTGAAAATGTTGATTTCCTGCCGAGAAAAGTGCTTCTTTTTGCACTTTTGATTTGTTTAGATTTAAACCAATTTATTTTTCATCATTGATATTAGTTTTGCGATTTTTTTGGACTTAACTTTCAGCACTCAGGAAAAATCTTTGGTTGTCACATTGTTTACCATGAATAAATACATTTATTCTCCTGGATGATTTTTATTATCTTGATGCAATCCTCGTCAGTGTAGTTGGATTTAAGAAGGCATCAACATTTCCATGTCATGTTTCAGCAAGACCCTACTTCCTGAGCTTTTTTCAGCTGTACCTTAAACAAAATTTTAAAAGTTAAAGTGACCTTTGTTAATTTTTCCCGAATGAACTCAACATCATAATCTGGCGCTTGTAACGTACAATATTTGTAGGGATTTTTAGTAAAGTACCGTTTTTTGTAGATCAAACGAAAGTGTTCCCTTATTTGCCTCTTCCTCAGCACACCTTAAATCTTTATCAAACTCTTCTCTAACTTTTTCTACCGAAATTAAGTGTTCATCATGTTCCCGACTTTGGTTTTGTTTGATTTCTTCATTAGTAGCACAATCCAATTGAGCTTTAGGATAATCACAGTTTGAATAAGTGTCCATTTTTGTGTGGTTTTCTTCATAGATTAAAGTGTGAATCTTTTGTAGCACGACAATAATGGGATTTGTATTTAGGGATCCTCATGATGTGGTACTTGAACTAACATTTTAGATCTACTTAAAGTACAACTTATAACTCAACAAATAACTCATTATAAGGCTTTTTTATACAGTATAGGGAGCAAATAAACTATCACTGACCACTAATAATACCATAGCCTCATCTAATAACCGCGGTAAAACAATAATGGCTACAACGATGTCTAACTAAAACAGTTGTTGTACTTAAGAAGTTGTAATGGAGGGTATAGGCAATGTTTATGTCTATACTTATGTTGTTTCTGTTATCACCATGGCAATAGGCATGACATTGCTGCCATGGCCTTGTATTAGAGGAGGCAATGATAATTAATATTTATTTAATAGTTGTTTTTTACACTGTCTTGTTAAAGCATAGAGTAAAAAGAACCATATCGTTTGATTCTTTTCTGTTTATTACAGTATATTCGATAAAGCATTTTACTTTTTTCTTGATCTCTTCCTGCTAATTGACACTAGTTCAAGCAGATTTGTATTACTATATAAGATAATGCTCAACAAGTTAGCGCAAATAACTCAATTTAGTCAAAAATAGCGCTTCCAAATGTCTTGTGTTAGACATTTATTTTTATGTATGTATTTTATGAAAGATGATCATGCAAGTACAATTTTCAGTTATGAGTACATTTTTTTTTACTATTCGTAGTTAAGAGAGTTGTAAAATCTCTGTAATAGTTTTGAGATAAACAAGTTTTCATTTTTTATGTTGCCTATATTTATTTCCTTGTTGAATTCAAAGTGAAATTATGTTAAACCTTTGACTGTGGGCACGCTAATATGAAGGAGCCATCAAGTTACCTTGTTGAAGTTGAAGCCAGTTGCAGTTTGTAATTATCGAAGATTATTGAGCCACCAACAGAATGTGGTCCTGTCGAAAATCCAACTTTTCCTTTACATAAATTTAAATTGTAAACTTAATCTTCTAAACAATTCATAAACTGCAAATAACTGACTTTTGGCAGTTTAACACTCAGTGTAAATATATGTTTTCCGCAACTAAAAAAATGTTTTTGGCTATAGCTGGTCATTATTGATAATACTATCATCATTGTCATTATTTGAGAGAGCGATGGACTATTGGATGCATATTTGAAGATGAAAATTAATTTCAGGTGACTGAGTGCAGAATGTAGTAAGATGGTTTTATGTGTCCTTGTTATTGTTTTTTTTTCAGGGCTGGACTAATTTAACAATGTAAATGGTTAATGGTTTGTTAAGAAATTTCATCCTCATTAATTTGACTAGTCTACTTTTCTATCGGCACCTAATTAATTTACACTGAGTTGTTTTTTATCTGTTGATTTAAAAATTCTATATCAGTAATTGGCATAAAGATTGGGGCAAGAGGGACTATTACAAAATTTTTTGACGAATTAAAAAAATATCTTCCATCAAAATTAAAAAAAGAAATAGGTAGTCATAAAAGTGTTAAAAGGATCATGAAAAACCATTCAAAATCATTTATATGGACAACGTTATTAATCTAAAGTTACATATTATTTATATCATAAATTTATTTTTTTTGTTACTACTGTGTCTAATAGGTAAAGTTTATTTAATAAACTCAGTTTTCAAAATAAAAAATAAATAAAACAGAGTGCATGAAAGATTATATTATAATTGGTAGGGTAGCTGAAGCTGAGAGGTCATAGTTTTTTTTACAGTCTAAAAAATGGTGATTCATGCTTGAGAAAAGCAGAAGCTTGCAACTGGGCCCATCAGCCCTGACCCTTGGTCATAGTTAAATAAGGGCTTTTATAAATGGTCTCATAAAGAAATTGTCGATCTTAGTAGTAATGCTAGACAGATCATCTTAGGTTCATGAATCTGTGTCACTGCAGCATTCCTAAGATACCAGCAACAGTATTGGACACATGTAGGCCCTACACTACACTGTCGCTCGGTCACTAAATGCATTGAGTAAAAAAAAATGTGGAGCAAGCTGTCACCCTACGTGCTCCAACCTGAGGCAGCTGGACAGCTCTTTATCCCATCCAGCTGATAGGAACAGAAACTTAACAGAAGAGGCGTCACACAGCCATAGGTTTGGGTATAGCGTCTAGATACTCAGAGCAACGAGTCGGCTCACCGGAGCAAGACAAAATGAGAGCATTCTATTGGCTGAGGGAACACCATTACCGCAACGATATGGATCGGAGCCATCGGCCTCGGTGGTCAAATGGATAGCGTGCCGGGCTGAGAATCTGATGGTACCAGGTTCGAATCCCATCGATGGCACAAACTTTTTGTCTAAGATTATTGCATTATCAGCAAGTTTGGTTAGGTTATGACAGTTTAATTTTTTTATAATTAAAACCTTATAAAATTGAATTTGAGCTATTTATAGTTTTATTTTATGAGCAGAACTTATTTTTTTCGATTAGTAAACATTCATTCAATTTTTTCATTATCAGCAAGTTTGGTTAGGTTATGACAGTTTAATTTTATAATTTAAAAAATTATAAAATTGAATTTGAGGCATTTATAGTTTTATTTTATGAACAGAACTATTTTTTCGATTAGTAAACCTTCATTCAATTTTTTCATTATCAGCATGTTTGGTTAGTTAGGTTAGGTTATGACAGTTTAATTTTTAATTAAAAAATTAATTTTATTTATTTTTTAGTTTTATAATATTTTTTTTTTATTCTAATTTTAAACTCTAATTTTGTCCGTATTAAAAAACTGCAGCTGAAATAAAAATTGTGCAGCCCCGACTGTTGCTCCGGTGAGCCGACTCGTTGCTCTGAGTATCTAGACGCACTAGCGTCTAGACTGCCAGTGCAAGTCCGAGGATCGGACTCAGATCAGGATCGTGGATCAGATCAGTTCGCGGAAAATTGTTATCTGTATCACTGTCGCTGTCAAAACGTATAATTTTTAGATTAAATTTGAATTAAATATAATTAAACTATCATAACCTAACCAAACTTGCTGATAATGATAAACTCGAATGAAGGTTTACTAATCGAAAAATAGCTCTGTTCTAAAAATAAAATTATAAATGTCTCAAATTCAATTTTACAGTCTTTTAATTATAAAATTAAACTGTCATAACCTAACCAAACCAACCAAACTTGCTGATATGAAAAAAATTGTTGACAAAAAGTTAGTGCTCCCGGTGGGACTCGAACCCGGCAACTTCAGATTATCAGCCCGACACGCTATCCACTTCACCACAAAGGCTCATGACTCAGTTCCGTATCGTTGCAGTAATGGTTGACGTCACGCCATCGACTGAGCGGTGGTGGTGGGGGGTGATCCACTGATCTGATCCACGATCCTGATCTGAGTCCGATCCTCGGACTTGCACTGGCAGTCTAGATGCTTATTCTAGACTCTAGTTAGATTGGGGGGGGGGGGGGCATTGCCAAGGCACCACTAGAAAAAAAAACCATTTATTGTTGCTTGGCTACACAAATTATTTTCTTATGTTGGGCCTATGTATGACTATTGACTATGTGAGGCCTATGAACCCTCTATGATATTACATTTGATTATACATATTATCAACATATATAACCATCTTGAAGTTTTCTATAACCGACACTTCATTCTTTTCTTTTTTTAGATTCAATACAATTTACCACCCATTGTGTATTGACAAGATGAAGATAGATAAATGAGGCGTCGAGAGGCCAAGGGAGATATGTGACTTTTTAAAAATAGTTGTCATGGTAACGGGTTTTGTTTTTGGGTTAATTTGGAATTTCAACAAATAATTCACTTATATCCCTTGGCCTCCAAACTAAACACCTAAGAGTTGGAAGCCAAGGGGTATAAGTGAATGTATTTTTATTTTTATATTTTTTTTATGACCATGAAAAAATATAATGACATTTTTTTTAAAGTCACATATCTCCCTTGGCCTCTCGACGCCTCAAATATAAAATAGTCGATCCTTTAATTAACCTACTTATCCACAAATTTTTATATGATGCGTGTATTGAACTATTATTATTTATCAGTGCAGTAGCATTAAAATTACATTTAAATCCAATACTACTAACTGAGAGATTAAATGGGCCAAGCCAAGCCAAGATTTAGAATTACCTGTCTGAAAATCTGGCTTGTCAGACATTTGGACATCGCTGATTGGTTGTTTTAGAATGCCGTGTTTGAATCTGGTTGGTGGAATTCGACCAATATACATCGTCGGATTCAGCCCTAGAAGTAGTAGAAGTTGTTGATCCCGTTTTATCAGAGAAGCGTCGAGAACTCTGTGATCCGGTTCGGAAAAAGATTAATTTATTTAAACTGTTGATTGAGTTGTATTAAATTTTATTGCACGTTGTGTGTAATAGACTTACAAAAATGAGGAGAAGAAATTCTCACTTGTTTCTGTTCATTTTAGCTGTGTGTTTGTCAGTTGGTAAGTAGAATTTTTGTAACATAACCACAAAACATTTCCTAGGCGTCACTGTCTGCCGGAAGAATTTCATATTAACAAGTTTCAGTAAATTGGGAAGCTCACTAACTCGTTATTTTTTAATAAAACTTAATTCTCGATTCATTCAACTTTTCAGAATATTTTTAACACCATGTAGAATTTCATTAAGATTGTTAATTAGCAAGATAACTTAGGCTAGCCTATATTGCTTTATTTTTGCAATTTGACACGTTTTGGTCAGTACAATTCATTGACTAACTTTCTATCAAAAATAGAGTGGCCAAATCTTTCCCAGAAACACCTGGGACCCCTTACTTAAATATTTATCCCCAGGCCTAAAGACCAGTTTATCCAGGTTGCAGAATAGGCTAAGTAAGTTATGTACAGCTGTGATATTCAGTCAATTCAATAGCCTACATAAGGGCCGGTTCAGGCGTTTTATTTAAAGCCGAATTCGGCAAGGAAAATCCAGTGGCGGCGATAAGAGCCCGCAGGCTTCCCCGCAAGTTTGTTCACCGGGCCCCCTCCCAATAATCCTAAAAAATATTATATATAAAATATTATATCACATGTATTACCGCCTAAACTTGCACTTTAGCTTGGTATGGCGTCTCCCGAGGCGTCATAATCTAAGTGATCGCGGCAAAATGACCTATGACATCATAAGATTACAACATTATCGTCTCCCTCGTTCACGGCCCAATCCAATCCCTATATCTCCTGCCCCGCGACCCGTGGTGACGGGGAAATAATTTTTTCCGCAATTGCGGCAAAATCTTAAATATATCTCGCTCGCAGTAAAACGTCAATAACGTCTTCCGCAATCCGGCAAAATATTGAACGTCTCCTGCGGCCGTGGAGACATCGTCATCGTCACCCGCAGGGAAATGTTCTCGTCGATATCCGCGATCACGGCAAAAATGTAGGCCTAATCTTTCAATTTTGAGAACGTGATCCTCGCAGACATAAAAGCTTTAATTTGAATTGGGCATTATTGTACCTACTGAGAAAATCGGCTTGAGCTTGATTTTCTGACTTTGTGCTTGATCTCTCAAGCTTATATACAGGCTCTGCTCGAGTGCTCGGCTCAAAAATCGACACTATATAAAAATCAACAGTTTCCAAAGCAAACCGATTTTGAACCGCTCTGATTTGGCCCGAGGCATATAAGTAGGCTTAAGTAAAATTGTTTACCTGACTCGAAGTAAAAAAATCTAAAGTGCAGCCTCCTAATAGTAAGGAATGAAGTGAAATGAAAATCCTTCTTTAGCGTCAATGAAAGAATGGAATTATTTATTAGCTAGTGCATCAGGCACCTAGGTTAATTCGCCGATTTGATCGTAAAAAAATTGTCAAGTTCATTAAGTTTTAAATCAGCATTGAGGGCCCTCTCTTGTGTGCCCCACCGGGGCCCCTAGGAGGATTAACATTAATGTTTTATCCTCCTAGGCCGGGGACACATTGGTTCTAAATACAGCCCTATTAAATAGCGCCTTCACGCAGTCCATGAGGACTGTTGATGCAACCTGCATGACTGATGACAATTCTTTTACTTAGGTTGGTAGAGAGTTATATCGATCGGTCAAATAATGGTGTCAGTTAAGCTGTTGTAAACTACTTGTCCTATTGCTCTTACTGGGTTTAACAAATTTCCGGCAAAAAAAAAACTTATGGTCATTTTCATATAAATATTGTTATGATAGGGGGCCCAAGTGGCTGAGCCTGTCACACAATTGCGGGCCCGTGTCCCGGTAAAATTTCTCGAAAAATCCCAGTCAGGGCTCACGGGCCCCATAGCTCGCGGGCCCGCTGGGAAAATCGGGTATAACTACATAAGTTAAGTGACTCAGAGAAGAATGTATGAGACAAAGCCTATTGTAAATTTTGTATTGGATGGTGAATAAGTTAAAGCTTTTGAATCTTTTTAATCTTTGACTCAAACAAAATCGACAATACCACAGCTGTATTCTTCTGCCAGGAAAACCCGCCCAAAATGTGTTCAGTTTCGCAGTACCGTACCTTAGTTAGCCTATAATTGTTTTAGTTTTATAAGCCTTTGATGACACTTGTTCCCCCCTAATGTTTATGCCTCAAAAAACCTCAAAACACAAGTGCCGCTCTCAAACTTTAAAAAAATAGGTTAAAAATTTACATACAAGGATAACTAACCGAAATTTGGTGATCTTACTTACTTTTTGACGGGGGCATTCAAAAATAACATTGTTAGCCCTATAAGCTGGAGTTCTGGGAGGGGGGGGGGGTAGGCCTACACTTATCCTGTGAGAAAACACGTTAGGGGCAAGTGTATGCCATCTTTTTTCCCATGTTCAAGTGTACGCCCCCTCAATAACTGATCAATTATCTAAGAAAAGAATAAAGAAAATGTTGTTAACTTATCTCTTGCTTGAATGACAAGAAAAAACTTGCACTTTGTAAATTTTTTTAAACTAAATTTACGCCCCCTCAGCAGTGAGAGTAGGCTACCCTCTTATTAGGGAATATTTACTAGCAAGTAAAGAGTCGCTTTTATTCACAAGAGTTTACTTGGAGGAAGTTTTTTTACTTGCTAGTAAATACTTGCTGTACTTGTTTTTATTCACTCGGCCCTTAGCGTCCTGCTGTCAGCTATAACTTGGGCCTACTTCTAGCTAGGCCTAAGTTATATCTTAAGTTAACATATTCCAAGTTGCATTGATTGATTTAGTCGGGGCGGACCCTGTCCTTATACATGTCATTTGCTTATGGGCTTTTTATGCCTAATATTTCATTTCTGATTAAGTTAACTTAGCATGTGTTTTTATAGGTGTCTGTAGAGGTGAAGATGAAATAATCGAAGAAACTATTGATATAGATTTGGGCAGCAGCAGAGAAGGATCTAGGACAGGTTAGTTCCAACTGTGAATAATTTTAGCCTAAGTTACTTAGCTGGGTTGTATTATGATGTGTGGTGGTGACAAGTCAGACGTGATCGACATTGTTGCAGGGACGTCAATGCTTAATGTATTGTGCTTGAGCATCTTCAAGTTTGATAATTTAATGTGACAAAAATTAAATCGTAGCCTTAACAGTCAAAATAGGCTAACTTAACTATCTAGGCTTTCCTTATAGGCTATTTGTTTCTTGTCTAGATGCGGAAGTTGTGGAAAGAGAAGAAAACATGATCAAACTAGATGGACTCAATGTTGCTCAAATCAAAGAAATGCGTGACAAAGCAGAGAAGTTTGCATTCCAGGCAGAAGTCAACAGAATGATGAAATTGATCATCAACTCTTTGTACAGAAATAAGGAGGTAGGCACACATTTGAGTAAATTTCATGTAAACTTACTGTAAATTTTAATCCTTAACTCAAATAAACTTGTTATGTTTTTTGTGGATCACTCCAACTCTACCTAAAGATACTGTATAAAATTTAGTATGGTTGCTAAAAAGTTTTCAAATACCTATAGCATGGAGTTCAATATCAACCTAAGTTGTAAAAATTATCCTTAACAATCAAGAAATAGGTATGGTTTGTGTTTAACACACTCAGTCCCGCGTGGTGAGACACAGTGCATACAGAGGAGTGTGCCGACTGAGACTGAACCTGTTAAGTTAGTTCTCTAAAGTAAAATTTAATTAAATATAGTAGTCTAACTTATCTTATGTCTTTAAGATTTTTCAATGCTCAAAAATTGAATATTGTGGGATGAAAATAATAATTAATCTTGTTTTGATAGATTTTCCTCCGAGAGTTGATTTCAAATGCTTCTGACGCCTTGGACAAAATACGAGTGCTTTCTTTAACAGACTCAAATCATCTTTCTGCAACTCCAGAATTTTCAATCAAGATCAAGGTAAGTTAATTAAAATATTTCTGTCAGCCTGTTTCTTTGTCTTATTTGCTTGAAAAACAGATGCTCATAAAACATTATATAGTGTTTGACATTATAAGTTGAAATAAAAGATAGAATGCTTGAAATACTCCGACAATGGAGTAATATCCAAAACGGCCGTGGTGCAGTATCATCACCTATGATTGCAAAGTCAGTAGGATTAAATATATTTTTATATTATGTGAAATTGATAACCCCATTAATCATACTGGGACATTTATTTCCCTGGGAACTGGAATAACTAATAGTCTAACCATTGATCATGGAGTTTTCAGTCAGCCAAAAACTAATTTTGATTTTATTCTAGGCTGACAAAGACTCAAAAATGCTACACATCACAGACACAGGCATAGGAATGACTCAGAAGGATTTGGTCAACAATTTGGGAACAATCGCCAAGTCTGGAACTGCCGAGTTCCTGAGCAAGATGCAAGAATCTGGCACTACTGACATGAATGACTTGATTGGACAGTTTGGTGTTGGCTTCTACTCAGCATTTTTAGGTTCGTTCTGAGACATTAGTCTAATCTGACTATTCTAGTTAGATAGTGTTTAAAAGCTCATCTTCAATTCATTTGATTGTACTATATCAGGAACTCAGGCCGAGTAACAGAAACTAAGATTTTTAAAACTATCTCAAATTTCAAAACCAATTATTTTCCATAGGCCTAATTTATTTCTTCAAAACTAAGTGTAGGCTATAAATAGGCTAAGAGTCTATTATCACATTTTTTATCTTGTACATAAGTTTTAGGTCTCATGAACCTAATCATAATAATTCGTGGAAGTATTGATCCCAAGTAGTGATTGGGCTCTACTTGGTTTTTAACTAGACATGAAAATATTATAAATAATAAGATATGGATAATTTCCTATGGAATTCATCTCTTCAAAAACGTTCATTTTGGAAAATGAGTAAGAGAATCAAACACATTCAGCCATGAAGTTGTTGAACAGGTTATGTCAAAACATAATTTTAATCGCTGACATGCTTTAGGCCAAATTGCAAAGAATTAAAACCTTATTGAACTGAAAACTAAAACTGTGCAATAATGTAATCTTACCTTATACTAGAGAACGTTAGGTCTACAGAAAGTGGACTAATTTATTGTTTAAAATGCATTTAAGAATATTTGCATTCAAACCATATACAATGTTACACTATACACTTTCTGTGCAGTGGCTGACCGAGTGATTGTTACCACGAAACACAATGAGGATAAACAACTAGTGTGGGAATCAGACGCCAATAGCTTCCAGATCGCAGAAGACCCTCGGGGTGACTCACTCAAACGGGGAACTCAAATCAGGTAGGAATTAAATCGATCTAAAAATAAAAAGCTGAATATGTGGTACTCATATGTTTTGGGAATTATCAGACAAGCGCTGTAGCGTTATCAATGGAAGTGTGTTTTGACTAATTTTTAATCCTGTTCTAACCATAATGGCTAGAGCTTATTGAATTTATAATCCACAGAAACTTGGCCATAATCAATGATTCACTGTTGAACAAGACTACTTAATTTACCTGTCTTTGATTCAACTTAAAAGAACCATCAGTGTTTTGTTTTTTAGTCCAACCATTTCCTAACTAAAACATGATATGATTACAGTCTGCAACTGAAGGATGAGGCTGGTGACTACCTAGAGATTGATACTCTACGAAACCTCATCAAGAAATACTCTCAGTTCATCACATTCCCCATCTATCTCTGGTCTAGCAAGGTAAACCTGATTTCATGATTACTGTATGTTTACAAGCCTTTCAGACCTAAAAGACTTAGGGTTTTTCTCAATCCGTCAGGTGGCTAGCTGTAGGCCTACTAGCCGCGGTCTTTTGCATGGCTTGAGTAAATTTCTCAAATGTTGCCCTTCAACGTAAAAACACTGGCAATACTTGAAAGGTTAGTGGTACTGGCAGAAATAATACATGATTTTACACAAAATGTTTGTTTTTATGTATGCTTAGTGGTGTGGCCCAGTGAAGAATTTTGAAACCAAAATAAGAGCTTGTGGGTAAAAACTTCCACAATTGCTGTGGAGCCAATAGAGAAAGGCGGCTAGTCACCGACAGCAGGATATTGAAATAATGTTGCATTTCTTGTTTCAACAAATTGGCCAGTACGACTAATCAATGTGCAAAGGTTCATTAATTTTTAAAAATTGTTCATATTATGCTGAAATGGCTATACAGTTTTTTACTAAGCAGTATGGTTTTAAGTATTTTGGGGTTTCCTATTTGGCATTTGGTTTGACTCTGTTTGCTTTCAAATGAATGTTGAGAATCTAACAAATATTCTTCCAAAACGTGAATTCTTTACAGATTCCTTAATCTGTTTTTGTTTATTAATAAGTTAAAGTTTTTTTGTCAAAGCTCAAAATTACTAACATATAATGGGAAATGGTGATGCTGAAAGTAGTTTCCAGTAACTTTATAATTTCAGTTTGTCACTAATTTTTTACAATTATTGACCAAAATGTTTTTGTTGTATCACCAATAGAACTATACAATAATTATCTATTTAAATTCTTTCTGTTGTTTATGTTTTTATGATTTTTCTCATTAGTTTGTATACTCTAACTTGTAGCTAGAAACGAAAGTTCTTGATTACTATAGGCTACTAAGTTCAGGTTTTACATGGGGGAACCATTTGAACCCGTTAATCTCAACAATTTTTAAAATGAGCATTCTATTAACCATTAAATTTTAAATTATCTTTTTAAATATATAGACAGTGACAGAAGAAGTTCCTTTGGAAGAGGGAGAGGAAGAAGAGAAACCAGCAGAAGAGCCAAAAGATGAGGAGGCTGAAGTGGAAGACGCAGATGAAAAAAAAGATGAAGATAAACCAAAGACTAAGAAAGTGGAAAAGACTGTTTGGGACTGGGAGATTATAAACCAGAACAAGCCTATTTGGACAAGAAAGTAAGTCTGTCTCGATGACTACATTATTTTAGATTCAAGTTTATTTGTCACTGGGACATTTTGAAACAGTTAAATCCATGTCAATTGCAACAGCACTTAATTTTAGCAACATTTGGTTTCTTGTTCTCATCACTATTGTTATTACAACATGTGCTATTTAAATAAAAAGCATCGGCAAACATAATTATTTCTCCCTCTAGCTTGACATTGAAATATTGAACATTCCACCATTATGAGCAAAATGTGTTTTATGAAATTTTATAGCTTTTTATGAGGAAAATCACAAAATTATTTTAACCTTTGTTTTGTAATTTTTACAGCGTTTAAAAGGGTTGTGTCATTTTGTTCAGGGTGAAAAGGACCATAATATATTTAACTTTAATCAAAATCATAGCATCCGTTATTGTGAATATCACATTTTTATTTTTTTTAACTACCGTTAAAAATTAAATGTCATAAATGAAAATTCCTTGAGATACTGGTACCATGGAATAGTATTGATTGTTACTACACTACTAGTATAATGTTGATTGTTGAACATTGTGCAGGCCTGCTGAGATCGAGGACAGTGAGTACAACGAGTTCTACAAGTCGCTCACTAAGGATCGTCAGGACCCACTGGCCAAGGTACATTTTGTGGCTGAAGGTGAAGTGACGTTCAAGTCTCTGTTGTTTGTGCCTCAGAACCAGCCCAGCGACTCTTTCAACAGATATGGCACAGTCACCGACAACATCAAGGTACGTTGTTGATATTTGCTACGCAAAATAATCCTTTAAGTGAAGCTGGTGTATATTAAATTGTAGTAAGCTATTCTAGGGGAAAGCCAAGTGGTTGATAGAGGCATGTTTGTTTGGTTGATCTGAGAGGTCAAGGTGCACATGATAATTTCACTGGTATTTTTCTATATAAATACTATACAAATGATCGATGAAGAATGTCATTTAACATTAAAATTGCTCTTTTAACTATGTTCAACCACTGTTCAACTTAAATTAAAAATTGGTTACAGCTGGTACATCTAGATGGGATGTCTACTCTGGTTTATTTAAATCAATACGTTCAGTTCGAGGTTTTTACAGCTCCTGCATATCACGGATCTCTCAAGTCTCTTATATTGCACTTGTACAGAAGGTGCTTTAGACACTCAGTTATACTTATATATTTCTCATTGATTACCAAACCTGGGGAGCGAGCTGGCGTAGTGATTAGAGCGTGGGACTTCAGTCGCTGAGGTCCCGGGTTCAATCCCTGCCAAGACACCAATGGATTTTATTTAGGTGACAATGCCGCAACCCCTAGGTCTAGCCAGAAGTCATGTGAAAAACAATCCCAGGCTTGTGCCTAGTGTCCTAGGACAAAAAAAATTGATTACCAAACCTGATTAGACTCAATCAACCTCGTAGCCTAATATTTACTATACAGTGTGTGTATTTGCAGCTGTACGTGCGTCGGGTGTTCATCACGGACGAGTTCACAGACATGCTGCCCAAGTATTTGTCATTCATCCAAGGAGTCGTGGACTCTGACGATCTACCTCTGAACGTTAGCAGAGAGACGCTGCAGCAACATAAGCTGCTCAAGGTCATCCGAAAAAAGCTTGTGCGCAAGGCCCTCGACATGATCAAGAAACTCGAGCCGGAGGAGTTGAAGAAGTTCTGGAAAGAGTACTCTACAAAGTAAGTGTAGTTATCACATTACAATTATCAGGCAAGTGCATTGTACAGTATAGCTCCAACTATCTGCATCAGTTGGCGTCCTACCCCATCCGGTTACTAAAAAAATTAAAAAAAGTTAATTGGATTTTTCAAGAAAGAACAGTATATAAGACAGTGGCACTATCTTGCTGCATGATGGCTCGATTTGCACATAAATATGTTAAGTTGCAAAGTGCAATTTGAGGTGATCCAAATATATTTGCAACAGAATACAACACTATTTATTTTTGTGTGTTTGCAACTTTACTTGACCCAAATAGTCCCTGGCCTAAATTAACCCTCTGATAGAAGCAGTTTTTCTACTCACTGGAAAACTCTTTCAACTTACAGTATACCTCCTAACCACCCGCCTGTCAGATTTATGTATTTTGGACCTTTTCTCTTATACTACCCATATGTTTACCGGTTGAAATGTTCTATTTTTTACAAATTCTGTTTGGGGTTAGATTAGGACTGACAACAAAAACAAACTCTTACTGCAAAAAACTTAATGTAATTACTAGTTAACCACTAACACACTGATATTTGTTTCAAAAGTACTGCAACCTGAACTAGGTTAACTTGAGAAAGGTTGACAATGTTAATTATACTAATCGAGGAATCTTGTAAACCACTTTACCTACATAAACATGTTTTTACAAGAGAATAAACAATATGTTTGATTACACAGCATCAAGCTGGGAGTTATTGAGGACACAGCCAACAGGGTTCGCCTTGCTAAGCTGCTCAGGTTCCAATCATCTAAGACGGAGGAAGAGACCACTTCACTGGCTGAGTATGTTGAGAGGATGAAACCTAAACAGGACCATATCTACTACCTGGCTGGCTCATCCAGGAAGGAGGTAAGTCCTGAGATTGACTGGACCTTGATTGAATTAAATTTAAAATAACTTTATTGGTATATATATAAGTAAGTATGTTTGTACGTATAAGTAAAAATCGGGAATTTAACTATCCTCCTGATCTGCCTGTGTCACTGAGGAGTTGTTCACTGATCTGTCTGTGCTACTCAGGTGGAGAGTTCCCCGTTTGTGGAGCGACTGCTGAAGAAAGGCTACGAAGTATTGTACCTGGTAGAGGCTGTGGACGAGTACTGTCTGTCTTCACTGCCAGAGTTTGAGGGCAAGAAGTTCCAGAATGTGGCGAAGGAAGGGTTCACCCTGGAGGAGGACAAGAAGAAGTTGGAAGCCCTCAAGGAGAAATACGAGGACCTCACTAAGTGGCTCAACGATGTCGCTCTTAAGGACAAGGTGAGGAGACCTTTGTAAGTTTTAGGAAGCACAAAAGTGTTTTGATTAAGCAAAAGGCATGAGTAACTGTTGGTATGAAGCATAGCAAATTAGCTCATGTTAGTAAACGAAAAAGTCCAAAATATTGTGTTACTCTCCTTTAAGACATAGGTTAAGATAAGTTGCAACATATGATCATGTAATGAGTATTTTGTTGCCCCACAGATCGCAAAGGCGCAAGTGTCCGAGCGTCTGACAGAGTCACCGTGCGCACTGGTCGCCTCAATGTTCGGCTGGACTGGCAACATGGAGCGCCTCGCAGTGTCCAACGCACACCAGAAGGCTGACGACCCTCAGCGCTCGTACTACCTCAGCCAACGCAAGACTCTGGAGATCAACCCCAGACATCCTCTCATCAAGGAGCTGCAGAAGAGAGTAGCTGACAACCCAGAGGACGAGACTGCCAAGAATATGGCTCTCATGATGTTCAGAACTGGTGAGTGACACAAACATACAGTAGATCCCTCTCATTTGCTGCTGTTGCGTTATGGCCTAGAGCAGGAATGGCCACTGCCCAGCCATGACAATGCCGCACACTTTGTATTAACCGACCCTCATTCAACTGTCACTCAGATTAACTGCATGGGCCTGGATAAAATTGAGGTTGATTCGTCATTATCCTTCTATGTTTTTTCCATCTAAGTATTCATGCGTAAAATATGCTAAAAAGTGTTTTTGTTAAGTGTCTTTGTTGTGTTACAGCTACTTTGAGATCCGGCTTCATGCTGCAAGACTCAGCAGAGTTTGCCCAAACTGTGGAAGACTTGATGAGGGACACCATGGGAATACCCAAGGATCTAGCGGTTAGTATTCTAGTATATTTAATCTTGAAATGTATCAAAGACTCTGAGGCTGATGAAAAAAGGATCATATTATTCATTCTGTAACATATTATTGGATTAAGATTGAGTTCATTTTTTGCAATACTAACTGGTTTGAGCATCTATAATGTGAAAATAAAAATTGCTTGTAAAACTGCTTGATAAATGAAAAGAACTTGTTTCTAATATTCTTGGATATTTTAAGCTCAGCATAAAATTCCTCCAAATACCAAAACTTGAAAATCTATTTTGCCTACCTTTTGGCCAAATTATACTTGTTATATTCTCGTTGTATTGCAATTACAACCACACACATTGTTTGTGTATGTCATAAAAATAGTTTAGAAAGTTTATTAGACATAAAGAAATTGTAAACAGTATAGCCAAGCAGGCATAACAAACTAATGACGAGCTACTCACAAATTAACTATCTACCAACAATGCAGAGTAGGAATTAGTTTGTGCCTTCAAGTGGTTTCTTGTGAGGCTGTTATCACTTACTTGCTTATTGCATTTTTTTCAGGTTGATGAAGAAGAAGATGATGGAGAGGAGGCGGAGGCAGATGAGAAGGCGGAAGAAGTCGGAGCGGATGAGGATCAGGAGGAACACGACGAACTGTAACCGCAAACATCTCAAATCTAAAGACTGTGGACTAATAATTTAATTAATTAATGTATATTTGTATATTTAATTTAAGTGTGTGTGAGTGATGATAGGAATGCATGTTGCCCGTGGAGTATTTTGTACACTGATACATACTACGTATGTATTGATAGCATAATTCGATTAGTGTTTAGTTTCCGAATATTTTGTGCTGTTTTATTTAATTAAGTGAGACCACCTGTGTTAGCTTTGTTATAAAAAATATATTTATATAGATTTATCATTGGTGATTTTTCTAAATCCCTGATTATATGCTTTTGGAATTATTGGTAGCTCAAAGCAGTTGTAAAAGTGGGAAAAAGGTGTAAACTATAGCTGATGTTAAGCTACTGAGCAGCTGACATATTTACATTCTTAAACAGCATTTATACCAGAGTATACAACAAAATCCTGTAAACACGGCTTACGAGTGCTTTAAGAATATATTTACGCTTCAAGGTTGGAAGTAGGTGTTTAGTGTTTATGATACGAGAGCATGATACTGTAGTTCCCAAGTGAGTTCCCATAAACACCTTTATAGATGAGATGAGCCGCAATGGGTACAGCAGCTAGTACACAAATAAATTAGCTATTTGTCTAAAACTGGCAACCACTTGGAACTATGGAATGGCAACAACTTATATCAATAGTAAAACATCGTAATTCAAGGGAAATCAAACTCGTTTAATTTTTTTTTTACATTTATTTAACAAGGCAACAGACGGTAGTTGAGGGTGAAGCCTCGGTTACCGAGGTCCCCAGAGTTGGTAGTAGAGGAGGTAGCAGCAGTCGTAACATACAGGACATAAGGTCTGGCTGCAGCTGAAATAAGGCATTATCATTATTAACGCCACGCCACATAGGTGCTTATTGTTAATGGTTTTGTTACTGACTGTGAGATGTTTCTTCAACCATGACCATTTATTTAGCTAAATGATTGAAAACAGGTGAGCCCAGTTACCGACAATTAAAAAGCTAATCACTTATCTGAGGATTGAACCGGCGACACTTAAGCAGACAAGCTGAACACTCAGATACCCAGCCATTAATAATATGTACAACATTTTCAATATATACTTTAGTGCAGCACAACTTATTACAGACAAAGAAACACAATATTTTAGTTATCTTCGCCTCTCCTTGTCGATTTTGAAAAGTTCCATGCACAGTTCATATTTATTTGACATTTATTTTCAATGTAAATTTACAAGGAGCATTTTATATGTTTGGGCCATTCATTTAGGTTTTTAATCATAATGAAAGAGACATTTTTATGGCCATTTTTAACTCCCTTTAACTACTCATTTCCACACTTTTCTCTTACAGCATTATGGGCCATAGACTTAAGTCATCTGGAAATGAATGCCTGTACAGGATATGTTTCTTGCAAGTTAAAAAATTTATTACCGACCTTATCTCGCACTGACCTAATCTCGGGAGATCAATTTATTTTTAAATATTTTCTAAAACAACAGTGAGCGTACAAGTAAACTACACAGCTGCAAATGGTACGATTCTGTTCACATTTGATGCCAAGCAGGCTGCGGTGTACACATGAAGTACAGAGCCAAACGCTTGAACGTCTCTTACTTACAGAACACCTCTCGTAATTAAACAACAATACCAACTGATAATAATTTGAAACCCATTTTTCTGATTTAACAAGGTTTAAATAAGGGTTTTATTATCTTTACTACTTACATGTTGTTGCAACAAATCCATTACCACAAAATCTATCTGTTGAAACCCTGACGCCATTTTGAGAAGGGTTTGGAATCACCACAAAGTTGGTTGTGCAGTTTCCACCACTAGTTGCCGCATTAGCATTACCTAAAATATGTTCAATTGTTAATGAAGTATTAATGCAATAGTTGGGGCAAAAAGCGACTTTAAAAAAATTTCTTTTATCAAATAGATACTTGGCATTAATATACTGTATATTACTACAGATGATTAGTGTTGTAGTTCATTGCTCCATTCCTCTCTCTGGTTGTCCCATTTTAAATAAAGTGTTATTTCTATTCTGGGTTTAAAGAATTTGGTAGTGAGTTTGAAATTGGAGCATACGCTCTGAAAAAGACATTTGGTGGTAGTCATAAGTGTTTTTTAAAAACCCATTATTACCCAGTACAGAGGTGTCCAAGGCATCAGTGGGACCAGATACTGTAAAGCTGTATGGGCTGGCGGAGTTTTGAGACCATTCAATGTAACAGTAGCCAGACAGTGATCGCACACAAACTCCGTAGTTCAATCCTGCAATCTGTCTGTTCCCAGCTGAACCTGAAATTTAGAATACAAACAGTTTACAAAAAACAAGATGAGTTGTAGTGTAATTGTTGTAAAGTTTAATCAGTTTTGATTTGAATCAATTAAGTTTTATTATATAAATCATTTACTCAAAAGTCTGCTGGATTTACCTGCATATTACCTTTTATTATCGATACCAGGAGTATGTTTAATCTCTATGATAAAACTAAATATTCCATTTCCATGTTTAAGTTGAATAGCTTAGATTGGCATAATGCTAATAGTAAAAAATTATAAATCCATTCTAAATACTTAAGACATTAAATTAATAATTTACTATTCCGTAGCTACAATATTTTTGACTGGGTCAACTCACATTCCTTGAGTCATCTTACCAGCCAGCCAGCCGGGGCAATCATTAAGCAGGAATAACATTATAAAAATAAAAAAAAAAATTGAAATTTTGTTTTTGGGGTAGTGAAACGTCTATTATGTCGATACTAACAATTTCAAACTAAACTATATCCTACTGTTTACGAACCATCAGTGTTAGTGGAAGTGGAAGCAGTGGTGCCATAGTTGAAACTGGACACTGAGCCGGATGTTGTGTTGAAATACTGGGTACAGCCTGATGGAACTGGAACATGCAGATGGTTTCATTAGCTTTGCTTTTTGATTTACATTACTTTGAAATCTTTAGTGTCAACTTGTGCCAAAAAAAGTCTGAAAATAGCCATCACATGAAAAACGTTCATATAGAGACAAAGATAGCCTATTTATTTATTTTAAAGTTTTTATTGACTCCTTCACTTTTTAATGTGACTACATGCTCGACCAAGATATTTAGTCAGGTAAATCAATATTGTCTTGACATAACTTAATCAGTAATAAGCTTTCCCAAATCAAACTTTTAGCAAAGCATAATTTGATTACGGTATACGGTTTGTTCAAACTAAAGAGTATAATTCTTACCTCCGGAAGAACACGGTATTTGAATAATCTCCATGTTCCAGGATCGATCAAAGCTTAGAAGAGAGTTTGTGTCGACTGAGAGAGTGAAGGACGATGCAGTTCTAAAGTCCACGTAAACTGAAACACGGATAATAAATCAGTAAACAACATTGGAGGCCTACTTATGAGCTCCAACAGTTAACAAACTTTAACTCTATATAATTTCAATCTTAAGAAATTGTTTCATTTAAAGAATTTATTTCATACGGACAACTCATACAGCCAAACTTTCCATCAACTTTGCTGTTCAATTATTGCTGTTATAAAATGCAACCCAGATTACAACTAAACTGTAAGCGCCTTTATAAAATTTATCAAGCATTTTCATTGTATTTTTCCTCAACTAAGTTCGACGTCTTTGAAAATAAATTTCTTGATACACTGTAAGCAACTCGAAAATTTAGTTAAGTTACACTTCAAGTCAGACGGTATTTTATTTAAACAAACAGCAACTGTAAGTAATCCAATCCTTCCTTCACCAATTGTCTACTTATTTATTTTACTCTTCCATCAGTAAATTTGTTTTTTATGTTTCCTCAGTTTTTCATAATCACAAATAATTAAGTATATTTTCTTCATCCTAGACCAGTCAGTGGTTTTATTTAACAGAACTGGAGAGTGTACAGTAAGCAATTACTTTAAAATTCAGTTCTATCTACTGATCAACTTACTGTGTTGACCCTTGTTATCTCCGCACAGTCGCAAGGTGCTCGAACTGCTTGACATGAAGTCATCGCTGCACACTCCCTCAGCTGTGGGCGGAGCCAAGGTAAGATCCAACATGTTGATTCTCAGCTGTTGCAAACATACATTGATGACGACATATTCAAGTATGAAAATGTTCAAATTAACCCAAATATGAGTGAAGAGTGAGTGTAGAATCAAGTGAAATGCCTCGTGTAGCTTTTTTACTGACCAAGACCAGCTGTTTCTTTAGTCGGAAACTAGCAGTATAACTAGCAGTATAAACTAGCACACAAACACAAACTATGGAATAAAATAGTATTTTTAACTGTATCACACACTAATGACACGGTTCACAGTGTATTCAACTACAACATCCAAAAGTCTATGGTTGGACATAAGCATGCCATTTATTTTCCAAGTCACTAACCTGACAGACAGAGAAGTTGGCTTTCGTAACTGTAATGGAGCAACGGGATCCTCCTGTGTACGAAGCCGGATATCCCGGACTGGTGAAGTAGGTGTAGTTCTGTGCTGTAGACACTCCATCACACGAGTATTGGACTGTGGATTACATACACAAAAGTTAAACATTAAAAAATCATTTATCCGACCACAAAAATATACCCATATTATTTCCTTCTTGGTTTATAATTCCTGAGAAAGGGTTTAATGAGAATTAGTTCGAAGGACCAGAGGAATAATATGTAGAGATATGGAGATATTGAGATTAATGAATATGAGAGAGAGAAAATGAACACACTTTTAATGGTTACGAAAGAACAAGAACTCTGTTTATTTACATTTTGAATGCAACATATGTTAACAATATAATAATAAGAAATAATTTAATATGACAACAAACACATGTTGCTGAGAAGAGAGTTAGTTTTAAGTAAAACAAAGAGGATGAAATAAAATGTTCAAGTTTACTGAACAATTCCTGTGATTTACCAGATGTTCCATGGGAAAAGCACTTTTCATCCAGGCAAATATTTTTATCAATAGGATACTTTATACCAGTTTTCCTAACCTCACATTTATATCTGTATTATTACAAGGTAAGTTACATGAGTTCTCATATTTTATTTTAATTTACGGCTGTGAGTTCCCACAAGATTATCCTCCATTGAGACAAAATACAAACATTAGCAACCATAGTAAATAAGGTTTTGCAGCGCTATTATCCACCCAGATTGAATTCCTGTCCTGACTTCCTTTTTGATTCTGGTGGAATGATCAAATCTTGACAGTGGTACACAACCTAATGGAACAGCTTATGGATATTTATTGTTTAACTGATATCAACGTATCTATAAGCATCACTAGACAAAGATACTTTTTTATATTGTTGTCTTTGGAGTAAAACTGTGTCACACAGGTGTTACCTCTGAAGACCGAAGTAGTCAAGAGTGACTGGAAGCTTTTTATCTATGATAATCCTATATATCTAGCAATAGCCTCCGTGTTGAACCAAGAATGTATTTTAACCATACTCACACACACAGCACACTCCCCGACCGTTAGCACAGGTGCCGGATGCGACACCGCCGCGCAACGTACACTGGTAGGCTGTGTAGCACACCCCAACCTGACTGAGTGACGTCCCTGCGTAGCACGACTTGCGACGAAACGGCGTGAACAGTGGGAACAGGAAAAATACTGCAACATTTACAAGACAAAACAATCTAACAGATATTTTCCTCCTAAGTTGATTTATTATTTAGTGTATAAATGTGTAGTAAATTATCACAGAAGTGATGTTTTTTTACGCTTAGCGCTAGAATTAGATCAAGCAAATCCTCACAGATTTTATAGATCAATAGAAGACTGTTTATATTCAAAAATAAAATGTGTTTTCTTCTTTACAGTTCTTATAATTTAACGTCTGTCAAAACAATTAAATAATTTAACTAAATACAACAATCTATTTGTAAGCTATAGGTTGCTTTTTGTCTGGTATTATAGCCAAATCATGAAATACATTTAGTAGAAACTACCTTAAAATAAGACATTTAGTCAATATCAGTGCTCTCGAACGTAACAAAAATTAAACACACTCAAAAATCAGCTTCAGAATTTACAAAATAAGATTAGAAACATACATTGCACAATTGACATTATAATTATGTATCCATTATAAGAGTAAAAATAGCTTTTAACTTCATCTGCTTTACATTCGAAAACTTTTTTAATCATTTAGCAATCTTTTTATAATAAGTTACTAGCTTACACTTAATCAAACAAATTAAGTTACCTCTTGATTGCCGATGATTTGAAGCATTTGTAATAAGTTGATTTTCTGAAACTGGAGACAAAGTAATAGTTTCTTGAATTGTTGATATAAAGAATATCAAAATACAAAGTAAGATTGCCTTAGACATTTTGTGAACTATGCCGTAAGTAGCGGTAACACTTGAAGCGGCAACAAAGTGTTAATCATTCTTCTAACTGTACAGTAACTGTTTAGCACAGAGTTAGCACTTAGCAGAATTCATTACTTCCTCAAGCCTGTATATACAGATAAAAAATAAAACTTATAGGAACTTCCTTACTACAGCATCCAAAAAGCTCTCACAAACATTTTTGACTTAAGATTGTTACACCTGTATAAAAGTCTCTTTGTATGGTACAATGTAGAATTTAAGATTTAAGAGAGAAAAATGCTTATAAATTCTTATATGAGTAACTGAGTTACATTACACAATTAATTACAGTACCTTATTTACATGTATTAAATTCTATTTTTGTTTATTATCTCTTATATTATTATAATATTCCCTGTAACAACACACAAAAAGTATTGGGTGCTGAAATTTTGCATTAACAACTTTAATGGAAATAAAATAAAGATCTGCTCGAGAATTTGAAGACGGAGCAGGCATTCAAAATATACAGGGTGTTCATTTGAAAACTTTCCATATCTGTTGTGTGCAAAGGTAAGGCTTTTAACACTTGTTTGTTCTCATTTCCCCCTAATTTGGACATGCCAAATCCAATAAAATTATTTTCAATTTTGAAAAATGCCCCAAAAGGGCCCAATTTGGGGGGTAGGGGTGCTTTTTGAGAAATTTTCAAATGTAAACATGGGTTGTGTGATACATCAATTTAAAGGTCTAATCATTCCGATAATTTTGGTGCAAAAAAGTTTAATTATCTTTAACCGTATTTACAGGGTGGGTCAAAACGTTTTAAAAAAGGACTTTGAAGTTAAGTACCGTATTACCCTAACTACTGAACGGAACAGCGCCAAATTTCTTTCCAAGCTTATTCTTGAGCTACTCTTTAAGACAACTTGTAGTAAGGGCATTTTCCAAGTTATTTTCTAATTTTTTAAAAATCTCAAATTTTAAGAATAAAAGAAAGCTGAAAACTCTAAATTCTTAAATAGCAATGTATAACAAATTTCATACCACAAGAAAGGTCCTTTTTTAACAAACATTTTACGTATTTAAGTTTTCTTTCTATCTCTTACCGTTTAAAAATTGCAGTGGAAAAACATAATTTTCCATGGTAAAATTATAACTAGTTTTCTAATAAAACACATTGCACTTTGTTCAACGATGTAGTAGGATTCATAACAAATTCATCGACTACTTTTACGTGTGTCAGAATTCATCTTGGACCCTTCATCCTGTTCTTGTCTCATTGGTAACTGAGCCAGTTTCAGAAAACTTCCTAACTAAATCATTTACAGCTATATGACTCATAGTTATACCAGGATATCTATTGTTTTAAACACTTTGCAGTTATCCTGGAACACTTTTGTTATGACCAATAAGTAAAATAAAGTCTATTTTCTTAAGTTTACACCATATTTGATTAGGTACTACAGGAAATGGTACTTTTGAAATTAGTACAGTCAATGGTACTACAGAAAGCGGCCCACGCTTGGGTTTTTCTCATCAGCTATAAAACTTGTTTTTCACAAAGTAAAACGTAATGACTTGTTTGCCTATCTGCCTAAAAATAATTATGAATTGTTTCCTTCAGTTATTGCACCATTTAATGTGTCTAGAGACGAATTTTGGCTGTTTTATTAGAAAACTAGTTACAATATTTCCATAGAAAATTAGGTTTTTCTACTGCAATTTTTAAACGGTAAGAGATAGAAAGAAAACTTAAATACGTAAAATGTTTGTTAAAAAAGGACCTTTCACGTGGTATGAAATTTGTTATACCTTGCTATTTAAGAATTTTGAGTTTTCAGCTTTCTTTTATTCTTAAAATTTGAGATTTTTAAAAAATTAGAAAATAACTTGGAAAATGCCCTTACAACAAGTTATCTTAAAGAGTAGCTCAAGAATAAGCTTGGAAAGAAATTTGGCACTGTTTCGTTCAGTAGTTAGGGTAATACGGTACTTAACTTCAAAGTCCTTTTTTAAAACGTTTTGACCCACCCTGTAAATACGGTTAAAGATAATTAAACTTTTTTTGCACCAAAATTATCGGGATGATTAGACCTTTAAATTGATGTATCACACAACCCATGTTTACATTTGAAAATTTCTCAAAAAGCACCCCTACCCCCCAAATTGGGCCCTTTTGGGGCATTTTTCAAAATTGAAAATAATTTTATTGGATTTGGCATGTCCAAATTAGGGGGAAAATAGAACAAACAAGTGTTAAAAGCCTTACCTTTGCACACAACAGATATGGAAAGTTTTCAAATGAACACCCTGTATATTGAAATATTGAAATCGAAAGAATCCAAAATTTTAGTAACATTTGCAAATCTAGATTTATTGATCTTGTAATTATTAATTGAAATAAAACATTGTTCACTGGAAAACTTTAATGACAGTTGTAGATTAGTTTTTATTGTTCAGTGATTAAAATATGTAATTTAAACATAAATAAAAGAATTTGTATGTATTTTAAAAGAGTCATCAAATTACTCCCTGTCCTGTAGGGGTAGAATGTTCAAGATACTGTAATTTTATGTTCCTTTCAGCAAACATGATTATATTGTTTATAAACATGTGAAAATATTTGACACTAAGATCACACTGTAGGCAATTAGATTACAAAACCTTATTACGGATTTCTTAACCTGCAAATTTAACACTCAAAATTAGTTGGCTTAATTTGATTTAGAGCTTGTATTCATCCACTACAATAGTTTTACCATCCGCAGATCTTCACAAATTACACTCCACTGTCAGTACTATAAGCCATGTGAACAGATAAAACTTTTAACAATTAAAAAAGGAAGCATTTAGGCAATAATATTTCAACTGACTAAGCCTTCCTCAATCAATTTGATCAATGGCAATACGAATTCGGATTTCCACACAATAGAAATGTCTAATTCCATTATAGATTAGTTATACACTACAAACAGTTACTGACAATAGCCTGACTAGACCTACACATGTCTCCGTAATAGACTAAAGGAACAAAATTTAGAAAAATGTTACTGTATGCAAACCATGTATTCTAGTGTAAACATTTTACAGGGGTTTTCGCATCAGAAATCATCGAGGTTGATGGCGTGATAGATTGTCGTTTCTATTCTACGTATCCAAGCATCTCTGCCACATATCCAGGCCAAACCACGTAACGCCAAAGTCAACAAGATCGGCATCTTGAAAGCATTCAATGTGCGAGGATTCACCATGAAGCAGAATATGTTTCCCAAGGTTGTCCCAAACCTAAAAGACAATTCTTCAAAAATCATCTTGAATGGCCCAAAAGGTTTTGGATTGTGATCTTGAGAACACTAATAACACAAAATATTTGAGTGCAACTTTAGCTATGAATGTTTGAACCCCACAATAGTATTAGTTAGTTACTAGGGAAACCAGTGTTTAGAGATTCACATGAAAATAGCAGATGCCTCTTTTCTTCTTGTATAGTGCGAGTCCCATGCCCCTCTTAAGGTGCCCATACACGTACCGGCAAGCCTGTCAGTTCTGCCTGAACAGTCCGCCGGAGACCGGCGGCCGTAGCGTGTGTGGGGTCCGGCTGGACTGTCAGTTAAGACTGTACCGGCGGCCGGTGATCGAATGGAAACTCATCAGTTCAACCGGCTTGCCGGAAGCTGTTTCAGTCAAAACTGAACGTGTATGGGGAGCGGCGTCCGACCACCGGCCGAACTTCATTTGTATTTCCGAGTTGTTGCTAGTAGTTGTGAATTGTTTCTGTGATTATTTGTGAGTTGTTGTTTTGTGATTGTGAAAATGTCACGTGAAAAAGAGAACCAATGCTTAGAGGAATTTATTAGTGTGTATCAAAGTGAGAAATGCTTGTGGAAAGTAAAATCAGCAGATTATCATGATAGAATGAAGAAGGAAGCAGCTTACGGACGGTTAATTGAAGTGTGGAAGCAGGTAGATCCAAATTGTAATAAATCTACTGTGTTGAAGAAAATAAACAATTTGAGAAGTAGTTACCGGAAAGAGTTGAAAAAGGTTAGGGAAGCAACAAAGTCAGGTGCTTCAGCCGAAGATGTGTACTTGCCAAAACTGTGGTACTACAATCTCCTGCATTTCTTGGACGACCAGGAAACTCCCCGCCAGTCAAGGAGTAACTTGAGCGAAGATGAACAAGTTGGGAACAATGAGGTAACAACAACATGTAATTTATGTATTTTATTTATTTGCAAAATCAATACCACATCATTACCATTCGAAAAGCAACAGTTATATTTAAAGTTACTAAAATAATGCAACAAATGCAAAACTATTCATTCCAATGTCAATGAATGAAGTTTCTCTGCCACGGGACACTACCTTCATTAACAAAATAATCAATGAATTTTTCTCGAACCCTTATTGCGGCAGTCATGGTGCTTCCACGTGCTCTTTGTTGTAAACCGTACATGTTCTCATGTTCACAATTGTAACCTACATTTGTGATACCAGCTTCCCTGTCATCGATGTCAAAGCATTCTGTAGGGGCATACGTTTTCGGAACAGTGTTGACCAAAAAATTGTGCAATACACAGCATGCCATTACAACAGATTCAATTTTTGTAGGATTCATATTTATAAAAGTATGAAATATTCTGAACCTGGCACTCAATATTCCAAACGCATTTTCTACTATGCGCCTTGCTCGTGATACACGATAGTTGTACACCTTTCTATTGTCATCAGTTAAACTTGCCAATCTAAATGGTTTAATCATATCGACGCGTAACTGAAATGCATCATCCGCAACAAATACGTAAGGTAAAGCTGTAGATGTGTCTTTGACGATTTCTTCAGGAGGTATATTTAATGTACCGTGTTGCAGTTTGTCATAAAATAAAGTGTTCTGAATAACACCACCATCGGACACTCTACCATTTGTTCCAAAATCACACATGATGAACCTATAATTTCCATCAACGATTGCCATCAACACCATGCTATGGTGTCCTTTGTAGTTGAAGAACTCCGAACCACAGTCTGGGGGAGGGATGATGGTAATGTGTTTCCCATCAACTGCACCGAGGCAGTGTGGGAAATTCCAACGCTGCTCAAATTGTTTTGCTATGGATTTCCATTCTTCCTCTGTTCTTGGAAACTGAAAACGAAGAAGAGTTTTAATTCTTATTAAAATTATATTATTATTATATTATTATATAATTATATTATTATGATTATTATATATAATATATTATACAGGGTGAGTTTTAATTGTCCCCCCCCCAACTTTTTTCTACATTTTTTCAAATATCAATCCCAGACCACTTCCACACATTGTTGGGTAGTAAGTACTTCATTTTGACAAGGTAATCATTTCCGGCCGCCATCTTGGATCCGCCATATTGGATGCAAAATTTTTTTTTCAAATGTAAAGGTGGGGTTGTGACCCATTATTTCGAACTACATTTTTACCCTGATTACAATGCCGCAAACCATTTTCAAAAATCTTGGTTCATTCTAAAGTTACGAGGGCTTTTTAAAACATTATTTTTAGCCCATTTTAACATTGTGCATTTACAAAATAAGACCATAATCCCAAAATAGTGCTAGATAATGATAAGTATACACTACTAGTAATTGTCCACCTATTTTCACTTGATTATGACTGATGTATTTTTTTCGGCCGCCATCTTGGATCCGCCATTTTTAAATGTGATAAATTATTTTAAATATGAACGGGGTGTTGTGACCCATCATTTTGAACTACTTTTTTAAGCTAAACTCAATGCCGCAATCCATTTTTTGTTATCAAGTTTATTTATGAAATATTGAAATTTTTTTTGTTAAAAATGTCAATATTTCAAAATCAAAAAATGAAAATGAAAAACGGATTATGGAATTAAGTTCAGCTTAAAAAAGTAGTTCGAAATGATGGGTCACAACACCCCGTTCATATTTAAAATAATTTATCACATTTAAAAATGGCGGATCCAAGATGGCGGCCGAAAAAAATACATCAGTCATAATCAAGTGAAAATAGGTGGACAATTACTAGTAGTGTATACTTATCATTATCTAGCACTATTTTGGGATTATGGTCTTAGTTTGTAAATGCACAATGTTAAAATGGGCTAAAAATAATGTTTTAAAAAGCCCTCGTAACTTTAGAATGAACCAAGATTTTTGAAAATGGTTTGCGGCATTGTAATCAGGGTAAAAATGTAGTTCGAAATAATGGGTCACAACCCCACCTTTACATTTGAAAAAAAAATTTTGCATCCAATATGGCGGATCCAAGATGGCGGCCGGAAATGAAGACCTTGTCAAAATGAAGTACTTACTACCCAACAATGTTTGGAAGTGGTCTGGGATTGATATTTGAAAAAATGTAGAAAAAAGTTGGGGAGGGGGACAATTAAAACTCACCCTGTATAATATAATATTATATATATTATAATATAATGTAACTAATTATAATATATATAATTATAATATATATTATAATTATAATAATATTATTAAAATGTATAATAATATTATAACTTATTATAATATATATATAATAGAATATTATATATATTATATATAATAATTATATAATTATATTATTATTTTATTAGACTATTTTACTTAAAATTAGGGAATTACATCCCGTATTTTTTTTTCAGAATGAGGAATCCACGCCGAGCGTAGATGTGCATGATGACAGTATGCGGATTGCTCCTAGCGAAGACATCGAAGTGCACGACATCGAAAGTACTGCTTTACCCGCATCATCTAATAGCAATGTAAATCGCTCTAAAGTATCATCGAGACCAAAACCAGCAGATAATGTTACATTGACACATGAAGTTTTAACTACCGTTCAAAATCATTTTAAGACACCAAAAAACCCTGATGATCGCTTTGATGCTTTTGGAAAAACGATTGCACTCAAATTGAGGGAATTGCCAAACGATCAACGCCGGTGGGCAGAAAAGTTTATAAATGATGTTTTGTTTGAAGCAGAGGGTGGTAATTTAGGCAGTAATTTTGCGTTGGTTAACCAAAGACCATATGAATACCAACAATACCAGTCCTTTTCACCACGACAGTTTCCTCCGATGCGTAATATTTCTACAACCAATTATTCCCCATCTACATCCATTAGTTCGCAGCACGGAAATTCCACCCCATACCAATCACCACAATCCAACCAAAACGTAACCCCTCCACCCAACTCACAGGTTTACGTTGACTTGAATGCGTCACAATCACAAGACCAGCGTACTACAAATGAACTTGTAACTTTCCTCTCAGAATACAATGATGTTTCTTAAATTATTACAACAAGTTATTGTCAACAAGTTACAAGTCAACAAGTTATAAATTAGTACAGTATTGTGCTTTAATTTCGGAAGTTTGATAACCATTGAATTATGTGTTACATTTACAGAGTGTCCATACAATATGTAGACTTATAGAATATGTGGTAAATTTGTTTAATCGCTCAACATAAACCTTTTTTTTATACTGTATTAACTATGTGTTGTGTTTGTGTGCAGACATGAAATAAAATTCTCTCTTTTTAATATGCTCATATATATTATTTCTCTTACCTTCAAGTGATCCTTTTGGAGAACTTGGTAGATCGCCTCACAGGTTTCTGGTATAATTTTTCCTAGTGCTTGTGGGGATATGACTGTTGAATACTTTAGGTCCTCTAAACTCCTCCCAGTAGCTAAGAATCTAAGTGTAGCGGTTAGACGTTCGTGAGGAGATATGGCATTCCTCATCACAGTGTTTTCCCTCTCAATCAATGGAGCAACCAGTGACAAAAGAACTAGGTACGTATTTTCGTCCATTCTTAAGTAATTATGCCAGTCTTTTGGAGTCACCTTTAACTCTTTTAATAAATTTATGTGAGAATACGTGTCCCTCTTCATCAACCAGCTTTTCGACCAACACTCACGTTTTTTTCGCCGTTTTTTGGTAGGAACTACTGCTAGTAATAAACCTAAAACTGCGTAATCATCGTCATCACTAGACATTTTGAACTATAAATAATCTTTAGAAAATAAATAACTACACAAAAAAACTTGCAAATCTTTTTAAACTACTAAAAACTAAACGCACGAAGAAATCAATGTGTTTTGAAGCGCTCGCCGGACAGAATTGAACTGAACGTGTATGGGGTAGTCAGTCCAACAGTCCGCCGGTCTCCGGCGGACTGTTCAGGCAGAACTGACAGGCTTGCCGGTACGTGTATGGGCACCTTTAAAATAAGGTTTTTTTAAGTTACACTCGCTTAGCTGTTGTAGAGAGGTGAAAGGGTGTAAGAGACATAAGACTGTTACAGGTGTGACTAAACGTTAAATAAAACAAATGAATTTAGAAAACAAAAGAAGTAACAACGGGTGACAACATCAAATAAGAACTTTGAAAAAAACAAAAGGCAACAATAGGAAGAAAAAGATTTACAACGTTAAGTTAAAAGAAAAGAAAATAGAAAAATTAAAAGAATGAGTTAGTTATAACAAATTATTGTGACTTGATTGTTCTACATCTTTATTAGTCTTAGAAATGTGGGATGGAGATTAAATTTTAGTAATTAAAATTGGCTAACATCGACTCAGCTCTTATTGAAATTTACACTGGATGCTATTTCCTATACAGTGCAGTAACTTTCATTGGAGTTTCATCAGTGATGCCTTTTCCTGCTTTTAAAACTCAGCATTAGTATCACAAAATTGTCAAGTTTAAGACTTATCTGGTGTTCCACTCTCTTTAAGGCTTTTAGAAAACTCATCAGGGAACTGCGATTGTTGAAAAAGATCGTCAGTGTTGGTTTAATCCACGCTTACAGTAACCCCTTCTTAACCTATAGTGTATTTTTCAAGTATCAAATTATTTATCATTTATTTTAACGGATGGCATTGTGTCCTTACCTAAATTCAACAGAAAAGTCGGTATAGTTTCACTTTTGCAAATGGCACCTGAACAGTGAAAATTTAACTGTCTTTCATGCAAATATTAAATACCTAACCCCAAAACTACTCTAAATAACAAACCAATCAATCAACTGAAATCGACCATTTTTTTTAGATAATTGATGAACATCTAAATTGGCATATTAACACACAAGTTTTTTGGTCAAAAACACTAATTCAGGCGTCTTTGTTTTGAGGTCAACGTCTTCATTGTGAAAAACCAGTTTTGAAAATGACTGACCACTCGCTTGTAAAATGTCATATTCTATGAAATAGAAATTAATTGCAGCACATCACAAAAGAATTTGAACAAAATGTTACAAATACAAACACATAATGAAATCATTAAAAATTGAAATATAAGAAATGAGTGAAACAGAACGTTCAACAAATTAAAATTTTTAAAGGGTGCAGTATTTTGATGTACATATTTAAAAGTATTCAGCGTTTTTTATTCCAGACATTATTGATTATCCTTGAAAGATTTACTTATTATTCTATTTGTTGTAATTGATTATTAAAATATTTACCAGAATTACAAATTCCGGTTTTTTGGTAATTGTTGAAAGACTCACTTAATATTTCTGATGTGTACTTTGCTCTTGCATCAAAGTATTTAAGAAAATACTTATTTAAAAGTATTTCAGTCTTATCAAAAGTTGTATTTTCAAAAGTTTATTCGGAGAAAACAGTATGGTTTGCTATTAGACCTTGACTTCTAGGAATTATTTAGGTACTTATGAGATTATGATGGTTTACAATGTAGATAGCAATAAGCCATGGAGATTTTGCTTCTTCTGATTGTTTAGTTGCAAATTAACCAAAACAAGGTCTATTTCTGCCAATTTGTGCAAGACGCTCATCAACTTACCAACCATGTTGTTTTTCTTCACAACTCTTTTGTGCTTTGGGTTTATTCAGTCTTCAAAAGCTGTAGAGGTATTCATTTTTCTTATTGGACCTACTATATGTTCAGTATTTTTGAAAATGCATTTTGGCATATTATGTATTATTTATACATCAAACTTAAATTATACTAATTATAGGAAGTTTTTTTTATACTGTATTTAGTGTCCTTTCTATGTCGCAACATTCTACAAATCCCCAAACTATTAACTAATCATCTTTGCCTCTTATTTTTGTCGCGATGGGTTTCTAGTCACATGTCATTTCAAATATCATGTAACTTATTACAAGTTAATGACTAAAACTTTGAAATTTGAGTTGTTTCTTGGTGTTTTATTTTTATATTAGGAAAAGTGATTTACTATAAGTATAGTTGCCAGATTTAACTGTAACTATTTTATATTTTCAACTATTATAGATTGGAAGGAAACCAGTGTTTGATATATCTTCTACTCCATCTAGAAATATTTTTCTTGATGCTGTAAATCTAACATCCAATGAAGGTAAGTAAGATTTTAAGTTATCATTTCATTTTTAAGCATAAATAGTGCAAAAACAAAAGATTATTCTAATTGATTTTTATGCAATCAATAGTTATTTGGGTAACTAGTGAGCAAAGTGGCACTTTGCTGCACTTAAAAGAAATGTTAACGCACGAGCTGCAGGCGAGTTTGGAAATGTTCTTGAGTCAAAGATTCTACACACATAAGTATGTTGCATGTTTGTGTAGCCCGTCACTCGCTGAAGATCGTGAACGGCCAGGCCGCAGTGAGAGGACAGTTCTGCTACCAGGTGTATCTACAGTTCAGTGACGGCCGCAACAGCTGGTCTTGCGGTGGATCTCTGGTCTCGTCTCAGACCATCCTCACAGCAGCACATTGCGTTCAGGGGTAGGACACCTTACTGACTCTTCTGAGGAATAACTATGGAGTAATTATAGGAAATGTATCCGGGATCTCTTAGATAGCATCTGTTTGTTAGGAATAAGGCTTGCTTCCTCTGTAGGCCTACGTTAATCTGGCCAAACTCGTTTAAAATGTATCAGGCAACACAAGGGGTAATCTATATCAGTACAGTACAAGGAAAAATTGCTGTTAAATTAATGCAGGTTGCAACTACAAATCATTGTTAAAGGACGTGTTATCCTTGATATTATTATTGTTATGTTATACTAAATTATTCTTCATTTGTCATGCATTCAATCAAAGTTGTATAGTTTTCACCAACAGGAAGAACAAGTTATTTTCTCTCTAGTCAATTACTACAAAGATTTACAGAAAAATAGATTTTACTTCTCTACTACAAAGCTGCGGCAAAACTAAAGTGGCAACACCCAGCAAACCAAAACAGATGTTCTATTAATTTATAATAAAGCATTTGCGTAATGTTTATGTTTACACTCAAGACAGTTAAATTAAATTATAACTCAACATTTTCAGGGCAAAGTCAGCTGTAGCAGTTCTAGGAGGCTTAGACCTGAGCCAGTATTACGAGCCTGGGCGACAAGTAATTAGGGTTTACTCTTCTGGTCTGCAATACCACGAGAAGTACGATTCAAACAGCATCCACAATGACATTGGCATTGTCAAACTTCCGAGAGCAGTCACACTCAATGGTTAGTTATGAACATTTTATCTGGTGTACTTTCGGACTTATACTACTACATACAAATTTACTAAAGAATATCCGTTTACTTTTACTTTCCAGCCATCTTGGTACGATAATTTTCATTGGATACTGAAGAAAACATCATATCTATATGGATTACCTACCCCAGTTTTTAACTCTAAAGGGAACAGTATTTTAAGATCTATTTCCTCTTAATTTCAAAGTGAGACAAGAAGGATTTAAATGATTACAAGGTATATTTAGGCTAAGAATTATACATTTTTACAGAAGTGCACTCTGTTGGGGAATCAGGTTAAACTAAGTTTAATCTTCTTAACCCCATTACTTGAGTAGGCCTATCCTTGTACTTATGTATGTATAGTCAATGTATAATGTAAATGATTGTTTTCAGAATACATTTGCACTGTCAAACTGCCCAGCTGTTCTAATGAACTGACAGCTGACTCGGACAATAAGAATAACTTCACTGTCTCTGGTTGGGGGAAGACATCGAACAGTGAGTTAACAATGATTATTTTGTATCTGTTGACTGATGAAGTATACCTTTCATTGAAGATATACAGGCATTTTCAACTAATAAATCCTAGTGCATGTAGTTACATGAGGAAAATACACTAGCAATGAATAAGGGATACATTTTCAATCTTCCCACAGTTTACAATATGTGAGAATATTAAAGCAAAAATGTAAGTAATTTAGGGTGTCTTATTTAAATAGATTATGATTATAGAAGGAGAAAGTATTTTGTCTTTGTTGAACGATTAAGGAATCATGTTAACTCGACCAAGAAAAGTTCTAGGCAGTTGATTCGATAGCACAGAAAATTATTCCCTTCCGACAATTGAAGGCGTGAAACATCAAGTAAATTAATTGTGTTGTCAACTGTGCTACAACTGCCTGGGCCTCTCTAAAGTTATGTGTGTTAATTGTGTTCTTCCTTCTTATAACCATTCATTTTGTATAACCAATAAACAAAAATTTTTCGTCCATGAAAAAGTCCCTACATGAGAAGCAGTAAAAAGTCAAATATTCTTATCACACAGAAGTATTTGTGTCAAGTTGCATTATTTGTTTCCGTTTAGAAAAGACAACGTCGAACCTGATGTACGTTGTAGTGTCAGGGGAGCCTCAAGACTCTTGCACTACTTTTTTCAAGACAGTGGCTAAATACGACGTCATAGAGAGTCAACTGTGCACTAGTGGAGCTGGGGGGAAGAGCACTTGTAATGTAAGTGGAAATAGCAGAGCCAAGGTGTTCAACAGACCCATTTACTATTATTTTAAAGAACCCTTTTTGAATTATTTAGAGATTGAATGACACCTATTTTTATAACTTTTCCCTAATATTATGACTGCAGAAGTCCAAATTGGCTTTAAAACAAATTTTTGACTTAGGACTTCTCCTAGCATTGAGCAAACCTCAGGTTACTTTTGACTTATTGGGGCAGATCTTGTCAGCACAGGGTGAGATCACTACTTATATTAATATTTTATAAGTTTTTTTTGTATAGGAACAGTCCACACTCTGCCCTAATTATTATCTTATGTCAGCCTTTTAGTAGATAGCATTACTGATTGATAGCCAAACAACAAATTTGGCATCTAGCTCTGAAAACATTTTTGCTTGAAAATAAAAACCAACCCCCTTCATAAAGGAAAGCACTGTAACCAATTGGATACCCATATAATTATAATATTTACTAAATCTATAAATTTTAATCATAAACCTATGACAGGGAGACAGTGGCGGTCCGCTAGTACAGACCGACGGTTCAGGTAATCTCGTCCAACAAGGCATCGTCTCCCTAGGACTCAGCTCTTGCGAGCTCAGCGCACCGAGTGTGTTTACCGATGTACGCTACTTCGGTGACTGGCTCTGCCCCAAGTTGTGAATGTTGTAAACTTCTGTGTTACTGTCTTACTGTGTATATTTAATCAATTTAAGAAGTAAAAAATTTAAAATAAAGTATAGTATTCCTGAACTTTCTACTTTCTCTGACATTATCTTTCTAACCCTAACTGACAGGGTTCTTCACACCCATATCACTATAACATTGGCTCAAATAGTACAGGTTTGCTACAAGAAAGAAACTCTGCTGTTTGGGTTACATTTTAAAAGCACACAATTAACAAAAAATTCTGAATTTCAAGAAAATAAATTTTTAGCAAAGTAGCTGATAAGGAAATAGAAGTTTTGTTCAATTTACACCAAACCTAAAAAAATACTAAAATGTGTTAGTTTAGTTAATTAAAGGTTACTGCAGCTCCCAAAACAACCTGTTTAAAAAATGTTGTATTTTGTTCTAAAATTCTATTACTTTTTTACTAAATGCACCATTAGTAGTTATTGAATCATCAAAAATACATTAATTAAACTGTGTCATGTAATTTTTAATCCACCCCGCACATGAAATATGAACTATTTGAGGATCTGATTGAGTCATGAATTAAGAATAAAAACATTTTTTATATACATGTATATTTAGGTACTCCATAATGTACCTATAAATATTGTTTCAAATGGACAAAATAAATATACAACTGTAAATGGACAATAAAGTATAACACATTTTACCAACAATTTAAAGATAGATTTTGGTTATTTATGAAAATATAAATTTATACTTAAAATTTAAAACAGTCGTAGGTAAAATAGTATCTGTTTACAATGTAGATCCTAGTTACTTGTAATTTAACATTGTGGAATAATCTCATTTATCTCTAGCTAAACTGAGAAAACCAGGAATAGAAAAAATCTAATTGGAACAAAATATTTATTCATGGAACATTGTTATATCAATAGACCCATTATTCACATGATACTGTACTTATAAAGTCAAGTCTCACACTTTGGAATTTCTCGGAGTAATTATTACGGAATAAATTATACACAAGGGAAATTTAAAAACTGTTCCGCTCGGCGAGAACAGAGATTAGCTTATCTACCAATAAAATATCATCAACCCACATTCAATATCAAACTTATATACAAATAACCGTCAAAATTAAAAAGGTCACTGGCTTAATCATGACGTAGAGAAAACTACCAAAAAGCAGAGCTCAGGCACCAAGAGCCAAACCCCCTGATACAAAATTACAAATCTCGTGAATATCTATACATCAGCTTTATACACGGGTCATGACACACACACCGCACCTCCGACAGTCATTCTCTAAAGTGTGCTATGTACAAGTTACGGTATACAAAAATTTTACATTTGACAAACTCAAAATATATAAAAACCTTTCTAAATAAAGAAAACGACTTATAGTAATATAATAATTAACTACAGCGGACGACACACTAAGTGTAGATCGGGGGGAGTTTACACCTGAAACAAACAGATTGAATCGTTTAGTGATAGGGCAAAGTGTTCATAGACATTTATAATTAATGTTTGTGGGTAAGTTATCTGTCCTTGCAAAACAATACATGGTTCATAGATTTTGACCTAGCCAAACAAAAAATATGAGTAAAATGCAGCTTTAGACGTAGTCTCTAGGTATTGAATGGAAAATCTGTAACGTCAAATTTTATCAACTTTACACGTATTGGTAATGCAGAAATATTCTGTCCAATTACAGAATAAATTTGGGTCATTCTGTCATCATGTCCAAGTAGATGGTTTAATTTTTTATATGCTTTAAAAAAAAAGACCGACCTTTCAATTAGCGAAAATGCATATTTTTGAAACTGACATTTCACATTTTAGATACAGCTAACGATTGAAAGAACTCACCTTTTTCTGTGGGCGATTGTTAGATCCGGCAGGTTTTGTCTTAGACCTAGCAGGTTGAGGGATTATCGTGATTTCATCATTTATCTTCAGTGGTTTAAGCATATCACCCTGCAAGAAAAGAAATTTTAACCAAACCATTCAAATAATACTTATAACCATTGACTTTCAAGTACTGAAGTCAACATCACATCAATTTGGGCCAAATTTATGACTTTTTTTTAAATTAGTTATAAAAAAAAAAAAAATAACAACAGTTGAAAGAACCATTCACACAGTGTAGCTTACAGTAAGTCATATTTTGAGTTTTCTGTTTAAACAGTTTATGTGTATTTAAAAGAAACCAGTAATATATACAGCACCCTATGTCAGTGGCTAAATTCAACTACGTAATCAATTCTGATTCAAAATAGGTGACAGCTTAATTTGATAATTATGTTGGTGGAATGTAATAGTCAAAGATCGTGAGTTACATACCTGGGAGCTGGTCGAGGGCTGACTGGACGACGAAGGCTTCTTGTCCATGACTCGCTTGGCCACCACACTGTGAGCCGAGTACACGTGGTTCTCAAACTGCTTGTACATGCCGAACGTGGCTGTACACACGGTGCACTTGTATGACAGATGCGCCGGTTTCAGCGACATATTGTGGTCCCTGGCCACGTGGTTCAGCAACTTCCACTGGTAAACCTGCGCCAGACAGACAATGTATAAAATATTTAAAGTTTTGAAGCATTTTCGTACAACAGGGTGTCTACTAGATTTCTCAAATGGAATTCCCGACTTTTCATTACAATTTTTTTTTAATCCCGACCAAAACTTGGTTCATTCTCCATCTTAATACACCTTTTTCGTTTCGTGGTCACGGTACCTTTGTTAACCTTCCAGAGGTCGCATCACGGAAGTAACCTCCAGGGATGTTTTATTTTTCGCGATTATATTATTTTGAGTGGTGTCGGCAGTGTGAGTGTTACTGTACCATACGCACCTCATTCCTAGAATCGAGTGAAGGTCAAAACTCACCCCTACTATTTAATATTTGTTAGTTTTGTTCAATTTTGTAAGAGGCTGGAAGTAACTTCCGTGTGCGCCCTGTCGATTCTTATACAGCCTGGAGGCAACATCCGTGATGTGACCTTTAGTTTAGTGTGTGCGTTCATTATTGCGTGTAAAAAATTAGGCCTACTGTAAATAATTATTTTTTTACAATTCATGGCATTATTTAGTAAATATATAGTTTTTACAAGATGAGTGAAGAAGTTAAAATTTCAAATTGCAACACTCTTAGCCGTGCTGAAAGGGAGATTCACGAACGACGTATGTACAGAGTCATTTAGTATTAAGATACCTAATATGTTAAATTACTTAAAACATCAGGTATTGAGAGTGTTATCATCTAAAACCACATTATAGGACATTGTGGTAAAATTTAAATTAACTTCTTGAATATATTCTTGTAAAAGATTTCTTCATATACTTTTATGTCATAACATTTGATAGAATAATAGTTTAATTTTATATTTATAAAATCTAAATTACGTTATTTTATAATTTATTAAGATTTCACTAAACGCATTTTTATGTTTAAAATTAAAAATAAAACTTAATTTGTGCACTAAAATACAAATTTTACTTCATAAATGTTTGTTTTTATTGACCTGGAAGTAACCTCCGGGTGCGCCCTCTCCCGTTTTGAAAACCAATGCGCCCTCTGAAAGGTTAACATATGTCGTCACTCATGACGTGGCGAAATCACCGACGATCGGAACAAATCACGTGCCAAGAAAATCCAGTATCAAATTGAAGGGTGTGCGAAGCAGTAAAAAATTTTCAATTCAAAGCAACGATTCGATTTAAAAGTTTTTGATTAGAATCGATGCAACTCGATTCGAAGCAACACAGCATTTTTCTATTCATACTTGTCAATGGAGTGATTGGTAGTCTCAATCCCAACAGGTAGTTTATCGTAACTTTTAAATTCATAAGTTAAGGAAAATAAAAACCTAGGCCATTGTGGTCTACATTCTCATTAAGATATTTACTTAGCCAAATTGTGTGTTTGGTGTACATGACTCACCCTGCCACAGACGGGACAGCGGCCTCCGTCCTTGCCCTTGTTAGCTGCCTCCTGCATACTACTGGTGACCAGACCATGACTGCCCAGTAGATGTCTCTCTAGTCCTTGGTCCGTGAAGAATCGGAACTGACACTTCTGACAATTGAGTGGCGGTCGGTTGTAGATCATCTTGGGATGTATCTTCACTTTGTGTATCCACTGCATGTGGTTCCTCAACTGCTCCAGGTCCTATTGACATTTTGTGTCATGATTAAGCACTTAATTATTAGCAAATATCGTCATCTGATACTGTTGGACATTATGAAAAACTCTATTGCTGTTCCTATGTAGTTTTAATAAATCTATCTTTCAAAAATTTAAGTTTTTCCTGAAAATTGAAAATATACAGGGGTAAATTCTCTTTTTCCAGAAAGGTCAGAAAAAATCCATATAACTATTATCCCATTTCGCATCTTCCTTCTTTTCCAATTTTTTTGAAAATGTAGCACTAAAATCAAATTTCAATATTTTTTGAGGCACACTCATTCTAGCTGCTGAGCAATTTGGATTTATTGGCTCTGGATGTATCACAGAGTACCATGGGGATCTTCTGTGTTCTTTCCAAGGCCTTTGATTGTGTTAACCATTAACCACAAAGCTTTCAAAAAAGCTTGATGGGTATACATTTTCAAAACAATCAATTACATGGATTAAATCATGTTGTTCAACCCATTAGTCATTCCTCAGAAGAGAAAGGGTTAAAATTGAGAGAAATAGCCTTGGGAATTTTTTGATCCAGGGTCTTTGACAACACTGAAACCCAGGCAGTCATCAATGCAGATTCTACAACACTATGTGCAAGTTTGATATAATCTCTTTAGAGGGAAGTACCTTGATATATCCGTCACAGATCTCACAGATGACAAAGGTGGCTTTGCTAGAGCCGGCGGGGCGGCCAGGCTTGTTGGCGGGGGGAGGCGCAGGTGCAGGCGAGGGCGGGGGTTGCTGCTGCCGAGGTAGAGGTGTGATGGAGATGCTCGGCTGTTGCAGCAGTTTGGCTGTAGAGGCTCCGACGGGTGTCACTGACGTCTTGCTGGCCACACTAGCCGCCACGTTCTGCTACATCACAAACACAACGTCACGTACATGAGTAGGGATAAACCATAAACCTCTAACTTAGGCAAACCATTTTAAACTGATAGCTTTGCTTTTTCAAAAGCAGCTCAACTATTTCTTTTTTTTTATCTAGCCTCTTCATTTCAAGGACGATTCTAAAAAATTATTTCAGAAAAATTAATAAGCCAAACATTACTATGCCTAATATTGCACTAGTTACTTAATACAATATAACAGTACACGCATAGAGGTATATATTCAAAATTACTGAATCATTTTGAATGTTCTACTAACTAGACATACACCAGAATCCCAATAATTCAAACATCCGGCAGATACAAACCACCTGTTGAGGTATAAAGATTACGGTACAGTAGTGTATTTCAATTGAAACAAAGCTATGTGTTTTGACTCTTCACTATTGCAGTTTTTACCGTTATGACAATCGTATTGTTATGCAATACACAGAAAATAATAGCTTCAAAATAAGCTTCAAGAAAACATGAAATGGCCATCAATTTTTTTTTTTTTTTTTTTTGTTAACTGGATTTATAAATTAAATTGATAAAGAACAATGTCATCAATATTAATGGAGCAATGCAAGTCACCACTCTAACCTATAAACCAACCATTATGTCGTTAACAGCAATCCAACAATACCTAATTAAAATAGTAGCTTAAACTTTCACACCCTATTTAACACAATTTTCAATAAAAAAATAAATATAAAAAACTGTTCAAAAACCATTAATAGATTAATTCAAGCCCTTATTAATATACCACTTGCAATATAAAAATGGATAAGGAGATTATTGACACCACCTGAAAATGTTAGAAGTAGCATAAGTGTTAAACGCAGAAGGTGACACAGTTAGTCGGTTAAAAGTAGCAGACAAAGATTGGTTACATTTGATATGTTTTGGACAAAAGAGCAACAACATGGCTTGGAATTGGTTGTTGTTCCCATCAATTCTAGATGAGGAGGAAATAACAGTTTGTGAAATTTTTCAGAACTTAGTCGGTAGGATGGCACACCATGTTGTGGGTTTGGGTTCCGATGCAACCACAAAAATGTATCGGTATTGAAACGGCTCACCCCTCGCTTCCCCTAAAATCCAGGCTTAAGTGGACTGCGAATTGCAAGGTTGTGGAAACCACCACCCCCTTTAAGGAAATAAATACACTTTCTTGATCAATTAGCAGAATTGCTTTTCTTGTGCAAGTTCTCCATGTTAAGCTCCCAGTTTCTACATGTGCATTAGTTAATTTAGGCGAATTTCCCATATAGAGAGAATCCATAGGTCTAATGGTTAGACCTAGACCCGGGACCCCTTTACTTGTTTTTATGTCCCCAGAGGCCGTAAAAAAATTACCGAGTTTAAAAACTTAATTCAAACTTACTGAGCATCTAAAATTTAAAAATATAAATATTTTATTGCTACACTGTTTTAACTGTTTCCACACAATTATTTAGTCCGGAAAACAGCTCTTTATCGCCTGCTTGATCAAATGGAATTTCATTATGTAAGAATGAACTGTAATGAATTTTTAACGGACACCAGCTGATTATAATTGGCAAAACACGGTTATTAATGAAAACATAGATAGCCTCTCTTAGAAATTATGAGTAGTGAGTTAAGTTTGTTTGACAGTGGGAATATATAACGTATTTGAAAGTTTTTTTTTTTATTGTTTGGTTAGTTGAGTAGTAAGACACTCGCCCAAAATGTGTTTACTGTAATTGTCTGGAAATTCTGCACTTCAATTAAACCAAAAGAGATACCACACTTAAAAATGCTCGTCTTTGCAGAAAAAACACACTCAGAGAGGGTTAAGATGTTAGAAAACAGGTATCAAAATTCTGTTTTGCCCAAGGTGTGTTTAGAGTATAGACGTGCATGTGGCCAGCCGTAGCCGTAGGAGATACCTGAGGGAGAGAGAGGGGCGGAGGGCCGATGCTGAGTCCTCCCCTGTGATTGGTCACCTGTGCAACACATCCAACACTTAACAACCACCAACTACTACAAGTGTTGACTTTACCAGCCTATTCACTGATCGCAGGTGGTGTAATGTTCTATCAAAAATTAAAATTCCTACTACAAACATATTACAAGGTTGATAATCAAAATCACCGTATTGTCTTTGACATATTTTGCATTTGTTTTTAGATGTTGTTAGGGGTCATTGTACAGGCTGGGTACAAGGCGGACCTCAGAAATAAACGAAGCAGTGTTTGCACGCGACAGCAATGTTCCTGAGGTTACCAGGCATAGTCGACACACTACAGCCAGAATGTTTATAAGTTAAAATATTATCCGCTTGAAGCTCGAGCACGTATCAAAATCTAGCTCAAACAATTAAGCTTTTACCCTCACAATAGCAGAGAGCGTCTGCTAAGATTGTGCACTAAAAATTCCGGATGTCGTAATTGTGAAGACAATAAATAATGTCTCTGCAATTATGGACTATAGTGATGACATTGCAATGCACACTAATATTATGATTACTACGAGATTGACAATTTCTGACGACATTGCGATCGCGAGAGCAGATGTTTACTGAGTCACGTCGCGATCGTGGCACATGGTCAGGATTTCACCACGAATCCAAAGTCGCTACCGTCAGAATTGACAGTTTTGTGGGATTGAGGATCTATACAGACACAATATATTTTTTTCATGGCGATTTCATGGAATTTTTTCTCCCGGTTGAGCAATTCACCCTGTATGTTATTTACTGTCAGTTAGTGATAATACCCCGATAAAGTTTTCAGTTGGGGCATCTATTATTCCTATTTTTTGAATATCTTGCTGCAATGGTTGACTCTAAAAAAACATGCAAATATACAACTGATGAAAACTGTTTTTATTAAAAGGTATAGAATGAAAAATTGTCTGGAACAGTTTAAGTTAGTTAAACGGACAAAGTAATGAGGAAAATAAAGAACGTTGGTAGATCTGTAGGCTACTGCTACTCTGCTTTACCTTTCACACTTAATCTGATTAAATATATTATTAAATTTTACGAAGGTTTTATTTTTTTTTTTTTAGTAACATAGCACAGTACATTATATATGTCATACAGATTTTGGTTTTGACGAAAGTTTTAATTGTGAATGTTAAAGGCTACAGTATATTCCTTACAACAAAATTTTTTGACAATCACGTTAATAATGGGTTTGGAAGGATAATCCTTATAAACAGATAAATTAAGGACTAAACCTCTCTAGCACACAGAAAAAAACAAACATAGATAAACACAGATAAAACTTTACTATCCGAATAAGAAGTGAACATTGTTGATTTCATAAAGTTTTAGTTTCCTTTAGTAAGAACTTCAGGTCAAAAGTTAATATGTAACTAATACTAATATGTTTTAAAATTTACAAATAGTCACAATCTTAACACATTTCTCCAAAGTGTTGTATCTAATATAACTCTACACACACACAGAAACACATATTGTAAGACTAACATGGAGAAACATATTTCTTTTTGAGAAAATAAGTACCGAGAAATAAAGAAAGAAAATCATTGTCAACGGAAGACATAGACCTGCACCTGCATGCATTTAGAACATGCAATTAGTGTACTGTGTGAATCAGCTTACCATCTGTTGATATAGGGACATTTGGTCCTTCAGAACAGAAAGAAATTGAACAATAGATTAGGCTTCTATTAGGAATGATGGTATGTTATATCTAACTACTAAGAATATATTAGTATACAGATTATTTGAAGCTAGTGCTTTAGGCATTGCTACTGTCTTTAAAGTAATGCTTGCTAGACTTGTATAAAATAATGCTATCCTCACAAGCTAAAAATGGTAAAAAATATTTAACATTCCAAATCCAAGATATCTACTTTAACTTATTCTTAGGTATATTGTACATCATGTAGGATGAGATGAAATGAACAAAAATTCAAAAGGACAAGAAATTAAAATTTATTGTTCGGTTTTCAACTATCTAATTTCGACCCAAGTTCCAATTAATGTTAGTTTTGAAATAGTTTACTAATAATATCCATATAACATTTTGTAGCACTTTTCACTAGACAAAATCAACTTGTAAAGTTCTATTTATTATAAACAAATAACTAAAATTCCAAACCAACTAGACATTTGTTGTTATTTGCAGGGGTATTTTACTACCAATACTGAAACACCAGGGTAAAAAATGTGCTACCATGAAAATGAAGATGACATTTAAAAAAACTAAAAACCTAGAACTGCATTTGGGCTTAAAATATTTACATCTGAAAAGTACGGACTGAATCACTAAATATGTTGATGCACCAAACAATATTTAGGTGCATATACACAAGTTGGTGCCACTTCACAACCTTTGGTGATCAATAATGTGCGAAGGGATTATTTCAGCTAAATACACACCTGGTATAGTTGTGAGTTGGCCAGCTGGTAGGAGGCTGGTAGCAGAACTTGCGGTTGTGAGTTTGATCCTGACGGTCGATACAGCATTCCTGGGCAACATGTTATGTTGTTATACTATAATATATTTCTCAAAAACACTGTGTAACATCTAACAAATTGAATAAAATACTAGAGACGAGTGGTAAAGTGTTGTACGTACACTTGCATTGCCTACAATAATAATAGATTAAAACTAATTGAGCGTAATAAAAGTAAAAACTTCTTTCTTAAAATTCCTTTAGAAAAAAATCATCAAATGGCCTAATCCTTAACTATTATTTATCCTACTAGCAACAAGTCTGCAAGTTAAACCTTTTCATTATTTAGAATTTTTACAGAAGAAATCTGTAGTATATTATCTTGAATCCATCGTATATTCCTCGATTTGTAATTCTACTGGTTATTGTATTTAACCTGCTAGCTCGGTCCAAGTACCGTTAGATATACAATATGACATCATATAGCCTAATCAAATAACCCACTGCTACCACATCGTTCTACACCACCGGCTCACACACGCCAATGTGGTTTTTTTCAAATTAAAGTGTGTTTTATTTCAAGCACCTGATCCTTTGTTTGCATCTAGGTACAGATGCGACAAAATCAAATTGCAATTTTATTGAGCTATAACAGAATAGTATTTTAACTGTAGTCACTGAGATTTATTGTAGGCTACATCTCTTGGCCCCATTGGAAAATAGGGGATAAAATCAAAAGGTGCTGTTGTGAGTTACTAGATGAGTCTTCAGCCTGATAATATTAAAGATCTGTCATAAATATAATTTAGAAACACAAAACAAACATTCTGGTTTTAGATTTTTAAGCTATACTTCTAGATATTGACTAATTGGGACTTTTAAAAGGCCTACCTTTAATTATACAAAATGATGTGTGCTAGCAAACATTTGTTTTTTACAACCCCAGTTGTAACTCACCTGGCCTCATTGAAGCGGCCATGGCCTTCTGTTGCGCAGCGAGCACAGACGACGTGCGCATGTCGCCCAGGTAGCGGTTGATCATCTGTGGTCGACCGCGGCCACGTATCAGGCCTGGTGGCGAAGGCGCAGGCACCAACTTGGGCAGCAGAGGGTGTCCTTGTCCTCCTTGTTTCAGCCCAGACATGGCCGCCTGGTACACTGCATTGCCTGGTGACATGCTGGGACGGTTACGAGACACTCGAGGTATCTTGGCAGGAGGCTCAAAGTCTAGTGGTGGCTCCTGCGTAAGATAAGGTTCCTTATTAGTTAGGCCTATATCATGAAAAAGGAAAGCAAAGTGGCTGATAAGGATTATGGGATAGAGTTCAAGCTTTCTTCCTGCAAGCTTCGGAAAAATTCACCAGCATCCATAAAGAACTTTACTGGGGACAAACTAAACAAAGATTTGAAGATTTGGCTGAAGGAAAGACCATTTTACACTTTGAACAAATTCCTGGAGAACAGCGGAGAACTTCTGTAGATGCAGCCTCACAAAAAATTTAATAATATGACACCTTTGTGTACAAAAGATATTTGACTTTTACCTGAGAAAATTTAGAGTCCATGAGCAAATGAATACTCGAAAAATATATATATATATTTAACTGCAGCGCAGCATTCTAATCTAATTAATTATCATCTAATTAATTATTTATTCTCTATTTTCCAGAATGCAATGTGATTAAATTTAACTTTTCTATATGGCAACAATCCCAAATTAATTTTATAAAATTTATTTTTTATAATTATTTTTCTAGTGCAGCTCAAGCCCCCTGAAATCATAGTACCATGCTCCCCAGGTTGAGATCATCTGTTTTAAAAGACAAAAGGAAAACTAAGTGAGCTTAGTAAAGCAAATATAAGTTTTCCATATGTTCCCCTATAAAAAAGTAATTTCTGGCCATATATGGCTATATCAAAATTCCATATATGTTTTTATAAAGCCATATATGGTTTAATATGGCCATATATGGAAGCAGATATGGCCAGATGTGGTTGTATCCATATATGGTGGTGTCCATATATGGTCATATATGTAGTCTATATATGGAATTATTGGCCATATATGGCCATACATGTTTTCTATATATGAAATGATTGTCCATATATGGCCATACATATTTTCTATATATGAAATTATTGCCCATATATGGCCATAAATATCCTCCATATATAGAATCATGGTCTATATATGGCCATATATGACTCCCAGGTATGGAATTAAATTACTCATATACGGAATAATAATTTTCCATTTATGCTCATGTATAAATGAGTTTTTGACAATAACTGGAATTATTATAAGGAATTGTTGCCACATTTGGATTTTGTAACTGGACTCCTAAACACTTCTTATAATATATATAATATTATACATCTTAAAGTTTGTGAGTTTGTGTATTTTCTTGTTGCTCTCGCAAGCACAAACTACTGAACTGATTGAGTTGAAATGTGGTACAGTAGGGGGGCAGATAAAATAGGCATTTCTCATTTAAAGTAATTAGTAGTAAAGTAATAAAGTATCCAGATTTTAACCCAGATGACAAAATCCTGTACATACATCTATTCCTATTGTACAATTTTATTATAACGCAACAAACTTTAAAACTGACGTATAATTTTAAAATTGCAAGTGTAGTAGGCCTAAATAAAGAGAATATTATATTTGCCTATCAAACAGCCGCAAATATCTATGTCCCGTATTTAGGCTATATTAATAATAACATTCTTCAAATGACATAAAATGTCTAAGAAAATCTTATTTTACGAGACCAAATACAGCTTCTGTTATTCGTAATGGGTGTTGTTAAGATATATGATATGAAGCGGTTGTGGTGTAGTGGTTAAAGGGGCAGACTCCCACGCTGGAGTCCCGGGTTCAAATCCCAGTCGGCTAATTTAAAATTTTGTTTTGAAATTTTCGAATTAAAAATTTTTAATTATGGTTTTAATGCATAGTTTATACTATTTCATGTTAAAATATGTTAAATTGTAATTTTTTTATTTATTTATATTTTTTTATTTAAAAATTTCCATATATGGGGGATTCCATATATGATCATATCTGGTTATATTTGGTCCAAAACCAAATATAACCAGATAAAAAAAATTTTATATGGCCATATATAAACTTTTTCATAAGGGTTTATACTGTTATCAGCATCACATATTTACATAATGATAAAATCACTTGCCTGATTTCTCTCTGGCCGGTACTTCTTGGCGCAGGACAGCAAGTGCCTGCTCAGTTTCCCCTTCTGGTTGTCCTCAAACGGACAGCTGGGACACTGGTGGAAGGCTGGGGCTCTCTCTAGTCGTCCTCTCACGTTATGTTCCGCCTCCATGTGATATAGAATGTCATGGGGACTCCTCACTTCCAACGGACAGAAATTACACCTATACACATAGTTCCTCATGTGCGGAGTCTCCAAGTGATGTGCCATCACCAGAGCTGATTCTGTTTTAAAGCTGCAAAACTCACATTTTTTCATTTCCAATTTAAAAGGTTCATTGGTCGCTTTACTAAATTCTAAACTTCTAATAAGGGAATTCATTGCTTGCTGCACTTCAGGAGTACATTTTGATCCTTCTCTTTCCTTTTTCCTTTTCTGAGATCGTAATAAATCCGTCTGTACATGTTCTTGCACCAAGTTAACACCAATTTGAATAAAGAATTTACCTAGGGGGTTGTCAAAATATGAACTACTTTTCTTGGACTTCTCTTCATCAGCTTTTCCGTCCTCGCCGGACTTTTCGCTCTCCTTGGATTCAGAACTTTTGTCTTCACTTTTCTCAGAATCTTTGGTTTCATCCTTTTCTTTAGAGTCATCATCTTTAGTTTTGGTCGCTTCCGCATCAACTTCCATCTTTTCATCTTTGGCATCATCATCTTTCGATTTTTCCTTATCATCCTTTTCGCTGCTATCGGACTTCTTATCTTCTTCTTCTTCTTCAGATTTCTTTTCTTCTTCTGCTTTTTTGTCTTCTTCATTCTTTTCTTTTTCTAATTGAGCCTTAATTTCTTTGATGGCTTGTTCTACCTGATCTACAAAGTTCTTCAAGGGTTTTATGGGTGGCTTCTCATAAACATACGGAACTATGAATGACGGAGCTTCAACTACATACATGTCGTCCGTTAGGGAAGGCAAGATGACAGGTGGAGTCTTTGAAGTGGCAGGGGGTGGGGAGGGAGTGGCTGATGGTGAGTGTGACATGGACAAAGGTTTTAGCTGAGTCTGTTTGAGAGGATGAGGATACATGCCTTGAGCCGGTAGAGCTACTGGCAGAACTGAATAACCCTGTCCTCGGGAAGATCCAGCAACTGTCGTAGAGTGTCCTAATGGTGAAGATGGTGATACTGGAACCGGACCTCTGCCCGAGAGAATAGAATTTGTATCAATTATAACCAAAGTTGGTTCTTTTTTACCCAGTTTTGTTTGCTTACTGCCTGTAGCAATTTCCACTAACCTCTTCGGATCACTGACAACGACAGTTTTCTTTTTCTTATCAGACACAGGTGAATCCATGGCCAAAGGATCTTGTGGCACAATCTCTTCAATATCTGGATCATCATTTATCTTTTTCGGGGTTGTGAGTGTGGTACCCTTGATATCAGGTTCATCGATGTAAGTTTTTGGTTTATTGACATTTCGAGAACTTCTTCTAGGTGTGATATTAATAGGTTGCTGTGGGGTCTTTTTCTTTTTTCCTTTATCTGGTGTTTTTTCACTGTCCTCTTCAGTTTTGGTCTTATCAGGCGATTCTTCATTTTTTTCTCCATCTACTTCCATTTTTTCACCTTCCCCTTTGTCTTTTTCTTCTTTTTCCGATTCAGCGGTTTGACTTTCTTCAACCGAATGGTCTTTGTTGCTGCTGTCTTTGAGTTCAGCTTCTTTGTCCGACTTTTCCAATGAAGCTTCAACATTTTCATTTTCTTGATTTTCATTCTTTTCATTTTCAGAAGAATCTATTTGTTTCTCTGGGGAGGAAGTATTATCTTGGTCATCTAAAGTCTTGTCTTCAGACTCATCAAGCGTTTCCTTTTCAATGTTTTCTACCTCCCCAGCACTTGATTCATTTCCTAGTGGGTCTCCAGCATCCTCTTCCTCCACCATCATAATGTCATCTTCCTCTCCTTGATTAGTTTCTTCTTCATCTTCATGGTTTTCTTCAACATTATTTTCTTCTTTTTCTTGGTCTTGATGTTCATCAAAGCCATTGCTAGATGTTCCTTCATCTTTTTCAGGCACTTCATTTTCTACAGCACTTTCAGATAACTCATCTTCACAGTTTGAATTTATTCTATCGTTAGGTTCATTTAAACTATCACTGTCCTTCTCAGCTACATCACTAATACAGTTGATATCATTGGAACTAATTTTTTTCACAGTTTTAACTGTTTCATCGACGTCCATTGGTTCATCGTATGATCCGTTGACTTCTCCATTAACTCTTGTTTCACCTACAAAATATGTCAAAACTGTTAGAAAACTGTCTAAATACAATTAATCACATTCAAATTTATTTTTATATAAAAAGAAACATTTTGTATTTAAAAGAAATTGTTTGCAGGCCATAATGCTGAGACGAATAAGGCTAGGCCTAGCTGAGGGACAAAACAAGCTCGACCTTCACGACACCAACAGTAACAATCACAAATACATGTAGGCCACAATGCCTATATTTTTTAACATTTCATGGTAGTTTTGTAATTTCCCATATAGGTGGAGAAACTAGCCAAATTCAATCCGTTCTTTAAGGATCTCATTCGTTAAACAGCTTCGGAGGTTAGGATCTGATAAAGATCATGGCCATGTATCTAAGTTGTTGTCATTTAAGTCTTTGTACAGTAGACTCCCTCTTATCCGGACTCCTTGAGGCCAGTCCGGATAACGGGTTTTCCGGTTAAGCGGACGTCCCCAAAAACTCGTTAAAACAGTCTATTTACTGTGATATTCAACTTAAATTTAGGAGAGCATTGTATTTAGACAACATGTGATCACTGGTCTCAAATCTTTCCCACGAGAACAGTTGTTTCAGTACCGCCCACATCCTACCGATCTAGTCTGGTTAAACCAATGTGCTGATAAAAATTGTCCGGTTAAAGAGATGTTATTTCCGTCGAGTGAAGTCCGGTTAAACCAATGTCCGATTAAAAGGTGTATGGATAAGAGGGAGTTTACTGTAAATATTTATATGTGTTCAATGTTTGTACAAATTATACCAAATTGACAACATCTCAAGTAAGAAATGGCAAACAAGAAGTTTAGCTAGCCTATGAGACAAAGAACTGGCGATAACGTTTTGACGTAGAAACCTAGGTCTCCTCTATAAAAATAAATTAGATCTTAAGGTAAGCCTTAGATTTAATTACTTAATTGTTGTTACCACTCGTTTCCAGCTCCCTACTTGATACGCCACATTCCTGGATCTACCCAAAACATTGTTTACACCCACCCTTCCCTTTGGTTTTATCTGAGATGCGAGGAGTTGGTTAGCAGAGTCAAGTTGCTAAGGGTTTTCTAAGGATCCTATCTATCCATATGCATCCTATCTAGGATTTTGTTTTTATTTCTTAATTCGATTTACAAATACCTATGTATCGTATTGCATTTATTAAATTATAAAATTGGATTTTAAAAGAATATGTTTTAATCTCCTAAAATATAATAATCCTGCTACGATTATTTTAGTATTAAATTATTTTTCACTATTTAGGCTACATTTAATTGCTTCAAAATCTACACATGCGCCCTCACCCGTAACACTAACCTTAAAACCCCCTCGTATTACTCATAACAGTTTGTTCAGTAATGAACAGTTGTTCAATTTACTATTTAGCCTAAAAATGAATTGGTTCCTGAAAATTACCTGATAATAAAGCAAGATTGGATAAATCTGTATGATTATGTGATGGGGAAAAAGCTTCCGCATGGACACCCTCTGGTTTGAAAGGTTAATCGCCTGCTCGAGAGTTTACAGGGTAGCCTACCTAACGAGACCTAATTGTTAGATTTAGCTTAAAAATTCAAACTTACTATTTTGTTGAAGTATTTCTTCACTTGTGTCGCCATTTTCGGACATAGTTGATGCCATGATGTTCCAGCACCAAAACAATCAAAACTGAAACAATAAAAAGGAAGGTTATAATAAGTTAGCCTACTATAAAATCCACAAGGACATAAGGTGTAAAATACCTGAAGACCTATAAACTAGTAATTTATGCTGCTTTAGACAACTCCTACACAGCAGACTTCCACCAATTCAGCTCATATAACTAGGCCTAGTTATGTTTATACCTAGCAGGAGTTTTTAGTCTCGTATTAAAATACAAGGAAGTAAAAAGAAAAAATAGAGAAGAGATTAATTCAAATTTAACCCTGCCTGCAATGAGTATGGTGAGTTTTTTGCTTTTTCCCGTGTTTTGTAAAATTTTAAAGCATGTTTAAAACAGTTTTATTTATTTATTTTGCATGGTGTGCTCTTTGGACTTTCTGGTGTGCTTTCTGCTTTAGCTTGTGAGTCAACAGGAAATACAACTTTTTTTTGTTAGTTTTTAGTGACTTGGTCAATTGTGAATATTTACTGAACTGATCAATAAATCTTAAATCTATGCAAATATCTACGCCTCTATTACACACCTAGTATTATTGTGCTGACAGATTACCTGCCTAAGTTAGTGTTTAAACTTATTTCAAGTTAGGCCTGCCGCCTGCCAGAGGCAGACTGCCTGCCTACTGGCCTTGTGTAAACGTGGCTGTAGGCTACGTTACTTGTATTTATTTCCATTAACGTCACCATGCGAACCTATATTGATTTTAGCGAATTTCCCATATAGGGAATAAGCTATTACCGTAGTACTCATGGTAAGACCTGGACGCGGGACCGATTTTTTTTTCGTTTTGAGGTCCCTAGAGGTTAAAAACACCATCCGTTCAAATTCATATATATATATATGTGTCCGTCAGCACGATAACTCAAGCAAAAATGATCCGATTTTGATGAAATTTGGTACAAACGTGTAAACGTACGTTTATTCGAACGAGTTCGCGATCCATCATGATCGGACCATGGGAACGGGGGGTTTTATGGGGTAAAAATAGGTTTTTCCCATTTTTGACCCAAAAGACATAAAATTTAGCAATTTCTTTCCAAACCATTTTGTAGAGCTTAAAAAAACAAATAATTTAGTATATTGAAGCGTTGTTATGCGCCTAATGGTTACGGAGAAAATTCCAAAAAATTGTAAATTTAAAATTCCCATGTTATTCTTATGGAGAATAAGTAAACTGTTGTAGTTTGCTTGTTTGTGAACATATTTTGATCAAATTTGAAAAATGTTTTTATTTCTTACCAACTATTCACATTTTACAAAAAAAAACAAAAAAAAAAACAGTTTCACCCTCCCTGATGCAGCAAACCTAAGTACTTGTTAAACTAATTCTATTTAAATCAAGAATAAATGTTATATTTTTAAATAGACATTTCAGTGTAAATCCAATCAGTCAAATGGAAATTCGCTTAGTCTGCAGGTTTGCTGCGGCGGGGGTATTTATCACTAAGCTATCACTAGAAACTAAATTTATAACTAGGCTAGATCTAAAATACCCCCGCCGCAGCAAACCTGCCGTCTAAGCGAATTTCCATTTGTCCGAATTGATTTTCAATTGATCTATTTAAATAACATTGGGTTAAACGAGTACCTAGGTTTGCTGCTACAAGGAAACTAATAAAGTAGTGTGTTTTTAGTAAAATATTGATAGCTTACTATAAAATAAATAAATTTGCCAAGTTTGATCAAAATATATCCATAAAGAAGCAAACTACAACATTTTACAATATTCTCCATAAGAATAACATGGGAATTTTAAATTTACCATTTTTTTAGTTTTCTCCGTAACCAATAACCGTACAAAAACACTTTGATATACTGAATTGTTTGTTTTTTTAAGCTCTTTAAGAAGGTTTAGAGAAAAATTGGGAAATTTCGTGTTTTGAGGGTAAGAAGTGAGAAAAACCAATTTTTACCCCATATAACCCCCCATAAAACCCTGTTCCCATGGTCCGATCATGCTGGATCGCGAACTCATTCAAGTTTATCCCGCCTTACACCTTCAAACCAAATTTCATCAAAATCGGATAAAAACTACTCAAGTTATCGTGTTCACGGACACACATATATATATATAAATCTATATATATATATATCTAATATATAAAATTCTCGTGTCACAGTGTTTGTCTGCAAACTCCTCCGGAACGACTTCACCGATCGTTATGAAATTTGGTGTGTAAATTCTGTAGGTATGCGAATCGGACGTAAACTATTTCCCGTTTCGAAATTCTTAAAAGGGCTCCACCCCAGTGGCTCTGGAGTTTCCCATGTTAACCTTATGAGAAATGGAATTAATGAATCTTAACAGCTGTTTCAATTAAACAAGTTGGTTCTGTTCTATGATGTTCAATAGCATTAAAGTTACAAGGATTACCAACAGGGTGCAGCACTATTATTTATTTTACATTTATGACAACAGCTAATTTGCAACCAAAAGGTGAGTGAGCGTAGCGAACGAACTTCAACCTGGAGGCGAGTTAGCGTAGCGAACGAGCTAACCTGAAGGCAAGTGAGCGCAGCGAACGAGCTCCAACCTAAAGGTGAGTGAGCGTAGCGAACGAGCTCCAACCCAAAGGTGAGTGAGCGTAGCGAACGAACTTCAACCAGGACGTGATTGAGCGATGCGAACGAGATCATCTTGAAGATTAAACGTAACGGTACTTTCTTTCCATCGGTCTGTCTTAGGGGAAACCTATAACTTAGGCGATACGAAGTTCGCCGGGTCAGCTAGTACCTATATATATATACATATATAAAAATTTGAACGAATGGTGTTTTTGGCCTCTGGGGACATTAAAATGAAAAAGTAAATCGGTCCCGGGCCTATATACATATATAAAAATTTGAACGAATGGTGTTTTTGGCCTCTGGGGACATTAAAATGAAAAAGTAAATCGGTCCCGGGCCTAAGTCTTACCATGAGACCTACGGTAATAGCTACTTCCCTATAGGGAAATTCGCTAAAAAACTGTGAATAAAAATTTCTGCGCACACAAATATTATTGGATCTACTGTTGTTTGGTGTTTATTCAATTATTTCATTTGTTTACATTCTGGTCTGCTTGCTCCATAACAGTAAACTAAAACCAAAATGAAAATACGAAAACTGATGAGGAGAAGGAAAGAGATACCGGTAGGCCTATAATAAATTTAAGTTACTGGTAATGCAAGGGCATTAAAAGTACAAATTTTACAAAAAATCAAAAGTAAAAACAACTGATCACTTAATATTGTGCATGTGCAGACTAATAGATCTTATTTAGGTATGTGGGAAAGAAAGGTCGGGCCTAAGGCGGATTTGTGACTGTATTGAGCGTTTAGAAGTTAGGTTATATTTAGGAAGGTAAAGTTTCTAGGTATAAATAGGTGTTGAACCTCAAACTTAATTTTAATACAGTCACGAATCAGCATAATGTCCGACCTGTCTTTCTCACATGCCTTTTCTGTTATCAATTGGAATTTTGAAATATTACAGCAAGTTTGGGTTGGTTAACAGTTTCATTTTAATTAACTTATATCCCTTTTGTAAGATAACAGTAACTTACTGGTAGCCTACTCATGAAGCTACATGGTCAATAAGACTAAATCAAACTGAACATGTAACTTATGGCATGGCCTACTGAAACTGTATAAATATTCCAAATCCATCATGGCTGTCATTATTAAATATTCGGCTAACATCAATTTATTTGTCTGGTGGTTTTCTTGTTGGGTAGGCTACAGTTACTAGGCTATATTATTTAACTCTAGTCAGGCTACCATTCTTAAAAAATAGCTTTTTCTTTATTATCCTATTAAACTATTTTAACACGTTCGCTACGGTACCGCAATAGTGCAAAATTTTTTATTCGGATAGACTAGTGACGCACATACCGTATGCGACGGCCGGTTTCTACCTATAGACTGCCATCGCATATTCGGTAGACTCCCTCTTATCCGGACTACACTCGGCGGAAATGACGTCTCTTTAACCGGACAATTTTATTCAGCACATTGGTTTTTATCAGGACAACCGGACTAGATCAGCAGGAAGTGGGCAGTACTGAAATGAATGTACTCGTGGGAAAGATTTGAGACCAGTGATCCCAAGTCTAAATACAATGCTCTCCTAAATTTAAGTAAAATATCACAATAAACAGTCCGTTTTAACGAGTTTTTTTGGGGACGTCAGTTACACCAGAAATCCCGCTATCCGGACTGGTCTCAGTCCCGAGGAGTCCAGATAAGAGGGAGTCTACTGTAGACTGACGACGCATATTTGCGTCGGTGTTCCAATGTTATCAAAATGCTTAGGCCTATATCTTTTTAACGGTATATTTGAAGGCACTGAATTCTCTGCAGTAGTCTACAGGGATGTCTCACGCACAACTGCGTCACTTGGTCTGTGGATATAATGATTGGTGACATCATATGATAGTTAGAAAAACTGGTCTTTACTTTTCTGCATTACTGTATGTATGTATGCTGGTGTTTTTTTATCCTATGTAGCTTTTATATTTGTTCAGTTATAAACTGTTCTTGAATAATCTGTTTTTTTTTACTTACCGGTAGCCTACTTTCACCTCAAAACAAACAAAAATTAACTGTCGCATATTTGAGGCGTTTGGGCTATTTCAAGAAAAAATTGATAATTTTCACTAGGTACCGGTACCATATCGTCTTTGCTGGAGACCAGGGGACAGATATGTGACATTACAAAAGGTTATCAAAAATATAAAAAAAGAAGAATATATTATTTAAACAAACACGATTGCAGTGTAAAGTAAATGATCACTGTTTAACAGGTTTTTGCCTGTGGTCTGGGTATTAACCAAGTGACAGCCGGTCTATGTGTTAAGATTAAATTGTATAACTTACTTCGGTCCTTGGCAATGATCGCGGCGTCGCATATATGCGATGCTTGGTAGCAAATGTGTTACGTGTGAGTCTTAAGTTACCTACCTAAGTTAATATTCACTTTGAGTCACTTAAAAGAATCAATGATCAAAAATTGATAGCCTAATTAATATCAAGTTTCTGGTGAGGAAATATCGTACTAACAAAAATATAAGTTAAGTAGTCAGTTAGATTTAACTTTAACTTACAAACTTAAACAAAAATTTTCAAGAGTTTTTAGCCTCCGGATTACGTTTGAATATTTATAATGGTTCAAATACCTGCATTCAGTAATCTTAACTGCTGCTTTTTGTGGCAACTAGGCCTATAGCTTCGGTTCAGCTAGGAACCATCTTCAGGCCGTACAAGGTGTCGTTATACCTTTTATTTACTTCCCCCCGGTCACGTCACCTGTCTCGTGTCCCTGACTGCTCGGTAGTTTTTTAATGTTAAATGTTCGTCAATTAATCAATGTGCGTGTTTGTGTGTGATTTTGTACTTATATTTTAAATGACGACCTTCATATAGGCCTACAGAGGTAAATAACGGCACCTTGTGCGGCCTGAAGATGGTTCCTAGCTGAACCGACACTATAGTTGCCACAAGCAGTAGTTTGGATTACTGAATGCAGGTTTTTAAACCTTTATAAATTAAACAAACACTTTAAAAAGCTGAGTTTAGTTACGTTAATGAACGCAGAAATTTCTTGCAGGCGTTTAATTATTCGCAGAGGATACGCGTCCGGTAACAGGACGTGGATTAGGCGTCCGGCAGTTACTGTCATAACCTAACCTAACCAACCAAACTTGCTGATAATGAAAAAAATCAAATGAAGGTTCAATTCTCTTCATGACATAAAATTATAAATGCCAAATATTCTACCAAACATGTACAGTTAAGAAGAAATTACATTCAAAGCAAAATCTGTGACAAAAAGGTTAAAGAAACCGATGGGTTTCGAACCAGGGACCTCTTGGATATCAGTAGAGCACTCTATCCACTACACCACGAACAACGCTGGCCGAACATCGTATCGTTGTGGTAATGGCGTTCCGGGACCCCACAACCCAGTGACGTCACTACCGGACGCCTAATCCACGTCTGGTTACCGGACGATCCTCTGTGTAAATTATTTTCAGCTGAAAATCTTATTTCTGGTGATGTACAAATCAAGGTTTCCTTGGCCACGTTTAAGTAACTTAAATAATTACGTTAAGTTAACTACGGTACCAAGTTACTTGTTGATAACAACTTGCGGTGTCTACTTTCCTCATCAGGGCCGCTTTAGGCAAATCCTACAAGGTAGAGTTAGGTGTGATTTGTCTAATTGTTTCATTCAAATTTGAATCTAAGTAGGCTCTAACTTAAGTTGTTCATTACGCCTTTCTTTTTGCAACTTAGGTCGGGTACAGTTTCTTAACTGGGCTAAATGCTAATATCGATTCAAACTATCGATTCGATTAGTAAACCTTTATGCGATTTTTTCACCATCAACAAGTTTGGTTGGTTAGTTTAGATTATGATAGTTTAATTTGATAATAAATATATTTAAAAATATCAATTATTAATCAATATTTTCAATTCGATAGTTTCTATCGACCAGTTAAGAAACTGTACCCCTTAGGTCTAATAATTTAAATAGGCAACTAACTTAGGTTTTTTTACTAATTTTGGGATCAGAATGAAGTAATAAATTTGACTGGGCTAAGTTTAGAGCTGTGTTAAGGTTAGATCTAAGTAGGTATGTCCTTAAACTAAGGCCTAGCCTACCAACAGAGGAGGTTATGTTTATTAATAAACTTGACATGGGATTGTGTCACAAAAAAACAAGTAAATTTGTCCTGCAAACGAGATGAAACATTAAACTTAGATGAAATTAATCGTAAGTTACAGTACCTTAATTCTAAAAAAAATTATCGATTTAGAATTTCAAAATGGCGTCCTACCTCCCGTAGGCTATACAACGGGATCATACCATAGGTTGAGGTTGAACGAAGATAGTAGAGGTCAGCGATTGAAAAATCAATTCTTTACACTTCAAATTAATCCACTTTGATAGGCGAATCAAAATTGAAAGTTACTTAATGCAGCACATTAACCACAAAGCTGGTGACAAATGAACTGATAACATAATAAATTTCGATTGACATTTAGGGTTAAAACTGGAATAAAATGGCAACAGGACGACACTTCAATCAAAACTTCTTCACTAACATGAAACAAACACTGAATAATTTAAAAACACTTCACAACTACTCAACCGGCTACGCATAGTATTTATTTTCCGAATTCCGATTTGTCCGAATAACAACCTACCACAAACCAGGTAATGCATAGTCCGTAATGGTAATAAGTTGAAGTTTTATTCGCTAGAGTGTGCTGGTATCAACAAAGCACATTGTAGTTTGGTACTGAGGAAATTAATCCATAAATTTTGACATAAAGATACCCTCATTACGAAAGAATTTGAATTTGTCAACGACGGGGACGATATACATTCATTTCGTAGCCATAATACAATTAAATTATCACAAAATGAGCAAGTTTTAAGCAATTTACACCTCCCGCCATTTCCAATACAAGAGAGATACGTAACAGCAGAACGTTTTCTGATTGCAGTAGCTACTGCTAGCCGCCGCTGATTTGGTCAAGCGTCATATGAAATGTCAATATAGAGCAAAGACGGTAAAACTAGTAATAATTATACATAAATTTACCTTAGAATCAACAATGGAGTATCCAAATCAACTCTGAACGAGAATTATCATGACGGAAACACCAAAACGACTTGTTTGTAGCCGACGTCACTAACCCTCGAACAGCTCCTAAAACGCCAAAGAGTGCCAAGATGGCGACTGCGATCACGTGACCATAAAATTATGACGGAGCGTGTAATGAGAAAATTTAAAAAAATAATTATTTTAATAAGTGGTAGAAGGTCAGGCAGAATGGACCAATCCAATACAAACAAAAAATGAAAATTTTGGAATTTTAATGATTTTATGGCTAATTGTATTTTTTATTTTATGTTTATAATTTATGTTATAACATAAATTATTTATAAATTAACTAACTACGTGATTGATATCAATTTGTAAAAGATTACAGTTATGAGACGGATTTACAAACGTTATTGTTGCCTCCTATATTTCAAAATGAATTCTATGCCAATTTTTGTAATACTTATCTAATCGTAATAATAATTGTTCATTAAAATAATGGATTCATGTCGTAATGGAACCGTCCTATAAACATTTCTATATTATGCATTTTCGAGTTAAATTTGAAACAATTTCGCACGAACCAAACAAAAATACTTCTCTTAATTGATGCCAATCGATTCGTGTAAATTAGTAACATTTAAAAAAGAATCTGGAAATGAAAGTAAGTACCATGGTAAAACGATCAGGTTATTTGATAAAAACGATACAGTATGCTTTCTGATAAATCTCGCAGACCACAGGTAAAATTAATTTGCAACCAATTATCATATAAGTTGCAAAGATTCTAGAATTAAACTACAATACATCTTGGACGCATGATAAACTCAATGGAATTCAAATATCAAGGAAAGTGTCATTGGTTCATCAGGTTTATAATTCTCTGTCAATTGACATTCTAATCACTGTACGTGAAGTACATTATCACAAACACAGGTGTGAACGGTCAAGATATCAATCACAGACGGGAGACAGCCGCTGGCAATGACCTACAATTTGTCAACTCAAGGTCGACCGACACAATCGTACGTCAACTTGTGATTGTTCAGAGGCGCAAGCGGGATTTCGGAAATAGCAATTTATCCGACACCAGAGAATACTAAATAAGGTTCGTGATCGATTAATTATTTAACTGCGTTAGGCGAGACGACGGTTCAACGTCCACAGACAACGGGACTTATTTCTCCTTTAGTTACTTTTATTCCCAACACCTTCTGGGTCACGCTGGCGTGAAAGTAATAAAAATTGGTAAACGACCTTGAATAGTAAAGCCGCGCCCAGCGCGCTATTTGAGCATAACATCTACCTTACACCCCTCGACGTTAGAATGGTTTCGCCCAATCCTCGGCTCTTACTATGTGGCACTTTCGCGCATGCGCTCCTTCTCCTTTTTACTTGTACGTCCTAACGGCTCTCTTTTCCCACTCGCTTCGTCGGCGTCCGCTCCACACCGTGGTTCGCGAATGGCGTGCGGTATAGCCGATAGCCGGTAACTATTTCATAGCTGAAAAAAACTCGCTTAGGTTTGGCGAGGAGAAAATGGGTGGAATGGAGGAAGGCGATTACGAACACGGTGGAAACAAATAATAATGTTATAATAAAGTTGTAAATCGATGGTTCCATTTAGCGGTAAAAATTTAGTACCGGTGGCTACTGTACCAGCGCGCGCGTCCATGGTAAAGTTGTGAGATGACGAGTGATTAGTGATAAGGTATAAACATATTTCAACATCAAATTAGACAAAATTGTAAACATGAAAAAAAGTTTTAGAATAGGGTGTAATAAAAAGTTTTAGGGAACGCGACACTTGAATAAAGGACAAAGATTGGAAAATTGGTCCAATTCATGAATGACAAAAAGTTTTTACTTCCTGAATTGCCCAAAGTTTTAGCTCCAAAGTACAAGATCTGAAATATGAAACAATACTGAAAAGTATGCTCCAGATTGCTGTTTGATTCGGCAAACCATCCTGCGTAAAAATCTTGTGATTTCAATGATGCTCGAAAAGTGAAGCGATTCTATAGACAGTGTGTCAGCGACATAAATCTACTCGAAATCGGTCAACGTGTATAAAGTTGAGAGAGACCTTAGTGTGGACAAAAATTAATTATGAAAAGATTTACCCATTCGTTTGTTGAATCAAACAAATCTACTTTTGTAAAGTGTGTACACTTTTAAAACGCTTTGTGGTTCACGTAGCCTACCAAATAATTTAACAATGACAACTGCAAAAATATCACCACTCATCCCTTTCAATATTTAACTAAGACTAATACGCATGAAAAACATAGATTGTAAAATATAACGACACATCAGTACTGTGCAATTCTCATAAAAATATACTGGTTTAAGTGTTCAGTTTTTATCATAGTTTATTTAAGTGGACTATTCATTGAACTTCTTTGTCAAATCAAATCTGAAAGATTTGCGTTTTGTTGTTAACAAACAGGTTTGGTTTGTTAACTGAGTGCAGTTATGATGTGTGCAACAAGTTAATTAATTCAAAATAAACAAAAATTATTGCTTCACGATTTTTTATAGCATTGTGACAATCAGTGAAAACACGGTACAGTTTTGTTTGTTGTATCTTTCAGCGACAGAAAGTTTTACCGCAAAAGAACACTAGTATTAATTGTACGAGCTAAAATAAAAACTGGAACACATTAAATTAGAGATCGATTTAATCTAGTGAAACGCCAGAAATCACGAATAAAACTACATTATATAATCTGAAAATATAATTCAAAAGAAAAAGATTGGCTACAACCAGATACTTCGTGTCATATATAGGGTTATAGGTACGCTAAAATGAGAGAGATGACTTAAAACTGTTTATAAATGATAAATCGAGTAATTCCAAGCGTCGTTTCAGGACAAACCATTTTTCAAAGCTACTATAAATTAGAGATAATTCATAAACCTTCAAGTATATACTGAAGTACATCTTTAATCTTATGGATCAACAACAATAAAACATCAAAACAACAGAGGTACTATAAAAAACTATAAATATTATTTAGACTAGGGAACAATCTAAAAAAGATCCGGATCTGCACATCAGCAACAACGAGAGAATTGTAATATCTAATATGTATAACAGTATCAGAAAACACAATCCCAAAATACAGATCAGCACATACAAATCTTGAACTTTATAGAACATCTTGAATTGTACGGATAGTTAAAACGAAAGAGGTCGTCTCACACAAAATAGATAGACTTAAAAATATAGATTTACTTAAAAGAGAAAGATCTTGTAAAATAGTTATAGGTTATATCGAATCAACTAAAACTATATAAATCATGTTAGACTAGAAATATAATTTCTAACTAAAGATTTAAGCAGCAGGTCAGAACATCGGAGAATCATGAACTAGACAGAATCATCTGAACTTAAAAGATCCACCTCAAACGAAAACTCTCAGATTGAAGATGATCTTTAACTATCAGGATTGGATGAATGACAAACTTTAGCGATCGTGTCAAAATGTACATAGATTGTCTAAGGAAAACAGATAAGCTCAAATGATGAATCATATTAAACCAGAGAGGTTATCTAATAACATTAATCAGCTAAAAATGTAACACTTGTTTCAAAATATAGTACAGCATGCCAAACTAGAGATATCTTCACAGTAATACTGTCCGGATTGTTTAAAATTAAAGAGACTGCTGGTAGAGGGTTCCATGATGAAAACGTTTTATTTTAGTTACCATATCATAAGATTAAAAGTTATTAATTATCTTCTTATGACGAAAGAAAAACAAATCGATGACATATAGCTGAGTGGTTAGAGTACTCGCATTCAAAAGGTCACCGGTTCCATACTGAGAAGTCAGTAGACTTTTGATGGTTCGAAATTGGACCCAGCTGTTCTTGATCATTGGATTGGACAATGCTCCTGCTGATGAAATAGCTGGTAAATTCTACACTCATCCCTAACTAAAGAAGAAATTACAGACCTTGGCAAAAAGTATCAAGAAAAATTTGAATATCATCCGAACAGTCTTGCTGTTAATCTGCTGGACAATAGTCAGTGCATTACCAGATTAAAAAGTGTTGTGCATGTGCTGGACCTAAGCTACAGATTTCTGTAAATATTTAAATGATTGATCCAATTTTTGGCAAGACTTGTTGATGAACAGGCGCTTGCTTCCTGACATTGTTTTGATAAATGTTTTACTTATTGTTCTCATATTTGAACAGATTGTAAAATAAATTCTGATAAAAGAATCCCTAACTCATATTTTGGTTTAAATACGCAACTAGGTGGCGTCCCCATCTCAATGATTTGATAATTAATTTATAGGGTAAGTTTTGACTTAATACCAGCATGTACTTTCAAAATCGCAGGTAGGCCTAAATCCGCTATTTAAATCCATGCAATAGAAAATCAAATAGAAAATCGTTTCTCATGTTGAGAAGTTCCAACAAGTGACGAGTACACGACAACAATGGTGGTGACGTCATCGAGGATGACAATTTTTACTGAGAATCGATTCTGGGTTACATATGTGGATATCACTCGATTCACCAGTACAGTAATCACTTGTGATGAAATGCTTGATATATTGCACAACAATTTTCCTTTACTAAAAGGAAAAGTTACGTTAAATAGTTGTGTGGCTCGCTCCATTGTCGGATTTAGAAAAATGTTCTTCCATAGTTAGCGACTGTTTGCTTACTTTACTTGATGAATATAATGAAAATGCTACTTCACAGTAGTAGCGTTAAACATGTGAATTGTTAGTTTATGGCTTAAGTTAAGACGAGAAACAGAACCCATAACGATAACGCAATTTCTAAGGTCCGAAAATCTAGTATCTAGACTTTTTGAATCAAAATTTGATAAACATGAATACGTAATGTTAAGAATTTATTTACCGATCTTTTTAAAAACTCACAATGAGGATCTTTGCTGCACTGGACGAAAATATGGAAGAGATTATCTTAATCTATATCTATACTATTATATAAAAATCTAATGGTGTCTGTCTGTATGTGTGTTACTAATAGGTGCAAAAACTACTGAACCAACTGGGCTTAAATTTTACAAAAATATAGCTACCATACCAAGGACCATTATAGGACTATTCACATTTCGATACTGACCGCAGGCTTTGCCCCTTTGGCTTTAAAGGTTCTGAGGTGAACATTTTAAAAGTAAATATTGATTGGTCTCCATGGCTGTAATGAGAACACCAACAATGTTTGTTTACATTTGCTTTGACATTTAAATGTAAACAAGAAGAACTGCTAAACTGCAAATTTTACAATTTCAGACAGCTGATACAAAGAAATTAAATATAATATTTTCCATAACTATGAGGTAGGTTTATTTTAATCTAACCTTTTTATCATGGATTATTTATTCTAAAACTATGTCAATGATTCTAGAAAAAAAGATTCTATAACCTTAGCTGTATCAACTCTGGCTCTACTTTGGATTTTTTAAAGCGTCTAAGTTATGAAAATGATGTTATTGATATGTTTTCATGGAAACAGTAAGAAAATTACTATGTATAGATGTTTTGTATGAATTTGGAGGCTACTTTGAATAAATTCTAACTGCTTAACATGTGTTAGATTAACTTAACATAACTTGCACATCATGTTTTTTTATTTGTATATTTAGGTAAATGAAGTTATTGTGTTTTGCTAAACCTATGCTTAAATTAAACTAAAGAATATCACCAATAACTAAACTTTTTTCGAAAATCTGTTGTATATGTGTAACTATTTTTAATTACCAAATGGTAATACAAAATACTCTTATTTTATCTTAACATAGCTTTCAGTTCACATTTACTTTATTTGATACATTTATTATTTGTGTTTGCCACACCACTGATTAAATTAGACCAAGAAATAATATCATAAAACTAAGCAGTACAAAGTGTTCTTTTGTTTCTAAAATCAATGAAATATCTCTCACTATGTTTACTTAATGGTAAGTGTGAAAATGTAAAGGCAATGTACATTGAAACTGATTAAAAGAACTCGTTTGTATATTAAGTTGTTTGTTGATATGTTAGTAGAGTAGAATCAGAGATGCAATGAAACATATACTGCATTTGCTATTAAATTTTTAGTCCTTGATGCTTTGATAATCATATTAGTTTTGTCTGCTGTCTTTAATGCAAAATTATTTGTTTAAAATTTTGTATAGTACCCGTAGATATAGTTTCTTTAATATTTCAAAAGACTGTATTAATAAGGCACAGCAATATTTCTAAAGTTAATAACAACTGACTTAGTTTTGCTAATGATTTATTGTGAGTGAAGAAACCTAAGATGGAAGGATTTGTGATTTAATATAAAGAAGAGTGAAATTTAAAAAAATGTTCATTTAAATTTAATAATTAGTATTTTGCTACTTCAAAATTGAAATTTAAAATGTCAATAATAAATTAAAAGATATGTAATTGAGGGAGATGAAGGTAAATCATGTATGTCAAAGTTTTATTCGAAGATTTGTTCTGTTTTTCTTATATTATCAGCCTACACAAGATTTAAAATTAATCAAAACCACAATGGTGGTATCCACTATTTACCAGATTTAAAAGTCATAACTTAAACGTTTCTATTAAGGCCATAAAAGTTGAATTTTGTTTCTAAGCGTGTTTCTAAGTGTTGTAAGCGTTGGCGGATGTGTAACTATTATATGCAACAGATGTAAAGATTAAAATATTTCTATTTTTTGTCCTCTTCCCGTTGCAAAGCACGGGTACAACAGCTAGTATTAAAATAAGAGTTAAGTATGATGAGTGAGCGAAACACACCCGATTGAACAACTATAGAGCACAGCAAACGTTGTTACGAATTTGGATAGTGAGTGTACTGAATATTACGTCACTCATGAAATTACATCGAATGGAAAAGAAAAGCTCAAGTTTACTGCTCGTCGTGAGTGTATCCAGGCGATCGTAACTCTGGATAGCTTTCCTAATAGTGACGTCATTGAAGTCCATTCGTGTGTAAAATAGTTTAAAATTAAATTTGGTGATAAGCCATCGTTAAAAGATCTTTATATAAAACGCATTGCATTTCAAATGAAGACTTTATGGACATACGAGGAAGAAGCTATTACCGTAGGTGGCACGGCAGGAGCTAGACCCGGGACCGATATACTTTTTAATTTCGATGTTGTCAGAAGCCTAAAACACTATGTGTAAACTCTTTAAAAGTGCGCAAATTTGTAACGGTTTACAATACTTCCGAAAGAACAGTCTTCACAAAACAGGCGAAGAAGTGGTTCGAATCAGAGACGAAAGGAAAGAAGAAGAAAAGGCTGAAGGACGATGAGTTGACCGGTTTGATAAACATGATAAAACATCCCAACTCCCAACACAACACAACAGACAACAGGAGCAAAAGGCGGGAAAACACGGCGAACTACCCTTTTTCACTTCCTCCTCTTATACACGTGCAGAAAATGTCCTTGTTTTTGTTTAAGGACTACTAATCAAAATCCATGGTATCTTTAGGATTTTTTAAATTTTGATGAAATTATGATTTTAAATTGCGTTTTCCTATAAAACCCCACAAACTAACGGAAAACATCGTATTCCAAAAAAACTGTTTGAACGAATATAATACAAATTTGATATATCACGGTCCTTATAACTATCAACAAAATGGTACGACCCCCAATTATGTCAAGATTACAGTTCAAAAGAGATAGCGATTTTTGCGATTCTACCCACACAATATCATACTCACTTCTAACGCTTGTCTAAGATAAGGGTTGTTGACAAGCTAATGGGAGATTGCTGACACAGTTTATTGTGACACAGGATACATTCGCCACAAGCTAGCGAGGCGAGAACTAGGAAAGAAACTACTTGATGCACTCGTAATCTACGTCATCGCAATGTACAATAATCGAATCAGCCACCACTCGACATTCAGATGGACAGATAGACATTGTGGAGGTCATCAGTTCTCAGGAGGAAAATAAATTGTTTTCCAGTAGTTCGAAGAAAAAGTACCAAGCCATCCTCGATCTTTGGACTATTGAATGGCCAAAAGACACAGTTCCGAGTCATTAACAAAAAAAGTTATATTAAAAATCTAAAAAAAGTTAGGAATGCAGGGCCAAGTGCCAGTTGCCTTAACACTTTGACGAGGGTCACTTTACAGCCAGAGGCTTGGCGGTCCGAGTGCCAGCCAGGTATCAGTGACCGGTTCCACGGTGCGTCGATATTGGGGTGGAAAGATCGACCAGGGCATGAGCAAAACTTGTTTGAGGGATAACATGAAACTGTACCCTAACCTAAACAAATTGATTATGAAAACATCGAATGAAGGTTTACTAATCGAATCGATATTTTCAATCGATACCAGGCATGCGGCCTCAGGTCCGCCAATTGAGCGGAGTAAGCAAGCATCGATATAAACAAATAACCATCTTTTAAAATACAATTTGTTGTTTCCAAATATATTATGGATTACAACATATAAACAAAAGTGAATTTTATTGATCAATACAAACCTCATTATTCAAGCCTACAGTTATAAGCAATTTTCTTGAGTCTTTCAATCTCTTTTTCTTTGCTTGCCATTTGCTGCTCTTATTTATGCGTACGCCCTCGATGGTTATAACTCATAATGCTACATAAGTCAAGCCGAGGGAAAATTCTTACTTTCCTAGGTCCACCACAGCCTGATATAGGCCTACAGTGCCAGTATGCAGCTTGGCTGCGATGTACCGAAATCGCACAGTCAAGATTTAGTGGAAATTGCCTTAGAGAATAAATTATTCAAATGATTTTATTTGGCCATTCAGTTACATAACAATAGGCTACGTCAAACAATTAGTAAATAAACATGCCAAACTTCTTCTTGCACTCTTGACTAACAAGATTAAAAGCTGAAATAAACACATTTTACAATTTTGTAAAACCTCTACGAAAACTGACAGACTACTGTGAACATTTGACACCATTCAGTTTAAAGGAAGTAGTTGAGTTGTTGTGTTTATGTAAAACCTGTTGGATTCTAGTAAATATCTAACCTGACATCAAAATGTTTTCAACATGCTAGTTCTGTTGGCTGCAATAATTAATCTTATTACGGGAAAAAGGAGGAATATCGATTATCATGTGACGCTTAGTTATAACTGTACTCCTGTACAGGCCAAGCAGTCTAGGCTAATTAATTATAATGGCCTACTTTTCTAATAGTAACTGTATTTCTTTACTGACGACTATTTATTCATCTATATAAATAAAATTAGAGTTTTGTCTGTACATTGCTCAGAATCATAAACTTTTAGGTTATTTTTACGTTTTATACATTAAAGAAACCGAAACAAGTCTCATCTAAATTTATGTCTGTCTTCCTGTCTGTTACGGCCAAAGAAAATAGAACCTAAAGGTTACGGCCCAAGAGCCATTTTACGCGGCCTTCTCCTGAAAAACGAGAGTACCTATCAAGTTCCAAATCATTAAAATGTATTCACTGGATTGGCGAGATTGTCTCTAGCCATTAAAATATGGCGTCACTACTTTGTAAATAAAATGACAAACGTTTAAAAACCCAATTTTGTAAGATTTTTTGTAAAGTTTTCCCAATGTTTATAACATATTCATCAATGAAATAACGAACAGCTGTTCGAATCAATATTATATCTTCTAGCTGTCACTGATATGTTTACATTGAATGTTGTTTACAAATACCGCAACTATTTCCGATCACGTTTTGAAAGCAAATCCAAACCAAGTAAGATTAAAAACGTTTATCCTTACATGACGGATTTAATTAATCGTAAGTGCAATAATTTGTAGGGTATCCGTAAATGAAAAAAAGAGATTCTTTGGGTATAAAATTGTTCTTGAGTTTTGATAACCGGGAAAAAGACCTTGAATCAGTGTTGTATATTGCTGGGAAACTTACATTTTTTAAATTATCGGTTTTAGTGGAGACACGGCACACGACCGACGCGCGTCTACATGTCCATAGTAAAAATAAAAGTAGGCCTACCGTGTACTGTATTTATGTTTTATTTGTCATGTTTATAAGTGTACAGTTCGTGTATGTGTTTCAAAAACTCCAAGACGCACCTAATGGGGAAGCTCAAGACTTTATATTAGGACTGATGATGGCGATTTAATTTTACCGAAATGCATCTCCTGTAATAGGATACATTAGGATCGACCGGCGGACACAGGTAATTTAACCTTTTATTGATTGTCATACCGATCCGGAACAACAACAAACAACATAAAATGAAGTTATGTATAATAGTTTGGCCATCATATCTGAAAATATTCAAACAAATTGCTGTTTTTATATATGAAGGCTTCAACTGAATAAAGATCCCCGTGCGTAGAACGGGTACACAGCTAGTTTAAGCTAAAAATAGACTTCAATACAAGCTTAGTTAAATATTTACTTAAATAGTTTCAACTACTAAACTTCTGTACAGGCCTAGCAGTCTAGGCTAGTATGCCTAGGCCTAGCCAATTATTTGCACACCTTATAATTAAAAGTGGACTTCTACATAAACCTAGGTATTTATTTAATAATTACTATAGTCGCAACTTGACTTCTGTACAGGCCTAGCAACTGTATTTATATAGGATAGGCTACTGACTGGGACGGGTGGCGTCGTCCTGTAATCCAGCTACTAGGAGGTCACGAATTGTGGATATTTATAGGCATGCACTGTGGATGCGATGCTCCCTGTGGATTAACGTCCGCACTAGTGAGTACTACGACTATCCGCAGTACTATCCTGATAATTAGACCAATTTGTAAATTACAAGGAAAAAAATGTGGTTCGGATTCCACTATAAACTGTAGGTCCCTTAGTTGCCATTAGCTGTATGGGATATTAATTAACAGCTGTGTCTAAGAAACATGTCGGTCTTAGTCACTAACAAGACTACAAGATCGCGCCACTCATCCTACACTCATCCTTCACTCATATTTGGGTTAAAATACGCACATAGTGGCGTCCCCATCTTAAATAATTGATAATTGATAATTGTTATCAACATTTGAAAATACTGAATACCTGCTTCGGAAATGCAGTTTCTATAGGGGATGATTTTTAATAGGTGATGAAGATTTTCTTTTGCTGTTATAAAGCAATATTTGCTACAAAACTAAAAGAAATAATTTGCTTGTACAGTACAAGGCCGACAGTAATTAGTAATGCGAATCTGTGTACTGCTTTATTAATCAATGCTTAATGGTATTCATCGGACGGCCCTTTTCTTTTGTACTGTCTTTTTTAATTACAATCAGTTACCCCAGGAACTGTACCTAGGCCATCTGCGCATGTGCAAGCTGAGGTGCCCGTGGGTACACAATGTCGAGTTGCATACGCTACGATTGTTTGTTTACATCTACGTTGTTATCTCGTAACCATCATGGCAACCCATAAGAATAATGTTAAAACATTGCAAATTTTATGTACTGCAAGTCTAAAAGTGTACAGGTATTATCAAATTGAAATTTGTTTGTTTAGTAGCATCAAAAATATTTGTCGAAATACCCCTCGTAAGTTTGGACTCAATATGTTCAGCCGTTATTGAGTTAATTGATTACATAGTTTGCATAAGGTCCGATTCCAAAGAGCTTCGCTCGATTCGCTCGCTCCGCTCAATTATGGTAGCCCAGTTAAGGAATTGTACTTGGTCTACGTTGTATCCTGCCCATTACACCCCCTTCCAAAATACCCCTTCCCTGAATCACTCTTGCGCTCTGGGGAGTCAAACCGCCCTCGCTGGCAGCTATAGTTAGAAATTAGGTAACCGCAATCGATTTTGATGATTTATCTATTATCTCATGATAAAGAGTATACACTACCTATATTATATTTGCCTACAGAATGACGTCCCACACTACTATAGTTAGGACGCTATGCAGTATGATGGTGCGGGGGGAGGGGGGCAACGTCTGGTTACGGTGTGTTTCACGGCAAAAGGCAAGAAGGAAAGAATCCGGGCCACAGTTACATGGCAGGTTAATACCTGCCATGTAACTGTATTTAAATATACTGGTGTTTATATTCGTGTCATAATTATTAGTTTTTTTTTTTTTTTTTTTTTTTTACTCTTCGTAGAATGTTTTACTGTATATTCAATTAACATAAAGCGAACGTTTTTTTCATTATGTATACAGGGTACTCATGAAGTATTGACATAATGAAAAAAAAACGATCGCTTTATGTTAATTGAATATACAGTAAAACATTCTACGAAGATTAAAAAAAACACTTATTCATACACAATGTGTAAAAAAAGATACCACTCTGACAGTTAGGAATAACAAACAAAAGAAGTCTAAAAGATATTCTTTAGTTTTTAGTTCTTTACATCGTTGAGTTTGACGAAGTAAATTCGGAATTGTAAAGTATATAAAGTTATTGTATGAAGTATTAGGGCCCACTAATATGAATTTCAAATACGTACATTATAATACATTAAAGAATAAACTGTATACTACAGTTAACTGTCTTTTTACAGCACTGAAACTCCTTGTGCTTATGCATTAGAATTACAGCACCTGGATGCACAATTTTTAACAAATAGTGGTTTTTGCCTCTGGGGACATCAAAATAAAGAACTAAACTGTCCCTGTTCCATTACCATTCCACCTACGGTTATACTGTAGCTTCTTCCCGTGTGATATTCGCTAAAATCGTCTCGTATTATGGTATCAATAATATAAATTTTGTGTCTTTACAATTGTATGCAATATTGTTTTTTTTTCCAATTTCTAAATACAGCTGAAATTGAAGTGTTAATATATTTAAGTAATTTGGATTTGAATTGAAGCGGAGCTCATTGGCATCGGGCCTATACAAATTTTGCCACACAGAATATGCCAATGTAACATTATTATACCCTTAGCGATATGGGAGTGCCCCTCAACATATTTATTTTAAATTACGTCCAGCGACACCCTCATATTGCTAAGGGTATACAGTAGTTCCAATAGATAAATGAATAATACAAATCGGAATTCAAATATACTGGTGTTTAGTTTATATTCGGGTCATAATTATTCAAATGTATACAAGTTTCAGTTATTTTACCTAACCCGCCATGTTAAACTTCCCTATCCCAAGCGTGATGTATACAACTTCCTTACTTCTCGAGTGATGTAAAGTTGAAAAAAACTCACTCGGTGATGTAATGAAACCCATTTAATTAACATTAAGTGGATAACTTAAAAAATATACCTCTATGGGGCGTATAAAGGTGGACAATGATCGCAACGACATTCAACGCTAGAAATCAGCTGTGTGTTTGAATTTTATTGTTATGCTTTGAAAAATTTTCCTATATAACCTAGCTTTTGTTTGTAAATGAACGTAACTGTTAGAAGATGAGTGAAATTGATAATGAAGCATATTGCTCGTAACCTCCTGAATATTGTCGGGTCAGGTAAAATCTTGTACGTTACACGTTACGCAAGAGCGTGTTTACATCACTTCGGTGAATTATGCAACTCGCCTTCGCTCGTTGCACAACATTCACCTGCGTGATGTAAAAACGCTCTTACTACACTTGTAATGTAAATAGCTATGAATTTGGTCTTCTTGTTGTATCAGTAGCGTAATACAGTATTTCTTCAATCTGTAACAGCTGTTCGTTTACAATAACAAAACAAGATAGAAGCCATTGGGATAACTAATAATACAGAAAATTTTACTTTATTTAAACGGTTGGCTAAAATAATTTTTCAGTATGACGGAAAATATAATTCACGATCAAAAGTGTCTGTTCAATCCCCACTGTTTCCAACCCCGTTTTTACGTTGTTTGTTAAACTGTTGACCTTGCCACCTTGTGACGAAAAAGCACATTTAGGCCAAAATAATACAATTTAATATCAACCCTATCCTTGGATAAACAGCAAACGTAACCGAATAGATACAATTTTTACAGATTTTTGTAGGTAAAAATATTCCCATCCAATTTCGTTAAATTTTTCAAATAATTTGAAATTTTACGTATAGTTATTTCTACATTGACAAACATAATTAAGGTCATTAATATTGAATCCAGGAAATTAAACTGAAAAACAAGTAATTATGGAGGAAAGGGGCTATCTCAACTAGCTGGATTACAATAATATTATATATACCTCACAGAAAGTTTAAATTGGTTGTATTTATTAAAAACCTTCAGTCCAAATGCTGAAACAATCTATTTCTGTTTGTCTGGCGGTAACGATGGAGGCAGCTTTCTTGGTTTGTCTTTCACCGACAAAAGAAACAAAAATACACGTGTGTTGTTGCATACATAAACGATAATTTTTAAGGTAAACTTGTCAATACTTACATTCCGTATTTTTTAGATATTTTTTGTGTTCTCTTGCTTGAGTAAAGAGCCACAAAGTGTCATACAGAGCCATTAAGAGCCACAACGTGCCATAAAGAGCCATTAAGAGCCACAACGTGTCATAAAAAGCCATTAAGAGCCACAACGTGTCATAAAAAGCCATTAAGCGCCACACAGTGTCATAAAGAGCCATTAACAGCCACACAGTGCCATAAAGAGCCATTAATAGCCACAAAGAGCCATTAAGAGCCACAGCATGTCATACAGAGCCATTAAGAGCCACAGCATGTCATAAAGAGCCATTAAGAGCCAAACATGTCATAAAGAGCCATTAAGAGCCACAACATGTCATAAAGAGCCATTAAGAGCCACAACGTGTCATAAAGAGCCATTAAGAGCCACAACGTGTCACAAAGAAGAGCCATAACGACTAAAATGCCTACTTTATTCTATGATTGAAGCGTAGAGATGTATCACTAAAATTCCAAAACATTAGCCTTGAATCAATTTGCGTCGTATCTATCTTAGGTATCGTATCTATCTAATTGGCATTATCTTTGACTAACAGCAATTTTCTAATTGTTTTATCTACTAGAAGGACAATCTTGAGCTATGCGTATTAAGAATTTTTCGTTAAGGCGACAGCCTACAGAGTAACTGTAATATCTATCTGTATGTGACGATTTTGGTAACGTAAGACTAAATAATCGTGTAAATATAAACTGAGAAATGGTAATAATCCACAACGCTTAAAACATTATTTTAAAATTAAATAAGACTATTCAATGGTCCATTGCCAATTTACAACCACTGTATTATGCTGCAGTTACAGTTTCGGACATTCATTTCATCCGTTATACAAATAATGGATAACCAATGTGTGTAATCATTTATAATGGTGAAAAATCAAGTTTTAATACTAGTAATTAAACCTACCCCTCCCGGCCCACCGCCGTTACCATGGCAACCGAATGGAAAATCACACTATACTGTACCGGGCGACCGAACCCTGCTGCTGCAAATACACAGTTTCACTACTTCCAAGTTTTGTTATTTTGGCAGTTTTACTAAAACGATGTTTATCTCAATGACGATTGAATTAAAAATTAAATGGCTTAAGGCGAAGTTATATAAAGATGAGTGGTAAAAATAAAAGATTAATAAGTAAAAAAAAAAAATATTTGTTTATTTAAATCGTGTAAAATATTTGTTTACTACAAGCTTTGACTATCAATGCTACAAACCTTTATTTATACGTCATTTATTTAATGATTTAGGGAATTTCATGCTCTACGCAAGATTTTATAATTCCAGGAGTTCATTGTTCGTCGTCGGTCGGTGACCTAGGCGTGAATGGTCAATGCAACAAATATTGACGGTGGTCGAATACTTTAACAATCACCAGAAAACATGTTTTGGAAGGATTATTTGGCGTATGCAAACCATTTAATTTTGGTTGGCATACGCAGTTTCAATCGCACACTTGATCATTGAGGGTAGTGAAAGTCATTGGATAAGATTTCAAAATAATTTAAACTGGAGAGTTCTTTAACACTAGCTCAGCGTCTTGTGATATCTCGGTAGTGGCCGAGCTTTGCACGAGGAAGGTAAGTGGAGCCACTTCTCTTCTCCACGTCTCTCTAACCGTAACATTGGGTCAGTCGCCTCGTTTTTGCAAATGTTTGTTTTTCCTACTCGACCTATCCACAACATCATGTGTTTACAGACGTCCCTTGCTATTGTATTTGTACAACCTTTATTAGAAATACAAAGGTATTTTCACAAAATTATTGATTGGTTACGTAAGATGAAACAAAAATTAAACACAGAGCGAATACCAAAACAATTTATGTTAACGTAACTTAACCTAATAATTAAATAAAAGTTTCAAAAGTACCCCGCCGCAGCAAACCGGCACTCTGACTTTACATTTGTCTCGTTTGGTTCTTACCAACATAGTTCCTTATACTGTATCAGATTTACTCTTATTTTAAAATAACATTAGGTTTAACGAGCACTTAGGGTAGGTTTGCTGCTACAGGGAATGAACAAAGTGGATTCTTGTAAAATACAAATGATTGAGAATATCGTAAGCATGACACCTATAAACCAAGTATGCGGAATGTAAGGTCTTGATGAGAATCTTCCAAGATAAATATTAGGTTTCCGATAAACCCTCTCCTAAAGGCACGAAACTTAATTAGGGCTGCATTTTGCATTTAATCACATTTCAAATGTTGAATATGCGTAATTGTTACTTTGGTTTTTATTTATAAATGATTACTTTTTCCTGAGTTTTACTTTTGATTCATATTTAGTTTCTTATTCTACCACATAGTCGATAGCAAATATATACACCAAAGAGGTATTCATTAAAATTAACCATAAAATTTAATCCACTATTTGAGAAACAGCTCTAGAAATATAACTTCAGGAAAACCTAATACTCCGGTGGAGTTAAATGTTATATTTTTTATGTGTAAAATTGTATTCAACGGGTTTTGACTTGTGTTGTTATAAGAAAATCCGATTTAATTAAGCCTGTATAAACAATGGTGGGTGTGTAACTGTTTAACAGTAGATTTATTTAAAGGACCACATTTATTCTTTACAGTATCCTCATCCCGTTGCGAAGCACGGGTAAAGCAACTAATTTAATGTAAAGTGTACAGACGACTAGTCTAGTTCTCCTCTTCGCCCGGAACGTATCAAACCCATTAACTGATTAATCATCCAAATAGAGTTGTAATATATTTTTGTGTTTTGTAATATTTCATTATATTATGTATTGTATATATTCATAATAACGTTGAATACAGAAATTACTTCACCCAATATCGAAGTAATTGCATTAATTGCAAAAAATAAGAAAGAATTCGATTTGTGTTTCATATACTAACCACAATCAGGTAGTCTCATAATGTCCACTGATGTTTTAGAAGTATCATAAGCTCAGCATCACAGTGCTTACCAAAAACAAATGTTGAACCATGTGCAAAATCGAATATCATCATAATGTACAAGACATTGCAAACAAACTCTTATAACGCCCAAGACTAGTGTTCGAAGATTACTTGAGCTGACACAAATAGTGAAATAGACTTCACTGAGTCAACGAGGTCCATCTTACATTAAATCATCTGTATGCTGTATAGGTTCCTAATACCACCATAGGCTATTGGATAGTCAATGGATTGCATACATTTTAGCCAAGATAAGTGTGGAAAGTTTGCCTACATAACCAGACTGGTTGTCGTAGAAAAGTTAATTTTGGGATTTAGTACATAAAAAATGCAGTCTACAATTTATTGTAAAACGTTAGTTACCATCACTTTGCTATCAATTAATTATGCTATCTAAGAAAACGAAAAAAAATTAAAGTTAAGAACTGTAGTATTAAGAACCGTGTTCTGACAATTCCCTTACAAAAAACTTTAGAAATGCTAAACTCATAAGATACACAAAATAACAAAAAATCACGCTCACTGACATGAACAGTTTTCTATTAGACGAAATCTTTTTGTTTATTTAAAAATACAAGTTATTCAATCGGGGGTAAATTTGATGTTTAATATTAAGTATCCCATGCAGATTAATAATGTGTTTAGTCAAAAAGAATTGTTTTTAAATCTGAAAACAGTGTTAGTGAAATCACGCACCCCTTGAAATTACCTCGCGAGTGTTAGGTATGTAAACAATGATTGTTCTTAATGCATTGCGGGACTTGGACGTAATGAGACTTTTGTGTTAATTAATTGCTTTAGTTTGGAGCAAAATAAAACATTCATAAAGTAATATCGTTAAACAAAATGAGACTTTGACATTATTTTGAAATGGACATGGAGTTCAAGCAGGAAAGCTTTTAAATGACTCAATATTAAACACAACAGTTTAATTATTTTTACGTTGAATCAACTAATTGAACTCTTGAAATAAATAATAGACATGTCAAAGAGATTCCCATTTGACCTGTCTATTGTTGGTTACAGTAGTAACAGTGACTATAAGCCATCGTGGTATTTTTTAGTCTGTTGTAAAACACGTGGCACTGGCACAAATATATAGGGGAAGAAGTGTAAAATAGACAAAAAGCGTCAGCCTCCCTCCCTCCCCCCCCACCCAGTACCACCCTTCCAGAGCACCAAGACAACTCGAGGAAACAAAAACCACAACTGTATTCCAAAATCATTTTTCATTTTAATTTAGAACCAAAATCTTTATCAACGTCGGAAACGATGATATTATAGTGAACTGTCAATGTATTATATGATGATAATCAACCACTTAATACTGTTTTAAAAGCATCCTTTGCTGCTTTAACCTATAAAAGATTTCCAGAATGTGTTATTCGCTTGCTAGCCGCATGTTGCTAAATGTTTGTTTCCGCGTCACCATGGAATGTAAGTTATTTCTTTAGGTTTGAGTTTGCCGGGTATTTTTATAGCGTTATATAATATGTGGCGATAATAGTGTTAATCCAATGTTAAGAATTCTACGTAAATAAATACATTAATTGTTGCACCTCAAATTAGCTCGCTACAAACATCCCAAGTAGTTTGACAACAGAAAGAATAGGTAAAAAAAACCCCAGACACACACACACACTGGGCACTTAAAGACGGTGTAATTTTACGAGATAACTTGTCTGAGAATGAATTATTGAAGTACAACTACAGTGCATAGCACTTGAAAACGTCGAATATTTACTTACACCTATACAATTCACAATATAGTACTGTAAATATACAGGGTGTTTCGAAACTCTCTCCCGCAACTCTGTGTTCATGTCCTTAGGTCAAAACAAACCAAAAATATCATATAAACATAGGCCCTATCTCGCTTCGTTTTCCGTATGTGTATGTATTTTTTACATAACTTCCCATGACTTTGGAACCACTTAAGGGTACTTCAAACTTGGTACGTGTATGGGGACTAATGCTTGAAGTTGGCACTTTAAGTTGTTTCAAAGTTATGGGAAGTTATGTAAACAATACATACACACTGACAGACGGAAAACGAAGCGAGATGAGGCAAGTGTTTATATGATATTTTTGGTTCGTTTTGACCTAAGGAACATGCCCACGGAGTTTCGGAACACCCTGTATATATAACCGATTGTGAGTGGTGATACATTTCGATTGGACACTCCGATCACAATCAGACCCAATACGCGAATTTTTCTTCTTTTATCATCTTTGTTATGGATTTGCCATCTTGTGAGTTAATAGTACAGGTTTTAGACGTATTTTTAATATTTACTGTGTTCAAGTTGGAGTGCATACGAATCCCCTAGCAATATAGTGACGTTTGAGTAAACCGCATCACAGAAAACATACTACTATAACATTGGTTATAGTAGTACGTTTTCTGTGACCGCATGCTCAATAAATACAAATTAGCACGAGACCCAATGTCCAGTAAATAAGGTATAATCAGGCGTCGATATCGATCAGGGAATTTCTCAGTTGTACCGTTGTATACACCGAAGTGACGTCAGTAGTTGCAATGGAGTCTAATGCATTCACGTCAGTCACACGGCGAAATCGATCAAAACTTAAGAGAATGGGTTTTAAACGCCTTACATTTGTCTGTAGTAGAAAGTGTATGTCGAAGCATTACTTCATCTATGGTTGAAGTACGCAAGTAAGCCTACAATAGTCATGACTCGGTAAAGATGTTGGCCAGCGGCTAGAGTCGGAATCGATCGAACCTGAGTCTGTTCACTGTTCACGAACGCAGCAAAAAGCACTATATTGTAAAATACCCCCGCCGCAGCAAACCTGCAGACTAAGCGAATTTTGGATTTTCAATTAAATCTATTTAAATAGCATTATGTTTACAAGTACAGTACCTAGGTTTGTTGCTACAGGGAGGATGATAAAGTGTGTTTTTGCAAAATATTAATAACTTATATAATAAATAAATTTCCGAAGTTTGATCAAAATATATCCATAAAAGAGCAAAATAACAGTTTATTTATTCTCCATAAGAATAACATAGGAATTTTAAATTTACAAATGTTCAATAGTTTCCGTACCCAATAACTGTAAAAAAACTTCAATATACAAGAAAATTATTTTTTAAGCTTTTTAAAATGGTTTAAAGAAAAATTAGGAAATTTTGTGTTTTAAGGATCGAAATTGAGAAAATCCAATTTTACCCCATAAAACTCCGTTCCCATGGTCCGATCATGCTGGTTCGCGAACTCATTCAAGTTTATCCCGCCTTACACCTTCAAGCAAAATTTAATCAGTTCAAGGACACATACACATAGTGGGATAGAGAACAACTAACAATTACGAAATAAATACAGCAGCTTACAAAATAAATAATAAGGAAGAATTCTAATCACGAATTTCCACGTCCAAATGTTTTTGCCGACAGAGGGAGGATGTTTTTGGCAAAGTCGGACTACAAAACAATGTTTTTGGAAAACAAGTTCGTCGCGGCGCGGGGGGCGAGGGAGGAGACCGCCATTTAAAAGCGATGACGTAGTAAGCTAATTCAATTTTTATTTACCTTTAAAGGTCTATTTTGAAACTGTCGTTATTTTAATTCCGCCGTCATAAAAGGATTTGTTTAAAAAATAAAAAGCTACGCGCTTGGAAAATTACGTGTCGCTTTAAAATTATCTATACGTTGTTTAAATGCTTATTTTTAGAAGAAAAATACTTGAACATTTTTTATCCTTCTTTGGAGCATCACAAGCTTGAATTCAACACAATTCATGAAACACAACCGCATGAAACCTCTTGTACAGTTTTATTTGATCTGAAAGTTGCAATGTTGTTACATCGAACGCTTGAAGGGAAAATTTTTTTCATAGTAACTAAGTTACGTTCGAGATCCATTAAGGAGCCAGATACCATTTATCATCGGCCAATGAATGATGCTACGAAACAAAATGTCGACGTTAAAATAGTAACAAGACCAAGGTTTGTATCGTCCTCAACAAAAAAACACTTGCAAATTCCAATGACGCAGGGAACAAAAAATAAATAAACACAAATAACAGATCAATTTCGACATCGCTACTTTTCACACGAATAATGTGTTTTGATCCAAGAAATGTGAAAATTACTATCCATTAATGAGTGTACAATGAAATCTTTAGATATTTTTTTTTTATCACGAGCAAAACGATTTCATTCCCCTTCTTCTCGTGCTATGAGTATACTTTCTGCGAATTAAACGTTAACAACTTAACTATCCATAATTATATGTTATTAGGTTTAATTATTTCTTTAAAATAATTTTAGCATTCAATTACTGTACACAAAACCGTTCAAATTATCTCGTTAACGATCGTCACGGCGGCGTAGTGTTATAATTGAAAAAGAACCAAACCCAAACAAAGAATTGTAGTAAAGAATCGGAAGCGTTGTGGATTAAAATATTCTTTTCATTCACAAGTCTAAAATGGAAAAAAATAATTAATTTAAATCGTTGTACGAGACAGTTAAGACAAAAAGTTGACAATATCAAACAGATTTAAAATCCACCAACGACCAACCCACCAACCAACGACCAACTCGTTATCAACATACGCTCCTTCGTAGACGAAACTTGCCGATTAGGGGTTTATTCGATATTTTTGCCACCCATCTCGTAATTGCTACAAGTTTAATTGTTTACCGTGGTAAGGTAACTAAGGCCTACTCAGTTTGGTTAAAGGAATTGTCCTAAAGATTTTAAGGTTTACGGTTCGATAAAAAAAATCAAAAGCTTTTCGATGGTTATAGATTGGACCCAACAACTGTGGATCATTGGTCTGAATAAATCTGGCTCTGGCTTAAAGTACCAAACCGTTAAAGATCTGTCATATTCATTCAACAATCTTCTTTGTATTTAGTACGCACCCTGTTCTTTCAACGTATAATTAATTTAAATTATAGTTCCCTAGTTTGATCTCTTAAAATCCTAACCTGGCAGACATTTATTTTTCATCTGTAAAAGCTCCATCACAAAACAGATACCAGGAAACCAACATCAAAATATAAAGAGTAGTTAAATTTTCTTCACGAGTTCAATAAAACTAAAATCAAAACCAGGTGAAAATTTGAATTTAAACCCCTATAGCGGATTGAACACCATGAACAATCGTGTTACATAACCGATAAAATAAACATAAGGACGAGCGTAGCAGCGTCGAGTTGGGAGTTTATCGATATGCCGAGATCGATATTTGTAGCTAGGCGAGCTGTAGCTACCAGACAGCGCTGTAGCTCGTGAGCTGAACAGTAGGAGCTGTAGCTCTCGGCTACTGTGTGCTGTGTAGTTACTGAACACTGCGGTGTTGCCAAACTGTGCACCGTAATTCTAGAAATTAAATATCGACAAAACACATTTCATATCCTATAATACATTATTGCGGTGAGTCCAGTGGAAGCAAGGGACCAGGCTTTACAGCTAAATTAATATGAATGAAATTTGTTTACAATAAGCCTGTAGACAACGTAAAAAACTATTTTGTTATTGAACTCAAGTAAAACCTAAAATGACAAGTTATCAATAATTTACACATTTTATACAAATCTGTGTATCTAATGCTATTGATTGCATGATTTTGTATAGAGGTGACAGGAGTCGGCTTCAAGGGGGGAATTTTATAAAAAGTCCTATGTTTTGTGTATAAAACATCCACAGGCAGAAATAGAGCTTTGTATCTTAATTATTTTTGGATTAGATTTGGAATCTACGTGTAACTCGATATCTCCTAAGAATTAAGTATGTTATGTTAAAAATTAATTAAATTATATATGTTAAATATTTCTGAAACTAAGAAATATTTTGGATTTAACGACTAGAAGAAAATTATACTATACTATAAATACTTGAAAAGGGTTGAATTATTTAATATTATTTTCAACCTAAAGCATTATTACAAAATGGGAAAGTATTGAAATATTTTACCACAAGAAAATTAATCAGTACAATGCAGTTCAACTACAGTACTGTACTGTATATCTAAAAAATCTAACTGAATTATCCAATTGTCCCCCATTTTTTTGACTTATTGGTTTTATCAATAACTAATTGTTTAGTTTCACTGATTAGCTTAAGATTTTGCTCAATATTTAGATAACTGTGCTAACTATTCTATTTTAATTTATTTTCACACCATTTGATTATGTAGAACACTTTAGGAAAGCAGATATATGACACAGCTAGTGTTGATTACTATGATATTTTTAGTTATTTTTTTAGTATTTTTTTAAAAGGAAAAATATCAACAACTTTATTTTAAATTTTTATTTGTTTAATTAAAGTATTTGGCTACACCAAATAATTCTTATATTTCATTATCATACAGCAAAATTTTTAAGCAATCAGTAGTTTTAATGGTGATGCATTTGTCTTAAACGTTTTGCTCAATATTTTTTTTTTTTTTTTATGAAATGGAACAAATAAATTTTATAAGCGTCTCCAGACTAAGCCAATTTCTATTTGTCTATTTTCTATTTGATAGGATTTTTACTACAATGTTTCCTCAAACATGTCAGATTTCTTCCCTATTCAAACAATATTAGATTGTAGGTTTGCTGCTTCAGGGACAGGTAATAAAGAATATTTTTTTAGAGAGATGTTTGGTATATTATTCTGCATCCGTTTTATTATCCTCCATAAGAATTTTAAATTAACATTGGTTAGGAATTTAGTCCTCAACCCATGCACAACAGCGCTTCAATATACTAATTTGTCTGTTTTAAGCTCTGCAAAATGGTTAAAAAAGCAATATTAAAATTTATTTTTTTGAGGGTCAAAAAAAGAAAAAACTAATAGGGTAGTCCAATCATGCTGGTTAGTTTGTACCAAATGTCATCACAATTGGATGATGTTTAGCCTATCGTGCTAATTTATCGTGCTAACGGACAACACAAAAAATTTATGAACCTGAACGGATGGTATTATTGGCCTTTAGGGACATCAAAATCAAAAAGTAAAGCGGTCCTGAGTCTAGGTTTTACCATGAGAGCTTCATATGGGAAATTTGATAAAAGGTGCACAAGAGAAATTGTAGAAGAGGTGGGAAGGGGAGAGGTCAATGACCAGTGTAATAATACATGAATTACTATTTGTTTCACATACATTTGGCTACTCATGGATTATTTATTGATGGTAGTAGTAACTTAGAAATTTAAATCTGATTTGAAATCAATGCATGAGGCGAAAGGATCAACCTGCTACTTGGAAAGTTGTTCCCAATCTTTAAATTTAAAGACGGCCTTTATATTACTGTACCAGTATTTAATAAGTTTGCAATGTGTATGCTGATAAAAAAAGTGTTAAATAAATTTAAACAGTAGGTCCAAGATTAAAAATTTAACATGAATGAGGCACGGGTTTTATCTCCACGGCATATCCAAAAAGAATTTAGGACTTAAGACCACTTTCAAAAACATTTACGTTTCTTTCATACAAAATTCCACTGGCGGAGGCACTAAAAAATTAATATGAAAATTTGTTAGGTGCTTTCTTGTTCCTCTGCAGTCGACTAATTTATTTATTTATTCAAACTAAATACACTTCCAAAACCAATGTTTGTAATTTAAATGGACCAGTTCAGTTGGTCTTTTACCATTTGGGGGATAAAACTTCTTTTGACCTCAAAGCAACCTAGGTAGAGTTTGAGTAGAACCTTTAATGAATTACTATTTAATAACTTGCTTATTACTTATAACTAAATAATATTTACTAAATAATAACTTATTGTCAAATTTGCAATTTACTGCGGATAATAACAAGACGAATAATTAAATAACTAGTGTTCAATAACAAAAATTAAATAACCAGACAATGTGAACTTAACAGTTGAACTAATAAATACATCAATTTAAAATATTTGTTGTCTGCAAACCTCTGTGATGGCATCCTAAAAATAGATCTTTTCAACGAAAATAGATATCCATAAAAATTGAGAAGCTAAAACTACAGTATTAATACAATTTTTGCATTTGAAATAATGTTCTTTAAAATGAGTTTATCTTCATCGCAATGAATTTACTTCATGGGGACAAACTAATACCTGGTTTCAGAAGGAGCTTCCTTCACAAATGAGTTGATTTTGTCTTTTGTCTTATTTCTACTGATTTGTGAGTATAAACAAATAAAATTATCAAGTCATACTTTACTTTTAATATCTTAAATCTCAGCAAAACAAAGTTACTGAAAATTATTTCCTGGCCTGCCTTAGTTTGATCTAAGCAATTGCAATAAATGCAGCAATTGACAAACTGCATTAAGACATATGACTTTAAGTAAGCCAGTAAGCTTTGTGTCAAGAATCAGTCATATGAGTCATGTATGAGATAAGACTATGTGAAGATAACTTACTCTGGTATCCATGTATACAATGGACACCATCTAATGTCAACATGTATGCCTACTGTGATGTCATTTTTATTTTATGTATGTATTTATTTATTTTTAGGGCGAGGAAGTAAAATGCTTCTACGCACACTCACTAAAAAACCCTATAATCTGTTACAGTGTTGGGACTAGTAGCTTTGGTGCCATTGGAACTACATACACCATCATCATGCTATTTAGTAGAGCACTTTTTAAAGTTTCAATGCTTACAATTCTGTATTTTCAAAATGGATGAACATATCACGAAAACTGTCAAACTATCCACCTTCGTTACTCATGAGTACAGAACTCAAAAAGCAACTGGTCTGCGAGTCCCCAAAATCAATGGTTGCACAGATTAAGACTGCATTTAAAATGTTTTCTATGGTTGCCTGATGAGATAAAAACACATCATAATTTAAGTTCAGAACAGAGAACTGACTGCTTAGTTGTTAGAGATGAGTTCAACAGATATCACAGAGCTTCTTATCAGCAGAATATGTTTATTGTGACCTTTTTGGACTGATTGGCAGTATTGGTACCCAATATATAAGAGCTTAAGGATTTTTCAAATTTTATGATTAATTAACGGATTTTAAAAAGCTTACACAGCATACTTAACTACAAAGTTAGGAAAACAAAGGTAAAAAATATGATTTCCCAAAATAGCCACTGGCTACTATAGAAATATTGTCAACATTACATTGGTTGTTAACTTGTTTTATTGTAAAGTAAACTTAGGAAATTTGAATCTCTTGGTAGCAGAATTATTGTAGTTATTATAGTAATTTTTAAATAATTTCAATCATTTTGTTATACAATTTTTTTGACTGTAGTGCTGTAGTGATAAAACTTGGACAGTCTCAAGCTTCCATTTAAACTGTTACTGACTTTACTTACTGTCAGCTTTTACTTGAACCGGTATTAATTTTTTTAACATCATTGGTATCTTTTTGTCTTGACATTGTTTAATTACTTGCTAATGTAAACATTTTCCTAAACAACATCATTGATTGATAGTCCAATGAAGACTTATATGTCTGTGTTCAGAATACAACCTGTTTAGGATCAGACCAGCAGCCTTCAGATTTAGAGGCGAGTACTATAACCACTTAGATAACAAGGTAATTTTGAACCATCAAAAAGCTAACTTCGTGCAGTAGCAAACCAAAGATTTTTTTATAGGTTGCTATACCATAGGTGACAACAATATTCTATCTAAACCAGTTTTGATTGTTTACCAAAAGGTAATTCATAAAACTAAATCCCAACTTGACTATATGATCAGCAGGGTTTTCACCCGTCCCGATTCAGCCGGGACAGTCCCGATTTTGGTTCCTTATGCCCGTATGTATGCCTATGTTAATTCGCGGGGAGGGGGGCAATGTCCTGATTTTTCCCTAACCTAAGTTGGCAATAATGATGATCAGTCACAACCCAGAGCATTAGAGATGTATTCTTCTTAAAGTCGCACATTGTTTCAATTATTCTAGAATGGCACTCACAGGACATTTTTACAGCCTCTTTGCACTAAGAGACCTCAATGAACAACATAGTAGTCATAATGATTTACAACATCATGGACCTCAATGAACAACGTAGTAGTCATAATGATTTACAACATCATAGATGAAACATTCAGGTAGCAATAGAACAATCAAAACTATATAAATACTATATATAAACTATTGCATAATATTTCTCTGCAACTACTCATGGAAATAGTGAAACTAGGGAATCTTCATTGTGAAACTTATTTACCACACCTATATCTCCTGACCAGAATACTTTTTCAAAATTAAAAACGCATTAAATTATTGTAAACTTTGTAAGAATTTAAAAAAGCTTTAGTACAGCAGTATGATTTCGTAGATGTTTTCAGATATTTTAAATGAACTGCCCAGAGCAAAACCTCCTCAGATAAGTCACAGAGAATTTCAAGCACACAAGCGTTGCTCACTTCTTTGTCTAACTGTTTTGTCTCTGATTTCTTTCTACACTACACCAGATCCTTTAGTACTCAGGCGTATTAAATAGCTTCTTCAGTCCACCAAAGATCTTCTACACCAAAACAGTATAAAAACTAGATAATATTTTTCCAGTTCAACAACACAAGTCATCTACTCAAGATCAAGATTTGACAGCCTTAAAAACTGTTCAGAATATAGGTCTCCTCGCCTGAGAAACAGCGTTTTTCTTATATGCAGAAACTCCAAATGAAGGTGGGTCATGAAAACCAGCATCAACATTAGACTACTTTGGTTACAGTCAAAGTCATTGGTGATGGATGGAATACAAAACCCGAAGACAGATTCTGCACTGTTATCACCAAAACCCAAAGCTTCCAAACCAAACAGAAGCCATTTTGACGAAGGCTGACTAAAAGAACTTCAAGGAGATGCATATCTGGTCTGAAATGTTCAAGATACACCTACAATAATGGTTCGTGTTGTTTTAGGTAAGTATATGAAACAATGATAAGGAAGTAATTTGCAATGGTAAACTTTTGGCAATAGTCTAATTCATGCAGATAAATTGTGTAGTAAAAAAAAGCTGAATATATGCAATTCAAGTATAGTCTATAAAGCTGGCTGATTTATCCACTTGTCTCTGACTTCACTGATTGGCGTAAGATGACGCATCATTACATCTATGTTGGTTATTCTATGCTAATTTCTTATCATCCCATTTGTAAGACTCATTAGATATGGAAGACTTTAGTAGAGCAGAGTTGATGTTGAAGACTACTTCATGATGATTTCCAGTGCCTGAAAATTTTGAGAACTTATGTATAAATGATGGATTTACCTTAATCATCCAGTTCCTCTTCATCGAACGAAAGTAGTTTCGAGTTGACAGGTTTGCTTTTCACCTTCTTCTTCTTGGGTTTATCATCTGTTCCTTCTTCAACTTCCCGCTTCTTGGGAGGCTTGAAAACAATCCGGTCGCCAAGCTGGGCTGGTTTATTGGCCTCTTCTGAAACAAAAAATAAAATGATGGAATTAAGTATTTGTTTGAATTTAAAATACGACGTTATGTTGTTATTAATGCTACACGATACACATCATTGCAAGAAAAAATTTCAGTTTCAAATTGAGTAAATTAATATCAACTTGACGTGTTCAATAATACATAAAGTTTTCCAATCAACCATGAGACTATAAACAAGAATTTACTGGCACAAATTACAAATCCTATTCATCACAGTGCTGTGAAACCCATAAGCTGCATAAACGTAATTATAATCATGTGTAGGTACTGTACGTAAAAAAAACAATTGGTTAAGGCTACATAAACATTGGAAATATAAACCGTAAAATGATCGAGATTACTATCTGGTTCTACACAATTCGCTAGCGCCTTTTACCAATCAATACTTGTACTGTATATTCGAGAGGTCCATTGTAAGTTGACCATTGGGAAATTCGATAACTGTTACTAGTGTGATATACTTAAGATAACGTGTGAATGGCATTCACGACTTGTATTTGTAATTCGAATTAATTTAGTTCCTCCCATACATATATTTCCGGTTAAAGGTTTTCAGTTTCTCGTCCAAAAATAAACTCGCTTGACACAACGCCGACTTTAACAAAGTCAAATTGGAATTGTGATATTTCAAGTAAGTTTTCACAGAGAAAGTTTGCACGAGTGTCAAGGTCAATAAATTATGGATTACAACAACACCAATTGTGTAAATTATAGTCTATTTAATTTTACTCAACGCTTTCCTCCGGTAAACACCGGAATAGAATGTTGCAGATTTTCAATTCGTCTATTTTTACCCAGTCTCCTAACCATGACCTTACAAAGTGAAAACAATCCCCGACCTACCCCAACACCAACGGTAAAATAAACTATTTACTTTTAAAATCCACGAAAAGTTGATGCGTGACGTACTATACCACTCTAACGCTCAAAGGAAAAGAAAGAAGCGAAGCAAAGCTGAGCTAAGTGAGCGAAAGAGACATGGGCGAAACCATTATTGGGTGTGGAAAGTAGGAAAACGCAAGGCGACTCCCCTTCGAACCGAGAATGGGAATGGCCCGAACTTCGCTGCAGTGTGCGTCATAGAAGCGGCGAGCTTCGGGAAGCTCGGGGATGGTACGGGAGCTTCCCGCCAGGCAGCGGTAATATCGCTCAGCGGGAAATTCAGTGCTGTTAAGTTGCCAGCCTGCCCCGGCCGGCAATAACAATATAATTCAGGCACCGATGGGTTGGGAGGGGGGGGTCTATAATGACAGTTGTAAAATTGTATAACATTTTTGTAATTATTATAAAAATGTACCTAATATTTTTGTATTTTAATTACAGCTTAATTATGAAAAATTAATTAACTGATACTATATACAATGATGTAACTTAGTTATATTTATTGAACTTGCAGGTACGAGATAAGGTAGTAAGAAAAGTACAAATGGATTTGGACTAATTAAACGTGAAATATTTAAATGAATGAATCAAGATTTAATATTTAGAATTTGGTCCAAGTGATATGTTGATAAAACATATCAAATCAAATCAAATCAAATCAAAATCTCCTTTATTCATGAATGTACAAGTACAAAGAATAGAATCAGTGAGTACTTATTGTCTATTAACAATATTTTAAACTGTAAAATTCCTCAAAGGAGTAAATTGCTTTTTCTACTAGGTATTTTTTTAGTTTAAAGTAAAATTTCCTACTATTACATTCATTTTTTATATCTTTTGGTAAAAAACTTATATATCTAAGGCCTCTATACACTGTGTTTTTTTTATAAAATTCTAAATTATGTCTGTTTTGTATAACATATTGTGCATTTCTGGTATTATATCTATTACTGGTAGGCCTACTTAGTTCTAACTGTATTTTTGGTAAATGGTGCTGCTTAGTATATTTTATTGTCTCGTATATATAAATTCCAAACACTGTTAGGATTTCCAAATTAGAAAAATGATACTTTGCACTTTCAATCCAATTTAAACTTAGCATTAATCTAATAGCTTTCTTTTGTAACAGAAGTATTTGATTAAGGTTTGATTTTGAGGTCCCTCCGTACACACTAATTCCGTATGATATAAATGAATGTACAAAAGCATAATACACCAGTTTTAGAGCCGAAAGATCACAGACATAGGACATCCTTCGAAGAGCATACAAGCCTGATGAAATTTTGCCTACAACATGCTGGACATGAGAGTCCCAACTTAAATTGTTATCAATAATAATTCCTAAAAATTTTAAATCATTTACTTTATTAATTTTAGCATTAGTCTTTAAAATTGTCTCATTATTTTTATTTTTATTTGTACAGAAAGAAATGTAACTACTTTTATTTTCATTTAAAAGTAAATTTTTGCTGTTAAAAAAGTTTTTAATCTTGTTAATAGAGCGAGAATAAGAATTTTGTACAGCCTCGAGAGTTTTACCTGTCACCAAAAGGCTTGTATCGTCTGCACATAGGCAAACTTTGCTATCTGTTCCTGAAATAATACTAGGTAACCCCTTGATATAGCACAAAAACAGAAGCGGTCCTAGGATAGATCCTTGGGGTACTCCGTATTTGATAGATTGTATTGTTGAATTATGAAATTGTATAACATTTTTTGTACTAAGCCCTTTTGTGACAGTATATTGTTTCCTATCATTAAGATATGATTTAAACCAATCTATCTGGCGATTTTTTATTCCTAAGGATTGTAATGTTTTTATTAATTCTGAATGATTTACACTATCAAGTAATAAGTAATAAGTAATAAGACTAGCGATTCATCAACAAGTTGTAACGAATACATCGTGAATTATATCTCACGTGGATTGTAAGAGATTTAGTAAGCAAGTAGTAAAGAATCATAGCTTTAGTTCTTTCCAGGCTTATCAATATGTGTAGGTTTTAATAATCGATAATCGTTTGAATTCTTAAAGTTAGAAAGAAATAAATGCGTGTAAATGTATCTTAATGTAGGCAGTTAGTAATGTAGATCTGTACACGGCGGCTTGTTCCAAGTGTAAGGAATTAAGGGATGAGAATAGCAAAGAATCTTGTGTAAATTTTAAGGGACTCATATAACACAAGCACAATCGTCCAGAAATTGTATATCGGACATTAATATTCTTACCTATGTTATTATTTCAGTTAAAAGTATTTAAAGTATTAATCCAAACGGGTCGTAGGTTAAGAAATGGGTAAATAAATAGTAGAGACTGGCACGAACTTAATTTTTGAAAAGAATTATTATCCTGGCAATTAATTGAAAATGTGTGAATAGGGTTCATGTGGCAAATATAAAGTTTGAATGATAGTTGTAAGGCATAGAATTCACGAGTTTGGTTCAATAGAAGAAAACCCCGTTTTACAATAAGTACAATCCAATTCAACATGTTTATGATTTATTACAGTAGTTTTTAAAACTTCAAAAGGAAAATGTTTTGATTTCACGTAAACACCGTGGCAGAACGTTTACAGTACTCATTATAATGTAGAAATTAATATGTAACACAGACGACACCAAGTCCATGTAGAACTAAATTTTTTTTATCAGATCAAGTCAATTTCAAGCCTGTATAGTATGTTAATACTAGACTCCGTTTCAATGTTAACACTATATATTTTTGTTATTTCGACCAATTTAAAACCATTCCAACAAAATAAAACTATCATTTTATCACCAACTTGTTTATCGTTTGGGCTCGGGTAGCGATGCAGAGTAAAATTACTCCAAAGTAAAGGACACAACGTAAAAGGCCCCAAACCAATGAATAGTGGTCTGTATTCAGTGCCCAAACTAAGAGATTTTGACGACATTAGAGCACTCAATCCAGGACAAGACACTTCGGCAAAAAAATATTCTGAAACTACTAAAGAAGAACAGTATCTAAATTCAATGGCAATTAATATTACATCATACTAGTTGGCAAGTGATAGAATGCCGATTTCGTAACGAACGCGTAATACCACACAGGAGTTAAGAGCAGACATAGTAATTTTATTGTTGTCTGATTATGTATCTACATACTATTATTTCTATGGTAATACACACATGCTCTAACATGCAGAGCACGCCTGATTCCAGGGGTGCCCAGAGGGGGGTACTGTGGCGCGCTTGCGCCACAGGAATTTTTGGGGGGGACTTATTTTGAGATTTTTGGGGGGGATATTTTTTTGCTAGCTGTCATAATGAATGTATAATTTTGTATAAGCAGCCCGAAAAAGTGTTTCTAAGTAGCTCACTATCACCACCAACAACATTTTGCCGTTCGTAATTAAGATAGCTTCTAAGAATGCTAAAAACGGACCTTGCCAGACAATCCTTAATATACCAGTGTCGAATTTTACTTGCTACATATGTTTTGGTGGTTCTTTAACTCCACCATCGTCAGGATTTAAAAAAGATCCACTTCTGGAGGTGTCGTCAGAATACGACAAACATTTTATACAAAACACGAAACGATTACAGATAGGCCTGTCAATTCCTACATTGCCGTCGGCAGGACTGGAAGTAAGTAAAGTAAACTGAATCAGGTTCAGGTTATGACGGACCAACGTGGTCTCTGGATTGTCGTCTGCGTTTTCAACAGCTGATATTGGACTGTAGTGACTGAGAAGAGTATTGAAAATATAATGGGATTCATGATTAATTGAGTGTTTTCACTAAAAGATTTTGTGCTGTCAATAGTTTTGTGTATATTTCAAACTCCTCAAAGTATTTAATAAATTTCCTTTTCTGCAGTAATGTAGAATTTCGAGACCATCATTTATATCCAGCATATAAATTGGCTATTATTGTCAATAATTTTGAACGGAAAAATCAATTATGAATCCCATTATATTTTCAACACTTTCCTCCGTCACTAGAATTAGTCCAATGTCAGCTTTTGATAACACAAGAACCAATCCAGAGACCACGTCTTTCCGTCATTACCTTGATTCAGTTTACTTCCAGTCCTGCCCGCGGCAATCTATATATATAAAAGGCAAAGCCCTCACTGACTGACTCACTCACTCATCACTAATTCTCTTACTTCCCATTTACCTAGGAGGCTGAAATTTGGTACACTGATTCTTTAGACATTAAATAGGAAAACTAAGCTGTTTTTATTCTGATCGGACTCTCGGGCTCCGCCCCAGTGGCTCTGGAGTTTCCCACGTTAACCTTATGAGTACTCATATTTAAATGGAATTAATAAATCTTAACAGCTGTTTCAATTAAACAAGTTGGTTCTGTTCTATGATGTTCAGTAGCATTAAAGTTACAAGGATTACCAACAGGGTGCAGCACTATTATTTCTTTTACATTATATGACAACAGCTAATTTGCAACCAAAAGGTGAGTTAGCGTAGCGAACGAGCTCCAACCTAAACCAGGATGTGATTGAGCCATGCGAACGAGCTCACTTATAAAGTTGAACGGGGCAAAGCCCGCGGGTACAGCTAGTATATATATATATACACACACACGCGTGAATTGATATGCCTATCTGTTATCGTTTCGTGTTTTGTGTACAAATGGATTGCCTGACAAGATGCGTTTCTACCATTATTAGTCATAAAAGGCAACCATGGGGTCACAAACACCTTTTGTAGGCCTACTGGTGGCAATTAAGAGATATTGTGGGTATTTTGCCCGGCGATTTTTTAGAAGGCAGCCTGGGAGTGGTGAACAAAAAGTCTGTCTTATTTCGTGACTCTGCCTGTAATTGTGAAACAATATACTTTTTGCCAAAGTATTATCAATACACTTAAAGCTGTTTGAATGCTTAAGACCTGTAAGAATTAACGCCACCTAATATATTGTACAGTTTCAGTACTGTGTTGGAGTAGAGTAATTCACCGAGTAGGCCTATATTGTACGTTTTGAAGACGTTATCTATTGCAATACTGAGCACACATATTGGCTGACAATACAGATTCTGAATTGTCTAGCTATTTAAAGCTATTTAATGTTGATTATCAGCAAAGATTGTTTTTCGTACCTCAAGTTGACTAAATACTTTAAATGCTTGTTTTATGAGGTAAAGGGAAAATTGTCAGATAAATTGGTGAGGGGAGGGTAGGTTTAAATAGACGGCAGCATAAATTGGGGGGGGGGGGATTACTCCATTGGCTTGGGGGGGGGGGATTGCGCCTCTGGGTTTGGGGGGGATGTGCACCTCTGCCTGATTCAACTTGATAATTAAACATAGATCGTTTGGAGTTCGAAAGTACATCAAACAACCGATTGTTTTGCCATTTCTCGTCCGTCAAATGTTCAGGTAACAATTGACGGTAGTTATCGGTATTCTAGCATCAAATAGGCCTGAAATACGTTTAGTCGACATCAGTGCACTCTGTACGTCACCGAACACGAAACACAACAAAAGAAGCTAAAAGTGTTCAAGCCGTATTCAGTATCGATAAAAGGCTAAAACTAATTAATCAACTCCACTTATGATCTGCCAAGGAAAAATTATATTAACGCCACGTTTACATACTAATAAATATACTTATTCCCTTTTCTGAGATTGTATGCGTTTACAGTATAATGCACTGTGCCAAACCGCTGGCCACACGAATAACATACGAAGATAGCTTCTGGTTGTTGTTGAGTGCATCACACAATTCTCGGATCATGGTCTGCACTCTAGCTGCTATAAAACCCCATTAAGGGTCCATCATTTGTCCAAAGTGTGAGCCTTGGAAGGCCTAGAATCTAGATTCCCAATCAGTAAACAATAATTTGTACTTGCACGGCTACTTAAACCACTTCACTGGCTATTGACATCTAAGCGTGTTTGTTGACGTCATAGATACAGTGGAGAGCAGTTTATTCCAACAACATTAACACAACACACATAGTTGGTTTGATATGTAAACGGTTGCTTGTTCTCTGCAAATTGTCCCTAAAGAGTTGACGTATAACAGAAAAAAATATTCCTTCATTAGGTGAAACCGCCGTCGTACTTGTCACTTGAGCGATACCGTTGCGGACATGACACCCACGCTAAAACAAGTCAACATTTAAATACCCCGCCGCAGCAAACCTGCCGACTAAGCAAATTTCCATTTGTCTGAATTGATTTTCAATTAAATATATTTAAATAGCATTAGGTTTAACGAGTACCTAGGTTTGCTGCTACAAGGAAACTAATAAAGTGCGTTTTTTAGTAAAATATTAATAGCTTAGTATAAATTTACCAAGTTTGATCAAAATATATCTATAAAGAAGCAAACTACAACATTTTACAATATTCTCCATAAGAATAACATGGGAATTTAACATTTACAATTTTTTGAATTTTCTCCATTGCCAATAACCGTAAAAAACACTTTGATGTACTAAATTATTTGTTTTTCTAAACTCTTTAAAAAGGTCTAGAGATAAATTGGAAAATTTTGTGTTTTGAGGGTCAAAAATGAGAAAACCCATTATTTACCCCATAAAACCCCTTTCCCATGGCCCGATCATGCTGGTTCGCGATCTCATTCAAGTTTATCCCGCCTTAACCTTTAAACCAAATTTCATCAAAATAGGACAAAAATTACTAAAGTTATCGCGTTCACGGACGTGTAATTGTGTTATTGGCCTCTGGGGACATCAAAATGAAAAAGTAAATCGTTCTCAAGCATATGTCTTACCGTGCCACCTACGGTAATAGCTAATTCCCTATAGGGAAATTCGCTAAAAGATGAAAAGGTTACTCAAAGTATCCACAGTGATAAGGCATGGCGCAGTAATGTGAATTTTAATTACATTTCAGCTTAGAATAGATTAAATTATAACTCTAAACCTCTGATCCCGTATCTGGGTATATTTCTGCAAGTTCACTAATGATAGAAACAAATAATCACCTGGCGAGTACGGATTACTTGTCATTTGTGTAGTCCGTTAACATTTCAAGTGATAATTTGCATAATATAGTTTTTATTTGCTATAATTTCGATTTTTTTGTTCATAATGTTCTGATTTTTACACAAATATTTCCTTAAACGCGTCAGATGTCATATTTATTCCCAGTTTATGAATAAGATAGGAATTTTTAACGTACAGTGTTTTTTTTTAGATTTTTTCTGTAACCTTGTACAACTGTGCTTCAGTAAATTGTTATATACAATATATAAAAAATAAATTTTGAAAATTTCAAACCCCTATAACACCCAGTTCCCATGGCTTGATTTTGCTCGTTCTAAGAGCCCTACACCACAGAAAACGTACTACTATAACCCTACACGCTCATGCCAAATTTCATCAAAACCGGACCAAAATTACTCGAATTGTCGTGTTAAAGCGGACACACATATAAACATTGAACATTTTAAACGATTAGTGTTGTTGGTATCTGGAGACATCAAAATAATAGTAAATCGGTCCCTGGTCTAAGACATATTCAGATTTTAAATTTTAAAATGGGGTGAAGAAAAGTCTTATTACATTGGTTAGACTATGATGATTCCATGACATCAATAAATAATCTACAAGTTTGAAGAGATTTATTGATTATGTTACTGCCCAGTTTATTATTTAGCCATTTAATATTTTCTTTATAATTTCTTTTTAATCAATTTTAAGTAAAACTAAAATGTTCGTGAACAATTGCGTATCCTCTGGTACCATAACAGAATAAAGAAGACATTGCAAAAGGCAAAGTTACCCTAAGATATTATACCATAGTCGACACCAGCGCACTCAAACGATAAACAAGCAACTATAAAACCAGGTTCCAGTCTGCTATAAGACGAGAAGTCTACGAGAATAATTTTTCAAAACCTACACTTTAGTGCATGCACAGTTTATTATAGACAACCGCACAAGAAACGTATCCCGATAATTAGAAGAGCTTACAATGTGTCAGTCCACAGAGCACAAGAAATAAGAAAAGAAAAAAAATATCACGGGAACGGGAGTTCTCCATCTACTGGACAAACGTCTTCAACGAAGGGGCTAGAGCCCCGAGCCCCCTAACTAGTTTAGGAGCATTTATATTTTGGTTGTAAAATTGACTTCCTTAGAAACACAATTAATTCACAGTGATAGTGATAGTGATATTCTGAGCACAAATCAGCTTGCGAAATTTGAATCACATCAATGCGCGCGCCAACGCAGGAAGGCGGGAGCGCTAGCGTCGCATTTGTAGAACAAGAGAGAGCGCCGATGTTATTCATCTACCCTCTCACTCTTAACTGCTTCAGCTTCACTCAGTGATGCCACGGCGGGGAATTTCTCCCTGTCAATGGGACAATGAGCAATGACTAAAGCCGCCGAGGCTGAATGGTTGAAATCTATTTGTTAAGGCGTCTGGTCTTCAATTGAGCCACTCTTTAATTTAAAGAGAGAAAACCAATAAACGCCATTCATGACAAAACTGTGTGAAAAATCGTTCTCGATTTGGAAATAAAACAAAAAATGAAAACATAGTACAGGTCGGATTTTACAACTTTTATTGAGCGTAAGGGTTTTTTTCTAGTTCACGGATCTTATTTTGTGGAAATCTTTAAAAAATGCGTTACTGAATGTTAGGAGGTTGGGACTAGTAGAGCTAAAAACTCGTAATCCTAAACAAGTGAACGTATAAAAAAGTAAACTAACATAATTAGTTCGTATACAGCCAAGGCAACACTAGCACGCTGAATGGTATAAAGTAAATTTGAGAAAACTGTTGATATCGTATCTATGTAGACAAACCTCGACTATTAGCATTAAAGAGTCGAACTAATTTTAACGCCATCTGGACTACCGTATAAACATCGATGTTATACGATGAAACATAATCCCGTAAGGAAATGCGTATACGCTCAATACACAGACGATTAAAATGTCAAAATGTATTAAAAATACAAAACCGGAAAATGTGTTAAATATTTTGTCAATTTGACTGTCGTTAAAGAACATTAATTAAGCCTTTTGGATCCCAACTATAAGAGACTACAAGTTATTTCACGAATGACGGTCAAATTATTTTTTTATCGGACGAAATTGTTGCTTTGGCTGAAGAGTACATGGTACTAGAACAGCCTCAGTCCAGTGGGGTTTCGGCTCCCTGGACTGAAACATCACGAAACAACATTTTGGGCGCCACCGTTGGCGCCGTTTTTGGGAGCAGTTGAAGAGGACAAAGTCCTAAAACAGCCTCAGTCCAGTAGGGTTTCAGCTCACTGTACTGGAACATCACGACGAACGAATGTTTCTCAAGTAGTATTTCGAGAAGGTAACACCAAAACTGATTAGTGTCTACTCATTAATCTGTGGTACCACAAATGGTAGTATTGAGTTTCTAATTATAAATGTTGACATTATTGTCACATTAAGTCCACGTAAAAAATATTTAACATTGCAACTTGCAACAGAGTTTCATAATTATGCTGGTCTACACTTTTATAAACAGTATTTACCAATTTTTAGATTTATTTTTTGATAGATTTTTGTGATTTCAAATCCTAAGGATTTTTTACCAGTAGATATTTTTAGAGAGTTTCCCAAAAACATTTCATTGAGCTACAAAAAATTCCAATATTTAACAGTCGAAATTTTGGCTTCTGTTAAAGTTGATCCCTGATTTTAATTTCACCCTGAGGTTGTGCTAAATCTCGTGCTTTCAGTTGGATTTTATCGCGGTTATGTGGCAATGCTATTACCGTCGCAGAGTCCCTTCAACTTTCTAAATACATCTGCAATACACTCCTGGCTACGAATAGCGGATAGCGCCTTCCAAATGAGTTGCAAAAACTGCTCTTTATTTTTTTAACAAAATAGATGAAGATATAGATTTTTTGCTATCTTTTGAGGTCAAATTTCAAAGTCAAATTTTTTAGAACTAAATTAAAATATGTTCTAAGAAAAGTAGGTACAATATGCAAATTTGAAATTGGCCTATTTTAAAACTTGAAATGGGAGAGAAATTAATATGTTATTTGATAGAAAATCACTACAAATTTAAATGGGCAAAGTATATTTAAACTAATTACTTCTGCAGTTTATGACTTCTGCAACACCAACTAATAAGTAAAGGGTTTCAAAGTGCAAAGGGTGATCCAATTTTAATTTTCTATTTTGGTTACAATGGCAAATAAACATTTGCTCATTTAGCGAATTTCCTTATAGGAAAGTAGCTATATAAGTTTAATGTATGAGTTACCTTATAAGTCTTTCTTACCATAGGTGGCACACGGTAAGACCTAGGCCTGGGACCAATTTTTTTTTTCATTTTGATATCTCCAGAGGCCAAAAAAAACTATTTGTTCAAATTGTTACATATTTGTTGTATGTGAATGCAACAACTTAAGTAATTTTTGTCTGATTCAATTGCTGTCTGCTTCAAATTTACTGTCTTTAAAATAAACACAAAAAACTCAAACTTTGTGTATCAGCTGTGGTGAAGTCAACGTATGTTTATCAACTAATCAGCTGATTTTATTGTGACCTGAAAATGTTATTATTTATTCATCACTTTTAAAGTGTATACTCAGTGTAAAAAGGTAGAGGAACTGACTTCATTAAATAAAGTCTTTCTTTGAATAAGAACTTTTAGGGTTATGTAATATTTTATTATTGTTTGAAATAATCTAAAATCGCTTAAAAATAACTTGCAAAGCGGACGGAGACTGTTGCATTGTTGTGGCAGACTTAAGCCGCATGCTTTGGTATGCACTGCAACTAACCTCTAGTGGTCACGTATCACTAAAGCTGCCATATCTCAGTTGATATTCGTCCAATCTTAAAAAATAAGGTGTCAATCAATTTGTAGTTAAATTGCCTTAAAAAAGTTGTTCTTGTAGTAAATTTCTTGTAAAATCAATGGTTTTTGAGTTATTTAAGAAAGAAAATTTTAAATGGCCACCATTTTGGATTGGTACAACTTATAAACCTGATACTTTTTTGTGCAAAGATTGGTCTTACTTGTCACTACTTACGTACCAAGTCTCAAGTTAATCGCTTAAGGAATTCAAAAGTTATGGATTCATTTGTGAAAATCACACAGACGGACAGCCAGAAAACGAGGCTCCGGCGACCCATGTTTATAATGTAAAATATTCTTGTATTAACCCAAGGAACAATCCTGTGAATTTTTTCGAGAGAGTTCACAAACACCCTGTATTTTATGTTCTCCTTGAAGTAAGAGGTCCGATTTTTATTTGGATTTTTTACGAGCAAAAACTCATGAAAACAGAAATACCCCCGCCGCAGCAAACCTGCTGACTAAGCGAATTTCAACTTGTCTGATATATTTTTACTAAAATATTTCTATAAATAAAGATATTTATTCCCAATTTAAATAACATTAGAATTAACGAGTACTTAGGTTTGCTGCTACGGGGAAGGTAAAAAGTGTTTTTGACCATACGTCAATATATAAATAAATTTGAAAAATTTTATCAATATATATCTATAAACAAGTAAATTACAACAGTTTTCATTTTCTCCATAAAAATAACATGGGAATTTTAAATTACACTATTTTCTCTTTGACTGTTAGGCATACAACAGAGCTTCAATATACTAAATTATTTCTTTTTTTAAGCTCTACAAAACAGTTTAAAAATAAATTCAAAAATTTTTTGTTTTTAGGGTCAAAAATGGGAAAACCCCATTTTTACCCCATAAAACCCCATTCCCATCGTCCGATTATGCTGGTCCCCGAACTCGTTTGAATAAACGTAGGTTTACACGTTTGTACCAAATTTCATCAAAATCGGATCACACATATATATGAATTTGAACGGATGGTGTTTTTGGCCTCTAGGGACCTCAAAATGAAAAATTAAATCGGTCCCGGGTCCAGGTCTTACCATGAGTACTACGGTAATAGCTTATTCCCTATATGGGATTTTTACAAAAACAGCTAAAACTATTTTTGATTAAAATGTAGTAGGCCTATTTTATGCTTCTTTCTGGTTTAAAGCAAATGGTACAACCCCAATTGCTGTAAAAATTATGCCTTAAAAGTTATTGCAACTTTTCTGATTTTCTCCATCATAGTTACCCACACCGCTTACGCATGATCAGGGTTGTTGACAAGCTAACGGGAGAAAGTATGTGTCCAATTGCTGATACAGGAATAATTAACAGCTGTGTCTAAGGAACATGTCGGCGTCGGCCTCAGTAACTAACAAGACTACAAGATCGCGCCACTCATCCTTCACTCATATTAGCGTTAAAATACGCACCTAGTGGCGTCCCCTTCTTAAATCTTATCTTATCTTACTAATATTATGAATTTCAATGTTTGTGTTTGTTTGAAGTTCAATCACACAATAACTACTGGTCGAATTGGGCTGAAATTTTGTATGGTGATAACTCACATTCCCAATTAACATATAGGCATACTCTTATCTTAAATGTCCTTTATCAGCTCAGCCCCAGTGGTTCTGTAGTTTCCCATGTTAACCTTATGAGTATTCATAATTTAAAAGGAATTAAATTTTTTTCTGCGGTTTCAACTGAACAAGTTGGTTCTTATATTCAAAAGCATTAAAAAGTTATAAGGTTTACCAACAGGGTGCAGTACTATTATTTTTTTGCATTATGACTTCAGCTAATTTGAACTAAGCAGCAACAAAAAGCTGTTAGGCCTATACACAATGAGAACAACCAAAGTAGGAATGTTTACAGTGTTATGTTTATGTTTTTAAATGAGTGCAACTTCAAAAAGAATTTTATACTCATAAGCCAACTCTGTACGAAGAAAGGGTAGCCTACTCTGCTAGTAATTGATATAGTTGATACTTTTTCCTAACATGATTAGCTCAAACACTAGCAGCTTGATCTAGAGTTATGTAATGTGTATATGCATTAATTTTATTACAAACATTAACATCTTGTGGAGAATGCACATGACATTTCCATTGTAAATGACCCAGCTGGAGTCAGGGCCGGATCTAGGAACCGCGAAACCCCGCAATGCAGGGGGGCCCAAGCCCTTAGGGGGCCCAAAGAGCTCTATAATTTAAAATTATTTTAATGCATATAAACATAATTGAATAGGACGGTAAGTTTAGTTTTGACAGACAAATATTGTCAATATCAAAGCTAAAGTTACAATTATTGAGTAAATTTAGACCTACTGATTTTACTCGTCAACAACTCGGGACCTCGCCGTAGACAGTTTAATCTGTGGTTTACTGTCACTTTCAGTCAGTCCAGTCTGTATGCTCAGCTCAGTCCAGTCAGCTCGTCAGCTGCAGTGCACGCTTCACAGATCCACTACAGTCCGATCGACGTGGACGTAGTGTCAACTTAGTCAACTATCAGTTGAGCTGAGCAATAAGTCTGTAGTACAGGCGGGACTTATAATAACCTCTGTAGCGTTATCTAACGACCTCAGGGCCAGAGAGAGCCGTCACGGGCCTCTGAGCTGAGCGATCTCCGGCCCCCTATTTTCCCGATTTAGTGTCTAGCCGCCTCCGTGCCGTTTTGTTAACAAACAAAACACAAACAACCAACACACAACACCACAAACACAACAACAATACACACAACAACACAACACACAACACACACACAAACATAAACATTGTAAACATTTAACAATATATCTAAAACGCATAATAGTTTGATTAATTCTTTTGCTCCTAGTTGCAACTTTATTCCACTCAAAAATTAATATGTGAACTGAAAAACCATGCTAAAATCTTTGATTTTAGCAGATTACATGTACAGAAAATATTTCACAATTCACATTTGACCAGGCTGGGCCCCCTTCAGAGCCCAGGCAGGGCCCCGGGGCTTTGGCCCCTCTGCCCCACCCTCTGGAACCATGATTTGTATGTAGGCCTATCTATCTTGAAAATATACGAGTAGTGTAAAAAGAAACTAAGTTTAAATTGAGTCGTTTGTTTATTATTATACATTATTATTTATTCTTGAAATTGTTTATGTAAAACCTTTTACTTTTTTTGTACAATATGTATTTTATAATTTGTAAACCTATTTGAAAGGCTAAGAAATCCTATTGACATAAGAATAAAAAAGCTTTATTTGAAGTTTGCTGTTTTTTTTTTAGTACATAATTTTACAAAATTCCGCATTTTAACGAAAATGTTTTTTTACAAACAGGATCAATATTTTATCTTTAAAATAGCGTTAAAATTCAGTTTCAGCTACATACATTTTAAACATTCCCCCCCCCCTCCCGCAAATAAGGCCTCCCTGCTATTGATGCCAGCTCTAAGGGCCCTTGGAGGATTTTTGCAGGGGGGCCCATATTTTGTAGATCCGGCCCTGGCTGGAGTAATTGCCTGGGTCTTTTAAACTCATCGGAAATTATGATGACTTTTATTTGTTTTTAAATAACTAGGTACTTTACTTCTTTGCAATTGCTCGATTTCGAGCAACGTGTTTACTAGTTAGATAAGACCCAAGATTCGGACTGTTTCTTGGCAAAAAATCTTAACTCCAATTGGCATAGACCAACACAAAATAAATAAATATAATTTTATCTATGTATCACTTCGGTAAAATATTTTATGTTTTAGCGTACTTCTAGTTTAGAGTACACAACAGTATAAATGTATTACCTTTAGTCTTAAAAGGATTTTTTTAAGCCCAGGAAAATTTAAAACCTATTTATTGCAGTTCTTTTGACATTCCACCAATTACTTTCAATATCAAACGCTATCTGTTCTGTTAAAACCCCAAAAGCTGATGGATCCCTCCCCCCAAAATCAGGGTAGACCCCATTTTTATGTTTCAAATTTCCCCGGGCAGAAGCTCATTTGGGGAACAGAGGGAGGAAAGGAAAGAGAGAGAGAGAAAATGTTAGTGATGGACTGTTTTACAACTTTCGTTGCAAACCAGTTGCGCGTGTAACTGTTTTGAGACCTCGGCAATGTATTGCAGTGGGGAGGCGCACACGACGCAACTGGTTGTATGCGATTTCAAAAAAAGTTTGAAACCAGTCACATTCAACCGTGGGCCCGACGTTGCAGACTTCAGTTGCACGAGACCACGGGGTGTTTTTGTGGTGTTTGGTGGTATTTTGGTGGAATTTTGACGGCCGTATAGTGTTTTTAGTGTTTATAATTTCCTATCCGAATAGCTCTAGCTGCTACAAACAGCCTAGTACTAACATTCTTGCTCAAATAAGGGTGAACCCAATGTTCTCTCAGTACCCTTCGCTGTCTTCGGTATTGATAATAGCTAATAACGTCTTCTTCGTCTGAGTCCGACGTAGTAAGCGCACTTAAGGCCTTAAAATAACGTAACTGCACTAAATTTGCACTCCACTGATTGCACAATAGACGCAACTGTAGTTGTAAAATAGTCACACCGTGTGCGGACAGAAGTTTTGTTTCAGTTGCAAACTGGTTCCAGAAGCAACTGGTTTGCAACAGTTGTTGTAAAACAGTCACAATGTGTGCGCTGGGCCTTACTTCTCTTCTAACGCCCTCCCCCCCCAAAAAAAAACCATTTCTGAATGCTACCCTTCCTACTTAACACATTTTGATATTTTAAAAACCATCAACCATTGTGTTAACTAGATACTAGATGCAGTCCTGTAAACCAGAGGACTGGGGATGAAAAAATTGACCTCGATATCTTTCCAGCAACCGCCCCCAAACAGGAAAGAACTGTTTGGGGAGCCAGGATCTTCTCGGTTAATAAATTAAAAATATATTTTTGAAACCTAACCCAAGGAAAGTTTCAAATGTTTTTATGCTGCTGATTGGAGTGCAATTTATAGGCTATTATGAGTTTGTTCTAAGAAACAAGTAATTATATAAAACAACAGGGTAGGGTAAGCAACTCTCATTTACACATATTTGTCATCTTTTAGTTAATCTCAGTACTGTTTTCAGAAGTGAGCGCAAAACATTTACTTGACAGCATCTATTATTCTTTATAGGTCTACGTGAAATTTTTTCCAATATATTGTTGATTTAGATCTGTGCTAAGTATAGTCCATGGGCCAGCCAACATGTCGGTATAATTTGGGGGTACTAATTTTCCTTTTCACCAAAGTTAGACGGGTCTATTAGGATATCAAAAAATCATGATTGCCATATCAAAGTGGTAGCTAATAGAAATGGCGGCCAATCCAAGATGGCGGATGTTGAGTTTTAGAAAACGAACTGTATCTCTGAAACTATCCACCCTATTTCATTATTTCTTTTTTTTAAACTAAAGCTCTATATATGTGCTACAAATGTTGTCATATACACTAGTTTGATAAAATTAACCGTTAGTTAGTAATAAAGGAAATTGTAATTGTTTTTCTAATTTTTATGCAAAAAATAATTTTATTAACAGATTTTTAAAGAGCTATATGTACACTCGAGCTAACAAACAAACTAGACATGTAGTGTAATAAATTCTCTCTAACTTGATATATTGCATGAATAGATTCTACCGAAAATAAGGTAATATAAATAAGATTTTAAAATCCGCCGTTCAAAAAATAACTGAGCTCAGAAAAATATTATGTTTAAGGTAAATACTGTCATGTTTACATAATAACGTTTAATCAATTTCAATAATTTTTTCTTGGTTTTAAGTATACATTTATATAATATACCCTTCGGGTTTGGCTGCCTGGAAGAAACATGTTATTTTAATTAACGTAGGAAGCTACAAAACGGTCGCCCATCCAAGTACCATTCACACCCGTTGTTGCTCGTCGACGGTTGAAAGTCACTTGGCCACATAAACAGCTACAGTAATTCAAATACATTGTTGCCGCTTCACTTAGATTAACCTATAACAGCTGATCTTAGTGATGTAAACATCAATTTTGAAATGGTTGAAGAGAAATGAAGACAAAACAAAAATGTGCGCGGCTAAAAATAAAGAAAATTTGGCAAATATGCAAAGTGGACCAGATAAATGCATTATATGTGGTAAGATAGCGTCGTTCAGTGATGAAGTGCACCCCCCAAAAGACAGACAATCTTGAGCAGTGTTATACAATGCTGCATTAATAAGAAATAATGAGCCTGTTACTAAACTTCGTGATATATCAAACGAATTGTTGTGTGCTGTGAAATATCACCGTGAATGTAGAGCAAACTTCACTAACATCAAGGCTTTAAGAAAACTACAGTCCAAAGATTCATCTTCTTGTGTCTATTCTGAAAGTGAAACTCCATGCCCATCAAAACCACCCCAGAAACGATTGAAACGGTTAGTACCAGATTTAAGACAATGCATTTTTTGTGATAAAAAAGTAAATATAAGAAAGGAAGTCGATCTATAAGGAGCCATTAGTCCAAGTTCTTGAGCTTGGAACTAATAAAAAACTGTAATATATCAAGTTAAAGATAATTTATTACATTACATATCTAGTGTGTTTGTTAGCTCGAATGTACATATAGCTCTTTAAAAATCTGTTAATAAAATTATTTTTCGCATAAAAATTTTAAAACAATTAAAATTTCCTTTATTACTAACTAACGGTTAATTTTATCAAACTAGTGTATATGACAACATTTGTAGCACATATATAGAGCTTTAGTTTAAAAAAAGAAATAATGAAATAGGGTGGATAGTTTCAGAGATATAGTTGGTTTTCTAAAACTCAACATCCGCCATCTTCGCCATTTCTATTAGCTACCACTTTGATATGGCAATCATGATTTTTTGACATCCTAATAGACCCGTATAACTTTGGTGTAAAGGAAAATTAGTACCCCCAAATTATACCATATCCTTCAATTTGGCTAGTTGGCCCATGGACTTATAGTAAGGATGAGCATCGATAGGTCAACCATCAATGTTCACCATCAATGTACCTGTAACATCGTCAATGTTCTCGGGGCTAAAACATCAATGTTAATCGATGTTTTTTCTGTTTTTTGTCTGCTCTCTGTACCAGGGTTGCCACCCGTCCCGATTCTGCCGGGACAGTCCCGATTTTGGTTCCTTATGCCCGTATTTAAGCCTATGTTAATCCGGTAGGGAGGGGGGCAATATCCCGATTTTTTTCTAACCTCAGGTGGCAACCCTGCTTTGTACTGCAACAGCTAATTAACCTAACCTAAAACCAATACAATTTAGTCATGAAAAACATCGATATTTCAATAGCCTACTTGGCCAAACACATCGGTATTCGACAAAAACATCGATGTAACAAAACCATCGGCACTCTACCATTAATGTAAAAGACATCGAACATTGATGTTTCAAAAACATTGACTATCCATAATCATCCCTAGTGCTAAGCCCTCTTACTGGCGTTTGCTTTAACTATGTATTTGCCATCTGCATATATATAGGTTGTTTCTACGTGGGCTGTCCATAAATTGCGGACTCTACTGAGCTCCCGTTACAGGTGAGCTACAGAAGTTAAAACCTGTCATCAGCACACAATGTTCTATACCTTATCCACTATTCTAGCCGGTACCCACAGTTTGTCTCGTAAAACCTATGAGCAGGAAAATCTACTATTCCACCAAGTATGAGTCGCATTCTACAACATTACACTAGAGCTGGTCTTAGCCCAGCAACAAGATAGGATAATTTTTATTTTGCCTTTGGCCAATTTTGTTCTCAATGTTTGGGCCCTTTTCTACCTGAAAGAGAGTGGCCCTTCTGGTGATCATGTCTATCTAATGACCGAGCTGTCTTAGAATGTAAACCATCAACAAAATTGTCTCTTACCTAATTCTTGCTTTTGCTTCAAATTATCTGCTTCCTCTTTAGTCAGATCTCCTGGCTTCAACACAACCACGACAGGAGATTCTTCAGCTGTATCGTCACGCTCCTCGTCACTTAGTTCAGGTAAATCCTCTCGCTAAAAAATAAAAGTCCTTTTGAACATATGACAGCCTGGGTAATTTCTAAGTAATTAAATCAGCTACCTTAAATTGAAACATCACAATGTACAATTTAAATGAAGTTTATCAATTATCAATCATTGTGATGGGGACGTAACCTAGTTGCGCATTGTAACCCAAATACGAATGATGGATGAGTGTAGAATGTAGTGAGATGTTCTGTGTAGCTTTGTTACTGACTAAGATCAGTTGTTTCATTAGCCAGTATAAGTTATTTAAGGTCCAACGATCAGGGACAGCTGGGTCCAGTTTCGAACCATCAATAGGCTACCAGTAGGAACTTTTCACAGGATCGAAGCGGTGAGCTTTTGCTTAGACGAGCACGATAACAACTCAGCTACCCAGCCATAGGCCTATAGAGAGAAATATAAATTGGAAACCTCGATGGTTTTAATTAATTTTGCTATATAAATCCGCTAAACGAGCGATAGTTTGGTGCGATTTGTAACAAAATTACCTTTAGCAGGGTCCAGCATACGTTAAAATCATCCCGACTTTAAGGGTTGATTATCTGGTAGAGTTAGGGTAGGCCTATGTAATTCTACTCTGTCAATTTATAAGTACATTGGTTCAAAGCTTATTCTGAAATAAATTAAAGCATTAAGCTAATAATAAGATTGTTGAATGTTAAGTGGTTATAAGTTTTTTTTTTTTTTTTGTCCTAGGACACTGGGCACGAGCCTGGGATTGTTTTTCACATTACTTCAGGCTAGACCTAGGGGTTGCGGCACTATCACTTAGATAAAATCCATTGGTGACTTGGCGGGGATCGAACCCGGGACCCCAGGGACTGAAGACCCGCGCTCTAGCCACTACGCCAGCTCGCTCCCCAAGTGGTCATAAGTTAGATTGATACAACTGAAAATGCTAAAAGGTTTTGAAAATTTTGTTAATTGTAACTCTAACTTGTTACAGTAGACTCCCTCTTATCCGGACTCCTCGGGACCGAGGCCAGTCCGGATCACGGGTTTTCCGGTTAAACCGACGTCACCAAAAACTTTGTTATGTAAGCCAAATATTTGACTTAAATTTAGGAGAGCATTGTATTTAGACACGTGATCACTGGTCTCAAATATTTCCCACGAGAACAGTCGTTTCAGTACCACCCACTTCCTGCTGATCTCGTCCGGTTACACCAATGTGCTGATAAAAATTGTCCGGTTAAAGAGATGTAATTTTCGCGGAGTGTAGTCCGGTTAAAAGGTGTCCGGATAAGAGGGAGTCTACTGTAGCTACAAATGTTGGTTTAGCCTATACTTAATGTATTTAATTAAACTAAACTAAACTATAACTAGGGCCTAAAAGCTGCAATGCACTGAAAAAGTGGCTGGCGGCCCTCTTGAATGACCCATATCAGAATTAATGAATATTTAGCATAACTTAGCCTAACTTAGGCCAACATTTAATATTTATGCTTGAATGTAGTATCTAAGTTAACATGGTTAGGCTATTTACTATTAATTATGTTATTATTATGTTTGTTTTTTTGGGGGGGGGGAGCAAGCTGGCGTAGTGGTTAGAGCGCGGGACTTCAGTCCCTGAGGTCCCGGGTTCGATCCCTGCCAAGTCACCAATGGATTTTATCTAAGCGATAATGCCGCAACCCCTAGGTCTAGCCTGAAGTAATGTGAAAAACAATCCCAGGCTCGTGCCTAGCGTCCTAGGAAAAAAATAAAAGTTATTTTATTAGGCCTATCCTAATATTAGATCCAATAATACATTGTACGTTCTCTATGGAAATGCAGGTATTTCTGATCCTTCTGGACTTTTCTTCTAAAATTTCAAACTAATCACTACGATCCTAATAAACAATAAAATAGGTCTACCTTTAACACATTTTTTAAGGAGCGGAAAAACCTGAAACTTGCGGAAATAATGGAACTAGGTAATTTCTTATTTTATTTATTTCTTAACATCAGGTTACGGTACATCAATGATTGACTGGTGATTTGTCATAAAACTAAAATCTGTTGTAACAAAACAACAATCATATTATTGAAAGGCGCGGAGCACATTGTACACCTACAGGTAAAGAAGTGAAGTGATACGGATCTACTTCGGTTGAGACTGAAACAATTAATGACCTAACTTTTTTTTTAGAAGTATTTATTTACAATCTATTCTATAGGCCTACTAGAACAATAAGTAAATTCCATGACAATTTTAATATGGGTTAGTTACACTCCATCAAGTGCACTAACATACAAAAACTTATAAAAAGTTTAACTAAAATCTATTTGGAAGGTCTATTGGATTAACTCTTTTGAGTAGCTTCCACTATCATCGAGGAGGATAACTGCCAGGAAATATTGATGGCTTTCTAATTTTCTTTGATATTTTTCGCTTCGTTTTCTTATTTCTTCTCTATAGGGTAATTTTGTATTTTGATGAATTTGTGACAAACTAAGGTGCTTGTAGAATTTTTCTTAGTGTTTTGGATTGAAATCTTTTTTGAACTATATCTATGTTTGAGTTTGAAGTGGTCCCCCAGTGTTGGATACCGTAGGTCTAATTAGGTTTGAATATAATTTTGTATATAAAAGTAATTTATTAGTTCTTATTTAGGCATGTATGGAAGGCAGGTCGGGGTTCATGCGGGTTCTTGGCTGCATTAAGTGACTTGAAGTTAGGTTTTGAATTTGATGTTTATATTGCATCAAATTCAGTACAGAAGTGTAGGTTATAGGCGATCGGGCTGTTTATTGATGTTACACCCATGAGTTTTTTTATCTTTTGGAATAGGCTAGGCCTTGTTGATTAAATCACAAGGCGATTGTCTCGTCGTTTAATAATTTATTCCAAAAGATAAAAACAATATGGATGTAACATCATTAAACCCGATCCCCTATAACTTACACTTTAACTTAGGCCTACTTAATCTAGAAGCTACCTTCAAAGGACTTGATGTTGTCACGAATCCTCATGAAGCCCGGCCTGGCTTCCCCATAAGTTATGCCTTTTCTCTTATGAAACCAATTCATAAAATCATGTACAGCAAGTTTGATTATGTTTTGTTAATTTAGAACAGTTCATTTTTAAATAAAAAAAATAGACATAAACAATCATATTAGCCTACGGTAGCCTAAATTAATGATCAGCTGGTTGCCAAGAGTAAGTAAGTAGTCACTGGTCCATATCTCTCCGCTCCTTGTTCCTTGTATTGTAAGCTATTGTATTGTGAGAGGGGTGGACTCGTGGTCCAAGCTTGTCAATCGAAGCTTAGTGGGCATCCCACTTGCCACTAACTGGGTAAGCCTATGCCTGTGTCCTTGACTAGGTGCAGAAGCTTTTGCCCAATGTTAGCGTCTGGTTTATCACCCGGCTGCTTTAGACCAAACAACACCCTTCTCCTAGCCCCAATTCTGTTGCAATCCAGAGTAATGAGTTTTGCAGTCTCATCAGACTGATTGCAAAGTCGAAACTCCTGATAGTCATTGACAATTCCTAGAGCGTGGAGATGGTTCCTGAAATGGCCATGTCCAGTGATAAGAGCAAGTAGGCCTACCTGCCCTCTCCCCAGCTTGAGCCGCCAGCGAGTGAAAAGGGTGCTAGATTCTGAGAGCAGTTTTTTACTAAGTGAGTAAGTTAGTAGTCAAGTCACCGGTCCGTATCACTCCGCTCCTTGTTCCTTGGCGTGTGATTTGCTCCGCGCCTTGAAAAGTAGTTCCGTACCGGTACCTAAGTTTTTGCAATTTGCAGAGATTTCCGAGTCTAAAAAAAATGTTTTACACTCAAACGGTTTTTTATTGGGCTACACTTAACTTAAGTATCTGTCCTATACTCGTTTGAATGAATATATCGATCGATATATTGATTATTTAATTTGGTACGGTACCTATGAAGTTTGGTTAGTAAAGGTTAACCTAACCTAACTAACCAAATGAAATAATTGATATAGGCTATCGAATAATCTATATATCGATATTTTACATTCGAACGAGTGTAGGACAGATACTAAAGTGCAGCCTTTTATTGTTTAGGCCTACTAGAATCGTAGGAATGGTTTAGGAAAGGTAGAAAAGTCCAGAAAGCTCAAATTTACCGAAATGCATCCATCCCATTATCATATCTGAGCAAACTGTGAACAAAGTGTAATTCGATGAATAAATAGGCATACGCTTGCGTCACGAGTAGGACTAGGCTACTACCGGTACTGACCTTTTTGGTTTATGTGACCAAAATTATGACGTAGCTAAAAACATCAGACATTGAACAGAAAAAAACAATTATTCAAAAGATTGCAGCCAAGGCTAAATACAAAATAACACAGAGGATACACGTCCGGTAACCAGGCGTGGATTAGGCGTCCACCAGTGACAACACCGCGTTGTGGGGGCCCAGAACACCATTACCACAACGATACGATGTACAGCCAACGGCGTTCGTGGTGTAGTGGATAGAGTGCTCGGCTGATATGCAAGAGGTTCCTGGTTCGAATCCCATCGGCAACTTTAACTTTTTGTCAAAGATTTTGCTTTGATAGCCATTTATTCTTAACTGTACATCTTTGTTAGAATTTTTGGCATTTATAATTTTATTTTATGAACAGAATATAACCTTCATTCGATTTTTTCATTATCAGCAAGTTTGGTTGGTTAGGTTAGGTTATGACAGTTAACTGCCGGACGCCTAACGTATCCTCTGCGTAAAAATAAACATTTGTTGGAACTTCCTACCTTTGTGTCAATAGTGGGGCCTTCTACAAAGCCAGCTTCTTTTTTAAGTCTCGCCAAAAATGCTGGTTCATCAGGCTTGATATAAGCAACATTCCTTTTTTTGTTAGACATTATATAACAATAACAGTAATACTCATAATCGGCTTCCCAAGGAAACTTTTAAATCTCAAAACAGAAACGAGCAAACAAATTGTTTACTGCTTATCTACTTTGCAGTCCACAAGTCCCAAGAATATCCTAAGTTACAGTACAGAGTACTGATCAAATACAATTAAGTTATTGCACATGAAATAATAACTAACTGAACTTATTTCTCAGTCAGATATTTAGTATGGAATTGTAATGCACTCGGACACGGTTAGTATCAACAACAGTAAAGTTAATATTGTCTACTAGGCTACACATTCAAAAATTCACATTCTTCAACATAACCTAAAGAGACTAGACTAACTAGTGCAGTGCTCTGACAGACATAAACAACAAAACAATGAACGAACAACGAACACACAGAACGAACACAACACAAGCGACAAGACAAGCGGAAGCGTAGCAGACTAGAAAAATTGACCGACAACGCAAATGACCGAAACAGAAATACAGTAGTCGAATTTGACAGACATCCCATATAACGGGTGGGTTCCATAATATCGACAACCGTAGAAATTGATCGAAACTGAATTATTCCCAGTTTGTCGACACTGGAATATTCCCACTTAACCGACATCCCAAATAACCGACGTCGAAAATGATCGACACCACAAATTGTTGACATCCCATATTGTCGACAATGAAATAGTTTCACTATGTCGACACTGAAATAGTCCCAGTATATCGACAAGCTCCCGTTCTTCGGAGCTACAGCTACTTGGAAGTACTAGCTTTTTGGAAGTGTCATGGCGGATGGTCACGTTGATCCTAATTGTGGCTCTTGTTTTAAATTAGTTAAAAATAATTGTAATGCGATTTTCTGTGATGGTTTTTGCTCCAAATGGTACCACATTGCTTGTGTAAATATTTCTTCAGTTGAATATGACTTAGTAAACAAATTAGGGGACAAATCCAAGTGGTTCTGTGACTCCTGTGATGTTAACCTCAAAAGTCTGCAGACGAGAGTGTGTAATATTGAAGAATTTATTAACCTAAATTCTACTGTCCAGAACTTAATATCTCTCGTTAAAGGATTTGTTGAAAATAACCTCGAACTAAACAACAAACTTGAAGATGTTGTACAAACCAAGAAGCGGTCCTCTGCAGAAACCCATTCTCAGCTTATAGGCCTACCTAGGCCTAGTCAAGAGTCAAGTCTACCAAATTCCGAATCTGATGACAAAGTGAATGGACAGGAGGCCGGAAACACTGAAAATAGGAATAAAAGCTACTCCCAAGTACTAGCTAGCAATGCTGACAGTAGGCCTAGAAACAAAATTAGACCTACAACTTCCAAGACGTCTCAAGAAGAGGTTAGGTTTCCTAAAACTAAGACTAAACCCATTATAGGTTCAAATACTGACAAAAGTGGTCTCAAGCGTGCGGAAAAATCCAAGGCAGTTTTTGTTAGTCGTTGTTCTTCAGATACGGAAAGTAGTGACATTGAATCCTATCTAAAAAGTGAAAATGTTATTTGTAACAAATGTGAGAAACTACCTACCAGGTTTTCAGACTATACAAGTTTCAAGGTAAGCGTCTCTGATAATCTTGTTAAGGACTTATTGAAACCTGAATTTTGGCCCGAGGGAATTTTTGTAAAAGAGTTTGAAGAACGTCGTTCAGGCAGACAAAATAACGTTAAAAGCTACATTCCTTCTCGTACTTTTTTAGGGAAAATGCAGCCCCGTCAAACTCAATCCTAGGTTATGGGCCTGAAATCTTGCCTAGTACGGGAAAATCTGCTAGTAGCCTGCTTGTGTGTGCTATAAATGTGCAATCTATACGCAATAAAATTGCTGAACTTGAGATACTTTGCTGTCAACTGGACATTGATGTGCTTTGTGTGTCTGAACATTGGTTGTTAGAGGCAGAAACTGCATACTACTCTAGAATCAATAGCCTTGACCTTGTATCTTGTTTTTGTCGAAAAACCTCTTGGGGGGGTGTGTCAATTTATATTAATACTAAATGGAACTACTCTTTGTTAGACTTAAGTGAGTACTGTGAAGAACTGCATGCAGAATTTACAGGTATAGTCATCTAAAATCTGCTAGTAGCCTGCTTGTGTGTGCTATAAATGTGCAATCTATACGCAATAAAATTGCTGAACTTGAGATACTTTGCTGTCAACTGGACATTGATGTGCTTTGTGTGTCTGAACATTGGTTGTTAGAGGCAGAAACTGCATACTACTCTAGAATCAATAGCCTTGACCTTGTATCTTGTTTTTGTCGAAAAACCTCTTGGGGGGGTGTGTCAATTTATATTAATACTAAATGGAACTACTCTTTGTTAGACTTAAGTGAGTACTGTGAAGAACTGCATGCAGAATTTACAGGTATAGTCATCTCTAACTTGAATCTCATTGTTGTCACCATGTATCACTCGCCTAGTGGTAGTTTTGAACGCTTTTTTTATCTACTTGACATGTGTCTAGTTTACTTAACTTCCCTGGGGTTAGATATTATAATCGGCACTGACCACAATGTGAATATACTCAACCATCCAAGTGAGGCCAGTGATTTCAGGAACATTCTCCGCAGCCATGATATATTCTTCAGTGTCAATGAACCAACCCGTGGTCTATCTCCTTTAGACACTGTTCTTACCAATCTTGATAGCTGGAGATACATGGCCCATGTAAGTGTAGATCAGATATCTGATCACAAACATGTTTTTTTTAAACTAGATCTACCTGAAGGTGTATCCAAACATGGTCTGCAGGAACCTGACTACTTAAATAATCCTGTCAAAACTGTAACTTACAGACAATTTAATGAAAGTAACTACTGTTACTTTCAATGTGTATTGACTGATCTGGCAGTAAAGTGGCTCTCTGAAATAGAATCATTTAATGCTGAACAATCCTTTGACTATTTCTTTGATAATTTCAGAAAAGTTTTTGACTATTGTTTTCCCTTAAGAAATAAAACCTGCAGGACTGTGCCTCCAGCCAAGGCAAATGCTGGGTGCAGTGTAAACAACTGGTACACACCTGAACTCTCTGCCTTTAAGAACTTTATCCTAGGTATCAGTGACTTATGCAAGAGTAACCCACAATTGCTGCCCTACCTTCGTGATCTCAGGAAGCATTATCGTTTGAAGGTAAGGGAGGCGAAGCAATTTGCTACTGCTACTGCCATTGCTACATCTCCAAATGCTTGCAAGGCTGCCTGGAACTACATCAATAGGCATAAAACCCCCACTACTGTTCCTGCTAAAGACTTTTGCACTGCTGATGAGTTTAATTCATATTTTCTTGAGTCTGTTGATGAATTAATCCTCTCTTGTAAACCTGATCCATCTGTTCCTTATGATTGCCTTAATTCTGTTCCATTTGTTCCCACTAATTTTTCATGGACACCTGTTACTGTTGATAAGCTGCTTAGAGTAGTCAGTAGCTTTAAATCCTCTAAGAGTCAAGATTTTTATAACATGTCTGTTGAGCTTTTAAAAAGATGTATCTATGTAGTTGCGCCAATCATTGTAGATATTGTAAATAAATCTCTGAGAGAAGGAGTCTTACCTGAGGCTCTGAAGATTAGTAGGACTGTACCTGTGTACAAAAAGGGACCAAAGGACAGTACTGTAAGTTACAGACCAATATCTATCATCCCCATCTTTGGTAAGGTGCTTGAAGCAGTCATGTTAGAGCAGCTGTACAGCTACTTTGAGAGGCATCGCCTTATTGTGCCCGCTCAATTTGGCTTCCAAAAAGGAAAGTCCACCGTTCAGGCTGTGGACTGTCTTGTTCAAGAAATCTTAAATGGTCTAGAGATTAGAAATTCTACTTCTGTTGTAATGTGTGACCTATCCCGCGCTTTTGACTGTGTGTCACATAGTCTCCTGTTGTCAAAGCTCGAAAGGTACGGGGTACGAGGCGATGCTCTCTCATTGATTAAATCTTATCTTGAAGGGAGGTCTCAAGTTGTGACTTGGAATGGTAACTCTTCCAATCCTCTGATGGTGAACAATGGAGTCCCGCAAGGGTCTATTATGGGTCCCTTCCTTTTTGTAATCTCAATCAATGACTTGTATCACAGTGTTGCAGGCAATGTCCTGCTATATGCAGATGATACAACTCTCTTTTCTAGTCACTCAGATTTTTCTGTATCTAAAGTTGCTGTGCAGGAATTATTAGATGTAGCTTCTATCTGGTTTCGCAACAATAAATTATGCCTGAACCAAGCCAAAACTCAAAACATCACTTTCAGTCTTTCTAGGGAACTGAGGGAAGAAAACACTGTAAAGCTGCTGGGCTTCACCCTTGACCCTCAGCTTGATTGGAACGATCATATTGAAATCCTGTGTGGTAAGCTAAGTCGTGTAATCCATTTGCTCAGACGGTTGAAGGCTGACATGCCATTTGAATTTGTTCGACTTGCGTACTTTGCTTTTTTCCATGCTCACATTCTGTATGGCACTAGGCTCTGGGGTCACTCCCCTGGAGTGCAAAAAGTACTCAAACTACAGAAGAAAGCTGTCAGGGTCTTGTGTGGAGTCCATCAGCTTGAGCATTGTAAACCTCTGTTTGTTCAGCATGATATAATGCCTGTACACAATGTATTTATTTACCAATGCCTGTTAGAGATTAAGAACAATGAATCAGCTTTTCCATTGGTTAATAATGTTCATCATTATAGCACTAGGAACAATGAAAATATTTTTAGAGATAGAGTTAGACTAGATTTAACTCTCAACTGCTTTCCTGTTGCAGGAATAAGGTTCTACAATGCCTTACCCATAACTGTAAGACAACTCTTACCGAACAAGTTTGCGACCACACTAAAAGCTTGGATGCTTGCCAATCCATTCTATTCCATTAAAGAGTTTTGGAATGCACAGCTTGTTACTATTGGGTTGAACCCACAGTAGTCCAGTAGAGGTATTACAAAAATGTAAATTTATTTATTTTTCTCTGCCTTGCATGGCTTGCAGCATGTGGTTTTCATTTTATTTGTATTTTTAGTTGCATGCACTGCTTTGCATGTTTTTGAGATCCTGCATGTGTTTTTTTTTTCAGCTTTAATTTAATTTTGTCAGTCAAGAATGCTAGAAGAAGCTTGGCATGTTATTTATTATTTATTGTATTGACGTAGCCTATTGTCCTGTATACGAACTGAATGGCCAAATAAATCATTTGAATCATTTGAATCATTTTACTCTTGAAAAGGAGTTGTTCTAATTCATCGTTCAGTTCCTCAACTCACGACGAGTCGCAATATTTGATTCCGAATTCCGACGGACATCTTCAAGCTGGTTATTTATTGACTAAGACTAAAAACTTTTAAGTAGCCTATATTGTAAATATTTATCTTTTTTATTTCTTTACTTTTTTACAAGAAAATAGATGACTCGAGTGTTACAAACAATAGTTTTAAAGGAATAATGTAAAATAAGTTAATTTTTATAGGATAAAAAACGTAATCAACATGATAACTTCATAACATTAGTCCTACCAGACACTAACTTAGGTAAGTCACCAACAAGAACCTAAGATACAGCTTATTCCTAGGCTAATTCTGGATCATCAAACAATATTGTAGCAAATGTTTGAATAGGCATTATCCCTAGGCTATTAGGATAGTCACGCCGATCTCTTTTTCCCACTGACCCAGTGTCAACTTTAAGAATTTGTTTATGTAACAAAACTTGCTTTTGGCAAAAAAATCGCATGAAGGTTTACTAATCGAATCGATAGTTTCAATCTATATTAGCATAGCCCAGTTAAGAAACTGTACCCGTATTTTGAATATTTCATTCCTTTAGTTAGGTTAGGTTTTACCCTAACTAACCAAACTTAATATTAGGCCTAGGGGCTTTACTTTACGTCCTACACTCATTCGAATGAAAATATCAATCGATATATCGATTAATCGTTTGTATCATTTGATATATGGTTTGGTAAGTTAGGTAAGGTTAACCTAACGTAGGCCTAACTAACGAAACGGTATATCGAATGAAACAATCGAACAATCGATAGTTTCATTCGAATGAGTGTAGGACGTAAAGTAAAGTGCAGCCGGCCTAGGCCTAAGTTTATCAAATGAAATAATCAATATGACTGGGACGGGTGGCGCTGTCCTGTAATCCAGCTACTAGGAGGTCACGAATTGTGGATATTTATAGGCATGCACTGTGGATTCGACACTCCCTGGTGTGGATAAACGTCCACACGAGTGAATACTTACTACAACTCTCCCCAGTACTATCCTGATAATTAGACCAATTCGTATAGTAGGCCTATACCAAGGCAATAATGTGGTTCGGATTCCACTATAAACTGTATGTCCCTTAGTTGTCATTAGCTGTTTGGGCTATTAATTAACAGTTGTGTCTAAGGAATGTCGGTCTTAGTCACTAACAAGACTACAGGATCGCTCCACTCATCCTACACTCATCTCCATTCATACTTGGCTTAAAATACCTTCATTGGAATGAGTGTAGGACGTAAACTTAAGTGCTTTCAAATATTCTAGAGCTGACTTGGATTATATCATTCATTGCTGATGACTTCAATGTTAATTTTATAGATGATCCTGGAGCAAAGGCTGTAATTTGACCTGAACCCAAATTGGTCTTTATTTTAAATATTGTAAGTTAAGAGGACTGACCTTTCTGGACGACATTGCTATCGACATCACTGCAGATGAGAGAGAGACCAGAGTTGTGTACCCTGGAGGCAATAATTGCCATACTGCTGTGATAATGTTCCTTGGTCTAACCATAACTTAAGTGAGGTGAGTCAATATTCTTCCCCTTTTGGGATAGATAACTAGGCTATGTTTGAAGTTATTCAATGTTCAAAGCGGTACTGTGGTAAGTATTATCCGGAGGCTACAGATATACAGCGCTTTGCGGCGGTTATGTTAGGTTGGGTTATCATAAATGGAAAGAACATTTTTATGTCCTAGGCCTACTGTCCATATTTGGGTTTATTCTTAACTGTACAATAGGCTATCTTTTGTTTAAATTTTTTGCTTTTATAAATTTATTTTATGGACAGAATTTAACCTTCATTCAATTTTTTCAATTATCAGCAAGTTTGGTTTGTTAGGTTAGGTTATGACAGTAGCTGCCGGATGCCTAATCCACGTCTGGTTACCGGGCCCGTATCCTCTGCGTAGTTTTTTATGTACTGAATCCAAATAGACCACTATTTTTCACTGCAGATTAATATTACGGAAACAGAATAAATCGCCGCTCAAAATGTTTGAATAGTCAAGGTAGGGTGGATGACATTAACAAGTGGAATGAACTGTGGGTGAAGTAACTTAAGCCTACAGCTGATTGTTTTCAACACCAAGTAATTGGAAGTGACAACTTTATTTACTAAATATGATTCTGTCTTCGCTCATAGGCCTATTGACGTCACATCGATTGGCCCCGATTAATATTAATGACTGATCATAACGCTTTCTCAGCGTTCCAATGCTCTAAGTCATAGCCTCCTCTACGTATTTTATAGGCCTGCCTAATGCCTACAATTGACTAAATTCTGTACCCTAGGGGAGCGAGCAGAACTTCAGTACCGGGCTGGGGCTCAAATTCTGCCAGATGACCAATGTATTTCATTATTTATTTTTATATTATTTTTTGTCTGAATACCACAGCCCTAGACCTAGGCTGAAGTGTGAAATGCGAATTAAAATTCCGGACTAGTGCCTGTAGCGTCCTAGGACAAAAAAAATGTGTGTATACAGTTATCACATTAGTTATAAACTAATAACTAGGCAGCATTAGCGCAAAATTACACATTTTAACATGATAACAGTAATAATAAAAAGGTTGTTTAAGTCAGTCATTCACAGTTTTCAAAATGAAGCGCATGTGAATTATTTTTCCAACTGTCACCTGACAAAGTGGCCTTCCTTGTACTTATTATAGCACAGAAAGTTGCTAATTGCTGCATTTACTTACTTTTACCGCACTCTTTTTTTGCCGCACTCCAGTATTCCAACTAAACAACACAAAACAGCCTGGTTTTATTAAACTAGACACGTAATACATACGTACACTTGAAAATAAGTTGGCTACCCATTCAAGATATTACGACTAGATATTATACTAGATGTTAGGATCAACTGGTACAGCTTACCATTTCACCAATGTTTGGATTTAACCTAACCTAAAAACGTGTTAAACCGAGTTTGAAAGACTAATTATTTATATGTTTTATAATAACTGTAAGAAAAATATAATTTTCCTACAGTCAACCGACAAAGTTGGCTTCCTTGTACTGTTTATAGTACAGAAAGCTACTTATTTATACTTTGCCGTACGGTTTATACTTAGCCGTACATCAGGATTCCAACGAAACAACACAAAACAGCGTGGTTCTATTATGCACGTAATCCGTGTATGCTTGGAAATAGGTTGGCAACACTTAAAGATTAAAATACTATGAGCAGCTGATTGACTATTATAACTACGATTTAACCTGTAATTTTGTGTTTATAGTTTCGGTATTTCTGAACTTTCTGGACTTTACTTTTAAACGTTTTTAAAACATTCCTACGATCTTAATAAACAAGAAAATGCCTTTAAAGCATTTTTTAGGTGCGGAAACCACTTCAAATTACAAAAACATACGGAACTATATTCTCAAAACACGGAGCACATTTCTCGCCCAGGAAAAATAGCGGAGTGATACGGACCGGGTACTACTTTTCTATTTCTCTAGGGCACCTATTTGTGTTGCCAGCTGAACCTAAAAACGTGTTGTATAGTGTTTGAAAGACTAATTATTTATTTATATGCTTTAAAGTGACTGTAGGAAAAATATAATGTGTAACACGAGTGCAAAAGGCCTTTGCTGCACTTGAGATCATTCCGCACGAGCCGCAGGCGAGTGCGTAAACGTTGCTCTCGTGTGCAGCAAAGTGCCACTTTGCCCACTAGTTACACAAATAAAATAACTATTGTAACACAAGTGCAAACTGCTTTTGCTGCACTCGAGATACTTTCCACACTCGCCTACGGCTCGTTCGTTTAAACATTTCTCTCATGTGTAGCAAAGTGCCACTTTGCCCACTAGTTACAATAGTTTTTGGTGGAACATGAGGATAATTTATATTCTGTATGCAAATTTTTAGTTTTTATAACAATTTAAGACTAGGCCCCTAGGTACTTAAAATTTATTTGGATTACATCACGAAACATGTTGTTTGGAAATGTCTTAATTAGGCTATAGCTTGCATTTTTCCAAATTGGGAAATAACAATGAATTAATGTTTGAAGCAATTTATTTTGTCCAAACCAAATTATTGATAAAAGTTCTAACATTTATATTAACTTGACCCAGATTGCCAAAAAATTGCATCTATTAGCTGTAGGCCTACCTATTTGAATATCGCAAATCTAGAAAGGAGTGTACACTCTTGTATTATTTGTTAGACTAAAATTATTTGTATAACACTATTTTTTATTTTTTGCAATATTTCTGTACAGAGCTGTAGCCTACCAGTAGAATGGCGGCGTTGTAATTAATATCCTCCGACATTGGAAGGTACAGGGGAGAGGTGCCAGAGGAAGAGGAGATGGAGGATGGGGCAAAGTAAAGACGAAGATTGAAGAGAGCTAACTTATGGTAAGTTTTGCCATTTCCTCAAATTTAATACTTATAAATCCAGGGCCGTGTCCTGAAACCTATGTCGCATAACCCTCCTGAATTCCTAGTGTATCGAACATTTTAACTGGAGAGGTGCCCAAAATTTGCTTTTGTTTTTTAGGAAATGTAGGCTATATTTTTTGACAACATAATTATTCTGAATATGTCATAGTGTTTACATTTGGTAAGTACTGAAACAAAAATTATTTTAAGAGAAATGGAAAAGCGTTGTCAACAGAAGCAGTTGAAAGAAGTAGTAAAATTCTGATAGATCAATAAGGTATTTAGTACGAGTGTGCTTCAATTTATCTTATCTTAAAGTTAACTCCAACCTCCTTCAAATGCTGTTCAAATAAATAGTACCCTACAAACTTGAAAAGCCTTAAAAATACTCTCCTGTTTCATTGATGATCATTTGACATAAAATGTTGTCCACCAAGCCAATTTGTTACCTTAAGAAATAGGTCATTCAGGGCGGTTGACAAACAAAATTATTTTATGGTTTTCTTTGCCGCCCTGTCAAGCCAGTGTGTGGCGGAGGGTGGTGGGAATAGGGTTGTTACAAAGCCAACGTGTGAACAATTTTTAGTAGCCATGGAGCTGTGTACAGCTGAGCACCATGTATTTTTGTAGTGGAAGTGTTTTTAAAAGTTGCTATACCTGTGTAGCTTTACAGTAGATGTTTCAATGTGAATCAAAGAAGAAAAGTCCCAACTCGCAACATCATTTTGGGTAGCAACTTTAGAGCTACTAGTTCAGCATTGAAACTAAAATCAATAGGCCATCCAAGGTCAGCCCAGATACTAGAGAACTTCAAGAGAGTGAGGGAGAAAGACTATGTGTTGTGGTTGAAAGTGTGATTCGTCGCTCATAACGCAATTTTGTCACATGTAATCAAATCAATCACTGGTTCTGAAAATGAGATGCACTTTGCTTAGCCACTGGGCTTCAACTGTTGCACTATTGCCGTTTTGTATCAATAAAAAGTGCAGGTCATATCATAAAATTCTTCTACTGAGTGGCCAGACATGTGCACAGCTACAGCTTATCCAAGTGCAGACCCACAGCAAAATGTTGTTTCAAGTTGGAACTTTTCCCCTTGGACCCATGTTGAAACGTGTACGGGACTACCCCTGAACAGCTACACCGGAATTGCCACTTTTAAAAAACACTTGCACTACTAAGAGAAGAAAACTATCAGATAATTTTGCCACACTCTGTACATTATATTTTGTCCTATACAAAATGGGTTGTATGGGTGTCTGCACTTATATATTGAAACAAACGACTACTGCATTTGTGGCAAAATTAAACGATATTGTCCTCGGTAATGACCAAATCGTGAGCGTCTTCCGTGTTTGCAGGGTCATCATCTTCGTCTTCCATAGTCGCCAGTGGTTATAATCGTGGGCATCCTCGGAGCAATCGTGAACATCTTTCGCGGTTGCGAGGCCTGATTATCGTCACCCGCGATCGCTGGTAGTCGTAAATTTTGATCACGCAATCTTTGCAGACGCTTTCGCCTATCATGAGAATACAAGTTAAACTTGGATTATTGTACCCCCTAATTCTAACAGATTGTGGGAAAATTTATTTTCCAAGAGAAAAAAAGCATTCTTTTGAGGCCGCAAGTGAGTCCCCTTCCCAGGCCGAAGCCCTCGGAAATCACAGTGTCCGCCGTTAGGGGAATACGGCCCTGATATTTGGAGACCTATGTTGGTGTGGGGCCTGGTGCGAACCGCCCCCCCCCCCCTCAGTACGCCACTGAGCACATTAAATAATAATAAAAGTATGCATAAAAAGACTAAACTTGTTCAGAATACAGTTTTTAGCGAATTTCCCTATAGGGAAGTAGCTATTACCGTAGGTGGCACGGTAAGACCTAGACCCGGGACCGATTTACTTTTTCATTTTGATGTCCCCAGAGGCCAAAAACACTATTCGTTCAAATTTTTATATATGTATATATATATAGACTTATATATATATATATATACGTCCGTGAACGCGATAACTTGAGTAATTTTTGTCCGATTTTGATGAAATTTGGTTTAAAGGTGTAAAGCAGGATAAACTTGAATGAGTTCGCGAACCAGCATGATCGGACCATTTGAACGGGGCTTTACGGGGGGTTTTATGGGGTAAAAATTGGTTTTTCTCACTTTTGACCCTCAAAACACAAAATTTCCCAATTTCTCTTTAGACCTTTTTAAAGAGCTTAAAAAAACAAATAATTTAGTATATGAAAGTATTTTTGTTCGATTATTAGTAACGGAGAAAATTTAAAAAATTGTAAATTTAAAATTCCCATGTTATTCTTATGGAGAATATTGTCAAATGTTGTAGTTTGCTTGTTTATGAATATATTTTGATCAAACTTGGCAAATTTATTCATTTTCTACTAAGCTATCAATATTTTACTCAAAAACACACTTTATTAGTTTCCTTGTAGCAGCAAACCTAGGTACTCGTTAAACCTAATGTTATTAAAATATATTTTACTGAAAATCAATTCAGACAAATGGAAATTCGCTTAGTCGGCAGGTTTGCTGCGGCGGGGGTATTTGTATTAATTTTTGTTCTGTTTTCCAGGCCTGATGACAGGGTAGAAGGCGATGGAGGCATGGTGGTTGGGGGAGAGGAGGCTGAAGAAGTGGAGACAAATCAGTTTAGATTCATTATGTTGATTAGTTTAATATTTATTTGGAATATCAGTATACTTTTATTTAATTTTTTTTCTCATTTAGATTATTAAACTAAGATCATTTTATTGTTTTTATGAAAATGTTTTCTTAAATTTTTAATATTTGTTTGTACACCATTTGTTGTTTGTACACATTTGTTTGTTGTTTGTATTTGTTTGCCTGGTAAAAAAATACTGTTTTTTTTAGTATGTTTGTTAAAATGATTACTTTCACTAACTGACCTTGTCTTGGGTGAAAAGAGATATCTTGATATTTAACTAGCAGGGTGCCTGTTCTATAGGCGGGGATCGTATAAGTCAGTTGAAACCTTCTTATATTTTGATAAGTTGTAAATTAATCATTTTCAACTTTATATAGTGTAGATCGCTTCTCCTGTATTGATGTACTGAAATGAATAAAATTATATGAAATGAAATGTTGTTAGCGAATTTCCCATTTACTGTAGTACTAATAGTAAGACCTGGACCCGGGACCGATTTAATTTTTCGTTTTGAGGGCCCTAGAGGTCAAAAACACCATCCATTAAAATTCATATATATATATATATTTATGAAAAAACAGTTCATATTTATTTATTTTGTTCATTTTTACATTTTTCATTAATTTCTCTTTGCTCGAAAACATTTGTATTAAAAGAAAATTTGCCATGTTTCATGTTTCATTTGTCATAAACTCTATCAAGATCTCCTCAAGAATAATATATATTTGTATATATGTGTCTGTTAGGGTGATAACTCGAGCAAAAATGGTCCGATTTTGATGAAACTTGGTAGAAACGTGTAAACCTACATTTATTCAAACGAGTTCGCGAACAAGCATAATCGGACAATGGGAACAGGGGTTTATGGGGTAAAAATTGGTTTCACCTATTTTTTATTCTCAAAACAAAAAGTTTGCAATTTATTTTTTAACCGTTTTGTAGAGCTATGCCTAACGGTCACGGAAAAAATTCAAAAATATTTTAATTTAAAATTCCCTTGTTATTCTAATGGAGAAAATTAAAACTGTTGTAGTTTACTTGTTTGTAGATATATGTTGATAAAATTTGGCTAATTTATTTATTTCATCTTATACTATTGACGTATGGTCAAAAAACACTTTTTACCTTCCCCGTAGCAGCAAATCTAGTAGGGTGAAAACCTAAAGGGTAGGTAAGGTGTAGGTGTTTACATATTTCCAGCATGAAGAGCCATTTTGAACAATATTTTTGAAGATTTTCAATGTTTTTTTGTGTGTCTGATTAACATGGATATGGATGTCACTGAAAGAGCCACCCTGGAAAATACACCACACAAACTGACCTTGTGAAAATAGGGTCAGGAAAGTAAAAACCATGTCATTGTTAGTGTCAGCCCGGTTTTCTGGCTAGTCAAACTAGCCTATAACTGAATAAGTTACACTCACTTACCATGGTTGGAATATACAGGCAAATCTCACAATCATTCTTAATACTTATTTTAATAGACATCTCTTGTGTTTGCATTGAACAGTGTGGCAGAACAAAAACCAATGCAAACATCTATAAAGAGAATCATAATTATAATTACTAGTGTACCTGTTGCTCGAATTCGAGCAATTGCGGAGCATTGCAGGCGACTCAAAGATTATGGAAATACTTACGATCTACACAACAGTTAGATATCAAAATCTTTTGTAAATATCTTATCTTTTTTCAAAAAGCTGATCTTGTTTTTTTAATGTTTTTAGTGTAAAAAAAATATTTCTATTTCTTTTACCTGGATGTGTTCTATGACTTTTTCTATGTTTCCATTGTTTGCAAATCGGTTACCTATATCAATGATTGCTCAAGAAATGTAGCACAGTGTTAATTCAGTTTTATTTTTAGCCTATATCAAATTGTCCAGGATTTCTCGCTCTTTTCCGTTGTAATAATTACACCAATCCAAGTTTCGTCTACAGATGCAATAGCCAAAGAATATCACCTAGGTACGTACAATCTCCAAGAAGTGGTAAAAAAGGCAGAAACCAACCCATACAATAGATATAAGTTAACTCCATAAGTGATATTAGGATTTTCCACTGATTTGGTAATAGAACATTATATTGCAAAACATGACACGATGCAGAAGAAAATCAATTTTAAAATCAGAAAAATCCGTTACAAATGCTGTACTTTATTTTGACAAATTCAATAAATCACAATTTAAATATTAACAGCTGTTGCCTCTTTTGATGGCTCATCTACAGAACAAGACCTTTCTTTAGAGACCCCTACCAAGTTTCTACGCCCAGCCGTTCTCTCAAATTAGCTGCGACAAAAACCCCGTTTTTCCTCCATAAGAATAACATGGGATGGGAAATTTAAGGCCACTGGGGCAGAGCCCCAAGGGAATTCACCCCGTTTTCTTTTGATGGCTCATCTACAGACCAAGACCTTTCTTTAGACACCCCTACCGATTTTCTACGCCCAGCCGTTCTCTCAAAATAGCTGTCACAAAGAAAAACAGTTTCAAATTAATATATGGATTATTAATAATTATTAATTCAGTAATAGAGTAAACAAACAAACAATAAATCTTCATAAATAAAATTAGAGTTTTGTACATTGCTCAGAATTATATATTAAAACGTTTTTATTAGCTCGCTTTCTAGTCCTGTACAAATTTTGCAATCAATTTTATACTAAGTTCCCGAAGAGCTAGAGACTTGAAACTTGAAACATAGCTCACAAATGGATGACAATGCAATATTATATAATTTAATTTAATTTTCATATTTCCCTTGGGCTACGCCCTGCCGGATTCTTCAGTTAATACAGATTCCGAATTTATAACTTTAATTGCAGTCAACCTATTGTATGCACGGCCAGGAGGTTATTAACAACCGCGTGCACGGCTTGAGGAACTGACATATCTGCGTCGAGTCCCCCTTTGTGGTGGGGGAAGGTTGCTGAAACGGCGCGCTTTTTATCCCAAATCTCCTATCTACCCGGTGTTCCAGTTGTGTTATATAGTTCGACTAGCTGTACCCGCAGGCATAGCCCCGTTTAGCTTCTTAATTTTCAAGATGAGCTCGTTCGCATGGCTCAATCACGTCCTGGTTGAAGTTCGTTCGCTACGCTCACTCACTTTAAGGTTGGAGCTCGTTCGCTGCGCTCACTTGCCTTCAGGTTAGCTCGTTCGCTACGGTAACTCGCCTCCAGGTTGAAGTTCGTTCGCTACGCTCACTCACCTTTTGGTTGCAAATTAGCTGTTGTCATTAATGTAAAAGAGATAATAGTGCTGCACCCTGTTGGTAATCCTTGTAACTTTAATGCTATTGAACATCATAGAACAGAACCAACTTGTTTAATTGAAACAGCTGTTAAGATTCATTAATTCCATTTAAATATGAGTACTCATAAGGTTAACATGGGAAACTCCAGAGCCACTGGGGCGGAGCCCGAGAGTCAGATCAAAATAAAAACAGCTTAGTTTTCCTATTTAATGCCTAAAGAATCAGTGTACCAAATTTCAGCCTCCTAGGTAAACGGGAAGTAAGAGAATTGGTGATGAGTGAGTGAGTGAGTCAGTCAGTCAGTGAGGGCTTTGCCTTTTATAAATATAGATGTATTTGACACATAAACAAAAACATGTGATCAGCTGTTGACTTTTGAATGCAGTAGATAAAGAAATAGCTGATAGCAAATCCACAGATATTAGAACAGAAACGGTATGAATCGTAAATATAATCAAATGACGACACTAGCTTGAGGTCCGTGACGTAGGAAGTGGTGAAGGAAGTAGTAATGGTGAGCAGTCTGGAGTCTGGAAACTGTTTATGACGATTAGATTTAGGTATCTGCATTCCTAAAATTCTATGGGAAGGGAGGAAAACAGGTCCGCGATGTATAGGAAGTGGTGAAGGAAGTAGTCAAGGCGAGCTGTCCGGAGTGTGGGAACTGTTTATGACGATTATATTAAGGTATCTGCAATCCTAAAAATGCTATTGGAAGGGAAGGAAACTGGTCCGCGACGTATGAAGTGGTGAAGGAAGTAGTAAAAGCGAGCTGTTCGGGGTATGGGATCTGTTTATGACCATTAGATTAAGGTATTTGCAATCCTAAAATGCTATGGGAAGGGAAGGAAACAGGTCCGTGACGTAGGAAGTGGTGAAGGAAGTAGTAAATGCGAGCTGTTCGGGGTATGGGAACTGTTTATGACGATTAATTAGATTAAGGTATCTACAATCTTAAAATTCTATGGGAAGATAGGGAAACAAGTCCACAACGTAAGAAGAGGTGAAGGAAGTAGTAAGGTGTGGAGTGTGGGAACTGGAAACCATTTGTAGCAGTTAGATTAATGTATCTGCAATGCTGAAATGTTATGAGAAGGGATGGAAGCATGCCCACGAGATAGAAAATGGCGAAAAAAGTAGTAAAGGCTAGCAGTGCAGAGTGTGGGCAATGTTTGTGGCAATTAGATTAACGTATCTAAAATCCTAAAATGCTATGGGATTGGGAAGAGAAGGAAACAGGTCCACGACGTAGGGGGTGGTGAAGGAAGTAGTAAAGGCGAGCAGTGTTGAATGTGGGAATGGATCAATGTATCTGCAATGCTAAAATGCTATGGGAAAGAGACTGTAGACTGTAGGTCAAAATGGTTATAAAGCACGAATCGATACATATTTCGATACATGCAATCGTTTGTAATAGAAATTTACAACTGAGTTGACAACAGCTGATTTTTACTCCATTGAGGCTAAAAACGATTTTTACTCCCTAAAGAGTAAAAATGCTACTTTAGACCAGCAAGGCATGCATTAAAAACAACTGTTTTTACTGCAGTGTATGACAAAAACAATATAATATGAGCCCTTGATGACTCTGCTCAATTTTGTGGATGCCTCTGCTAACGCCACCTAGTTATTATAACTAACAGTATAATTGAAGGATTGTTTGGAGAGATTTAGATTATTCCAGACAATTCACGACCGTACCGCTTGTCCCTGACCATTACGTTTATGATTTCTATAATATAAATTTCTAAAATTAAAATATCATCATATTTATTTCAATATTTTATACACAAAAGAAGCACACCTCTATAGAAACATAACGATTTTTCGGATCTCAGGTAAGTTTTTTCTAAGTTATACAAACTTAAAAAAATGTTATTGGCTTTTTTTTAATTTCTTTATTTTTTTTTATTTTTTTTTTAAAAGACTAAATAAACCAAAACCGTAGTGAGCTGTTTATTGTATAATGGCCCTAAAAGTAAATGAATTTATAGCAAAAAATAGTTATAACAATAATATTGACCATTTTTAATATTCAGTTTTATGTCCAAGATGGTCGTGATAAAATTTTGTGTTTTTCCATCAAAGATGCTCTATTAATGAACAGTTACCAAAGATATTGCGCTGCCATGGCCATTTGAGTAAACTTCAAATGTTAATGAAATAAAAAAATACCCCCGCTGCAGCAAACCTGCCGACTAAGCAAATTTCCATTTGCCTGGATTGATTTTCAATTAATCTATTAAATTAACAATCATGTTTAACGAGTACCTAGGTTAGCTGCTACAGGGAAACTAATAAAGTATGTTTTTTATATCAATAGCTTAGTTTGAAATAAATAAATTCACCAAGTTTGATCAAAATATATCCATAAACAAGCCAACTACAACATTTTACAATATTCTCCATAAAAATAACATGGGAATTTTAAATTAACAATTTTTTGAATTTTCTCCGTAACCAATCACTGTACAAAAAACACTTTGGTATACTAAATTATTTGTTTTTTTAAGCTCTTTATAAAGGTCTGGAGACAAATTGATAAATTTTGTGTTTTAAGAGTAACTTATTTTTACCCCATAAAACCCCGTTCCCATGGTCCGATCATGCTGTGGTACGCGAACTCATTCAAGTTTATCCGGCCTTACACCTTAAAACCGAATTTTATCAAAATCGGACAAAAATTACTCAAGTTAGTTTCCGGACGGACGCACATATATATATATATATATATATATATACCCCCTAGATATACATATATAAAAAATTGAACAAATGGTGTTTTTGGCCTCTGGGGACATCAAAATTAATAAGCAAATCGGTCCCGGGCCTAGGTCTTACCATGAGACCTACGGTAATAGTTACTTCCCTATAAGGAAATTCGGTAAAATAATATAAGTTTCAAAAAATTGATCAAGAAATTTTTAAAGTGCTTTTCCTGAAAACGTACGTTTCAAAATTTTCACTCACATCTATATTGATAAAAGAGGAAGTTTGTATAGACCTATATATATATACAGGGTGAGTTTAAATTGTCCCCCCCCCCAACTTTTTTCTACATTTTTTCAAATATCAATCCCAGACCACTTCCAAACATTGTTGGGTAGTAAGTACTTCATTTTGACGAGGTGGTCATTTCCGGCCGCCATCTTGGATCCGCCATATTGGATGCAAAATTTTTTTTTCAAATGTAAAGGTGGGGTTGTGACCCATTATTTCGAATTAAATTTTTACTCTAATTACAATGCCGCAAACCGTTTTTAAAAATCTTGATTCATTCTAAAGTTATGAGGGCTTTTTAAAACTTTATTTTTAGCCCATTTTAACACTGTGCATTTACAAACTAAGACCATAATCTCAAAATAGTGCTAGATAAAGATAAGTATACACTACCAGTAATTGTCGACCTATTTTCACTTGGTTATGATTGATGTATTTTTTCGGCCGCCATCTTGGATCCACCATTTTGAAATGTGATAAATTATTTTAAATATGAAGGGGGTGTTGTGACCCATCATTTCGAATTACTTTTTTAAGCTAAACTCAATGCCGCAATCCATTATTTGTTATCAAGTTTTGTTTATGAAATATTGCAATTTTTTTGTTAAAAATGTCAATATTTCAAAATCAAAAAAATGAAAATGAAAAACGGATCATGGAATTAAGTTCAGCTTAAAAAAGTATTTCGAAATGATGGGTCACAACACCCCCTTCATATTTAAAATAATTTATCACATTTCAAAATGGCGGATCCAAGATGGCGGCCGAAAAAATACATCAATCATAACCAAGTGAAAATAGGTCGACAATTAATTACTGGTAGTGTATACTTATCTTTATCTAGCACTATTTTGAGATTATGGTCATAGTTTGTAAATGCACAATGTTAAAATGGGCTAAAAATAAAGTTTTAAAAGCCCTCATAACTTTAGAATGAATCAAGATTTTTAAAAACGGTTTGCGGCATTGTAATTAGAGTAAAAGTTTAGTTCGAAATAATGGGTCACAACCCCATCTTTACATTTGAAAAAAAATTTTGCATCCAATACATGGCGGATCCAAGATGGCGGCCGGAAATGACCACCTCGTCAAAATGAAGTACTTACTACCCAACAATGTTTGGAAGTGGTCTGGGATTGATATTTGAAAAAATGTAGAAAAAAGTTGGGGGGGGGGACAATTAAAACTCACCATGTATATCTTACTAATATTATAAATCTGAATGTTTGTGAGTTTGTGTGTATGTTTGTTGCTCAATCACACATAAACTACTGGACGGATTGGGCTGAAATTTGGCATGATGATAGCCCACATTTCCCGATTAACATTAAAGCATATTCTTATCTCAAACCCCTTTCGGGCTCCGCCTCAGTGGCTCTGTAGTTCCCCATGTTAATCTTATGATTTTTCATATTTAAAAGGAATTAATGAATCTTAACAGCTGTTTCAATTAAACAAGTTGGTTCTGTTCTATGATGTTCAATAGCATAAAAGTTACAAGGATTACCAACAGGGTGCAGCACTATTATTTTTTTTTAATTTATGACAACTAATTTCCAACCAAAAGGTGAGTGAGCGTAGCGAACGAACTTCAACCAGGACGTGAATGAGCCATGCGAATACTTATGAAGTTAAACGGGGCGAAGCCCGCGGGTACAGCTAGTATATATATATATATATATATATATATATATATATATATATATATATATTTGAACGTTATGGACTCCAAAACCGCTCGACAGATTGCAATGAAACTTTCAGGCAGTATTAAACATTATTCAAGGATGGTTTGGGTGAAGTTTGGTGCAGATCCGTCAAAAGGGCTCCGCCCCAGTGGCTCTAGAGTTTCCCATTAGTTCGCCTTATGAGTACTTATATTAAATGTAATTCAAACAGCTGGTTCAGCTAAACAATTTGATTCTGTGATGTTCAATAGTTTCATTCAAAAGTTAATAGGTTTACCAACAGGGTGCAGCACTATTATTTTTTTTATTTACGACAACAGCTAATTTGCAAATAAAAGGTGAGTGAGCGTAGTGAACGAACTTCAACCTGGATGCGACGAGCTCATCTTGAAAATGAACGAGCATTTGACATAAAACCACATTAGGACAGGACGACGTCTGTCGGGCCAGCTAGTAATTATATGGAAAGAAACTCAAATACAACCGTAGATTTCCCACATGCCTCTGTAATCTGATATAGATGCTTGAAATAGATTTAACATCCACACACATTAAAAACTAAAAATTAGAAAATAATTTATAAATAAAAAACTTTTTAAAACAAAACGTTTTAAAATTCACTAAAAAGTAGAAAATAATTTATAAATATGTGGAGAGTATAAATACTTGTAAGATTTAAAACGAAAACATTGGGTGCATGCAATTGATAATAATACTGATATTATTGATATTAATATTGATAGTTCAATAGGTGAAGGTAATTGTAAATTATATATTGCATGCACCCCTCGTTTTTCGTTTTAAATCTTGCAAGTATTTATACTCTCCACGTTTTAGTGCGTTTAAAAACGTTTTGTTTTTAAAAAAAGTTTTTATTTATAAATTATTTTTGATTATTTTTACATTTCACACAATAAAGAAGCGGAAACAACGCAAACAAGTCTTATCTCAATTGCTGACTATCTCTCCAGCAGTATACAATGCCCGAGCGGAAATGCCGGAAATGCCATTGATATCAAAGGCTTGACGTGTGCCTCCCAACGGCTACAGTTGCGGTCATACCAGCAGACTGTACTTTTATTATTCAAATTGTCTAGGTCTAGGTCAATGCGGAACTTTCGCACGTTATTAAAATAATACTTGTACTGTAATAATAATTTCAAATACAAATAACAAATCAAAAATTATTTTACTTCACTTCAAACAGAGACATTGAGACATATATTAATAACGTAATTAATTATTGGTTTCCACTACAATATAAAATATTTAAAAGTCCAACTCCAACTGAAAAGAAGAGTGCTATAATGTTGAAACCTGTTAATAATTGTGCATTTAAAATACAGAAATACCCCACAACATATAATTAAAGCTCCATATACAAAATTGTGTCAGAAAAAAGTTCAGGTTGGTTTTATTCGCCAAATCAATAAAACATGCAGTAACGTAATCTGTAAGCTACTACTTTCATTTAACAATATACAGGAAGTGTACTATTCCTCCTGTAGTTGCCCGATTGCACCTGGTCAGGAATTAGGTCCACCCTACGATTGCACCGACAGCCCTTTTTGGGGGTACCCGTTAATAATGTTTGTATACTTTTAATCTTTCAGTACCTATAGTATTAAAATGATCTAAAGCTGTAAAACTGATTTGTTTAATAAATAACAAACATTATCAGGTTGATTATACATTGCACGAAAAAATACATAAAACCTAAATTGCTTTTCGCCGAATACACACCAAGTCCATACCATGGATAAAACAAAAACATACTCCTCAAGGAGTATGTTGATGAGTATGTTTTATCTATGTCCATACACAAGTCTGGAAAATCTGCGTTAGTGAACTATAGGTAGCCATAGATGAAGTAATATTCAAATTAGTATATTATTCGTTCATACTATGGCTAGGTACCCAAGAATTTTCCTCATCACGATCACTAGTACTTTTGGTTGAATAAGGCCTTCAGGGAATTTTGGGTAAGTCACAGACTCCACATAGAGGCGTGTGTACACAGTAACACAGAGAGCTTCTTTCTAATTTTTCTTCTGGTCCAAGAACTGTAAGTTGAATGGCCTTTGTGAAAAACGCGTAATACATGAATACTAGAGCACCTGTTGCTCGAATTCGAGCAATTGTAAAGTATTACAGGCGTTATTTCAAAACGAATAACAGTCATAATTTCCGATTATGACTCAAAAGAGTCATCTCAAAGATAATGTAATCAATCACTCCACTCTAGTTATCGAAACTGCAAACGAACTCAATCTGAAAACGATTGTGTGTATAATGTGTTTACTAATGAACAGCTGTAATTAATACAATAAAAATATTATTTGTCTGTTTTTTTTTTTATCATAAGAAATACATTGGAATTTTGATGGCCTGTGGGGCAAAGCCCGAGGACTTTTATTACAGGAATTTTTGAAAGGGAAGGGAGCATCTACACAAAAAATACTTAATTTTGACACATCGTTTGTCAAACCGATATAATTGACGCTCAATTATATGGTAGATAGTTGTAAAGTTGAATTAACGTAACACTTCCGACTAGTTTTACTCAAATTATCCTTATTGGGCGAAGCTCACTTTCCTTCACTTTGTAACTTCTTTGTAAGAGCATCAGAATGTAACGGCTTGAAGAATTGATATAAATTTTGGCCAAAAGCTAAAGAATACTGAGCACAATGTTTTAGTAAAAAATATTTGCAAATTTCCTTCTGGATTTTGTTTTACGGGTCACGCAATTTCGCTTGTCATTTTAATGTAATTTGAAAGAAAAATTATATTGGGTTTATCTCGTTTCATTTAAATAAGATAAACATATGTTAATTGTTTGTAACTGTTTTGTTTACATTTCAATGTTTACTTTCATCCTAGGTTAAAGTTGGAATGTAACAGTTTATCAATGGAAGTAACGCGTTTTGCTATACAGTATTTGTTTTGAGCATGCCTCAATTAGGCCACGTCGTAATATTGGTCGTCGCACCAACACGATTACTAGAAAAATAGTATTTTTCTAGTAATCGTGCTCACCAATAATGCAAATATTGTAAGATAGCGGCGTCGTGAACAAGAAGAACTAGACGAAGCAGTGGCGGAAGAAGCTGATAATGATAGGCAGTTAGCTTATCAATTCCAACATGAATTAGATGCACTAAAATTTTACACTTGCACTAACTGTCTTCGCCAACAACTAACAGCTTCAAACCAATCACCGATTTGTCCGGGTTGTGGTTCAAATGCAACAAAATTCACGGCGTTAAATAATATGGATGTGTCAAGTGTCCCGAACGAATTAACTGACCTAACGATTGTAGAACAAATGTTGATTGCACGAGTACATCCCGCTATGAGCATTTACAAAGTACAAGCAAATGGGTCAGGATGGCCAGTTTCACTACAAAGGTAACATCATTTATGTTGAGCAAGATATTAATGAAATTAAATAACTTCTTGATCAGCATTGTACGTGTTATTAAATTTACGGAAAGTAAATAAAAGAAACGTCTTATAACACTTAAAACATATATTTACGCTTATACTGTTACTCACAAGACGGTAAATATACAAAAACGATGGTAAGTGGTGATCGATTTCGTCATCAGACCCAATATAATCTAAAGGTACAGAGTTCTCTATTTCCACCCCGCACTGTAAATAATACATGTGATTGGAATTTCTTCCATTTGTTTTGATTTTCTGCTGTTTATATTTCGTTGTTATTTCGTCACCAGCATGACAACCCATATATGGCCCATATGCAAATCTATTTTACTTATTTAATACGCAAGCAGGATTTTTGTGACAATTACTCCTCTGAAACTACTGAACCGATTGACATGTTTTTGGTGTCATTGGAAAGAGCGTAACGTGAAGTTGTGCAGGAAACTTTCTTTTTAGGGAAATAATTAGAGGGTGAGGCCCTGGGGCCCTTTAAAGTTTCGTATTTCTCCATAAGATTAACATGGGAAACAAAAATTGTTTTGAAACTCCAGCTGTTGTAAGAAATTCAATATTAATAATTGGTCTCCATGGAAGCATGAGAAAATTCACAATGAATGTTTACATTTGCTTTGACATTTAAATGTAAACAACCAGAACTGTCAAATGCCTATTTCACAAATAATTTCAGACAGCTGATCCAAAAAAAAATAAAACAACTATGAGGCAGGATTATTCAATCTGAAACTTTATGATAGATTATTTATTATAAATCTATTTCAATGATTATGAAACAGATTTTTCCCGTTGCAAAAATTAATAGTGAGAAAAAGAGGATATGTTAATTGTAAACAGTCAATGTGTAAATTATCTATATGTTGTATTAAAAATGTTAAAAAAGATGTTGGTTTGTGTTTAATGATATAAGTTATTAATTATAGAATTTTTATTTTAAGGATTTAGCATTTGAGTAAGTCTATGATAAATAACACCATTTCAGAGTTCTGCCAGTGTTTGCCTAACTCTGTCATGTAGAGTTTAAAGTAGCCTACACCTTATTGTCTACAAATTGGCTAAAAAACTTAGGTACGGTACTTTATAAAAGCTGACAACCTTTTTACGGTGACTTAAATTGTAAGCTTACCTTTTCCCGTCCATGGACAGTGATTGTTAAAAATTAACCCTTTAAACTGGAATATGACTGTTATGTAAATTGTGAGTATTCCCATTAGTTAATAATCTTTTAGTTGTCTCTTTTAAAATAATCGGAAATTATGACTCTTATTAGTTTTTAAACAAGTCATTTGTTTATAGATAACTCCTGTACTTCTTTGCAATTGCTCGATTTCGAGCAACATGTACACTAGTTTGTTTAAATTTTTAGTCCATTTTGTGATTATTTTGAGCCTATTTTAATTTTTAAATACCCTCACCGCAGCAAACCTGTAGACTAAGCGAATTTCAACTTGTCTGATTACATTATTACTAAAATATTTCCATGAATAAGACATATTTATTCCCAATTTAATTATCATTAGATTCAACGAGTGCTTAGGTTTGCTGCTACGGGGAAGGTAAAAAGTGTTTTCGACCATACGTCAGTAGTATCTATATATTAATTTGAAACTGTTTTTCTTTGTGACAGCTATTTTGAAAGAACGGCTGGGCGTAGAAACTCGGTAGAGGTGTCTAAAGAAAGGTCCTGGTCTGTAGATGAGCCATCAAAAGAGAAACATGGAGAATTCCCTCGGGGCTCTGCCCCAGTGGCCTTTAAATTCCCATCCCATGTTATTCTTATGGAGGAAAACGAGGTTTTTGTCACAGCTAATTTTAGAGAACGGCTGGGCGTAGAAACTTGGTAGGGGTGTCTAAAGAAAGGTATTGGTCTGTAGGTGAGCCCTCAAAAGAGAAACTATGTAAATATTTCCTTGGGGCTCTGCCCCAGAGGCCTTTAAAGTTCACTCTGCAATTTTGTTTACATTTCGACCATATGGATAATTTTACACTACTTTTAATGAACCAGCTGTTAATATTAAAATTGTATTCTAAACTGAAACTGTCAAAATTAAATGTTTACATTATTATTTACTAGCTGTAACCCGCGGGCTTTGCCCCGTTTAACTTCTTAATTTTAAAGATTATCTCGTTCGCATGGCTCAATCACGTCCTGGTTGAAGTTTGTTCGCTACGCTCACTCACCTTTAGGTTGGAGCTCGTTCGCTACGCTCACTCACCTTTAGGTTGGAGCTCGTTCGCTGCGCTCACTTGCCTTCAGGTTAGCTCGTTCGCTACGCTAACTCGATCGCCTCCAGGTTGAAGTTCGTTCGCTCCGCTCACTCACCTTTTGGTTGCAAATTAGCTGTTGTCATAAATGTAAAAGAAATAATAGTGCTGCACCCTGTTGGTAATCCTTGGAACTTTAATGCTATTGAACATCATAGAACAGAACCAACTTGTTTAGTTGAAACAGCTGTTAAGATTCAATAATTCCATTTCTCATAAGGTTAACATGGGAAACTCCAGAGCCACTGGGGCGGAGCCCGAAAGGATTTTTGAAATAAGAATATGCCTATATGTTAATCGGGAATGTGAGCTATCATCATGCCAAATTTCAGCCCAATCCGACCAGTATTTTTCGCGTTCACTTGTCACAAACATACATCCATACATCCATACATCCATACTTTCTCATTTATAATATTAGTAGGATGATTTTAAATGGATTCTCCACTGCATGGCAAGTTTTTTATAGTTTCAACAAAATGATGAATTTATGATACGTTTGAAATGTTTTGTTCAAAAATCTATGCTTTATTGCTCTTAGAAAATTTTAAATTATGAAATAAGTGTGACTTATCAATTTCAAAGGAACATATAACTATTCCTTATCGGGTTAGCTTATACATATTGTAAGGTTGGCACTTGCCTTTTTGTCCTAATTTCAATCACCATTTATTTTTAAATTCAAGAAAGAACACCTTTGATTCGTTTATTGGTATAACAGTTTTTGATAATCGGGTTGAAAATTGTGTCATAGATGAGTACGTTGAGGATGAGAGCTGTGTTTAAGTTTTGGAATAGACTAACTACGGAGTCTATGGTTTTGGTAAAGTAGGTGAACTAATGTCAATTCAGGTATTTAAAAAAATGTGTACACAGTTTTTACTTTGATGTACACATGTAGCTAGGTTGAACAACGCATCTAAACCTCACTACATACAAAACATTCGGAAACACAACAGTGTCATCACATCTCATCGCATCTGCATAATTTGTTACCAATGCTGGACTAGGTTATGGATTTGTTTCCGCAAATGTTCAAGATTTGTGATAAAATTTCCTACAATTATGGTCCATTCCAATCCACGAAATACATGCACAGCTTTATGTGATCTATATGGCCAAGGCAAAACTACCCCATAAGTTAATGAATTATCAAGTAAGAACAGGATGATTAAACACAGGATGACATAGGTCGATGTGGCAAGAGAAGGATTTAAAATTGCTGAGATCGAAGTAAGAATGTTACTGCTTTCTGGAGAATCAGATATTTTTATCAAAAAAAGATGAAGATTTACTTATAAATCCGGATACAATCTGAATGATTTTCCTAAAGCAGATGGAATTAGTGGTTAGTAATAAATATTGACTCTTTCCGTAACATGATAGACTAATTATATGAACTCATTCTCCCATATAGTGAAAGTGGCTTTTGGTATGAAACAAACTCATGAAGAAACAAAATTATAAGACTCCTAAAAAACCTTTTGGGCAACCTAAAGCCGATAAAAAGAAAGGTAGGAAATATTGTGTTAAACGAATTCATCAATCACGTTTTTTAGGGAACACAATCGTCATACTTATTATTGCTTATCCTCCCTTCATATAACTAAGATTTTAATGACTTCACTCTATCCAACGCAGTTAGCTGAATTTACATAAATCCTCAAGATTAACCGTCGATTTCGACGGGGTTCCACTAGTCTATATATTAATTTGAAACTGTTTTTCTTTGTCATAGCTATTTTGAGAGAACGGCTGGGTGTAGAAACTCGGTAGAGGTGTCTAAAGAAAGGTCTTGGTCTGTAGATGAGCCATCAAAAGAGAAACATGGCAAATTTCCTTGGGGCTCTGCCCCAGTGGCTTTTAAATTCCTATCCCATGTTATTCTTATGGAGGAAAAACGGGTTTTTGTCACAGCTAATTTCAGAGAACGGCTGGGCGTAGAAACTTGGTAGGGGTCTCTAAAGAAAGGCCTTGGTCTGTAGATGAGCCATCAAAAGTGAAACAAGGTAAATTCCCTTGGGGCTCCACCCCAGAGGCTTTTAAAGTTCCCTTAGCAGATTTGTTTACATTTTGGCAATGTGGATAAGCTTTACACTACTTTTAATTAACCAACTGTTATGAGCATTAACTGAATCTGTCAAAATGAAATGTTTACATTATTATTTAACGACTTTAAGATTGATTTTCCACTGCATGGCAAGTTTTTTATAGTTTTTAATGTTTTTATAAAATTATGAATTTATGATAGGCATGTTTAAATGTTTTTGTTCTAAAATCTATGCTTTAATGCACTTATAAAATGTTGTATTATGAAATAACTGGGACATATCAATTTCAAAGGAACAGATAATTATTCCTCATCGGGTTAGGTTATATTTAGTAGGGGTTGGCGCTTGCATTGTTTTCATTTATCATTACATTCAAGAAAGAACGTCAGAGGTTTGTGAGATTATTAGCATTTAAGTTTTTGATAATCGGGTAGAAAATTGTGTCATAGAATAAAAGCTATGCAAGTGTTGAGGAGTACGTCGAGGATGTGAGCTGTGTTCAAGTTTTTAGCATGGAGTATGTTTAATCTATGGTTTTGGTGAAGTAGGTGAATTAAAGGCAATTCAGGTATTAACTAAATAAAACAGTGCCTTCACATCTCATGTCTTTTGTATAATTTGTTGCCAACAAAGCCGGACTAGGTTATGGATGTGGTTCCGCAAATGTTCAAGATTTGTGGCCAAATTCACTACAATTATGGTTCATCCCATCCACAAAATACATGCACAACTTTATGTGGTCCATACGGCCAAGGCCATTATTGATCTTCGCATATCAAAAGTTCAAGTTTGACAGCAACCTCGTGGAATGATTTCACAAAACTACGCCAGAAGTTAAACAATTAGCGAATAAGTACATTTAGATTAAATACATAGGTCAATGTGGCAAGAGAAGGAATCAAAATTGTTTAGACCCCCATCGAAGTAGGAATGTTACTGCTTTCTGGAGAATCAGATATGTTTATCAATAAAAAAAAACAGATATAATATGCCTCCCACTGATAAAATTCTGTATTTTTATGACCAAAGATGGTGATTCACTTATACAATCCAAATACAATCTGAATGATGTTCCTAAAGCAGATGGAACCAGTTATTTTAGTAATATGGTAAGATTGACTCTTTCCGTCAGATGACAGACCAAATTATATGAACTCCTTTCTCCATATAGTGAAAGAGGCTTTAACATGAACAAAAGTCATGAACAAGAAACAATTGTAAGACTCCTGAAAAGCCTTTTGGGTAACCTAAAGCCGATAAAAGGAGAGAAAATATTGAATTCAACGAATACATTAACTACATGTTTTAAGGTACACAATCGTCTTACTTATAATTATGTTTATCCTGCCTTCATTTTACTATGATTTTAATAACTTCACTCTATCCATCGCATTTAGCTAAATTTACCTAAAACTCAAGAGTAACCGTCGATTTCGACGGGATTCACCTAGTATAGGATGAAAGCCAAATTTTATCAACATACATCCATAAACAAGTAAACTACAACAGTTTTCATTTTCTCCATAAGAATAACATGGGTATAAATTACACTATTTTTGAACTTTCTCCGTGACCGTTAGGCATACAACAGCGCTTCAATATACTAAATTATTCCTTTTTTAAAGCTCTACAAAACGGTTTAAAAATAAATTGCAAATTTTTATTGTTTTGGGGGGAAAATGGAAAAAATCCTATTTTTACCCAATAAACCCCGTTCCCATGGTCGGATTATGCTGGTTCGTGAATTCGTTCGAATAAACGTAGGTTAGCACGTTTGTACCAAATTTCATCAGAATCGGATCATTTTTGCTCGAGTTATCGAGTTAAGGACACACATATTTAATACCTATATATCAATTTGAACGGATGGTGTTTTTACCTCTAGGGGCCTCAAAACGAAAAATTATATCGGTCCCGGGTCCAGGTCTTACCATGAGTAACGGTAATAGCTTATTCCCTATATGGGAAATTCGCTAAAAGATTCTACACATCTACATGAAAATATCTTTTCAGCAGTATGCGTAAAATTTCCCTGCAATGCACACGAGATGAAAAAAGTTGTAAACAAACATGCTTGCCTATGAATATTTAGATTGGGCTAAAGGAGACCGAAAATGGATATTTTTATTCAAACCACAAACTCGACAGCTTTGGCAAACAATACCATAGATTCAAATAGTGCATCAATAACAAATAGGCCTACATCAATACTTACTCCATATACTGTGTATAGGGGAGACAGTAAAAAAGGCGGAATGGAGATACTGTAATATAACATTTATTTTTGTTCTAAATGTAAGTATTTGAAATATTTTTCCAGCGTGGCAGTTAATACAAAATTTGAAGTGGCGCCTTAATTTTCGAAATTGATGAATATTATTAAGGAAGTATGGCGCATCGACCAAAAAGCCTCTGAAAAAAAATGTACTTGATGTCTATCCCTCGCAAACATAGTTTTCATTATGATGACACATGCAAAACTCATATAGACGTTGTTACATTTTGTAATGACGTCCTATGGAAAAAGTACATTAAATTTAATGTTTTATCTATAAAGTGTTATATTTTTTACGGAGAATGCAGTTAAGTGACTGGAAGACTGACTGCTACAGAAATACAAGATCATGAAAAACCATTTTTTTTTTTTTTTTTTTTTTTTTTTTTTAGGGAGAGGAGGGAAAATGCTTTTACGCACACAGGTAGCCAGCCTGTAGTGTGAGACTCCTGAAAATTATCAGACTACTCACTAAAAAACCCCCTCTACTCTGTTGGACACAGACCTGGAATTGTTTGTCACATTACTTCAAGTCAGGCCACATGTGACCTAAGCCCACAGGGCTCGCACCGTTTCTGGCATTTAGGCCCCTATTACACGAGGTAGCCTGGCGACGTCGCCAGCGACCAAACTGGCTACTCAGCTTGTCATGGGGCATTGATTCTTATGGATGTTATTACACGAGGGTAGCCAGCGACGCAGCCACACTTTGGCGACCGACTGGCTACCGAGCCCCGTCGCCACTGTGGTAGCCACTGGCTACCCATATTGGCGACGCTGCGTTGTAGCATATGGAGCTTATTACACTAGGTCGCCAGTATCACGTCGCCACTTGGTTAGTTCATATCACGGGGGTACTTGCACACTGTTGTGTTGCGTTCTGTTGTGTTGTGAGTGTGTGAATTGTTCACTTCAGTTGATAAAATGTCTATATCATCCTTTATGACTCGAAGAAACTGGATTGTGGCATACGAAAATAATTAAAACATTTTTTATTGTCCGCACAGAGCTCATCAAAAAGAGTGTAATATAACCCTTTTGATTCTCTTGCACTAAGCATTGGATGAACGTACATTTTTCTCTTCCTTTGCCTCCTTTCTTCAGAAGTAACAGAAGTAGAAGATACTTATAATCACTCATTATTCACTGTAAACACCGCTCATAACAAGTACAAGTGCAAGACAAGCACTCACAACAACGGCGCCACGGCGGTAAAATTCTGGCTACTCAACTGGTTATAGGTTTGGTGGCCAGTGCGTCGCCAGCTACTGCCGCTGGCGACGTCGCCAGGCTACCTCGTGTAATAGGGGCCTTAGATTCTTAAATGACCTACACCGCATCCCGGTCAAGGTCGATCTTCTTGGCGCGGAGAATACCCTGGATATAATGTGACACACACAGGTCCAATTGTCCTCACCCTCCGTCATAATCGGTATGACCGTGTCCACCGACAGCAGTCCTACTAACTGTTAAAAAATAATGAAAAACCATTAGCCAGTTAGCATATTACAGTATATTTTTAACTATCCAAATCTTTAGAAATGAATTAAGAATATGATTATGAATTTCTTTTACGATTTAATTTCCACTCAAATAACAACTTTTAAACAATTACGAACCTTTCGTTTTAATAAAATGGTACCAACGAACGTTAAATTTAACTTAAGTTAAATTTCTTTAGACAAATGATTATTTAACTAATACGGCGTCCCCATCTTAATGATTGATATTGATATATATTGATTGAATTTCTTTTTAACACATACCACCTTAGAGATAAAATTTAAGAGGTTCAGTAAAAGTAGTAGAACAACAAATGTCACGTATAGTTTGGTGTTGGTCGTAGAGGGTCGGTAATAGATTGGCTAAGGCTAAAAATAATGATTTTTAATTCAATTCAGCTAGACTACGCCCCTGATTTCAACTTTCCTTCCGCAGCATGGCTACACTGCTAGGTAAATGCAGTGATGTATAGTCAGTATGTTGTAACGAAATTTCCCGTTCGAGCCCGTTTAAATTTTAAATTGTTTGAGTTTTCTCCGTAACCATTAGGCGCATAACAATGCTTCAATATACTAAATAATTTGTTTTAAAGCTCTCCAAAATAGTTTGGAAAGAAATTGCAAAATGTTATGTTGTCACTGCTTTTTATGGATTGCCATATTGGTAATGGAAAGGTTAACAAAAGAATCAAAGCTGCAGTTTGTTTAGGAAAATTAACGCAGTTTTTCATTTCCTCATTTCCGATGTAAGTTCTGGAGAACGTAAAATTGTTATTTGGGTTGATCTGTTTTAACACTAAGCTAGCAAGTTAAATGAAAAAGCTATTTACTATATCGTTATATATTTCTATTTCATATAAATTTATGATTGGAAAAACTTTGGATGGATATCATAATCATCCTCAAGCAAAGTTTGGCCTAGGTAGCAAGTCTTAACTACCATCTTCTTACACGAAAAAAAACAGTATAATAATACAAGTTTGACAAAATGTCAGATTATTTAAAGCCTTCAAACAACAGAACACAATTTATATACACATGATAGTTGGGATAGCATTGCCAAATTTGAAGGAGACTGCAAGCGCGGTGAATAGAAGTCGTTCGGAGTTAAGAAAAAGAACGACTCTCCATTACATATGCATCCGGACACTGAGCTAAAATTATAACTGGAGGTAGCACTGCCATGGCAGAAGTCTGTCAAAAGCGAGTCGCTGATTTTGTTAGGTTGGTATAGCAGTAAGTTTTCTTACCATAGCAATAACATGGCTTCTTATAACTAGGTTGGTATAGCAGTGAGTATTTTTGTCATACTTGAATACTTTTAATACTTTAATAATTTTCTTTGAAATGGCGAACATACAAAGTAGGTATTTTAAGCCAAGTATAATAATAGTTATAGCAATAATATGGCTTCTTATGGACACCCACCTCACGCAAACATGGCGGCTGGCGACACGCATCTTTGACATTCAGTGCTACCTCCAGTTAGAATTATAGCTCAGTGCATCCGGACTCAACCGAGCTGTTCAGCAAGAGCTGTTCACCTTCAATTTGAATCTCCCGCTCTTTGTCGATCTGTTTTGCTTGTCGACATTTTGCGTGTCGATAAAGTGGGAAAATTTACACAACCGTCCCACATAACAGACATCCCACATAACCGACATCCCACTTTACAGACATCCCATATTACCGACACTGTCGACATTTTGAGTTGTCGACAAAGTGGGACTATTTCAGTGTCGATCTTTTGGGATGTCGATAAACTGGGACCCCACGCATATAACCGATATATATATATATATACTGATGTGGAGGACATCAACAAATAACATTAATATTGCCGTGTGCCGTGTCTTTATCTTTTACCCCTACCCAATAAGGGATTGATGGCATTGGCGTCAGAACTTCGAACTTCAATATACAATATACAACAAACTGATTCGAGAAGATCTGTATAATGCGGGTCAGTCAACAAATTCAGGGAATTTATCCTTTAAAATCCTTGAGGCTACGGCCACACGGGCGTTTTGTCACGTGGTGAAATGTAGCTTATTTTCACGCTGCTTGAATTCCCGCTGTTGTATGCCCCACGAGAGTTTTTTTCACGCGGTAAAATGTAGCTTATTCTCACGCCGTTGAAGTCCGGGAGCGGGAAAATGCACTCGGAACCCGCAGTTGATTGACGAATTCACGTAATTATGTTGTATATCTTCCTAATAGCCGAAATAGTAACCTTGTGTCTGACTAGTGTACAAGAAATATGAATGGTATATTAATTTTGATACGAAGTCAACGCTAAAATTATTTTATTTTGTTAACCTTTCATTTAATTATTGACATTTGGTACAAAAAAAATTATATAAATATTTTTATGGCTAGATTTTCATCAGATCTTTGAATATTCTACTACATAAATGCCTCTTTACATTTTTTAGTCCAACTAAATTCCTTTCCTTTTAGTAACAAATTATTAAGTGGTACAGTAAGGTCAACCTATGTTTAAGATAAAACGTGTAGGCAAACCTTTTAATTGGCTAGACCCAAAAATATTTTACGCTATCCTGGTAAAAATTAGATCCATTTATCTTTATTTCAACTTGCTAGAACGACTCGATCAAAGCTGTGTGTTGCTCCCGTCCCGCCCGTGTGGTCAGGAACAGAGCGTGAAAACAAGCTTCAAAAATGCACCCCAGCCCATTCTTCTGCGGGCCCGCCGCGGGTGATTTTGCAGACGCTGCGTTCTTGCGTGAAAAAACGCGATAAATATGGGCAGCATTAAACGTAATGAGGTATGCCACACGGAGAGTTTTTTCACGCAGATGCGCCGCGTCTGCAAAATCACCCGCGGTGAGCCCGCAGAAGAATGGACTGGGGTGCATTTTTGAAGCTTGTTTTCACGCTCTGTTTCTGGCCATGAGGAAGATATATAACATAATTACGTGAATTCGTCAATCAACTGCGGGTTCCCACTGCATTTTGCCGCTCCTGGACTTCAACCGACGTGAGAATAAGCTACATTTTACTGCGTGAAAAAACGCCCGTGTGGCCGTAGCCTTAGATAGTAGAACGCTCTGGACTTAAGGAGAGGGACAAACTTCTTCGTGAAAAGTTTACGCTCAAGGCTTTTGATTGAGTTAGGTAGCTTATTAAAATTTGTATTGCCACTAACTGTCTTATACTGTAGCTCTTTTGATATCTTGCAAGCGTAATCTTCAGTGTGTCTGTCTGTGCTTGAGATGGCTAGAATTAATTAATTCCTGTAATTTACTTTGACATAAGCACAGGCAGACACTAGGTAGATTTGTGATATTTACCTATCACATCCAGAAGCTACTGGCACATCCAATCAATCAGTAACTCATGCTGCCTTGTTCGGTTCGGTGGTCGTGAAAGAGACACAATTGGCAGCTCACACTCTTCACTAGTTGTTTACAGTGTGTTTGTGGTTTATAGTGTATTTTCCCGCAGGGGGCCCACGCTTGCGTGGGTACGTGGCCTAGCGACCACGCGGACCCTAGCTAGCCCCCAGAGAGGAGGCAACTGTCCGGTGTTGGAATCGGCATTTAAAGTAGGCCACAGGCATGGACGACTGGGCATTGGGTCCCAGTGACATTCCTTTATCCAGGATGAAAGGGGTGTTTAGCTCTAGGAGAGATGGAAGTGCATCATAATCTCTAACCTACCTGTGTCTGTGGTTCTTTGGGCTTCGGCCTGCTTGTTGTGTGCGACCAGCATTCAGTGTGGCATATCCTCGACTCTGGAAGTAGCCTTTCCTGGAGGTGAAAACGAGCAAGTACCCGCAGCTCATGGGGACACTCAAGGGAAACGTAACTTTCCGCAGTGTGAGGGCAACGGTTTGTAGGCACTTATGCAAACCAATCCCTGTCTCTGATCACGGACGGTATGGTTATCTTGAGTGTGGGGGGTTCTTCCCGGAACCTCAATTGAGTTAAGGGTGTCGCCACCTTTGGTGGATAGGTTCATCCGGGTGGGTCCCACTTCTATACCCGCCTCCTTTTGGGAAACCTTGATGGCCTGGCAGTGATGTTGGGTCTGACGGGCAAACGAAGTAGATCGGGTGCTGGGTCCGAGCCCGCCAGGGGTATTTGGGGATCTATCGCTCTGGATATCTCTGGTTTCCCAGCAACTGGGTAAGGCCTCGATCGGGTAGTGGTGTCAATGGGAGGTTGGGGTTCCCCCGTCAGCTCGCTGACGGTCCCCTTCCTCCTGGCTATGATGGCGGGTCTTGCCTGTCAGGGATTAGATAGGTCCCGAGTGTCACTTGCACTAAATGCGTCGGGGCGCTCCAGTATGGTCCTCCAGGGTGCCGTACCTGGTGGAACCCAACTGGAGTGACGCTTAAACAAGTAGCCGGAATCCCTGGTTAGGATTGAGGGGCAACCCTCTTTCCGAAGGGTCTGCTTCGGCAGCCGGTGAGCTTGATGACCTTAAGTCATCCGCCCATGATGTGCTAAAGGTTGATGCGTAAGCTTCGGCCTACATCATGGGGCCCGGGTATGTCACACGATAGGTACCGGGTATGTAGTCAGGGGGCTTCGGCTCTCATGACAAAGAAATGTAATGTAATGCAATGTAGTTGTTTACAACAGACGACACCGTGAGTCGCCGACAGATGCCGGTTGCAGCTCAGTTTTTTCGGGTTCGGCGTAAAATTACGCGGGAAGCGGACAGCTGTTTTTAAGTCGCTCGACCACAGAGCAAAGTGTCATCCACTCGGAGTATGCCTACACGTACGAGAGAGAACAGTTGCTTTGCTCTCGCTTGTCGACAGTGTCTATTCAGGTCTCACCACACCCGACTTATGTTTTGCTATTCACTGCTGAAACTATTACTCCTAAGTTTTCCCTCTTGCTTTCTAGAAATACATCTCGGCTCATTGTTTTTAATTTTAACAAATTTTTCCTTAAACGAGGGCGCAAATATTGGAACGTTGAGAAGGCGCATCGGCCCACCGGCCCCCCCCCCTGAAACGCTGCGAAACGCTGAATAGTTTGGAACTTGTCGTAGTAACAACGACCACCACTGTTGTCGTGTATCAGTTGTGAGCATTACAGGATGTAAGGTAATGTCTCATAAGCTTTGGTGGTACTATAAACTATAATTTTAAATATTTAGGAACTGTACGAATACCTTATCCTTATAAATAGCAGTGTTGAGATTTATTATATTCTTAGATAAGAATCTACATGCTATATTAAAGTTAGTTCCGACCAAGTTAATGTACAATTATTCGTAACATTTTTGGGCTTTGTGTTTGTTTCTTGTTTTTATACTCATTTATTACTATATTAGCTAACTTAAATAAAACAAAATATTTATAATCATAGCTTGCCGTCCGGTTTTAAATATAAATAGTAAAGTGCAAATCACAAAATCTGTCCCAAAATAAAATATTGGACATTGAACATTTCGCCAACGAGTGTTTATACGTCAGCAGCATGGAACGCCCACTACAAATGCTCTACATTTTAAGATACAATGGTCAGTCAATTAGGACCATGCACACGGCAAGGCAGGCCGCGGCCTGGTAGAATATTGGCAACGTTGCAAGTGGTGTTGTCTACCAATAGACAATAGACAATTCTTTATTCCGTTAAACAATATAAATTGCAATAGGAAAGGTCAGTCAGTACAATTTCAACACAATTAAACTATAATACAGTCATCGTTTTGAAGACATTAAACAAAAGTTTTAGAATCCAAATAATCTGAGGAGAAGCCGCGGCCTGGAATCAAAGCAAGGTCCCACTAGAAATTGTTATGGGGCCCAAACCCCAAACCCAAAATGTTACTGCTATCTATTATAATCATTGCTGGATGTTTTTAATGTTCAGTTACAGTTTTATGGTTTTATGCCATAAAGTTATGAAAGTTATTAAGAAAAAAGAAGAAGCAGATGTTCCATTCCATGATTCCGCAATAACACCGGATTTAACGGGAAAAGGGAAAAGGACCAGTGCAAAAACGAAAGGAAACGAAACTGTCAGTTTTAAATTCAAACATTTGAATGAATTCCACTTCTAAATTCTATACAATTTTTCTATAAGTTAACTGAAAAACATAGGGAATGAGTTATATGCTGAAACAAATTAATCCCTAACTTATAAATTAATAGCCTCGTAGAACACACTAAACCCTTATAATCAGTGTTTACACTGTTGGTAAGTTGTTATGTTAGCTAGCCTATTTGTGTTGTTTAACGGTTACGGTAGCGTAGGAAAAATGTATTATCCACGTATTATCTAAAAAAAATCTGACAGACTCGCTTTAAATTTAACAAATTTGATCACTTACTAGGTACTTACTTGCATTTGCTATTTGCAATTAGTTTGATGTAGGCTAGCACATCCCGAAAAGTTCTGTTTAGACGAAGGCCTAGCCTATTGTAGTTTAACTTGGCCCTAGGTACATTTTTAACATTACTGTATTTTGTTTGGCTGTTTAATATAGGTCTTGCCTACTAAAAAAATAGACTACTTAGATCTACTTCTGAGTAAGCCTAAGGTCTTAGGCTACTAGGCTATACCCCCCCAGAATAGCCTAGGCCTAACTTAAACTTAGTTTAAGTATATCTTAAGCCTGCTGTACATGTTCAATTTCATGTGAACAAGATGATTCGACTGATTGTGTGAAAGGTTTGTTCAACTTAAACGATGTGAGTTCAAGTCAGACTTTGAAGGACACTTTCATAAGTGGGGCCTTAAACAACCGAATAAAAAATCGAACTTAAATATACCGATATTCTGGTAGACTTCCGTATCTGTTGGCACAAACAACCAAATGAAAGTATCGATTATTCAATATATCGTTTGGTTGGTTAAGTTAACTTAGGTAAAGTTAACCTAACTAACCAAACGATATATATCGAATGAAACAATCGATATTTTCATCGGTTGTTTGTGCCAACAGATACGGAAGTCTACCCCCGATATTCAAACGAATGAATTTGATATTGAACTTAAGGGCGCGCTTTACCTCTGACGCGCAACCGATTGCAGGGGTTTGCAAGATTTCTGTTTTCACCTGCTACATTGAAGGTAGAATCAAAGTTAAGGTCTCATATTAAAGAGGATGAAATTTTATATAGTTCTTTGTTTCTATATTTCAATTATTTTAAATACACACCTTATAAACTTGAGTTGTGGTACAAGAAAAAAAGGGTCTTTTCAACTAGCCTTAACTTATTAAAAAAAACGTTTTTTGAACATTTGAAAAACGCAGAACTATAGATTGGTCTTTGTACTACTATAAGCCGTTTAGAGTGTGTAGCTATCATTATTTGTTAATTCTAAGACAGTAATCTTGGAAACGTCTGCAAACGCTTCTCGCAGCGCTGTCCAATGGTGAAATATAGCTACTGAAGCCCGAGCTGAGGTAAAGCGCACCCTTAACTTAAACATAAGATACCCTAGGCCTATATCAATATTTAAGTTTAACATATCGGTTCAATATAAAAATTTTGATTTTTTTTCATTAGGTTGTTTTTGGCCCCCTTATGAAAGCCTACCAAAAGATTTTACCATGTACTTCCACTCAAATACAACCGTAATACTTATTTTAACTTTCATTCCAGTATGTTTTTTTCGTGATGGCATTATCAATGTTATTCTTGGTTTGTTGGCTACTCATCACTAAAATAAATTAATTACAATTTACTAAAAAATGTGGAGGTATATTTCGAGTTTTCATCTAAACCCATCTTCAGCCTCTGGTAACAACATATCAAGTGTTTTTTACTAAAAAAAGAACCATGTTCAAAAGAGAAAAGAATACCCATTCACCATGTTCAAGGTGTCGTTAGAAAGGTCTTAGCATGTAGTTTTGCCATCAAACAAAAAAACTTTGGAATACCACCAGGGCTCTGCCCCAGTGGCCTTCAAAGTTCCCATGTTATTCTTAGGGAGAAAATGTTTGTTTATATTTGAACAGATGAATTCTTTGACTAGGCTAGGCCTAGTTATAAAAATAAAAGAGGTAGGCTATAAGCAAAATACAGTAGGCCTATATCAGTTAAAACATTTTGTTTAAACAAATTTATTTTTACAGAAGATGACAGAAGAAAACTGTAATAAGTTTTTCTTAAAAGAAAATTAGCATGGCTGCTTTTGAAATGCTTGTAATGTATTTTGTTCTTTAATTCTTGAGACAGTTTATTAAATAGTTTTTGCCCATGTATGTCGGAGTTTTTCCTACTATTGAAAGACGATGCCGCGGATATTGAAAGTTAGTTTTGAACCTAGTATCATACCTATGCTCAACGTTTTCACTACATACTTTTTCAAAATTTCCTTCTACCATCAAAAGTGTTTAAACAAATTTTAAACTCGGAACAGTCATTACTGCTAATTCTTTAAAAATTACATGATGTTCTCCATGGTGCAAATGTCATTATTCTTAAAAAAATTTTCTGAATCTTAAAAATTAAATCAATGTTTGATGCAAAGCCGCAGAATTCAATTCCATATTGAAGAATTGAATAGGAGTATGCATAGTATAACATCAAATGAGTTTTTATGTCAATTATGTTTTTTAAACATATCATTTCTCTTCTTATTATAGATTTTGTAAATTATAGATTTTAGTAAAGAACCATTTCAAAATTATGTTAGTTGATAAGGAAAATGGGTTTACTATAGTTTTTAAACCACCTAATGTTTTTCAGGGTATCGAGAATGGCTGAGTTGAACGACTCTGCAGATGTTTTTGCCAATAGCAGCACAGAAACAGTCCAAGAAAACTTAGACTACAAAGATTTCTTGGCTAACACCAAGAAAGGCTCCATGTTACCGTTTATGGACGATAGTAGATTTGATGAATTCCGAAGTCATGTCTTCACTTCATCACCAATGTCTCCACAGAACAAAATACTCGACGATTCTGAGAACATTAGCTTTATCGCTAATCAGTTTATCTCTGAAGCTTGCAATGTTCCTGTCGTCCTCTACTGTCCCTTTTGCTGCTTTACGTGTCATTTTGAATTCATCTTCAAAGACCACATAAAGAATTCTCATCCAACTGAAATCATGAATATTGCCAAAAGTACCAACTACTATTTTGAGTTTCACGCTTGTCCTTTCTGCCATGCTAAATTTTATGTAAAAGATCTTCTTCCAAAACATGTTCTGCACAAACATGAAGATTCGGTTGTCTTCTTGGGCCTCGGGCGAAACAACTATGCTCAGTGTAGGTTTTGTTCCTTCAAACTGCTGCAAAAACACGTCAAGAGGTTGATTATGCATGTGGAGAAAAAACACATGAATGAACTAGAGAACTTTCTCAAGCATCAGAACACGAGCATCACTCTCAGTTCAAAAGATATGAAATTTTTTTGTGAAGATATTGAAGACCTAAACTCAGCGGATGACGACAAAGCAATGAAAAAGCCTACTGCCAGTAGAAGTGGAGGTAAAGTGAAACGAGTGAAATCGATTCTAAAACCTCCTAAGGATCCATTGGAGGAAATGAACCTTCATGATGAAAATCGCTGTGCTGTAACACCACCTAACAACGGAAGTTACGAAGCAATCAGGATACAAAATAGTGCTCGTCGAAAACTTAGATTTGATATACCAGAATCTATTGACGAGGATAAAGAAAACACTGGTATGGTTGACCTGAATAAAGAAAAGAAGAATAAAATCAGGTGGTTTTCTTTGTTTAAAAAAGAGAAAAAGCCACAGACTCAGTTGTCATCGACCTTCAAACCAATTACTACACCACCGAAAAACCCTTGCGAGAAGACCACTTCTTTCTTTACCAAGTTTCATTTGGAAAATGACGGTATAAGCCCACTAACTACGAATCACTTCAAATGTGGCTTGTGTCATGAGGACTTTGAGAACAACGCACAGCTTCTGAATCATCTGCAGTATCACCACAGAGGTCTCAACTTGACGGCACAGTATCGCTGCGGTGCTTGCAACGCCAAGTTCTACAGGAATAGCTATCTTGTACGTCACTGCTGGTTTCACCACACTCCGCTTTGTCTTAAGAAAGGCCAGCAAGATGATGCCATGTAGGTAAGTTAGGGTTTTTGTTTGGTTTTAAACCACTGTCACAATTATTTTATCTTAAAGCTATAGGATATTAGATATTAAAATCCTAATAATGGCAGTTTCCTATATTCAGTCTAACTGATAACACTTCTGTGTAACCTTGCAAATTGCCGGTACAAAAACCTCAGGTGGTTAGGGTTTGAATGTTAACAATGTCTTGTGATTCTGTTATTGTAAAAATTAATGGTAAGTTCTTGTGTTTTAACCAATATATTTATTAATTAGCTAATCATACATTTATTGTTTTTAAAATCAATCCATTATGATCTATGATCCATTACGGTATAAGATAATGTAAAAGTTTTTTTTTATGGAATCCACTAGGTAACGATGAATCTTGTTCTCGGTGTTTTATTACTATAGTCTGAAGCCTTTATACTGTAATCATTAGTAATTTCTATTCATTAATTTCAGTCAATAGTGTTTTTATATGCCAGATCAATCTATTGTGTTTTGTGAGGGAACTGTTTAAATACTGGTAATTAGTTACTGTAACATGTTGTCAGAAAGCATCATTATTACCCAATGCAAAATAGGCTAACAACTGGGTCTTTATGATATGTTTCTACTATCACCTGGTATGCTCGCCTGGAATTGAAGACAAGCATATAACTTACTCAGGTACCCAAAAAGATAAAATTTGTTGGTACCGTACAAATATCTGCACGTTACTTTACTATAGGTAAATTAAAGAGGTATTATTGAATCTGTACTTAACTCTTTTAAGTCAAGTCAGTAACTTGCATCAGTCATTCATACTTTTCTAAACAACTGTTTGGAAATCAACACAAAACCTAATTGTAAGCCTATCATAAAAGTTTTTCATGCTTCTAGTGCTGCTCGCTCTTTTATTTAAATTCCATGTGTTGGGTTACCTAGCTTGACAGTGGACCTACTTATATGAAAATAAAAGTTGTCAATTATTCTTTATAAAAGATCACACAATCTTGCAAGATACCTAGCTTCAATATGTCAATTAAATATGAAAATGGGTTTGACCTTTTATGACTGCATCAATATATTGAGGAATATATCAATTCAGTCCATCATCTTGTATTAAGTTTTCACTAGCTTTATCCTGTAAAAATATATCACCATGTGGTTTGCCACGATAATTGGGCCTAGTTAAACAAATTCTCTTATGAGTAGGGTAAAGTAATTCTAATTCAGTAAAATTGGGGGATATATTCTTTGTTGACTGCTCAATGGAGTAGAGTTTTTCATTATAGCTTTGAATTAATAACCTTGTCCTTTTGTGGAAATAACATAAAACCCTCGTAATATAGTATCTGAAATGTTTGTTATTGATTTTTTACTGTAAGCTTTACATTAGTATGTTAATTACTAGTCAGTTAAGATATTAAGCCAAAGATATTACACATCTGTTATGGTAATCAAATTACAGAATTTATAAAACTGTACAAAATCACTAACCAAAGAAAACAATTTTTTTTTTAAATGAACACTTATGGGAAAGACATAACATGATATGGATTCCTATTTACAGCTTAATCCATGGTTCAGGATTCAAGATTTATTTAGCCGTTCGGTTTTTAACAATTGGCCAAGTCACTAAAACTAAACTAAAATAACAAAACAGAGATGCATTTCATCTTTATTCACAAAACAAAATGTCCAAAGAGCACACTATGCAAAATAAATAAATGGTAAACCTTTTAAAAAAACAGCCCGTTTAGGCCTACCTTTAATGAGAGTTTGCATTTGGACGAGTGGTGTGAAGTCCAGAGAACACCCATCAGCAGTGCCAAATGATTGAAAAATTATTTATGAAGTTGGTGCAAAAATAATTAACGCATTCTGGCTGCTCATTCAATTATATTGTTTTTTAATAAAAAATTGGCGACAGCTGATTCATATAGATAGGATGTCTACTTCATTATCCAATAGTCAATGCCTTGAACAAAAGCACAGAAAACATACTACTATAACCACAGAAAACATACTACTATAACCCAGAATGCCAACCGCATGGTAAAAAGCATTAAGTGTTTTGAGAGAGCTTTGCCTGTCAATCGTAGGTAGCGCCACCAGCGTTGCTATGCTGAGTAAATGGCAACGCTGGTGGCGCTGCCTACGATTGACAGGCAAAGCTCTCTCAAAACACTTAATGCTTTTTACCACGCGGTTGGCATTCTGGGTTATAGTAGTACGTTTTCTGTGCTATAACCCAGAATGCCAACCCCATGGTAAAATGCGTTAAGTACTTTGAGAGAGCTTTGCCTGTCAATTCGTAGGCAGCTATGCACTCAGCATGGCAACGCTGGTGGCGCTGCCTACGAATTGACAGGCAAAGCTCTCTCAAAGTACTTCTGGGCATTCTGGGTTATAGTAGTATGTTTTCTAGGGATGGACGGGATTGGATTTTTAGTTCGAGACGAGACGAGACGAGATTTTTTATTTCTCATAAAATTTCGAGACGAGATCGAGACGGGATATCCCTTCTCATACACAACGGGAAATGCACGTTCAAAATTTTTACCTGATTTTGTAACATTGTTAGATGATTGTTTAAATACAAAAATAATGATAATAGGCAAGAATATTTACAATCTTTTACTAAAAACATCAGCATAAAATTTTTTATTAATCACGCCTAACTTATTAAAAATGCCTACGATTAGGAAACAAAGTGATACCAGTTAGAAAAGAGTTCAACTTATCCTAAAATAAAATAAATCATAAAATAAAAGCAATATTAATTTTTATAAAATAGTTACTTGTTTTGACTTTTTATAGTAATAAAACATTCCTCACACTGCTTACACTTAACAAAACTTCTCAAATGTTATTAAAGTAATAATATTAAAATAATTAAAGTAATATTTACATTTAAAGAATTAATTAAATAAGAACGCCTTCGCAAAGGAAACGCAACTACAACACGCTCCTGTATTGCGGGTATTGCATTGACTTTCTGCAGGCGTTTTTAATTTTTTTTAATTTTTTTTTTATTATAATTATTCTTGTCTCGATAAAAATCTCGGCCAAAAAGAAATCTCGTCTCGTGTAACGAGATTTAAAATTTCCCGAAAATGTCCCGAAATTTCGAGACTTGACCATCCCTAATGTTTTCTGTAACAAAAGGGCTGTCTGTAAAGTAAAGTCACCATTGAGCTCCTGTTGCAGCCATGAGAGGTAACTTACAGCAGTTACAATCTCAGACTAACGCCGTGCTCTTCACCTTACCTCTCCTACGCTAGCTGGTTCTCACCCCTAAACAACAATTTAGTCTCGTCACAGTAGGTAGTAGAAAAGAAAATCCATGCTCATGCCAAGTATATATTGCGTTCTGTGAGAAGATTTCCGTAGGAAGGTCAACTTCTATCGCAATCTGTTGCCTGTTGACAGATGTGTGCACAAACAATTGTTAGGACGGAGAAAATGTGCTTAGAGATTCCGCAGAAGACCATACAAATTTACATTAAAGCCTAGCAGTGGATGTTCACAAATTTCAATCAAGACAGTGATTAAAATTGAAACTTTGCTTGCTGATTGGAGTGTTTAAGACTAGTTGTTTACCGTTCTTCATGATAGTCTTGATGTCTTCTATCATTTGGCAAAATCTCTTTAGGTCACACTGCAAATTGTAAACAAAATTCCTTAGACTTTGGTAACTGACTCAAACGAGACTGATGGAAATTTATGTTTTTACATTTTTTAACACGTTCCCTCCCACCCGGCTTAATCCTCTGAATGTCTTTTGCACCAACAGAACACAATTAGCCAGTAGTGAATTATTGGGTAGTGAGTTAAACGCATCTAAACAATATTAATAAAAGATTTGTTGTATTTGACGCCCTGCGCTAGAGCCTCATCTAACACACATTTTCTATGTACACATTCTTTATTCCATTCATTCATGTCTGTCAACTGGCGACGGTTTTGAATATGGGTTGATGCCTTACACCACAGATGTCTAATCATAATACACGATTAATTCTAGATGTTAGTGACCATTTTCCTTCATGTTGTTTTCGGCTAATATGATAAGTCCATTAGTTGCAATGCATAGGGAAGAGACCTGGCGAGAATGATAGTGGGTTTAAGGTAATGAACACAGCGCTTGTCTCTTGATATTATAGCTCGATTGGCCGGAGCTTGTTGGATTTAATGTACTGCCTTTAAAACTTATCATCGTTATAGATCAGCTGAAAGAGTTAAAATAATCATATCCAGTATATAGTCCATTTGACGTATTTCTGTTACTTTACCAACTTTGCAAAAATCACAATCAAATTGAAATTGTTATCTGTTAAATATTGCCTGTCCTCTGGTATAGTTACCAAATAATGAAACACATTCAGATAGTCCTCACCATATGTGCCCTAGGTCCTGGTTTGTAAATATGTATCCTTGGGATACCCTTCCTTAGTTTTTAAGTTAGGAGAGGTTGTAATTCAATTGTTTTTCCAGTGACAGTCTATAAGTACTCCTCACTTTATCCAGTTTTTCTCTGCGTAGCACTTTACCAGAACGCATCTACTGTTTATTGTGAATACTTCCTGTTATATAAATTTAACGGAAGATTTCCTGTTTTGTATGACCACCTGCATATAAAATCACACTGTTGTCTTACCTCAACCAGGGCTTGGTCGGTACCTACATTCCAATGATTTTGATATTCCTTTATTGTTTAGTATGTTACTGTAATTTACTGTCTTTACACACATGTTATTTTAAAAGTATCCATTTGGATTTAATTTTGTATTAACCTATGATCGTTTGGACTTTTTTGTTCAACCAAGATATCAGTGTCAATGTATCCTAAGTGTACAGACAAAACTAGTGAAAAACATAAATTTTATTTATATAGCCCAAGAAAGCCGAAACTAGTGTATCCTAAACAAAAAGGCATTTACTAAAGTCTCACTCAAACAAACCTAAATGGATAAGAAACACAAGATAAGATATTCCAATCACATGAAAAGTATTCTTGAAAAAGTAAAAATATCATTTTGACCCTGTGGTAATGCTTCATTCTTTGGGCACAATGATACGTAATTAATTTGTACTATTCATAATTAATTACCTCTACTAGAGTATTCACAGAATTAGTTGAATCTAACACACTAACAATGCTTCAATCATTCAACTAACAAATCATTGTTACGTAACCGTTTTACTTCATTTTAAAGATTATAGATGAGATGTTATAAAATATTTGACATCAAAGAAAGGTAAAGGTGCTTCTCATCATTTCATTATTATGTTTGTTTTACTTAGTATTTGTAAGGTATTTATTAGAGTTTAATTTATACTGTGTTTGTTTATTAGAAAAATACAAATTTTGTATAGAAAAAACCACTGTTTTTTTTTCTTTATAACCAGCATAATTTCTTACCAACATCCTCTTCACATCATACAGCAATGTATGAAAAACTATATATTCATTCTTTTTAAGGTTGTTTGGAAAGAGACTAAAGTTATTTTTTGATCAATCTCATTCTCATAGAACGCAATGTCACAGGTAAAGAAACTACAACCACACATTTGCATTATTTTTATTGGCAATACACATTATTTGACTTCTACCAATAACATACAAACTAAAAAATATTGTGTGACATGTATCCTACAAGATGTTGAATTAACGTTCAGTTTTGCTTGGGATTCAAGTAATTATTGTTTTAGATATTTATAAAATTACTTGGTTTGTTTGCTTTCTTATTGGAACTTTATATCTGATGATTATATACCTAATATAAAAGGTATAGAACTTTTTTTGCTTTTATTTGTTACGAATAATTATTAAGGTAACATGAACCAATTCTTCAATATGTAGACATAAAAACCACTTATTTCACAAAGTAGTTTACAAACATCAAGCTTTATAGGACATAAAACTAACAATTTTTCTGATAAAAACACTTTTTAAATTTAAAAAGCAAAATGTGTTTGAAGATACAGTATCACATAACGTAACGTTCTTAGCATGAATTATTGATAACATTTATTTTTATAAATCTAAATTATTACTTTTTACATTAAACAAATACAAAAATGACTTCTTTATTGTTAACTGCCGTGGGGGGGTAAACCTGCACAATACAACGTCGTAAGAAACAACTAACAGAGATTGTACACTACAGAATAGTTGGTGAAATGTCATTCTTTCTATCCTCTGGAAGAGTTAGTTATTGATTATCTGATATTTCTAAAATATTCTGGTGTCCTGCAAATAGCTTTTTGAGAAGGTATATATTGCAGTTGCCATCTGAAAAAAAAAAAATTAAAACCATGCACTAACAGATATTAAAACTCGGTGGTGTATCCAGGGGTATTATATAATTTTGTCTGGATCTTATTAGTCCAAACGATCCAAATAAAAAATATCCTCGCTGCAGCAAACCTGCAGACTAAGCGAATTTCCATTTACCTGGCTGGATTTCTACTAAAATATTCCCTGAAAATTGTCAGATTTATTTCCTATTTAAATAACATTAATTTTATTGAGTACCTAGGTTTACTGCTACAGGGAAGGTATTGAGGTGTGTTTTTTTTATTGAAATGTTGATAGCTTATTATGAAAAAAATAAAAAATTACCAAATATGATTAAAATTTATCCATATACAGTACAAGCAAACTACAACAGATTATTTATTCTCCTTAAGAATAACATTGGGATTTTAAATTTAAAGTTTATTTTAATTATCTCTGTAACCGTTAGGCATACAAAAACGCTTCAATATACACAATTATTTATTTTTTTAAGATCTAGAAAAAAAGTCTGGAAAATTTTTAGAAATTTTATGATTTTAGAGTCAAAAATAAGAAAAACAAATTTTTACCCCATAAACACCCGTTCCCATAGTCCGATCATGCTGGTTCGTGAACTCGTTAGAATAAACGTAGGTTTACACGTAAAATCTACCCAAATTTCATCAAAATCGGACAATGTTTTCTCGAGTTATCGCGCTAACCCTATGAGCACTTTCTCAACTAAACTTAACCGACCGGTCAAGGTAACTAGAAATATTCTATCTTGGCGGCACTGAATTTTTACTTTTTCACTTTCACGTCTTCAGTCACGTGATGCCAGAGTTTTTCCCTGTTGTATTTAGAAAGTGGCAAGCTAATTTGTAGGTTATGTTATTGTTATAGCAATAGTACAGTAACGTAAAACGTTACGCCTTTATATTTAGTAATTGATTGATAATTGGGATAACGGACTCAAAAAAGAATACTGTATAGTAATTAATAGTACAAGTAAAATAAAAAAACTTTATTCAGAGTGAAGTTACTTTGTAAAATCTGTATTTTACCCTATATATTGGGAGCTTGTATTTCCAACGCTTCTTCCTTCAATTTTTTTTAAATAAAATATCAACGATTAATACCATGACAAAACTAGCCTAAAATAAAAATCCGTAAATAATATTAAACTTTACACTGTTGTCTTTGAGGTTATGATAACCAAGTCTGCTGCTTGACGAAATGGCGTCTACTAGAAGATTTAACTGAGGAGAAGGGAGTCAAACCCGGTGGGAACATAGGTTAAACATTTTTCAGGGTTAAACTAAATTTCAGTGTTGGAGAATGAGTTAACCCAGGGATTATACTATAATAATAGGTTAACCGAGTTTGGAGAAAGCGGGCCTATTAAGTTGTTAATTTGATTTTTTTGGGACTCTCCTGTTAGTGCACAACAAAACCAGGACCTCAGTACATGATCGTCTAGAATGGATTGACATGTTGGATTGAAGTGCAAGGGTTAAATTTCTATGAATTTTAGGGCTACATGTTTTGAATATATACTATAAAATTGTTCAAAAAACATTACTGTACATGTCTTGTATTAAGGTGTTAGACTCAACTTAATGCACTTTCTAGCTATGTCAACATTTTTTACACAAAATAAATAGGTTATGTTAACAATGTTGTCAATCCTTATAGATTTTGTATGACTTCACTTTCAAGGCTTAAGCCGCGTTTACACCGAAGTTTCAAACAAAAATTTGCAAACTTTTATTGCAAACAGTAGTTTCAAATAAAAGTTTACAATTTTTATTTCATGGTTTTATTTACACGTTTCATGAAAATGTTTGAAACACTTTCGACCTTGATTATGACTCGCCTATGTTCTGGATCCTGGGATCAGTCATTTCGAGTGTCGAGGATGTCATTTTGAATGAAATATCATTCCATGCGTAGTTTTTCATGTTTTTTTTTATTTGTAATCAGTAGTTTGGTTCAACACGACTTGCTGCTCTCTGTACAAGCTACATCACTTTAGAATGTTATCATCTCCCCACTCTCACTCATTAAATTTTCCATCGCCACTCACCACTGATCACTCACAACAAGCACGAGGTAACTAGTAGCAGTCCAGACAGGGTAATGACACTTGAGTCGAGACACAGGGTGGTGTGAGAGTGGAGGTGGCAGTGTAGGGGATGGCGGGGAAAGGTTTCTGTTTCGTGTTTCAACGGCACATAGTGACCGAAACCAGTGTTGCAAACAAAAGTTTGAAACTCCCTTTGATTTTTACCGACTTCAGGTGGAAACAAAAATTTCTGTTACAAACACTAAAAAACTGTTTGCAACAGCGAAATGTTTTGTCTAAAAATGTGGGGTTTTAGAGATGTTTGCAATTTCTGTTTGCAACTCGTGTTTCAAACTCCGGTGTAAACGCGGCTTTATGTTGCCTCATAATCAATTTTCAGACTTCTCTGTTGAACATCAGTAATCATCATGGATAAAACAACCATACTCAAACATACAGTGCATGAACATGAAACATTCACGTACATATTTAGATTTATTTGGCCAGCTCAAACAAATGTAAAAAAATATTGTGGATTCAGGATGTACACAACACTACCATCTAACTACAGAGTGGAATCTGTTAAACATACTCTAAATCTTCCATGTATGTATATTTTGTAAGTGTGTGTGTGGTTTTATTTAGTGTTTGACAGATAAGACAGATAAGATTTGACAATGAGGCAACTTTAGCCGTAAAACATCAGAAAAGGTGGTATACTATTTATTGTTCAATAGTAGGTAAATAACACAAATGAATATTAAGTGCGCAAACTGAGTATGTCATCGGTGGAGGAGTGTTCATCGTTGAGTTCGTCTTCTGCACTCAGTATGGGTACGTTGACAGTGTCCCCTGCGTCTGTGATGATTGTCAATGTCTGCTCACAGCAAGTGCCTGACAGCGTCAAACAATCACTATCTTCCACAATCTGTAACAAGCATAGGAGCTACTCAGATGACCCCTGACATGCTGTTCAGTGAATGACTGTTTCTTATGCCATCTATTACAGATTGGAATAATCAAATAAGTTTTTTAAAATATTAACCAAAATCATTGCTTTTGATAAACTACCGAGCGATGAATATGGCATATAGTCAAGCTAGTATCCTTATATATAATACGTGAAGGCGATTTCTACGAAACAATACTCCTCCGTTAATAATGGATGGATTTTTACAAACAAGGTGTCAAAATTAAGTATTTGTTGTGGAGACACCCCCTTTAACCAATTCCTGTAACAAAAGTCCTCGGGCTTTGCCCCATAGGCCATCAAAATCCCAATGTATTTCTTATGAAGAAAAGATTTTGTTTACTTAAACAGACGAATAATTTGTATTATTTGCGTACTAAAACAGCTGTTCATAATAAACACATGATACACACAAGAGTATTTGTTTTCAGTTTCAATAACTGGAGTAGTGATTGATTACATTATCTTTGATTTAACTCTTTTAAGTCATCGGAAATTATGAATGTTATTCGTTTTCAAATAACGCCTGTAATACTTTACAATTGCTTGAATTCGAGCAACAGGTGCACTAGTTTGATAATAATTCTCTAAATTCATTGGAAAGATAGTTGTAGACAAGACTAAAAATACACTTTACTAGGATTTTTAATTAAAAGAAATTTACTTATCAAATAGTTGTCTTATAAGCTGCAATGAGAGTTCAGAGTAGTATCATTTAGACTACCTACTGATCCATAAGTTCTCTCATTGCCAAGGGGGGAATACGATTTCCTCGCTTCCAATTCATTCATCTGTAAGGCCCAGTTCACAGGAGCGACACATCAGGCTGTTACTAGATCCCAGGTGCGACGTAGCGGACCACACGATCAAATGGGGCCATGGATCAACATGAACAAATGGAGCCGTTCATACGGCCGCGGCGATCAAGTTTGCGCAAACTACCGCCAGGGTTCGCTTCCTAGTCGATTGTCGCGGCTAACTAGTCACTAGCTATGCAGCGTAGCATTACATGTAGCCATATTTGAGCATTTCCATACGTTTAGGCGTAGCGAAACGTGCAGTTGGTCGTCGAGTGTTGGCTTGTGTGAACTGGTATGTCGTCGGACCACAGCAAATTCTATTCACAGCCTGGCAGCTAGATGTGTCGCTCGTGGGAACCTGGCCTAGTATTGTAATTTAAGTATTTGAACAACAGTTTAACGCACAATATTTTGAATTCAATTTCAGTATGAGTATGCCATAACTGACAAAGGTATGATTAAAAATGATTAAAACAAAATTTTAAAGCCTATTTTAAAATTATGTCCAATTATTAGGTATATTACAATGACAAAAGTCATTAAACTTATGTTCATAGTGTAAAGCTTGGTCTCCAGAGCTTACCATTGATGATAGTTCCTGGGAATTATCCTCACTTATGAACGACAATTCCTTCAAAACTATTGAGTTGGTCCTCGGCATCTTTTCTGCTGGCTCCTCACGATTTGCCTTGGAAATAAAACAAACATTTCAAGTGATGGTTTAAACTTACAAATCTCATTGCCAACTGACAATAATTTACAAAAAATCCATGGAGATTTTAATCAGTGACGGGTTCCAAGGGGGGGGGGTCCTGGAAAAATAAATTTAAACAAACATTTTGTCATAATAAGGATACAGTTACCATTTAATAACATTTTGGTATTGGATACAGTTTTAGATGTTAAAAATAGGCATTAGACCAAACAGCTTTAAAAATACCAATTTTTTGTAAGCTGGACCCACTCATTCTTTAGGGGTGTCCCAAACTCCCCAGTAGCCCTCTGCCCCTTGAAAAAGCCCTAGAACTGCAACTTATCTTAATTCATTCCTGTCATATTCTAATAAAAATGAATATTTAAAACAGAGGTTTACAACACAAATTAAAGTCAAAACCATATTCAAAATAATTCAAAGGAGTATTAAAAGAGCTTGAAGCCAGCATTTCAACTTCAATATTGAATTTATTGAATAGACAGTGAAAAGGTTAAATTACCATGTATAACACCAAGTGAATATTTTTGTGTAGTTAAACTACCATGGTTTTAAGCTCTTGTTTGCTCTATTTTTCAAGTCAACAAAGGTATAAGCATGTTCAATCCTGATATGAGGATCAAAAATTCTTTGTGAACTTGATGAAGACACCCAAATAAAAAAACCAGGCAGCTGGAAACCAAGGTAATTCAATCACAGTAAAAGAACCACAAGCTGTTAGAGGTGGTAATTTACCTTTTAATCATACTGTATAATATCTTAAGTAGTGATTCAGAGGCTAGTCCACAATGAAATTGAGGATTTCATTGCATTTTCATTCCAAATTAAAGATCTTTTATTCCACTTATAGCTTACAGGCTAAAATCTTTCTACAGGGTTGTAATTCTCTTTATTCAGCCTGCACCTGGAAACAACTATATGATAACTAGACTGTAATTTATATAGTTATGGGAACATTCTCTTAGGGGCTTTTTGCAACTTTGGATGAGACCAGAACAATGGAGGCTAGGACAAACAGGCCATAAACTGGCTGTATGTAAACTGTCCACTGCCAAAAGAGTGCCCTAGACCAGCGGCCCCCAAACCATTTGTTCACACAACCCAACCAGACTGAAATGCTATGTTTATTTTGTGAATTTTCATCCCTGGCGAAATGCCACCTTTACAAAAAAATGTCATTACCAATACCTTATTTTTGGATAGAGGCAGACCCCTGGCTTTCTTCCTCCAAGCTGTTCGACATTTTGAGTCTAGATTTTGTTTGATCCTGTACCAGTCTCTCTCGGTGATGTTGAATTTGTGCATTAGATGAGTTTTTATACCGTAAATCTAGAAACAAGCAAATTAATTAGTGTGGTTAAAAATAGAAAATCTATATTACCCTTTTGAGTGACTGGGGTTATTCATTGACTTGAATATGCTTAATTTATGATGTTTAAATTATCTAAATTCTTTCTAAATAGAAGCTTTTGTAGAATTCATTTCAGTAAAAATTAAAAATCCCAATTTTATGTGCAAACTTTGACCCAAAAGTCATTGTTGTGACCCACAAAGAATACACCAATCCAATCAACTTCCACCTGAACTTACCACTGTTTTTAGGTTGACCTACAACAGACAGGTGAACACCTGATGGTATTCAAGACCTATCTAAGGTGGTGTCACCTGGCTAGAAGGACAATATCTTTTATCACTTGCTGATTGATTAGACCAAGGTCTACAGCACTGACAGTTCAAGTTCAGATTAATTCAATGCCCGAGCTTGACACAACACCGCTGTCTGCAGCTAACGTTACACAGCAGATGCCCAAGCCACACTGCGACATATGTCTCCGAATGTCGCAAGGCCCCTTTAGACCCAGTTCTTGTCACTTGCCATGTGGATGAGCTCAGTGCCCCACAGACATAACGTTACGTCTGCTCCCGATTCTATAGCGAGCGATCCAGCAGATTCGTTAGCGTGAGTCCAAAGAGTTTATGTGCGGCGATGTGACTTGCTCTATTTGAAACAATGGTAGGTAATCGGCTTAAAAAATCTGAAGCACAACATAACCTTACCGTGCATATAATGGTGTAGCAAGGCCTTTAGTACTGTATTTAGTTCTAGCCTTGGCTTCTAGGTTGAAGTGGATATCAGAGACAGCTTACAACGCTTTTGGATGTGTGTAAATACAACACTGTTTTCTCAACACAAAAAACATAACGGCAACCAAAAAACTACCAATAAAATATAAATGGTTCTTAATAAAAAATAAATGGTGGTTCTTTGGTTATGAAGATAGTTTCAATTAATTAGGATGGCATGTAGGGAGAAATGAGGGAAAACTCCCAACAATAAAAAGACCACATCACTAGACATTATTGGAATTAAATGAATCCAACGATAAATTGTTGAGGCAACCAAACAAATTAACAAAACCAGCAGATGGGTTTAAGGGTTCTTATTGCAAACACATCTACAAGTAATTAACATCAGCTCGCCACTCTAATTTGCATGATCTATACCATTGAATTTCCATACTTAAGTAGCACTACTAAAGAAATAGTTGAATTATCATTTTTATGGAATGTGGTGCTATAAAAATTATGTTTTCGTGGGGAAAAAAGATTCTTTAGTTTAAAATAAGCTTACCTGAATACAGAAGAGACAAAAGAATCCAATCTGGCAAAAGAAACACTAAAATTTATAACACAAACAACAAATTAGAATATTTCACGATGACAACATCTTCAACCAAGGAAGGTATGAGTTTTGAAGAGAGGGTGTATGCCTTACTCAACCACTTATTACCTTTAAAGGGTCCAATTGCTTCTTGAAGTGCTTGCCTTTGCCGGATAAATTTGATACAGCTTGTACTTCTAAAGGAAACAAGTGATCAAGAAGTACAATCGCCATCTTCTCCGGTGTAGTGCACAAGGTATTGATGTGGAGTAGTTGTCTAAAAAAAGTAATTATTAGGCTTTTGATGTAGTACTTTTTCAACACGAAAAAGTTAGCCTATCCCGACAGACCTTCCATTTTGATTATCGAGATATGACCTACAGCTCAAGAAGGGTTCGAACCAACTTGTCATGGCAGTATTAAGTATCTTGGAGCAATATTGGTGATTAGTGAAACCAAGCATTCGGGACAGAAGTCCCGTGCTTGTAGCAACCTTGAGTTTTCATTAAATACAGCCTAGGTGTATTTTGAGCCAATTATTAGTAAAGAGTAAAATTGTGCAAGGCCGCAAGCGGTTTCAGGTTTGTAGGGGGTCAAGATGTCATTTAGTTTGTTGGGGGCGCACGGAAGAGAAAAATGCCTCACAAAGGGAAAGGGGGCGCAAACGTCTTTCGGGCCCGTAGCGTGTCACATGCAAACTGCGGGCCTGTAAGTTTGGATGGGTGTTATATCTTATTTGGTCTTAAACTGACCACACAACTAAGGAACTAAAATACAACCAAAATTGATTCTACCAATGCAATTGACAGATACATAATACTTTATTCAAAACATAAAACCTAACAAACCCAAATCAAAATAAAATGTCTTAGATCTCACAGTTGCAATTTTAGTTTACAAGCGTTTACCTAAACAGACTAAATTAAACACTGTGTTCACAAAGAGAACTTGCAAAGTCGAGGAAAAACAATTTGAGAAAACTTTTGAAGCGGTCAGAAAGTTCGACAACTTTTAAAGTTAGTACTTACGATGGAGTGATAGGAACTCTAACGCGAGACTCAGGATTTTTCTCGTTGCCCAGCCATGAACCGTTAGGATAGTCTGTCTCGGAGTTGAGTGAGATAACTTGAATGGACGAGTCACCATCAGTACTACACATGTTGTAATGGGGCTTGTAGCTCGGCAACAACACAACTGGTAAATCTGTCGATCTGCTCACATAAAATTGTTATTTGTTATTCAATTGAGCAAACATTTCTCACACTACACCACATACTAAGAACACCTATGTTCTACTTCATCTTCATTTATAATTGGTACAAAATAGAGACTCGACATGCACACATTTTGCCGGCTCAGTCACTTCTCTGGCGTCTTTCTTGATGACAATGGACAAGTTGAACGCAGTCATGGCACTGAGTCGCTGTTCCATCGTCATTCCCCCAATCTGATGGGAGGTACTTAATCACAAGCCTTGTAAGCAATAATTTAGGCCTACGTAAGTAATATTTTTTTGGGAAAAGATAAATAAAATATAGAAATGCTAGATATTTAATTTTTTACTGTCAAAAAATAATATTTATTGAAAAAACTATATATTTTTTGTTAAAAATTTAAAAAAATGGGAAGGTCATTTAGTAGGCCTAATTGGAACATCCTTGACTATTCTAGTTGGTTTTATCCATATCAACTAGAGTGCACTTCATAGTTCTATCTGCCAAATATGGCTAAACATGAAATCTCTGTCAAACATGGCAAATGTAAACATGAAATGTCAGGGCCACGTTAAGGGTCAGTGGAGCCCTGGGCAAACCCAAGAGCAGCGCCCCCCTTTTTCCTAGTGCTGGCGGGCGGTGGTTTGAGGGCGCCCATGAGATATGCCCAGTCTGCCCGTTTGTAAAAGCGGGCCTCTGAAATCTAGTACAAAAAAGCAAATAAACACATTTTCCTTAAGAGCGACGAAAAAAAAACCTTGTGGTGATCTAGATGTAAATCAGCACAACCTCATGACATTATTAGGCCTAGGGTACTTAACCCTCCAAGTGTCCATAGTTTAGGCCTTAATGTCCACCTATTTTTGGCGCATTTGCAAGGTTTTATTAAAACGGATCTGAGAAGCTTAAAACGATGTTAATTCTAATGTTCTATATACCATTTTGTTTGGAAAATCATGGGCTTCAATATTATATATAAAACATAAGGAACATTTTTTCAAAAAAAAAAAAATTTTAGGTAAAAAAAATAAATTTTGAAAATTTTAAAAAAAAAAATAAGTTCGCGCTCAATGAAATTGTATAAATTATAGGCCTATAAATATTTGAAAATAGCCACTTTGTTCTAAATTTTATGAGGATTACAAATATATAATAATATAAGGAAGTATATTTGCAAATAAATAAGTTATGGGCAAAAAACTGATTTCAGTACATAGCGTTTAGCTAAGAATGCATAGCCTAACCATAGCTAGGAATCTGGCTGATAATTTACATCAATATCACTACCTACTTCTTCAGGATCATCAACCAGCACTTCAAAACCACTTAAATCTTCTTATAATGCACCACGTATATCACTACTTTTGATTTTTAACACTAAAACAATGATAAACGTAATAAAACACATCAGTCATCGGTCCGGGGGAACCTAGCTGTTTACAAATACACGCACGTCAGCTGTCTGCTACAATATTTTCGGAACTAAAATGAATAGCGCTTAGAGACAGACCTCTGCAGAAAGCTTAGAATATTACGGAAAGAACGATACCTAACTCGATCCAGTTCAATCCGATTCAGTCAGTTATAGAGCCTTCGCCGTAAACGATGTCTGCTTGTCGAAAAATCGGCAAGTAACACTATACAAAGTGTGGTGCTTGCCGAATTTTCGTCAAGTAACACTGGGAGGTAGTGATGTGGGCCGGGTAAATACCCAGTGGGTAGGTAAATATAAATTGGGTATTTACCCGGGTATTTACCCCAGGCCTGGGTAAATACCCAAAAACTGGGTATTTATAATTTGTATTAAAGTTAGAAAAGATTGAGATGTTTTTTTGCAATTATTACCCTGTAAGGATAGTAAAATGATAATAAAATGTGTTAAACGACATTTCATTTGGTCACTACTAGCATTTTACTTATGGGTATTATTGCCATAAATACCCAGGTCTCAGCATAAAGCATAATCGGCATAAATACCCCTTGGTCGCATGGTTGCACTGGTCCTGACTACTTATGATTTTTTAATTTCTATGATAGAGAGATGAATTTATTTTATTGAAAGCAAAGAAAAATAATTTGTAAAGTAATAATTATTATTTAAGGCCGGTCTACACGCAAGGATTTACCGTACGTTTTACCTGCGCAAGTAAATCGTTGCAGTCAAATCGTTGCGTGTGTACCGCAAAACTGTGCATTTTTGAGAACTGCGCGGAGACGGAAGACGGAGCGATAAAACTATTGCTGAGAGCATAGTTTTAACAACGTTTTCAGACAAGTCGTTGCGTGTGGACACTGTCATCCGTTTCAACTCCGTCTTCACGCTCAAAACCTCAGTATGCAGTGTTGTCTTCACGTGCTGTCAGACGTATAAGTGTGTTTTTTAATTACGACCGCAGATCTTCGCCAATGTTCCCGTGATTTTATTGCTGAATTCGTCGAACTGTCCAGAAGTGTCCTTAATTTATGGAGGGTCAAGAGTAAGGAATACAGTGACTGTGATAAGAAAAAAGACTTACATACTTTTGAAAAATACAAAGCAGTAGATTCAAGTGTGAACAGAGAAACTATTATGAAGTTTGTTGTCATTTTAGTAACCAACGTCTTGACCATACGAGCGCCGTCGTATCTCAGACTTATTTCTTTGCTTACTTGTAACACTGGCTGCAGAAATTGCCAACAGAAACACATCTTCCATGATATTACATGCACATACACTGAAAGTTATCACAAAACTGCACTAAAAGTTGGTGCTGAAACCTGTACTGTGTGGACGCATTTCTTTGCAACGACTTGACTGCAACGTTTTACCTGCGCAGATAAAACGTTCGCGAAATCCGCGTGTGGACCGGCCTTTAGAAAGACAGGAAAATTTAACCTAGTAGTGGCCTATGTGTTAACAACTTTTAAGAAGAAAATAATTAAAATTCAATCAGTAATTTCATAAACTTGTGATACAAAACATTTGAATCTGTAGCACAATAAATCTTTCAAAATTATATTAAGTTAGGCCAAAAAACAGGAGATACATTTTTTTAGTAGGTTTATCCAAATATATTATTGTTTCCAACCAAGCGGTAACACAGAAATGTTTAATTATAATTACTTTTAGTATTCTGCCTATGTCATTCAGGCCTTAGGAATTTGTAGTATTCTAAAATGTTATAGGCCTACGCAATAATGTATTGTTAATAAAACTATTTATGGCAAGTTCAACTGTTTTTATTGCATCATAAATAGGTACCCAACAATTCCTGAATATTTATAAATTAAAATAATTTTGTTTATGTTATTTAATTGGTTATAAATTTATAAAATGATAACAATTGAAATAGTTACAGCCTTTTTTAATATACTATCTTTTGGCAAGTTTTTTTAAAATTTAACTGATGTTACTCGATTTAAGACACGAAACTAAATGCTTATTTAGAAACTTTAAATGTAATATTTAAAAAAAAGTGCTGTATCATTAAATAAAAGGTACTAGCAAAGCTTAAAGTTACTGTATAGACTATGCTAATTTATCATGTAATAATAACAATAACATATTTAGGGGTGGATATAAATGAATTTCAATCGATTTCATAAATACCCAAAATACCCGGGTATTTATGGATTTTGGGTATTTACCCGGGTAAATACCCAGGGTATTTACCCCGAGTTTTAAATACCCGGGTATTTTACATCACTACTGGGAGGGTTAAAAACCCCATGTGCCTGTAAAGTGTGGTAACAATTAATTTACCTTAGGTCTTTCATATAAACTTGTATAAGTAGTCCTACTTAGGCCTAATTAAAATATATAGGTACTATGTATACTAACCCATCTTCTTCAACATTTGTATTCCTCCGTTCAACAAAAATGCTCTGAATGAATTGTTCAATCCCAGAAATCTTTTCTAAAACTTCTTGACAACAGTGACACTGTTTCTTTTCACTTGACAGATGATCGGAAAACCCTTGTTTCATAGTTTTGACAAAGCCATCCATTTTGGACTCCAACTGCTTAACTTTCTCATTAAAGGAGTTGTGTATGACAATAATTTGTTGGATAATGTGATTGAATATCTCATCTTGATGTGATGTTTCCACTTTCACTTTTACTGCAAGAGGGTTTGCTGCCATTGTAGCCTCTCTGGAAAGAAATGATGAGGAGATATTAAACAAAATCTCTAAAAGCCCAAAGGCATGACCAAATAATTAGGTAGCCTAAAAAGTCTTTCTTAGGCTACCTAATTATTTTGGTCATGCCTATACTACTATACTATAATACTACATACTATAATACACACTTACTGTTACTATAATAGCACATCAGTCTTGATGTGCTATTATAGTCCCTCCCTTTTCATCAATTTAGATGAAGCCTACAATATATGTATTTTAAATTTTACGTATCCAGGTGTATTGGCATTGTACAAATCTAATCTATAAAATGTGTCACAAGTTATCTTAAATCGTGCTAACTGACGAAATGTTTGATAGGGCCTATTGAGAAAAATTTGCCTTTTGATGGTTTAAAACTGGACCCAGCTTCCTAGTCATTGGGCTTAAAATAACTGGCTAATAAAATAGTTTATCTCAGTCCATGTCAAAGCTGTGATAAACGGTCGTAGCAACGATGAGAGCAGCGATGCTATAGAGAGTAGCGCTCTGCTTTTATCAGCTGCTCATGTCTGAGCCACGACACTCACTGAAAAGTGATTCATGAGTTTGTATTTTGTTGATAGTGAGTTTGTAATGAATGACTCTGAAGAAGAATAATCAATTTTATCATCAAATACAGTAAAGTATATTCAAAACCAAGTAAAATATAAGGAGTAAGCTATTATGCATAAGCACCCTATCAATATTGTGTTCAATTCTTTTTAGCATTTGTTCAAGCATTTTACTCCACAACTTGACTTAAACAAATATTGTGGTGATTTTTATCTCACTTGTGTGATAATGCTTTTCTCATAAAAACTTGCAATATTAAATTATGTATCTAAATTTATGTTGGGAACTTCAATACTAGCTGAAAAAAAGGACTGAGATATTATAGCTGCTCTCGTCGATGGTCGGAACCTGAGAGCGATTAACAGGGCAGCTCCGACACAAACAGGCTTATTAAGAAAGCACATCGGTATTATCTACATTGCTAGGATCATAGGTACTTAGTATCGCTACAGATCATCTCACACCATTCTACACACATATTTGGGTAAAAATACGCACCTAGGTGGCGTCCTTATCTCGATTATTGATTAATGACGGAGACTGAAATTTAAGTTGCATCATTTTATATGAATAGGCTTAGATAGGCCCATGTTGGTTTTTATTAGCTCTATGCCAAAAAATTACCATGGGTATGGTTATTCTTACTAAAATATCTTACTGAAACTTAATCGAAAAAAACTACAGCAAAGGCCAAAAACTTTGATATCCGACTACATCGCAATTACCGATTGTTATAATAATTATTATCATTATTGGGGTAGGCCTTAGGCGTTGGCTAAAGGTTCTAACCTATAAGTTAAAGCCCAGCACACAATTAAATAGACATCTTGGAAATACTTAGTTATAGATAAATATAGTCTATGATACAATTTATACTTATTTGGATTGTACAGAGGTGTTTATTTACCAATTCTAAATTCAAATTACAGGAATATCCCTCTGCTAGCTGTCAAACGTTGTAACGCATGAACACACGGTTTCTCGCGAGGAACGTAACGTGGTTGTCTTGTCTTGTCAGTTCCAGTCAACGAGCAGAGCACATTCCAGTGTTAACCAAATTTACGTAGCACTGTAGCAGGTAGCAGGTAGCAGTAGTAGAGCAGTATGTAGAAACAATGCAGCAGCTTAATGAATGACAATGAAATTAAGAAAATGAAAATTTAGTTAGCTTAAGAAATAAGATACTACCATATACTTTTACTACTAACCAACAAGCTGTTTGATAATGCCTTTTTTGGCAGTAGTTTTCGACTTTCGTGAATTTTATGAGCTCTCCTCTGAGCACAATCGGGGCAATCGGCTCAATAGCAGGTTAGCCAACACAACATCAACAGCAGTAAACAGGATAGCTATATCATATCAATGACATTTATTTATTTCAAGGAGTTTATGTCTAGACTTTTTTTAAATTACTGACAGCTTTTTACAACGTTTTTCAAGTAAAAGGAAACACATAATCATCCCAGGTGATGTAAACTTCAAACTTCAAAACAAAAATGATAGTGAAGTAGTACAACTTTAAAATCTTCTAAAATCACACAAAATAAATGTGATAAAAACCGCCTATACGGTTCCAGGTAAATTTAAGAATTGAGAATTGATTTAGATTTTCAAGGAAAGTTTGCAGGTTTTCTAGTCCATGTTCCCAAACCATGAAAATGTCATCAATAATCCTATACCAAATTGAAGGTTTCAACATTTGTGAATTTAGAAAAAGTTCTTCAACATGCCCAACAAATAAATTTGCAAAAGAAGCTACCATACGTGTGCCCATAGCTGTCCCTTTCACTTGAAGGTAATTTTGATCAAGGAATTTAAAATTGTTCATGGTTAAAACAAAATGAATTAAGTTTATAATAAAGTTGGCACTAGGTTTGGAGTTAACTGGACGTTTTTTGGTAAACACTTCTATTTGTTATTGTTTATTGTTTGTTCCTGAAGAAGGCTAATGCCGAAATATAGAACTTTTTTAAAAAGTGTGTGTTAAGTTTACAATGCATGTTATTTTGGTTAAATAAATGACTTATTGACTTATTTAGACATCCACTGAACGCCTGATGGTGACTTCTTCATGTAGTTGAAAACTAGTTGCGTGACCTAGCAACTATTGGATTACATGGAAGCAGGTATTTAAACCAATTTATATATTCAGTAATGCGGAGGCTAACATAAAATACCCCCGCCGCAGCAAACCTGCAGACTAAGCGAATTTCCATTTGCCTGATTGGATTTACACTGAAATGTCTACTTAAAAATATAACATTTATTCCCTATTCAAATAGAATTAGTTTAACAAGTACTTAGGTTTGCTGCATCAGGGAGGGTAAAACTGTTGTTTTTTTTTTTTGTAAAATGTTAATAGTTAGTAAGAAATAAAAACATTTTCCAAATTTGATCAAAATATTTTCATAAACAAGCAAACTACAACAGTTTACTTATTCTCCATAAGAATAACATGGGAATTTTAAATTTACAATTTTTTGGAATTTTCTCCGTAACCATTAGGCGCATAATAACGCTTCAATATACTAAATTATTTGTTTTTTTTAAGCTCTAAAAAATGGTTTGGAAAGAAATTGCTAAATTTTATGTTTTTTGGGTCAAAAATGGGAAAAACCTATTTTTACCCCATAAAACCCCCCGTAAACCCCCGTTCCAATGGTCCGATCATGCTGGATCGCGAACTCGTTCAAATAAACGTAGGTTTACACGTTTGTACCAAATTTCATCAAAATCGGATCATTTTTGCTCGAGTTATCGTGCTAACGGACACACACACACACACATATATATATATATATATATATATATATATATAAATATGTATATAAATATATATATATATATATATATATGAATTTGAACGGATGGTGTTTTTGGCCTCTAGGGACCTCAAAACGAAAAAAAAATCGGTCCCGCGTCCAGGTCTTACCATGAGTACTACGGTAATAGCTTATTCCCTATATGGGAAATTCGCTAAAATGACACATTTTTTGTAAAAGTAAAATCATAATTAATTTTAAAAATTACATCATTGAGCAGAAAATACTTTATTTACAAAATACTGTCATGATACTGTTAACGATAATAACAACCCTGGTCAGTACTGGATGGTACTGGTCACTATTTTTATTAAGAAAGAACATAGAACAAAGAGAACGAAAGATGATTTGGAGCAAAACTACCATCCGAATATCCGAAATGGTCTGAATGTCCGAATGAGAATAAAATCATTGACTATACTATACACTGACCTATACAGAGAAGTGTATAGCACGCTCAATCAATGCTCAGTGCTCGGTGCTTGCTGCTTGGCTTGCTTAGTTGCTTTGCTTTGTTACTTTGTTGCTTTTGTTTGCTTAATTACTTTGCCTTTGCCGGCTGCCATTTTGAAATCGTGTTGCAGTGTTTCAGTCGAAGACGCATCGGTAGAATTATATTTTGTTTGTTAAACCTAAAGTTGTAACTATTAATTCAAGTATTCCATCAAATTATTATGACCTCTACTCAAATTAAACCTTCTAATCTATCCGGGCCTGCTGGTGGTCACGGTTGGCCTCGCCGTGGTGGTGGAGGACCTGCAGCTCAGACTCCGACTCAGTTCAACGATGCAAAGTTTCCCTTACCGGTCTTAACAATAAACAGACCCATCAATTTGTAAGTATGCTTACACAATTAGCCGTCAGCTTATATGCCATGTTATTTATTGTCAAATTAGGTCCTGACCTTTATTTAAAGTTTCTGATAGCCTATTAGGCTAGGCTTTTTTTTTAGTTTGAGGCCTAGCCTAGTCTATGTTTGTCACAGCCTAGTCCTAGCTTAAGTAGTTTGTTCAGTTGTGTCCCTTGATCTAAATAACTTCTTGATCAGCATTGTACGTGTTACTAAATTTATGTAAAGTAAATAAAAGAAACGTCTTATACTTAACACCTAGGCTACCGTAAAACTGCTGCACTTTACTTTAGGTCCTACACTCATTCGAATGAAAATATCGATCGATATATTGGGGTACAGTTTCTTAACTGGGCTACACTAATATTGATTGAAACTATTGATTTGATTAGTAAAATTTCATGCGATTTTTTCACCATCAGCAAGTTTGGTTGGTTAGGTCAGGTTATGTTAGGCTTATTTTGATTTTATAATAGCCTAGATATATTTTAAAATATCGATTATTAATCAATATTTTCAACTCGATAGTTTCAATCAGTATTACCGTAGCCCAGTTAAGAAACTGTATACCCATATATTGATTATAATCGATTGTTTAATTCGGATGGTTTCAGGTTGTATTATGACAAAAAAATGTATTTTTACGTCCTTTTTTTATTTACACTCAATTTTCCTTCTATTTCCTAATTCCGTGATTTATCAGCCTAATTCCGTGATACAGCAATTTTGGAGCTAGGAATAGGAAAATATAACCTCAAACACTAAATCGTACCTACCGGTACCAGCAGATGTCGATGACAGATGAAATTAAAACGTTTGTAAAGAGTAAGAAGAAAGGTCATACATCACGACCAGAGGCTAAACTCCAATAAACATATTTTGTTGTTGCTCCAATTTTATTTAAAACTAGCTGTAACCCACGGGCTTTGCCCCGTTTAACTTCATAATTTTCAAGATTATCTCGTTCGCATGGCTCAATCACGTCCTGGTTGAAGTTTGTTCGCTACGCTCACTCACCTTTAGGTTGGAGCTCGTTCGCTACGCTCACTTACCTTTTGGTTGCAAATTAGCTGTTGTCATAAATGTAAAAGAAATAATAGTGCTGCACCCTGTTGGTAATCCTTGTAACTTTAATGCTATTGAACATCATAGAACAGAACCAACTTGTTAAATTGAAACAGCTGTTAAGATTCAATAATTCCATTTCTCATAAGGTTAACATGGGAAACTCCAGAGCCACTGGGGCGGAGCCCGAAAGGATTTTTGAAATAAGAATATGCCTATATGTTAATCGGGAATGTGAGCTATCATCATGCCAAATTTCAGCCCAATCCGACCAGTATTTTTCGAGTTTACTTTTCCCATACACACATACAGCAACCACCTCTTTTTTATAATAGTATAGATAGATAGATAGGTAGGTATTTACTTAGGCTAAATTAATTTATCGAGATTGGAAAAGAAGGAATGTTAAGCTAACTAAATAATATAGGTGAACAAAACACAAGAAGCATTAGGCCTATGGATGAATAATTTTAAAATATTTAACAAAAAATACATTAACTTAACTAGCCTACAACTCCACTATAGAAAGTATTGAACATGAAATGCATCCCACCAGTGACTCACGTAGGAGGGAATTGGGGTATGAGCTCTGGTATGTTAGCCTAAGCAGAATTTTTTATTTCAATATCCTGAGTAGGCCTATTGGTTGGTATGCCAGCAATGGCATGTGACTCATGTGGGGGGAGGGAATCTGGTAATGAGCTCTGGTATGTTGGACATATTTTATTTTCAACTAGTGTACATGTTGCTCGAATTCGAGCAATTGCAAAATATTACAGGAGTTATTTCAAAATGAATAACAGTCATATTTACATTGAGTTTTTAACACAAAGATTACCGGTGTGTAACTCAGACCATGTTTATCTTCGTTATTGATAAACCTAAAAAGCATTCCGGCCGGTTTTCTCCTTCTCAAAATGCCTTGCTGTACAGGCAACGCAGGTCATTGATAGAGGGCCAATTGAGAACGAAAAGTCGTTTTGGGGGAATGTTAGGGCGCATTTGTAACATAATAGTTGAGATTGTCCAGGGTCGGGTGCTGACTGTGATGAGTTAAGCCTATTACGCGCCACTGTTCTGTAGCTGCGTTCGTTATCACAATTACACCTCCTGTCTACGTTTCGTTGTCGTCGCATCGGAGGCATTTAAAAGAAAAAAACAACAAATAAATAAATTATAGCTACACAAAACAACGATGAATGCACAAATTTAAGTTACAACATATTATTTACCTAGGATTATTATTATTTAAGACCTAGGATTATTTACATATTTATTGAACAACCCAAACTAAAAACGGACTTAAGCAGTGAATTCAGCACACTCAAAATCACACTCTACTTATCAGGCCTACCATATTATTTAATAGTCTTATTTTATAAAATACTAGCAGTTACCCGGCGTGCTTTTCTGCGCTAATAAATTACATCTGTCTGTGTGAAAAGCATGTTTTTTCTACATTTAAACCGACAATAGTCAGGTATTGCCCTAGTGCCTTATAATGGCGATTGCGAAAGCAAGACACTAAGGAAATTGTTGTTTTGCTTAAATTCAGAGGGTAATTCGGATGAAATCATCAGTATTCTTGGGATTAAGACTATTTCTCCTTTAAACCTACCACTGATAATTAGCTTTAATCAATTTCGATGACATTTTTTTAATCGTTAGTCTGGTAACGTTACACAGCTTCGGTGGATTTAAGTTTCACATTATTATTGGAGTTCCTTCTTTTAATAACAGTAATGTGGTGAATTAATGACAAATTGAGAGGCATTTGAATACCCGAGATAGCACGCACGATTATTATTCACTTAATAATTTATGTTAGATTGTGTGGGTAGGCTATTGAACGAAAGATAAAAATACTAAGGCATTGTTGTCCCTTTTATTGTTTATAATACTATGATAAAGGTTTTTATGTTTTTAATATTTAACACTGGAGAATTTAAACGTTGTTGAGTGCACAGGTGTGCTGCGATTGGGGTTTAATACATTTGGACTTATTCAAAAGTAAAATAGTTTTCTGTGCTGCACTCTGTAGGCTAGAAACACTGTGGCACTATTTCAAATCATGACTAATGGTAATACAGCATGTGATTATTCAAACCTACAAAACAGTTGGTGAAAGTAAACATCTCCTTTTAAATTATATTTATTTGAAACATTGTAGGCTAGATAAAAAAGTCTGACATTGGCCCACTTAAAACCCTCTGGGGCAGAGCCCTTTTGACGGATCTGCACCAAACTTCACTCGAACAATCCTTGAAAGATGATTAATAATGCCTGAAAGTTTCATTACAATATGTCAAGCGGTTTCGGAGTCCATAACTTATATACACAAATGCATAGTTCTTCTTTAATAGATATAGATTATTATTTTTTGTTAACTAAAAAATATAATGTGCATTCTAAACACCGTGATCCTGTCACGGTATTTAGAAAATAGCAATCTTACATTGCTAATCTCCGTGATGCATTTTTCTAAAATATAATTTCTATGGCCAGCTTAAAATAGGTTTATAACAAAACAGCAACTCATATTAGTTCAAAATATACGTCTATTAATATAATTATATATAATATTAATATAATATAATATAATATTTAATACAAGGTGACAAGGGTATACAAGGGTTTTATCCGTCCTACACACGGGAGTAGTCAGTTAAAACTGCGTAGGCCTATAATTCGGAACAGCTAGTTTATACGTATAAAGACAAATTTTATTGCAGCCTACAGTAGAAAAGTAATTATCAATTGAGAAGTGTATAGGCCTAGTCAATGATATCACCTTCCATCGCATACCTGCCTCTTCCATAATCAATATCACCACAATACAATTACTCATACTATACACAATTTCCAGTATGTCTGAATTGAAACTCCCTAAAATAAAACAAAAACATCCAATAAAATTCACAGTTAACTTACACATAATTATAAAGTTGGTGTCCTGACATCATTAAACGAATCGTCCACACACATCCTTCATGTCAATTCCACTGCATCAATTGATAAATAAATAAGTGTAAACAAAGAAAAGTAAACACAACAACATATCAGTTTGTTTTGTAAACAGCTGAGTCAAAAATAAAATAATATTCATTTGAACAAAAGAACTGGTCACATGTTGAAGGAATTTAAAAAGTAAAAACGCTAGTAAAGCTAGTGACGTAGCCTAATTAATTGTCTATGTTTATTATCCATTCCATTATCAGTTATAATATCCTTGATAATTAAACCACCCTCATTGAATCAATGTACATCGTAATTCCCCATATTCATTTATTTAAACTATAAAATATTCAGCGCCGCCAAACGTAACCACAACTAAACACACTCCAAACAACTTTTTAGATTTCATAAAACTATGGTTAGTCTAATTGCAGTATCCTAGGTCAATGATGACGTTGTGTTCAATCTATGTCATTCATCTGTATATCTTTGGATAGGTAAAACCCGTCTGAGGTTGTGGTGGTAGTTTAAAATCGTATTCCTGAGGATTCTTGATCTCCATCTTTATGACATCAATATTTCCGGGCCTAATCCAAACAAAGTTCAAGCATTCAAAAACATTGATTGTAAACAAAAAGCTGCCAAGATGAATTAAAACATGTAAAAATTGTGATTTTCATACCCTTTCCAAAAAAGTTGAGCAATAAAATAATTTGCATACGGTATCTTTTTTTTAAACTCGTGTACAGAGCCTCGACTTGTACACATCGATGGTGTTTCTTATCTTGGTGGTCTACTAATCTTACTTATTTCCTATAATCAATGACAAAATCAGAGTAAATAACCTCATATTTCTATAGGGCATTTTTATAATTAACCAGCGGTTAGTAAAAACAAATTATATTGCACTAAAACAAACCGAAGATAACAAAGATTACTTAAAAAAATAATTTGAACATCCTAGTATTTTACTAGGCCTATGTATATTTAAATAATCCGTCATCCTCTTATCGAAGGATTGAACGTATCAATGATTAGCATTACACATAGTATAAATAAGTCAACCCTTAGTATGTCTTTTAATTTTATCCAAATGCTGAATTTGTGTTACAAACGCTGAATGTTTACAGCTGTTATGTTAAGCAAATTATATTATACCAAAAGCTAGCTTAGAATCTTAGGCTGTTAGACTTTTCAAAAATTAAAAGTTAATTTCTTAACCCTCCCAGTGTTACTTGACGAAAATTCGACAAGCAGCACACTTTGTGTAGTGTTACTTGTCGATTTTTCGACAAGCAGACATCGTTTACGGCGAAGGCTCTATAACTGACTGAATCGGATTGAACTGGATCGAGTTAGGTATCGTTCTTTCCGTTTCATTCTAAGCTTTCTCCAGAGGTCTGTCTCAGCGCTGTACGTTATCTGAGCCGATCGTAATATGTAGCAGACAGCTGACGTGCGTGTATTTGTAAACAGCTAGGTTACCCTCCGACCGATGACTGATGTGTTTTATTACGTTTATCATTGTTTTAGTGTTAAAAATCAAAAGTAGTGATATACGTGTTGCATTATAAGAAGATTTAAGTGGTTTTGAAGTGCTGGTTGATGATCCTGAAGAAGTAGGTAGTGATATTGATGTACAAATTGTCAGCCAGATTCCTAGCTATGGTTAGGCTATGCATTCTTAGCTAAACGCTATGTACTGAAATCTGTTTTTTGCCCATAACTTATTTATTTGCAAATCTACTTCCTTATATTATTATATATTTGTAATCCTCATAAAATTTAGAACAAAGTGGCTATTTTCAAATATTTATAGGCCTATAATTTATACAATTTCATTGAGCGCGAACTTATTTTTTTTTTTGAAAATTTTCGAAATTATATTTTTTTTTACCTAAAATTTTTTTTTTTTGAAAAAATGTTCCTTATGTTTTATATATAATATTGAAGCCCATGATTTTCCAAACAAAATGGTATATAGAACATTAGAATTAACATTGTTTTAAGCTTCTCAGATCCGTTTTAATAAAACCTGGCAAATGCGCCAAAAATAGGTGGACATTAAGGCCTAAACTATGGACACTTGGAGGGTTAATAACTGGGAACCTAAACTAAAATTATGGCTTCGACATTCCCTAGTTTTAAAAATTATTGTAAGACTAGATTACTTACGTCAATAGCTCATTGAATCGTGAATTTCACTTCATGTTTCAGTACATGTTTCGACACATTATCAGCTGAGTAATAACTAGTGAAGTTTTTATTCACCATATGGCTTCCTCATTGTTCAATTAAATAAACACGAATACGACACGACATGGAACATATACATCTACAACACGTAAAGTTTTAAGACATGCAGGCATGTTCGAACAAAACACACGGTCACGCCGCGGGTCGGGGACAGGTGGGACAGACTGACTATTTGTTTATCAACACGAAGAATAAAACAAAATACCCCCGCAGCAGCAAACCTGCCGTCTAAGCGAATTTCCATTTGGCCGAATTGATTTTCAATTGATCTATTTAAATAACATTAGGTTTAACGAGTACCTAGGTTTGCTGCTACAAGGAAACTAATAAAGTAGTGTGTTTTTAGTAAAATATTGATAGCTTACTATAAAATAAATAAATTTGCCAAGTTTGATCAAAATATATCCATAAACAAGCAAACTACAACATTTTACAATATTCTCCATAAGAATAACATGGGAATTTTAAATTTACCATTTTTTTAGTTTTCTCCGTAACCAATAACCGTACAAAAACACTTTGATATACTGAATTGTTTGTTTTTTTAAGCTCTTTAAGAAGGTTTAGAGAAAAATTGGGAAATTTTGTGTTTTGAGGGTAAAAAGTGAGAAAAACCAATTTTTACCCCATAAAACCCCCCATAAAACCCTGTTCCCATGGTCCGATCATGCTGGATCGCGAACTCATTCAAGTTTATCCCGCCTTACACCTTTAAACCAAATTTCATCAAAATCGGATAAAAATTACTCAAGTTATCGTGTTCACGGACACATATATATATATATAAATCTATATATATATCTATATATATATATATACATATATAAAAATTTGAACGAATGGTGTTTTTGGCCTCTGAGGACATTAAAATGAAAAAGTAAATCGGTCCCGGGCCTAAGTCTTACCATGAGACCTACGGCAATAGCTACTTCCCTATAGGGAAATTCGCTAAAACTTGCTGAATTACAAAACGCCAAATGCAAAAATGAATACGTGTTACGTGTTTATTTAATTGAACAATGACGAAGCCATATGGTGAATAAAAACTTCACTAGTTAGTACTCAGCTGATGATGACAATGTGTCGAAACATGTACTGAAACATGAAGTGAATCAATGAGCTATTGACGTAAGTAATCTAGTCTTACAATAATATCTACAGCTCAGGGGCTTAACAATGAATTTAAATTTAAAAATTATCTTTCTTGCAACATAAAAATCACGAAAATCCGTCGAGTGGTTGATTCAGAATCGTGAAATAAAAAAACCCTGTTACGTTTTAATATTATAGATAATTAATGTAATATAAAAATATACTAAACCAAAGCTTATTCCACTCACCTCCATTTCCTTGTTTGAATCACTAAGAACCTTAAGGAAAACAACTGTTTCAAGAAACGTCAACATTCAAACTGATAAATGAACCAGACGACATGGCACCAGCAGCCATCAAAGAAATTTAAAATAAACTCCAAAAGTTGAATTTACTTCTTATATAAAGATTAAACGTCTTTGACCAACAATATATTTGTTATTGGCGAGAAAATACGGGAATCACGGTATTTGGGTGAGTCGTGGTATTTGGCAATTTACCTTAAGGTCAGGTTATGAATTAATCTGTAAAATATTTTTATAGGTACCTATGTAGTAAGCCTCATTTGTTCTTATTAAAATGATTGCTAATATTTCCTGAATTAATTTTCAGCGTTTGAAGTCAATAATAATAAAATATTAGGTCATTTACCAGAAATTGTGTTTTTTTTTTCAATCAATACCAAATATTTTGAAACTGCCTAATACCGGATTTGTATTTCCTAATAGGCTACACTAAACTATTTTTGGGGAGCGAGCTGATCTAGTGGTTGAGCACGGGACTTTGGTCTCTGAGGTCCCGGGTTCAAATCCCGCCAAATCACCATTTAGATTTTATCCAAGTGATATTGCCGCAACCCCTAGGTCTAGCCTAAAGTAAATGTGAAGTACCTGCAATCCCAGACTCGTTCCTAGTGTCCTAGGGAAAAACTATACCGGTACCAATCTTGGTTTTATACAAGGTTTTTTTTAGGTATCCACTAACAAATTACACATTTGGAACCAAGGAACCATTATTTGAGAAAGATCCATCCGTCCCCGCTCGTTTCCAAAGGATGCGAGAAGAGTTTGAGAAGATTGGCATGAGACGAAGTGTAGAAGGTGTTCTTCTGGTCCATGAACATGGTCTACCACATGTCTTGCTTCTGCAGTTGGGGACGACATTCTTTAAACTGTAAGTTAATCCTGCAAACTCCTTGCGATTAGTTTGACAAGCTTTTCTCCATTTTTTTCTCCGTAGTATAGTCATGTGTCAGTAGTCATTACTTGGTGCCAACAGGGTACCTACCGGTATAGGTTTCTTGGCAGAATGGTTCTTTGGCTGGATTACGGTGCGGTGTTAGTTGAGGAGGCATTATTTAATTGTAATTATAGGTGATAGCCTATAGCAGAGCCTCCATCTGTTATATAGACGTTCAGTTTGTTCTCTACTCCTTCACAATAGCGTGGAACTAACATGAGGTTGCCGCAATCGCAGGAAATCATCACGATTTTACTGTAATAGCAAGAATTAAGCCTACTTATTGTCAATGTCAAGAGACGACCACTATGTTACTAATTAACTAGCCTAGGAGTGTAATCGATCCTAACTGTAGACACTGAATTAATTGTTTTCTGTAAAAATTCGGAATTAATTTGATAATGCCAACCCTGTTATCAAATTGACTGTAAATTCATTGTATATACTGCAAAAAGATTCATTAAAATTCAACTTGAAGCTATCATGAGTTGTTAAACTTTTATCTATAACTCAGTTTTCTTTTTTGTGGTATGATTTTATACTTCTGTCTGGTCTTTTTTTTATCACTTTTTGTTAACAGTTTTCAATCAAAGCCTTACCAAAGAATAAATATTTTATCAAAGAAATCAAAATCTTATGAACGTCAATCTCTATGTAAACATAGAGTGAGACAACGAAGCAATAATTTAAATTTTAACAGAAATTTTTTTTCCTAAAGAATAAAAATAGTAAGTATGTTAAAATAAATGTTGACCAATATATTGCCATTAATTTAATGTCTTTTTTTTGTTTTTACAGCCCTGGAGGTGAACTTAACCCTGGAGAAGATGAAGTTGAAGGTTTAAAGAGACTTCTAACAGAGGTAAAGTTTGTAAATTGATGTTTTCACTCTGTGTAATAAGTCCTATCTAAATAGTTGGACAAAAGTGGTAATGTTTGGATAAGCCTATTTAATAAAATAATAGGTGTTACAAACTAAAAAAAATCAAAGCTTTATTTCTTGCTTCATCTATTATGTTTTATTGTGTATCTTTGCTTTTTTTAAGCATCATATTGTTTGATCACCTCATAATCTAAAAGCTGTCTATCAACGAATCTCTGCTGATTTCATTGGCATAATTAAACTCCCTCCCAGCAAAATAACACTCAGCAACATGAACATGTTTTTTGATGTTGTTATTGAGCGGAGCGAGCGAAGCGAGCGAAGCTCTTATACGTCGACTTTTATGCATTTCGTAATACGCAAACTCCTCCTAGACGGCTGAATCAATCGTTTTCAAATTTTGCATGGTGATAAAGACCATATCGGTGAGTGCCAACATCTATATGGCGTTAAAAAAGTCTCTCAGGAATCCGCCCCACTGGGTCTCAAAGTTTCAATGTAATCCTTATGGAAGCAGTATTTGACACATAAACAAAGACATATGATCAGCTGTTAACTTTTGAATACAGTAGATAAATAAATAGCTGATAGCATTATTCCACAGATATTAGAACATAAACGGTGGTATGGATCAAAAATATAATCAAATGACGACACTAGCTTGAGGTCCGTGACGTAGGAAGTGGTGAAGGAAGTAGTAAAGGTGAGCAGTCTGGAGTGTGGGAACTGTTTCTGACGATTAGATTAAGGTATCTGCAATCCTAAAATACTATTGGAAGGGAAGGAAACAGGCCCGCGACGTAGGAAGTGGTGAAGGAAGTAGTAAAAGCGAGCTGTTCGAGGTATGGGATCTGTTTATGACCATTAGATTAAGGTATTTGCAATTATAAAATGCTATGGGAAGGGAGGAAAATAGGTCCGCGACGTAGGAAGTGGTGAAGGAAATAGTCAAGGCGAGCTGTCCGGAGTGTGGAAACGGTTGATGAATATAAGATTAAGGTATCTACAATCCTAAAATGCTATGGGACGGAAGGAATACAGGTCCGCGATGTACAAAGTGGTGAAGGAAGTAGTCAAGGCGAGCTGTCCGGAGTGTGGAAACTGTTTATGACGATTAGATTTAGGTATCTGCATTTCTAAAATTCTATGGGAAGGGAGAAAAACGGGTCGGCGACGTAGGAAGTGGTGAAGGAAGTAGTCAAGGCGAGCTCTCCGGAGAGTGGGAACTGTTTATGACAATTAGATTAAGGTATCTGTATTCCTAAAATTCAATGGGAAGGGAGGAAAACGGGTCCGCGACGTAGGAAGTGGTGAAGGAAGAAGTAAAGGCGAGCTGTTCGGAGTATGGGATCTGTTTATGACCATTAGATTAAGGTATTTGCAATCATAAAATGCTATGGATAGGGAGGAAAACAGGTCCGCGACGTAGGAAGTGGTGAAGGAAATAGTCAAGGCAAGCTGTTCGGGGTATGGGATCTGTTTATGACCATTAGATTAAGGTATTTGCAATTATAAAATGCTATGGGAAGGGAGGAAAATAGGTCCGCGACGTAGGAAGTTGTGAAGGAAATAGTCGAGGCGAGCTGTCCGGAGTGTGGAAACGGTTGATGACTATTAGATTAAGGTATCTACAATCCTAAAATGCTATGGGACGGAAGGAAAACAGGTCCGCGATGTACAAAGTGGTGAAGGAAGTAGTCAAGGCGAGCTGTCCGGAGTGTGGGAACTATTAATGACGATTAGATTAAGGTATCTGCATTCCTAAAATTCTATGGGAAGGGAGGAAAACGGGTCCGCGACGTAGGCAGTGGTGAAGGAAGTAGTCAAGGTGAGCTGTCCGGAGCGTGGAAACTGTTTATGCCGATTAGATTTAGGTATCTACATTCCTAAAATTTTATGGGAAGGGAAGAAAACGGGTCCGCGACGTAGGAAGTGGTGAAGGAAGTAGTCAAGGCGAGCTCTCCGGAGAGTGGGAACTGTTTATGACAATTAGATTAAGGTATCTGCAATCCTAAAATGCTATTGGAAGGGAAGGAAACAGGTCCGCGACGTAGGAAGTGGTGAAGGAAGTAGTAAAGGCAAGCTGTTCGGTGTATGGGATCTGTTTAATGACCATTAGAATAAGATATTTGCAATCCTAAAATGCTATGGGAAGGGAGGAAAACAGGTCCACGACGTAGGAAGTGGTGAAGGAAATAGTCAAGGCGAGCTGTCCGGAGTGTGGAAACTGTTTATGACTATTAGATTAGGGTATCTACAATCCTAAAATGCTATGGGACGGGAGGAAAACAGGTCCGCGATGTACGAAGTAGTGAACGAAGTAGTCAAGGCGAGCTGTCCGGAGTGTGGGATCTGTTTATGACCAATAGATTAAGGTATTTGCATTCCAATAATGCTAAGGGAAGGGAGGTAAACAGGTCCGTGACGTAGGAAGTGATGAAGGAAGCAGTAAAGGCGAGTTTTTCGGAGTGTGGGAACTGTTTATGACGATTAGATTAAGGTATCTTGGTATCTACATTTTTAAAATTCTATGGGAAGAGAGGGAAACAGTTCTGCGACGTAAGAAGAGGTGAAGGAAGTAGTAAGGTGAGCAGTGTGGAGTTTGGAAACTGGAAACCGTTTGTAGCAGTTAGATTAATGTATCTGCAATGGTGAAATGCTATGAGAAGGGATGGAAGAATGTCCACGACATATACAATGGTGAAAGAAGTAGTAAAGGCTAGCAGTGCGGAGTGTGGGCAATGTTTGTGGCAATTAGATTAGCGTATCTAAAATACTAAAATGCTATGGAAAGTTATGAAAACAGGTCCACGATGTAGGAAGTGGCTTAGGAAGTAGTAATGTATGAACATATTGTGAGAAACGTCTGTGGCAGTTAGATTAATGTATCTTCAATCCCAAAATGCTATGAGAAGGGAAGGAAACAGGCCCCACGACGTAGGAAGTTGTGAAGGAAGTAGTAAAGGCTGGCAGTGCAGAGTGAGGGAACCTTTTGGGCAGTTAGATAAATGTATCTAATACTTAAATGCTATGAGAAGGGAAGGAAACAGGTCTATGACGTAGGAAATGGTAAAGGAAGTAGTAAAGCTTGCAGTGCAGAGTGTGGGAACTGTCTTTGGCAATTAAATTAGTGTATCTGCAATCCTAAAATGCTATGGGAAGAGAGGGAAACAGCTCCACGACGTAGGGGAGTGTGAAGGAAGTAGTAAAGGTGGGCAGTGTTGAGTGTGGGAATGGATTAATGTATCTGCAATGCTAAAATGCTATGGGAAGAGACTGTAGACTGTAGGTTAAAATGATTATGAAGCACGAATCGTTACATATTTTGATACTTATTCAATCGTTTACAATAGAAATTTACAACTAAGTTGACAACAGCTGAGTTTTACTCCATAGAGGCTAAAAACAAATTTTATTCCCTAAAGAGTAAAAATGCTACTTTAGACCCGCAACGCATGCACCAATGACGACTGTTTTTACTGCATTATGACAAAAACAATATAATACGACCCCTTGATGACTCCGCTCAATTTTGTGGATGCATCTGCGAACGCCACCTAGTTTACTCGTAATCAAAATATGTCTTCTTTGTTGTAGACTTTGGGAAGGCAAGATGGTGTGAAACAAGATTGGACTGTGGAGGACACGATAGGCAACTGGTGGAGACCAAACTTTGAACCTCCGCAGTACCCTTACGTCCCTCCACATATCACCAAGCCTAAGGAGCACAAACGTCTGTTCCTAGTGCAGCTTGCGGAGAAAGGTAGGTTATGTAGAATGTACAAGAAAGTTCAGGTACTGTATTGTAAGTTAATTAGTCGTCAACCAATAACGTGCCTATACAGTGTCGAGTTAATCAATCGTGACAAGTCAACTTATAAATTCAATCTTCATATTTTTTTATTAGGCTTAACGTATGTTGATATCAGGTATAAAAACTTCCATCATGCATGTCCTCCGTAGTGACACATTGTAATGAAAAGCCAAGTAAAAACTACTTCAGAAAAGTACAGCCTTGATTTTATATGAGTAATCTCTTTCTCGTACAGTACATTACAGAGTGTTTGTGAATAAATTATCTTAAGTATGAAAATACCTAGACGTTAGCAAAAACGGGCGTGTATCTAAATATGAATTTCTTGAAATCTGGTTAGGCTGCATGTTTGCTGTGATAGGTAAGGTTTTTTTAGTTTTGAGTTATTTGCAAACACTTTGTAGGCTATCCAAATTACAATAGTTCGGTTAAAATCAAATAAAAAATATAGAAAATACACGTAACTTTAACTGAAGATAGACTTATTTTTGGCATTTTGAGACAGCAAGAAGAAGAAAACTCATACAGTAAGGAGTTTTAATGTTTGCAGATTAGATAGATAAGTGAGGAACACGATACTGATCTTATGCTTCTTCGTATTGATGGATTTCACTAATTTAAATATTTTCAGGGTTCGGATTAATCTAAACCATATTCACATTGTTCTCTATTTCACAGTTTATCCTGATGACCAACTGACGCAGCAAAGTTCTGAGCATCATTTTCCAAGCTCATCATCAAATTTATTGTATTATAACCAAGCCAAGCATATGTGCATCCCTTGCGGTTGAAAAGCCAAATGTTGCTAAGGGTATGAAACCCCATGCATCTTTAATTATGGTCATTTGGCCTGTTTTTTCTCCTGCATAGGTTTGGATTTAATCATTTCCATACCAATTTGAAGCTTAGCAGGGATTATAAATGTATTTATTTATGAAGTTTACAAGAGTTTATTTTTTAAGATTATTATTTCTCTTGACAAGAACTATAAATCGTTCCCGTGAATGTACATAATATGTTTTCAAAGTAGGCCTACTGTAACCCTCAGGATTGTTTAACATGATTTTAGGATTTTGACTACTATATCCTGTCTAAAATGTTATTCCAACACGATTAATTCCACCTATAGTAACAACTCTGTATAGTACAAGATTGATATTTCAGAAAGCTATAAACTTCATAATCTATGTAAATACTGTGTGAAGATTGAGTACTTTATAATTATAGGGAATTTGTTTTGTAAACTAGGTTTTGAGGTCGATTTATGTTTTTTGTTTTGTTTAAAATGTATTGTTTAATCATATGTAACTATAACACTTTTGTACTGAAGGACTTAGCAAAAGAATGTGTATCGTTGCAAAATGTTAATTAAATACAGAAAAACACATGCTAATATCATAAAATGTTAAAAATTAATTTGTTCTTGTTCTAATCAGATGTATCAGTCAAAGAATTTTTAATTAGGGAAAATGTTATTATGTTAAAAATTAGGCTTTTAAAGTTTATCAAGTTTACATCCATGACAGTAGTTTTAGCCTTGTGCCTTGTAATAGTTAAAAGCTGTGTTACATGCATTGTTAATGTTAACACAAAAAATGATTTTGGCTACACTTTAAGTCTGGATTTCCAATTAAAATACTTCCATGATTCTAATGTACAATGTTGTTAAAATAATGTACTTTGTATTTTTATTATTTTCCAAATGTTTAAGCTTCATTTCCAAATAGTAAATGAGTAAGGTGATGCACATATACTTGGTTCGGTTACTGATGAAGATTTGTTATTATTGGCATCTTACTTTGCGGAAGACTCCAGGAGATCAATTGTTTCTGCAGTTTTAAAGTTTTTTGTCAGTAGCTTATTTGTTGTTTGTGTATACATTTACGCAATATAATAATGCATTGGAATACTGTGTGTAGGCCTATATAATAGGGATGAGCGAGATTGTTTTAATTTAATGATCACTAGGCGATTGGTTTGGTCCCGAGAATGTTTAGTTAACTTATAACTTGAAACTTGTCCCGCCTTCCCTTGATCGTGGTCTTTAAATAGAAATGATCCTGGATGTAAGTAACAAAGCTCTCAACCAAAATATACTCATAAATTAAACCCGATTCACCTAAAAAGAAGAGGGGGGGGGGGGCGAGGTTGTTTAAGGTTATTTCAGTTCAAAGAGATCTACAATAAGTTAGTAGTTTTTACATTATTTTAATCAAGTTATAAGATCTGTGTCGTCATGCTACTCTTTACAATATCATTGGCCAAGCTGGGCCAACTCACGCCTCGGTGGACAGTTGCCACTGCTTAGTTGTTTTTCAATTGATTTGCATTTTCTATCAGTAGTTATTGTCTAAAATTGTGCGCTCGAAAGGGGTTTTACAGTATTTTTTTTTTTACAAGAACGAACTCTCAAAAGTAATATAAACTGTTGAAAGAGGTTTTAAGTTAAAGTGGTAGATAGAAAGGTTACATCTCAATGTGTTAAATCAAGCACCATATTAGTTAGTTTGTTATACAGATAAACCCGAGTTGTTAAATGTTCCTTGGTAGAATTTTTACAAAATCAATTTGTCTTTTAAAAACCCATGGATTAATTTTAAACCAAATGTAATTGTAATCAATGTTTTCTTGAATGCTATATGTGGCCAGCTAAACAGTTCCTCGTGGGTTGAACCACCGATTCTGCCTAACCACCTCCTTCTCGCACAACCCTATTATATAAGCAGATTTCTATATTTGTATCAATGTTCGCTTTCAACAACCTCCTGCATACTGATATCAGTTATTTATGAATTTTTGCAAATCCTAGTTTTTCTGTTAAATTTGTTCCATTTCTCTATTGTCCTTATTATTTGTTTTCCCCCTTGTGCCTATATGATGGTGTGTCTACACAAAATGTTATCATAATTTTTTTTATGTATTAAATATAACAGGCACTTTATATTTGCATGGATATTTTCCGTCTTTACAGTGATTAATGTGTTGTAGTTCATAGTATCAGTTGTATCGACACTCATTGTATTCAAACTGAGGACACAGCAAAATATCTTTTATACAGTTTACCTAATTTACTAATATTTTTGTTAGAAAATAATTATATTTCTAGCTTATACCGTCATTTGAGTATTTATAAGAAGTTTTATACCAGGGTTGTCGGTTAGAACACATTATAATGTGGTGTGTAAACAATGACAGAATTTAAGCAACATTACAATAAATATTGTTTCCGTCTAAAGCAAGAAGCGCTAGCGTTATTTAAATGAGCCCCAACAGCTGTAGTCTTTGGTTTATTTGAAATATAGGCTGCTGTTATAACGATAGTCTGTGCTGTTGTGTACCTATTTTCTTTTTCTTATTGTCACAACCTGAATGGATATATACTGTTAATATCTGCTTTTCTATAAATGTAACATCATTTCAAACACAAAAATAATATTTAATAATTCATTTAATGTGAAATACAATTTTTGCAGAAAGAATTATATTGGAAAGGGATATAGTTTAATTAGCTGGCCGGAGGAAATTTCAGTGGGGGGGGGGGGGAAATATAATAAACATCATGATGCTGGCACTTTTTCTCAGTTTAGTTTGAGAGTGGATTAATGAACAAATCTTTGAGGAAAGATACATTTTTTCACATGCAGGGCTCCCAATCGATCGTGCACAAACTTGGAATAAGCCGGGAATTTCACGGACAAACTTTGATAATAATAGTAGGCTGATTTCAAAACTTAAAAGTGACAGTTGAAGAAATCTGATTCTCGATTCTTTGTGTCTTAAGATTTGCACAATGAAACTATGATCATCTCCGGCAATCTTGGCAAAGAAATCTCACGATGGCGATGACATAGTCGCACAATCGTTATGTGGCTTTTGTGATTACTTGAATATCCGGAGAGGTCTGCTATTCCACTGTGCAATTCCCCCCTCCCGGTCTAAGATATTGACCCTTATCATTTGTCACCACACAATATGCAAATATGACAGTGAAAACCTATGAGCGAATCGTAAATTTAATTTTCAAGTTTTAAGTGCTGACCCTGCATAAATTTCAATTTTTAAGGGAGCTTTAAATCCATATCAATACAGTCAAACCTTACGGCCTGTCAAAGCCAAATGTCAAATTTTACTTCTGTTGTGGGATGGAATTTTCTCAGGATTAAAAATGAAGGTTATTGAGTTGACCTTGTCTAACAAACTAATGGTTGTTAATTATGGTTCTAGTCTCTGTAAATCTCCTGCCAGGTTAGGTTGTCAGTCTAAGGTTGAGATTAATGTTGTCTTCACTAAGTGAAAGAGTATTATTCTTTGGCATTAATTTTTTGTTAACTGTAGATCAATTCGATTTGACATTGAATGCTAGGGCTTAAGTAAATGTAACAATCATATTTATTTTACCATAATATTTCCAGATATATCCTAAGTCAACAGTCATGTTTTACGCAAATTAAAAATTTACTTAGAACATTGGTTTCCTCATTCAAAAAAAATATTAAATACCTGTGAGAATGTATATGATTTAATGTATGAGAAAATCATAATAGAAATCTAATAGATTCTACTGTCTGTATTTTAATTTTGTCAGTTTTTACTTTATCAAGTGTTAATCTATTACTGTACTTTTATCTTAACCATCAGTGTCTCAGTTTGTGATTGGCAAAAGCTTATCTTTGGCTGTATTTTTTAAACAACAAAAAGCAGAATGTATTTCTGTACATTTCTCCTTAAGTTTTTTGTAAACTGAAAAACTGGACAAAATGTCTTCTTGAACAAAATAGCGCTATTCTGATGTCCATTGTTAGTTAGTTTGTTTTTTTTTTTACTTTATTTATTATATAAAAGTAATGAAACTACAAATTTTTAAATCGTGTTAAAATGAAACAAAAATTATACTTAAAATTTATAGTTTACACTAGGTCATCTAGAAACATACTAATTGCATCTTTGTAAACTTTTCTTTGTAATAGTAACTTCCAATTTGTAAACATTTTTTTGTAATAAAACAAAAATTACACTTAAAATTTATAATTTCCGCTGGATCATCTAGAAACATCACTGATTGAATCTTTGTTAACTTCTCCTTGTAATAGTAACTTCCAATTTGTAAACATTTTTGTAAAAAGTGATTGAAAATAAAAATATGGATTATGTTTATCATCAAACTGTCTAAATTCACTCAAATTTAAGAATTAATTGTATGATGTATTTTCATCCATGTTAATCAATTTAGATACTGTATCAACGTTTTTGTCATCTGCCATGTAAATACTTGTACATTTGACTTAGTATGTTCAATTAAACATTGATTATCGAAGATAATAATTTTATTTCAGTCATCCTACTGGTATGTAACTTACACAAGCATAAAGACGTTGATTAAAAGCAAAGGTTTACTCGGGTATTAATTAAATCAGGTACAGTATTGCTTTTACAAGTTTTATTGGTCAACATACTTACTTATATTTGCAATTAATATCCAAATAGGAACTTTTAATGTAGATACAGTACTACTCTTGTGCTGAAGAATTACTTACAAGTTATTTGGTCCTTGTGTAGCTCTCTTCGCTGTTCCCAAAAACTACAAGCTTGTGGCTGCCCCGTTGTTTGAGCTTTACGACAACGCACAAGGTTATGGACCCATCATCTCATCCCTTCCTCAAGCTCTGTGCAGGTAATTCAATGTTTTCAGTCAATGTTCTCTTTGTGTAGAGCAGAGTAATCAATTGTTTTGATGCAGTAGAGTCTCGATTGTCCTACCTTTGATTTTACTACCCTCCTTGTGGACGATTATCATAAAGTGGGTGCTATATCTGTGTGGTAGCCTACAACGTAAAAGGTTGAAGAGTTGTCATGCCCAAAGCCACAGCTTTGGTGCAGTAAATATTAACCAGTCTGTTTACAGAAATGGCAAAAAGGTCCATCACTAGTCCTTTTAAAATAAAACAGATTTCTGTTGCCCAGGCAAAAGGTGATGGTTGTCTAAATGTCTAAAAAAACTGTTAAAACATTAAAAAATGTCAAATTATATCGGATCCAAATTATTCTTAGACAAAATTTCTCCCATAGTAGACCCAAAGCAACAGTAGTTAAAATTTAAAAGGAAATTAAAAGAAGAAAATAAATAGTGGCCTAAGATTGAGCATTTGCCAGCAGAAATTATGCTGTCTTCAACATTATAAACAGAAACTGCATTAGTTATAAGAAATCTAGATTCAATGTACTAATGTTATGTATAAAACAATGAATAACGCATCTTTGACTTGCTTTAAATTCTTCTAGGAAATGTAACCTTACATAAAGAGTCTGTGACATAAATCATTATCCTAATATATAATACGGATTTTTAAAAACGATGTGTCAAAATTAAGTATTTTTTGTAAGTCCTCGGGCTTTGCCCCACAGGCCATCAAAATCCCAATGTATTTGTTATGAATAAAAGATTTTGTTTACTTATCAGACGAATAATTTATATTAATTACAGAGTGAGTTCGTTTTCAGTTTTAATAACTGGAGTGTAGTGATTGATTACATTATCTTTGAGTTGACGGTTGACTCTTTTAAGTAACCTGAAATAATGACTGTTATTTGTTTTGAAATAACGCCTGTAATACTTTGCAATTGCTCGAATTCAAGCAACAGGTGCACTAGTAATTATATGATTGTTGTTCCAGATTTAATTTCATCTACATGTAAAGACTTCTGTGAAAATTGTGAAGACTACTGTGGTTCCAGTTAGCAGTAATCAACTTATCTGTGAAAGTGTTTATTTTTTATTCACTGTTTTTTAATTTTATCTGGTTATTATGATACAGTAAAAGTATTTCTCTTCTTAAGAGTAAAGAATTATTTATATAATTCTTGTATGTAAAAACCAATTCAGTCATTTGTAGTGTGACACATGTATATATAGATTTAGGAATAAGTAGGTAAATATTAAAGACTTTTTTAATGATTGTGTGGTAACAACTCTATTGTAATGTAATTTATTTCCTTTTTCTTGATGTTCTTATAATAATTTATAAGTTAATTTCTATCATTAAATTCAGTTTTCGTATGTATGATTTCAGCCACAATTGTATATTTGAATGATAAATTGAGTATTGTTTGAATGATTTGTTTACTATATTAAAAACATTGTAATAATATTAATAGAAAATGAGCATCCTCTGTACAAAATGTGTATGTTACTTATCTTAGAATTTACAGCAGGGAAAATGACTAAGATTCGTCATTCTATTTGGATATTGTAATTCTGTAATTGTGTATATTATTTGGGGTATTTCAAATTAAAAAGTGACTTAGAACCATATTAATCATTGAATCTATTATTTATGCTTACGTTAGGCTACTTGAAACAAGTGTTAATGCTCTTTTTGGCCTGTCAAAAATAGTACCATACTTAATGTACCTGTGGTGGTGTTGGGAGGGGGGTCGATTGCCTTAAGATGGATAATACAAATCTAATGTTTTTTTATAATATATCAAACATATTCTTGTCTGCACAGTGGTTACAGTGAATCTCAGTTAATCAAAAGGTTCCATCTTGAAAAACTATGTGGGTTTTTTAATAATTTGAACTGGATCCAACAGTCCTTGATCAATGGGCTTTTAATAATCTGTCCCAGGTAGTGAAATGACAGGTCATCTGTAACAAAGCTCCCGTTCATTCTCTGGTTAAAGTACACAGAAGTCTGATCCTATCGCATTGCAATCATGTAGGAATTAAATTTTTTCTGCAGCAAAAAAAGTTGGAGAAGAGGCTTGTATGACATGAAAAAGTTTTTTTTTATGTATTAGCAGTGAATGAATTTAAAAAAAAAAACTGTGCTGAAAAATTTATCAAGAAATTAGATTACTAAATTGTTATGTTTAATTCCACAATAAGGAGCTTGAAACTAAGTTCAATTACTGCGACCTTCTGTGTAAAAAGAATGAACTACACCCAGCTTAAAAGCTTTGATGGACTGCTCAGATTTCTTTCTAATCGATCTGTCACATTATTCCACATACCAAACATAAGAAGTGCTTCATAAGGGCACATCGCAAATAGAGTCTGTACACTACCATTACCTATCGCTATCACTACCCAGCAAGTGTAACTCAGAACTCTGGAGTTCTTATGGATTGGAACCCTGTGAAATCATCATTCTTCGATTTGCTCACACGCTTTTTGACAATACTTTGATTCTTTTAATTCAAATGGCGGCCATACGAAGGTAGGTACTTTAAGCTAAGTATGAATAAAAATGAGTGGCGTGATCTTGTAGTCTTGTTACTAACTAAGGCCAACATGTTCCTTAGACAGGACTGTTAATGCCTATGGCAACTAAAGTCGGGTATTCCTAGGCGCGGAAGTGGATAGCAGAGAGAGGAACGCGGAGAGCGGACTCCACCTGTCTTAGGTAATTTAATGTTACTGTTTTCCTAGAAGCGGAGCGGAACACCATGTTAATCTCTTCCGCGCCTAGGAAAACCCAGCTTTAGGCACCTAAAGTTCAATTTGTGACACGGTTACATCCAAGTCAAGTAGTTGGATGTAACGGTACCAGTCTATTCTAAAGTCTTTTTTGGTGTAAGCTTCCCTATTTTCATATTTATTTTTATCGTTTTATTTATCCCAACGCTGTAAATAAAACATGTAATTGGAATTCCTTCCTTTTGTTTAGTTTTTTTTTTCGTGGTCACCAGCATAACAACCTACAAGGCCCATGTTAATTTTTTATGCAAATTCAAATTCATTTTTTGTGCTTATTTTTTACTCAACACGAGCTGAGAAAAAAAGGTTTTAAAGAAAAATGCTTGTCTATTTGTAGACAATGGTCAAAAACTTGACAAAAGGTATGTAATGTAATAGACTTCTCTATTTTCACTACAAGCTAGAAATAAAAAAAAATATGATTGGAATTTCTTCAATTTGTTTTGATTTTCTGTTTATATTTCGTCACCAGAAAGGTAACCCAAGGCCAATGTAATTTTTTCAAATTTATAATTAATTTTATGTGCTTATTTTTTAGCCTATTTTATTTTTTTAAAGGGATTCTGCACATATACATGAAAATATATCTCTAAACAGTATGCTTGGATTTCTGATTTTCCCTGCGATGCACACGAGCTGAGAAAAAAGGTTTTAAAGAAACATGGCTGACTATTAATTTGTCTGGGTCGCCGGAATGGTCGCCCCCGGAAACATCACCCCCCCAGGCTAAACGTGACGTCACGAAACCAGACAACCAGCTGGTATAAAATCTATGTCCGCGACCGGAATCGTTCCCCCCAAGGGCTTGACAAGTAATTTATCAAAATCTAGTTGATATGAACTAATTATGTTATTAATTTTAATTCAAACAAGTAGAAACGGAAAGGTCTTCCCCGGCAAGGCATCCCCTATGTACACCCCGGAATCGTCCCCCCCTGAAACGCTACCCCTAGTAGGGCTGGGCTGCTCGGCAGCCTACCTGCTGCCCGTCCTCCTCAGTCCATTGTTCTGAGGGTCGGCCGCTCGTTCATTATTATTGTCACTTGGACAACAGCTTTTCCACAGAAGAAAATTGCAGACGCTGTGGTGGAATATCAATCAGTAGATTTAGATGTGTATGAACTTCTAAGACAACTAAATAATGCGAGCAAAGATTGACTTTAAAAAATCATTCTTTTATTCTTTTATACTTAATTCATAACCAACGATAATGCGTAAAGTATACATTTTTTCTGTTGCATTAAATGGTAGTTATACTTATCAACATCAGTAAACTTACTTTACACCCTATGGTAATTGTTAAGCAACACATTTGTTAAAAAGAGAATAATTTCTAAATGTATTAAAAATGAATCGCATTGCTTCAGGTTTGGCCCCGATTTAATTAATAATTTGAAAATTAGAAACTGATTATTAAATAAGAATAAACATAATAATATCTTTTAGGGGATTAATCCCTTAAACTTATCGAAATAATTAATTGTTAGTAATTACAAATATGTAAATGATACTATTCTAAAGGTTATGCCAAAAAGTACCTTAATTCAGAAACAGCCTAGGCTAGTTTCATAAATCATAAATCATAAATCTTTATTGGTCATTAAATAACATATGTTACAATAGACCTCGTTAACAAAAAAAAAGGTCATAGATTCTAGATAGTATAACATGGTCTATAACATGGAATCTTCACTAAACTTAAATATAACAAAGACAACAAGAAAATAAAAGCTAAAATCATTTGAAAAACACAGAACTATATATATGAAACAAAAGTGAGGTACTTAAACAAGTGTTTGAAAGACTAGGTAACAGTTGACTAGGGACTAAGTAAGAACTAGATAACAATTTTACCATTACAATTGTATTCTGCAAAAAATTCATCTAAACTGTAAAAAGGGTGGTCAGCAAGCCAAACCATCAACCTTTGTTTCAGCCGAGTACAAGGAATGTCAAGCATTTCACTTGCAAAACAATTCACTATCTTCACTGATATACTAGCAAAACTTTGCTGTACTGTTGTTAGTCTGGTGTAGGGCCTATCCAAAGCAGATCTTCCCCTTGTGTAATATGAGTGAAAATTATTTCTTGAGCTAAAGAAATGTGAATTTTGTTTTACAAAAATAACACACTCTAATATATACAAATTTACAGTTGTCAGGATACCTGTTGCTTTAAAAAGAGGTTTACAATGGTCCCTCAACCCTGAATTGGTCAACAGTCTTACAGCCTTTTTTTGAAGCTTTAAAATTATTAGAATGTGGGTGGAGTTACCCCACAGTAACAGACCATACTTTAACAGACTTTGAAAAAAAGCAAAATACGCAGATCTAACATACAAAGGAGGAACAAAATCTCTTAGACGTCTAATTAAAAATAAAACTCTTGACAATTTCTTACTTAAGTTATATAAATGGGTTGACCAGCTTAAATCACTATCCAAATCTATGCCTAATAAATTTACACTTGATGAAAAATTCTTTTCTTCCTCAGGTGTGCGACCTAACCTAAAAACAATAGTTTGAGTCTTTTCAGGATTCATAAAAAACCCATTGACACTGAACCAGTTCCTAGCTTCATTGAGGGAAAGTTTGGACAGCACCATGAGTTCACCAAAGGTACCTTGACTATTTAAGAAAGTGGAGTCATCCGCATAAATCACAGAAGTACAGGACATACATTTATCCAAATCATTAATCATTATAAGGAAAAGAACAGGGCCTAACACCGAGCCCTGGGGCACTCCGCAAAAAACCTCACTCTCATCTGACAATATACCCGCAACATCAACCTGCTGCCTGCGGTCTGATAAGTAAGACTTAAAAAGATTGAGTTCTGTGCCACGGATACCGTAGTACTCAAGTTTATTCAAAAGTAAACCATGGGGAACACAATCAAACGCTTTACTCAGGTCAACTAGAGTTGCCTGGGTAAGAGAGGCGTTTTCATAAGAATTTAGCACATGCTGCACCAAGCGCCTTACCGCATCCGTGGCACATCTACCCGTTCGAAACCCAAATTGCCAATCAGATATTAGGCCATGGTATTCAAAAAATTGCATTAATTGTGATTTTATTATGGTTTCGAACACTTTGCCAATCACAGGAACTAACGAAATGGGCCGGTAACTACTAGGATTCTCCCTCGGACCCTTTTTATAAATTGGAACAACTTTTGAAAACTTCAGTTTTTTGGGGAAAAAGCCAGAGAGCAAGCAGCAGTTAATACTTGCAGTGAGTGGCAACAATATATACACTATAATAAGCTTTAGAAGGTTAGAGGACATACCATATGCATCTGTGCTGAAAGACGATTTCATATTATGCACAACACTATATACTTCCTCACAAGACACTGCACTGAACTTGAAGGATGATGGAGAAGCTGGTGTATTCTCTAGTAGTGTAGTGGAAGCAGCAATCGAAGGTGTCACCAGTGCCGCTGTCTGTTCCACAGATGACGCGAAGAAATCACTGAAGTCTTGTGGAGATATGTATCGTAGGGGGTTGGTGTTTGGCTTCTCCATATTACCACGGATGATGGACCAGGCAGCTTTGCATTTGTTGGTTGCAGATTCGATTTCTATTACATTGGCGTTGAGCTTGGCTGTTGCAAGAGATTTTTTATAAGTCCTTTTTAGGGTCACATAGGTTTCCCTATCAATCTGTGAGTTAGATGTTTTATAGGCATCAAAAGCTGTTAGGACTAAGTCACGCTGGACTTGAAGCTCTGCTGTAAACCAACGATTTTTTCGTCTAGGTTTTTTACTCTGATAATTTGGTAAGATTTTCTTGAGAGGGAAACAATCATTGATAGTTGATTGGAGCTGATCAAACAGGATGGTGAAAAGATTGTTGCTGATATGCCTGCCATCTGATACCAGGCCTGGCCAGTCAATATTACCAACAGTAGAGATAAATTTTGCTTGGTTAACAGGACTATAATTCCTCTTTACTTGGTATTCCGTCGTAGGTTTTACAAGTTGTAGAATTGCCACCTTAAGGCAAACTGCTAAATGGTCTGACAAGGCAAAGTTTCCAACGCAGACAGCGAAGTCGCTCCTCTGAAAGTTAACTGCAATGTTGTCGAGGCACCTCACACCCCTTGTTGGCTCAAAGTTGGAACAGAATAAGTTAAAAGAACGCAGAGTGTTTTGTAGAGCCCAGTCGTCTGCTTTTTTTGAACCGACATCAATATTTAGGTCTCCTGCTAAGATATACTTGTAGTCCGGCTTAGTTGAAAGAAAGGTTTGAAGCAATTCCTCAAGTTTATCTAGGAACTGTGATAGAATACCATCAGGTGAACGATATACGGACATTATAACTATTTTTAGGTCAGTTGATATTGCTGCTGAAACTTCAAAGTTAAGCTCATCACAGAAACCGTTTACATCAAGAGTGGAGAAAAAAGGAGATAAAGAATTGGATATGTAGATACACGTACCTCCATGCCTATGTGTAGTTCGGCAAAAGGCCGCCGTTAGGGTAAAACCGCAAATTTTTACCAAATCAAGTTGACTAGATAATAGCCAATGTTCACATAGGCATAACACATTGAAATCAGAGTTCTCTACAATTACTTCTATTTCATTTAGTTTATTACTTAGGCACTGTATATTCTGCTGCATAACACACAAAGAGATAGGCCTAGTTTTATTGTTAACTAGCCTATTTGGTTCTCCTGTTCGGGAAAACCTAAAAAAGCTGATTGGTTTAGATCCACAACTGAAGTGTTAATAGGAAGTTCAGGATCAACAACAATGTCTTGAGAGTTTTGCTTAGGGCGCCTTGACACAAATCTTGACACAAATACATCCCTAGGCCAAAAGTCGGGTTTGAACACCTCACCTAGGATAGACGAGTGAAGTCCAACTTTAAAGGAACAGTACTTCTCAGGGTATCTTGAGTTTAGTTTTTCAACAGTAAACTCCTCATTTACATACTGACCTTTAAGAAAGTCAGTGATATCTTCTGACTGTGTAGAAGGACTAAGTCTAGAGACAAACAAAAACACTTTTCGGGAAACTGTCTTAAGGTTATGTTCATGAGACCCAACTCCGGCCTTACTCCCTGTTATAAATCTACTGCCGTTTTTGCTTGTAGGCCTACTATATTCACCTCTATTGGAAGCACTTCTTTCAGGTCTGGACTGTTTTCTAGATTTAACAACTGTGAAATTTTCTGAGCTAACCTCATTATTACCAACATTTGACTTAGGGACAAGTATCTCCTCTGGTTTAGGTTGATGCCGAACAATGTCTGCATATCTCAAATTGCTTGGAACACTTTTGGATATTACAGCGTTGCTACTAACCCTAGCATCTTGGTTACTACCTGGAGACAATGTACTATTGATAGGGCTACTTCCACTTGGAGTAGTACTAGGCATAGGCCTACTAGGCTTGGTCACAGTTTCAGCCAGTGAGCAACTCAGTTTAGCTGGGCTCAACTTGACTTTGTCATCGATATAGTCTTCAATTACAAGGTTAAGTTTACTTGCAATTGTCATATTTTCACAAACTAAGTTCTTAACAATACTTAGTACATTTTGCAGAGTCTGGTTATCAGCCGACTCTTTGTCATAAGCTAGGTTAGGTCCATCGAAGCACTTTCCACAAAACCACTTAACATTGTTAGATAGTTAGATAGTTCCATATCACTGGAATAGAGTCAAAATATAATGAAAGTATAATCAAAATATCAGAATCACTTTAAATCGAGAAGAGGACTTGCAATCAGTGTTGATATACCAATAAATTAGTTTTGCTATAAGATGTATATGTTTAGAAAACCTTTTTGCTACTGAAGTTTGCAAAATTATGTTTCATAATTACTAAGGGGAAGATATACGTGAGTTCAAATTATTCATATGTAATCAAAATTTGAAATGTTGAGCTGTAAACTTGTATTACATCGCTTAAACGATAGTAGCATTCGTATATACTCCAATTAATGTATCATAAAGTGCCAATTATAATTAAAAATACCCCCGACACAGCAAACCTGCAGACTAAGCGAATTTCCACTTGCCTTATTTGATTTACGCTAAAATGTCTCTGTAAAAATATCACATTTATTCCCTATTTAAATAACATTAGTTCAATATATATCAATATGAATATCAATTGATATGGGGACGCCACCTAGGTGCGTATTTTAACCCAAATATGAGTGTAGAATGGTGTGAGATGATCTGTGTACCTTTGTTACTGGATAAGATCAGCTGTTTCATTAGTCAGGACCATTTATTTAAAGCCCAATGATCAGGAACAGCTGGGTCCAGTTTTGAACCATCAAGGTTTAACGAGTACTTAGGTTTGCTGCAACAGGGAGGGTAAAAAGGTGTTTTTTTTTGTAAAATGATAATAGTTTAGTATGAAATGAATGCATTTTCCAAATTTGATTAAAATATGAATATAAACAAGCAAACTACAACAGTTTACTTATTCTAAGTATAACATGGAAATTTTAAATTTACAGATTTTTGGAACTTTCTCCGTAACCATTAGGCGCATAATTAACGCTTCAATATACTAAATTATTTGTTTTTTAAGCTCTGCAAAATGGTTTATAAAGAAATTGCTAAATTTTAAGTTTTTAGTGTCAAAAATGGGAAAACCCAATTTTTACCCCATACAACCCCCCATAAACCCCCGTTCCCTTGGTTCGATCATGCTGGTTCGCGAACTCGTTCGAATAAACAGAGGTTTACACGCTTGTACCAAATTTCATCAAATTTATGAATTTGAACGGATGGTGTTTTTGGCATCTAGGGACCTCAAAACGAAAAAGTAAATCGGTCCCGGGTCCAGGTCTTACCATGAGTACTACGGTAATAGCTTATTCCCTATAGGGGAAATTCGCTAACACAAATTTAGGATTTTGTAACAAAGTTTGGAAGACAGGTACTTAAATTGAAAAATAAATACACACAATGAGTACTAAATCGTCTATTAGGCCTATACATTTTAATTATGGAAAGAAAATACAAAAATATAACTGAATAACAATTTAATATTCTACAAAGTGTCAAGGAATTTATACAGTACCGGTACAAACTTCATTTACAATATAATTTAAAACAATAAAATATATCAAAATCAAAATCAAGAGCACAAAAAGAAGAAAAAAGCATAAAGATAAATTTTTTTGTGTTACGCACTTTAAATTTGTGTGTTTCGTTTCTTATTCTTATTTTTATTTCTTTTTATAAATACACATTTTGCTACTGTAGTACCTTTACCTATTTGGTAGTGTTTGGACACCTTCTTATATGGGAAAAGGTTGAAAATTATGTTGATAGTATTTCAAATTATCAAATCAAATACTTAGTCATTTTAACTACGTAAAAAATAATGTAAGTAAATAATTAAATATATTTTCTTAAACTGGTTTTGGCAACAAATAAATCATTAAAAACCTGGTAAACATTAAAGACCAAGAGCACAACAAATAAAGAAAGCAAAAAGAAAAATCATTTGTGTCCTAAATGAAAAATGGCTTTAATACAAAAAATAACGTTTTACTAAGTTGTAGAATATGCCTACGGTTATCTGTAAATATCAACCTATGCTCTTATTTAAGATTTCCTTCTGACTCCTTGCGGGATGTCTCCATTATATGACAGAAAACTGACAGTCTTTAAAACGTTGTTTTTAGGTGTGGTGTTTATGTACCAAATCTTATTGGTTTATCTATTGCCGTTTTGAAAATATTAAGCCCCTGCGGGACTTTATAAATACACCCTGTATATGTGACCGTGAGCACAGAAAACAGGTTATAGTAATATGTTTTCTGTGCCGTGAGCGCGGTAACTCGGGCAACAACGCTGCGAGTTTGATGAGATTTGTTACAAACGTGTAAGCCTAAGTTTATTAGAACGAGTTCGTGAACCAGCATAATCGGACTATGGGAACGGGTGTGTCTGAATTGCGAACACCTCCAAAATGCTGGAGACTGAACATAAGTCGCCAAGATTGCGCACAAATATTCGGAATCGGGGAAAATGGATGACACACTGTTTCTTGTAATTTATGGAAGATTTAATACAATTGTTTTTAATTTAATGTTTTAAGACTTGACTTGGCATGTACAAAAACGCAAAGAGTGGAAAAGTAAACGGATAAGCAAGAATTTATATGGGTGGGTTTCATGTTTCATCGATTTCCACTAGAGTGTGCAATTAATTGTGATATATTATATTTTTAAACGTGACAGAGTTTTTTTTTTCATTTCAGGATTCTAAATCAACCACTTTGGCGATTTCGTGATTTTTGTGTTGAAATAAATATAATTTTCTAAGGAAGGGAATGTCAATGCCATGATTTCATTTTTTTAAGTTTAATTTTTTTAGTCTAGCAGCCGACGCTAATAATTTCAAGTCGTTTCAGTGCGGTTTTAACTAACAGCTGGTTTCAAACTGTCATTGACGTTTTTATGTTACAAGTAGTTTACTAAAATATTGATCGTCGGTGTTTCAATTTTAAATGTTGTTTTTTACTACCGTAACGGATCTTCGTATTCAGGAAATCTGTAGATTTGAACTATACATCTCTAATACTTCTACCCTTGGGTAAAATCAAGATTTGTCTGAAATCAAATCTGTGTAAGTAGGCATATAAGTTTATGCCATGAAAGTTATGTCATGTTTGTAGAATGTGTGTAGTCTATATCGATATACCAAAATTTCAAGGGTTATAAAAATGTGAACCGGTGTAGCAGGTCTCTAGAAAACACTGGGGAAAATCCCCTACCATATTTTGAGCCGATTTTATTGTTAGTGCAACTTCAGAGTATACTTTTTACAAATTACATTAACATTTTCAAAATCTGTTTAAAACTCAATGAGGCGTTCTGTTCACAAATTAACCCCTTCCAAATTAATTAAGTACATAGGCTAGATAACACTGATAATTATGAATTATGTTAATGTACGAATTATGGTAAAAAGATGAAACTGACTTTAGTAAATAACTAACTAAACTTTTCCTTGACTATGTTAAACAAACGTATTTGGCTCAGGTATTCTTGGGAGGGATACCTGAAGTGGGGAAGTCTAAGCTATTTTACAAAAAATACTTCCCGCTATAAATACAGTTGTACTCTACGAATTAATAGTCTGCAAATTACAGACGAATTCCATAAATCAATACTCTGAGAATAGTGGATACTATACTTAGGATTATGTTCTCTTGCAAACTTTTAAGTTATACGTATTAATATTCTGCGAACTACAGGTAGATTTAAATGTTTAACTTTCAAAACAATGGGCGACCGTTCATGGAATAACTGTACTACTTCAATGTCAATTTAGTTATTTAATATCAGCAGTGTGAAATCATGAAATAAAGTGAATGTGACACTGTTGCTTGCTTCTCTGTCAACGCAAACGTAAACAGTGTGAGCTTTTTCCTGTTTATTGCCGAAGAAACTAACCAATATTTACTTTCTAAATTCTTTTTACGGGAAAGAGTCCTTCACCAATATCAAATCAGGAATATTCTCAATGCATTTATTTTACCATAAAATCCAGACAATTATTTAAATGTATAAAAATTATATACAGCATTTATTGCTCAATGTTTACAATTTAAGAATTAGGAAATGTGAAAATATGTTTGTCAAGTGTGTACTGACTGTATTATGATGTTGAGTGGTTGAAGCATGCTCATATTAATACGAGTTGATTCCTTACTTAATTGTCACTATTACTATAAACATTTTATTTCATTTCCACGTGTTTCAAATACATTTTATACGTTGACGGAAAAAAAAACTATATGTAATTTATACATCATTTGATGTATAAAATTAAGGGGAAATGTCTAGAGAAAGCACAATATCAAAGTGTTAATTTGTATTTATCTTAATATCCACAACATTTGCGTAATAATACCAAATCCATCCCATTCTTGCGAGTTCAGTCGAGCGGTGGTAAAATGGGACAGTCTCTACCCTTGTGAACAATAGCTGGTTCGAGTCACGAGCCCAAGCCCTACAGCAGGTATACCGGGGGGGATCATGGCAGGGGGGGACCTTTCCGGGGTGTGCATTTTGAAAACGATCGGGGTTAACGTATCCGGTTAACATCAATTCTAATTAGAAAATCTGGTAATTGTATATGATAAGTGAATATAATTATCTAATTAATACGCAAACTCAAAAATAACTCGTCATATCGACGAGTGCATGCTGCAACTGAAATTGAGTGTCCGCGGCCGGAAACATCACCCCCCGGTCTCTGACGTCAATATGACGTAGGGGGGTGATGTTTCCGGGGGCGACCTTTCCGCGTCCCCATTTGTCTTAGGGGAGGTACGATTGAGGCATTAGTTCAAAATTCCTCCGTGAACAGCGCTGTAGTAGAGAGCATTTTGACAATGAAGGTTTACTAACTGCAAAAATAGTTCTGTTCATAAAATAAAATTATAAATGCCTCAAATTCAATTTTAAAATTATTTTATTATAAAATTACTATCATAACCTAACCAAACTTGCTGATAATGAAATAATATAAAAAAAGATTATTAATAGAAAAAAATAATTCTGTTCATTAAATAAAACTAGAAATTGCTCAACTAAAATTTTCTAATGACTTAATAATCTATCTATCTATATATTAATAGGCAAGCATGTTTCTTTAAAACCTTTTTTCTCAGCTCGTGTGCATCGTAGGAAAAATCTACGCATACCGTTAGAAAGCTATTTTCCTGTAGGTGTGCAGAATCCCTTTATAAATTTAAATAGGCTCAAAGATAAGCACAAAAAATGAGTTTAAAGATTTGAACAAATTAACATGGATCTTATGCGTTGCCATGCTGGTGACGAAATAACAACGAAATATAAACAGGAAATCAAAACAAATGGAAGAAACTCCAATCACATGTTTTATTTACAGTGTGGGGTGAAAATAGAGAAGTGAGTACATTACATATTTTTGGTCGAGTTTCGACCACTGGACGACCTCTCGTACTTATTTAATACGCAAGCAGATTTTTTGTGACAATTACTCCTCTGAAACTACTGAACCGATTGACATATTTTTGGTGTCATTGGAAAGAGCGTAACGAGAAGTTGTGCAGGAAACTTTTTTTTTAGGGAAATAATTAGAGAGTGAGGCCCTGGAACCCTTTAAAGTTTCGCATTTCTTCATAAGATTAACATGGGAAACAAAAATTGTTATGAAACTTCAGCTGTTGTCAGAAATTAAAAGTGAGAAGAAGAACATATGTTAATTGTAAGCAGTCAATAAGTTTGCTAATTTAACAGTTTGCTACAAACATTTACTGACTTGGTTGAAATGAAATATTTACTATTTGAATTTGGGTTGGTGTAAATATTACAATGGAAAATGCGAGAGAGCCTGGATAATTGATATACTGAAAAGAAAACTGAATTAACACTGTGCTGCATTTCTTAGTAATCATTGAAAAAGGTGATTTGCAAACTATGGTAACATGGGAAAGTCATTGAACACCACCAACGAGAAGAAAAAATAATGTTTTTTAGAATTTAGAATCGTTATTATGGACAACCTAATGCAGCTATAAGTAATGCTGTTTGTAGAAAACACTAAAAAACAAGATCAACTTTTGAAAAATGATAAGATATTTACAAGAAGTTGTGATTATATCAATCTGTTATGTACATCATAAGTATTTCTTTAATCTTTTAAGTCATCAGAAATTATGACTGTTATTCTTTTTTAAATAACGCCTGTAAAATTAGCAATTGCTCGAATTCGAGCAACAGGGACACTAGTAAAATTAAATTGTCATAACCGAACAACTTGCTGATAATGAAAAATGCTTAGTCAAAAAGTTAGTGCCACCAGCGGGATACGAACCCGAGATTCTCAGCTTATCAGCCCAGCACGTTAACCACTAGACCACCGAGGCCGATAGCTGAAAATCGTATTGTTACGCTAATGGTGTTCCCTCTGCTAATGAGAAGCCCACAGCTGTCATCGTAACCTCATCTATTTATAGGGTACCTCCCGTGAGTAAATACCCCTATGGATCGTCCTATATAGATTCTTTCAAACACGTCAAATTGTATCCTACCCAAAACCTTGAGTATGTTTTTAATTTGAATGTATGATAGGAACGTACCCATGATATATTTAATCTGCAGCGTTATATTTTATTTATTTATACGGTAGGTTTACGTAATTTTTCACTTAATATTGGAAAGTATTTATTTAGAAAATTGATTTTTTTCGGGCCACATGTCCAAAAAACAAATTATTGATAGTTTTTAAATCCAACAGACGTTTCATCAATAAACACACATGGATGGAAAATAGCTATTTGTGTAACTAGTGGTGAAAGTGGCACTTTGCTGCACACGAGAGCAATGTTTACGCACGAGCCACAGGCGAGTGCGGAATGATCGCGAGTGCAGCAAAGGCCTTTTTCACTCGTGTTACACATTATATTTTTCCTACAGTCACTATAAATCATATAAATAATTAGTCTTTCAAACACTATACAACTCGTTTTTAGATTCAGCTGGCAACACAAATGGTGCCCTTAGAGAAAGTAGTACCCGCGGTCCGTATCACTCCGCTATTTTTCCTCGGCAAGAAATGTGCTCCGCGTTTTGAGAATATAGTTCCGTATGTTTTTGTAAATTTGAAGTGGTTTCCGTGCCTAAAAAAATGCTTTAAATGTATTTTTTTGTTTATTAAGATAGACGGGTGGCGTCGTCCTGTAATCCAGCTACTAGGAGGTCACGGATTGTGGATATTTATAGGTATGCACTGTGGATGGGATACTCCCTGGTGTGGATTAACGTCCGCAATAGTGAGTATTACGACTATCCGCAGTGCTATCCTGATAATTAGACCAATTCGTATATACCAAGGAAAAAATGTGGTTCGGATTCCACTATAAACTGTAGGTCCCTTAGTTGTCATTAGCTGTTTGGGCTATTAATTAACAGCTGTGTCTAAGGAATGTCGGCCTTAGTCACTAACAAGACTACAAGATCGCGCCACTCATCATACACTCATCTCCATTCATACTTGGCTTAAAATACCTACATTGTATGGTCGCCATTTCATAAGAAAGTATAAAGTATAAAGTATAGTAGGAATGTTTTAAAAACGTTTAAAAGAAAAGTCCAGGAAGTTCAGAAATACCGAAACTATAAACACGAAATGACAGGTTAAATCGAAGTTATAATAGTCAATCAGCTGCTCATAGTATTATTATCTTTAAGTGTTGCCAACCTATTTCCAAGCGTACACGGATTACGTGCATAATAGAACCACGCTGTTTTGTGTTGTTTCGTTGGAATCCTGATGTGCGGCAAAGTATAAACCGTACGGCAAAGTATAAATATGCAGCAATTAGCAGCTTTCTGTACTATAAACAGTACAAGGAAGCCAACTTTGTCGGGTGACTGTAGGAAAAAAACTGTAAACATCGACTGTATAGTACTATCTTGGGTAATCAATGCTTACATGGATGGGCAAAAAACTGTAAACATCGACTGTATAATACTATCTTGGGTAATCAATGCTTAATTATATTTTAAGGACAAAGAAAACATAATATAAATATTTATGGTACGTAATGGCATTCTTTTAAACAACAGCTTTAGATTTAGTCACTGAGCTAAAATTATAACTGGAGGTAGCACTGCCATGGCAGAAGTCTGTCAAAAGCGTGTCGCTGATTTTGTTAGGTTGGTATAGCAGTAAGTTTTCTTACCATAGCAATAACATGGCTTCTTATAACTAGGTTGGTATAGCAGTGAGTATTTTTGTCATACTTGAATACTTTTAATACTTTAATAATTTTCTTTGAAATGGCGACCATACAAAGTAGGTATTTTAAGCCAAGTATAATAATAGCCATAGCAATAATATGGCTTCTTATGACACCCGACTCACGCAAACATGGCGGCTGGCGACACGCATCTTTGACATTCAGTGCTACCTCCAGTTAGAATTATAGCTCAGTGGATTTAGTTTTTAACATTTTGGTTGGCTTTGTGTTAATGAGTTGTGCTAACATGGAATGGGCACACGGAAGGGACTAAGGCTAAAGATGTAGTGACGTCATATCTCTAGTGGTTAATGTCTTCTCTTGAGGCGACACGATAACCGTAACGAAACGATGTGATTTCAGCGGCGTACGTGGCATAGTTGGTAGCGTTTCGGATTGATGTTCAGGAGGTCCGGGGTTCGAAACCCATTGGCAGCACTAACTTTTTGTCAACAAATTTTTCATATCAGCAAGTTTGGTTGGTTAGGTTAGGTTATGACAGTTTAATTTTATAATACTAAATTTTAAAATTAATTTTATAATTAATTAAAAATTATAAGTAATCATTAATTAGATTTTTATCTTATATAGTTTTTATATTATCAGCAAGTCTGGTTGGTTAGGTTATGTTATGACAGTTTAATTTTAAAAATTAAAAATTTATTTTATAATTTTAAAACAATATTTTATAATTAAAAAGTTAATTTTATAACAAAAAATTAAAAATTAATTTAAAATTTTTCAACTTAGCAGTCCTAGCGGCGAACGCTGACACTACAAGATATGTTAGCCTTAGTCCCTCCCGTGTGCCCCACCGGTGCTAACATTCATCATCACATTTCGGATGCCACAGAAATGTAGTCTTCTCTACACAAAACCGTCCCGATAGCTTTTATCTGAAGACTCTTTCGGTTTTCAGCTTCGATGATTATTGCATCAGTCGCATTGAGCATTATTTTATCGATTGATTTATTAGATAAGGTTTTAGCATTTATTGTTTTCGATTGCTCTATATCGATATATCGATGGTTTAGTAACACAATTGTAATCCTACTAATATTATAAATGAGAAAGTTTGGATGTATGGATGTATGTTTGTTACAAGTAAACGCGAAAAATACTGGTCGGATCGGGCTGAAATTTGGTGTGATGATAGTTCACATTCCCGATTAACATATAGACGCATTCTTATCTCAAATGTCCTTTTGGGCTCCGCCCCAGTGGCTCTGGAGTTTCCCATGTTAACCTTATGAGTAATCACATTTAAAAGGAATAAAAGAATTTTGTCAGCTGTTTCAACTACACAAGTTGGTTCTATGATATTAAATAGCATTAAAAAGTTATAAGGTTTACCAACAGGGTGCAGTACTATTAACTTTTTTGCATTTTGGGTCCTCTTCCCGTTGCAAAGCACGGGTACAACAGCTAGTAGATGAAATAATTGAATCACTTACTATAACTAAATAGCTAACAGCTGCTTATTGCATTGGCAGAATTGAAGATAAAAGCTGGAAATCGTTTTGAGAGGTTATCTTTACATAAATATTACTTCGTTTTTTTAGCTTTGTCTTTGTTAATTAATGATGCAGTATGACGAAAAATAATAGTTCACCACACCAACACGGGCAAAAAGTGACTTTTTACCCTCGCTCATTTTCCGACCTCGGCTTGGTTGGGCCCTAGTGATGAGAAATGCCGGTACTATTATTTCTGTTCGCTGGCAGGAGCTTGGATTCGATAGTGACTGCTATCGCGAAAGAGTAATGTATTTCGAATTTCGATATTCCAAAACCAGGAACGGTTTTATGTGAAGTCAAGCCTATCCGAATTTTACCGGGCAATTTCTTCTTATGATTTCCTTGCTTCCACCGCAATTGCTTCTCCCAGCGTCCACCGTTGTTCGTCGGCCATTTTTCAAGTTACCGCTTTGGGGATTGTGATCCATAGTTATTGTGCGATTATTTTTAACTTCGAACATCTATAATTCAACATGACCGAGGACAAGAAGGTAGTTATGCTTCTATTTAAAAGATGCCGTAACGGTTCCAACAGGTTGTGTACTTACGTTGTAATTGATTTTTAAACTCAAAGCGTGCCCCGAGCCGCAAAATCCTCTTCTCAAAATGCCAATTTAACACGTTAGCACAATGTATACTTGTGCAGTTTGTTATTTTTATCCATTTGCTATGGACTTTGTTTATTCAATTTGCATTACCTCAATCATCCATGATCCCTAGCCGTGTGAAGTACTCCCTCTAGAGACTTAACCTTTCGGCACATCTACTTATCAGATCAAACCCTAGAGATAGGCTAGGTCTAAGGCCTAAGCTTATGTCAAGGGTTTTATTCTTGGCGTCAATCATAGGATTAACACATTTATTTTTGGCCTTTGCTTAGATAATCTTAGCATTTATACTTCAATTGATGTAGCTACCTAGCATCATAATTTAGGCTAGGCCTAGGCCTAAGTTATTTCACCTTGTAAATCGTGAATATATGCCCTGGCATTTTGCATATTCTTTTATTAGGCTATGTTAGAACACAAAGGCAGTGGAGACAGACAAGATCCCAACTCATATTAAGAGCCATTACATTACTCCCAGTGTTAGGCAAGTGCTATGCAAAACTGTTAAATAACCGAATTAGGACTTGGGCAAACAAATACAACAAACAAATAAGCAAACAAATAAAGTATCTGAAAGTGTAAAATCACACACAGGTGTAAGGCAAGGCTGCCAGTTGTCCCCTAAATACTTTATTCAACTTATATAGACGATGTTATAGAATAATTTATTATTATTTATTTAGCATCATAATTTAGTCTAGGCCTAGGCCTAAGTTATTTCACCTTGTAAATCGTGAATATATGCCCTGGCATTTTGCATAGGCCTAAGTTATTCTTTTATTAGGCTATGTTAGAACACTTAGGCATAGGCCTAGGCTAGGCCTAACTTAGTTTAGGTTCTTAGGCCTATGTACATCTCTGGAACTTGGTTTTTATCCCAACTTTAAAACAATTGGAAATTCATTTTATTTAGACTAAGTTAGGTCTAGCGGGCCTATACATCCATAAGTTATCTGTTGGCACAAACAACCGAATGAGTAGGTAAACTTAATATTCATTATTCGGTTGTTTAGTTTAAACCCTTACCTAACTAACCAAACGATATCAATCCTAAGTAGGTACTGAACTAGGCCTTAGATAAATTAACAGGGTATAGTTTCTTAACTGGGCTATGCTAATATTGATTGCAACTACCTATCAAAATGAAAATAACTCTTTATAAATAATCAATATTTTTAAGTTAAATATCTATTATAAATTTAAACTACCGTATCAAAACTTAACCTAACCTACCAAACTTGCTGATGGTGGAAAAATCACATGAAGGTTTACTAAGTACTTAATCGAATCGATAACTTAGTTTCAATCGATATTAGCATACATTAGCCCAGTTAAGAAACTGTACCCTAGATAAGATGAACTTTACCAGCCAAGTTTATTTCTAAATTTACTTTGTTTTATACTGAAACTCCACATAAGTATAGCTGGGTCGGGAAAATAAGCTAGGCCTAACTCAAGGTGTACCAGTAGGCCTACTGGTACATTTGTAGTTGACACCGAGCCAGTAGTTGACACTTTACAAATCCAACACTAATAATAAAGACTTCATGTTAAAAGTTCCTTTATTTTCAATAGGTATAGCCCTATTAAAAAAAAACTTCAGATGTTTTCCTTCATTTTTATTGCAACATAACCTTGGTTAGCTATGTGTTTGAAATGTGGTAGAGCTACAAAGTTCACTCTACCTGTTGAAGCCTCTTGTCTTGAGATTTCTTCTGGCTTTGAACAAGGTACAGGTTGATAATAACCAAAATTGTTTGAAACATAATTTACTTAATTTCTGCATCCTTGGTTGATTTATATCATATTAATAACTTATTAGGTTTTTGAAAAATTATAACTTTTAAAGGAATTAAAAGTCTCAGGGTTGATATTGAAATACAAACAGTTCTAAGTTACTGAGTTCCTACACACACACAAAAAAAATCAAGTCTGAGATTTTGTTCGTTCCAACAGTAATACGCCTTCAGAAGTTGAAATTTTCCAGTTTTCTTATGAAATGTTGAGATGGGTTGAAAACTGTTATTGATACTAGGCTACACATTTCAATAAATATGTACTGAACATAATACGAGGACTATCCAAAAAGTAGATTACGTTTTTGTCTGTATCTGCTAGGGGCAGGGCTAGTGCGACCATCTTGGTGTTAGCTTGTTATGCAGCTCAGTCGGCATCTAGCCATGCTAGTAAGAGGTTTCTGCTGTACTCCGTTGAGTTACTGTTACAGTTCAAAATGTCTGTGTTAATTTGCCGCGAATTGTGAAGTGCGTGCACAGTTATAAGGCGAAGTGGAAGACCCAGCATTGTGACTGCGGAACTTGCTGAAAAAGTCGATGCCGATATCCGTAAAACTCAAAAGTTTACAATAACAGAACTCTATGGGGTTTCCACAAATTTTGTGAAGTTTGATGCACAATATCATAACCGAAAAGCTTGGTTACCAAACGGTAACCAAAGAGTCCATTCATTTTTTTTGCATGTACTTCACAGTTCGCGTCATTTTCAATTAACACATACATTTTAAACTGTCACAGTAACTCAACGGAGTACAGCAGAAACTTCTTACTAGCACGGCTAGATGCCGACTGAGCTGCATAACGAAATAACACCAAGATGGTCGCGCTAGCCCCGTCCCTAGCGGATACAGACAAAAACGTAATCTACTTTCTGGATAGCCCTCGTATTTAGGCTGTTTCTTCCAGATGAAAATGTTTTTTGTTCACTCTAGTGTTCGTGGTTACTGAGTTATGCAAGTTAATGCAAACCCTTACATGAGCATAAATTTGCGTGTTCCGCAAAACAAAAATGGCCGCCGTAGAAGTAGCAAAAGAGATAAAAAAAAATTAAATCACTTTTGAACCCAGAATTGATAGAGGTATCTAGGAGATAAAAATATTATTTTAAAAATGGTCGTAAGTAACCCCTGTTGGATCACTGGATATGGATAGACCCATTGGATTGGGAAATGAAACTATTCTAAACTAACCTAACATAACTAAACTTAACCAAAATGCTGTAGGCTAAGTCACTGTTTCAAAATTTTGTTTGATAACAGAAAAGGCATATGGGGAATATGCTATCGAACGGAATTTTGAAATGTTACAGCAAGTTGGGCTGGTTCAAGCTTAGTTTGAAGAACAGTTTCATTTCAATATAATTTTTTGTTTAAGTTTGTTAATAGGCTACTGAAAAATATTTATTTATCCTTAGTTGTCAGCTGATATGTTCTGATTTTTTAATATCAATATATATCAGATAAGTAGAAAAATAAAATATCAATGATATACTATTGAAAAGAAATCATAGATAATAATGAATGTTCCCTTTAACAGGAAAGTACCACGTAATGTTTTTGAAATAGATTGAATTAAAAATCAAATCAGGCTTCTAGGCCTAAATGTAAACTTGCCTAGTCTGCAGGTTTGCTGCGGTGGGGGTATTTAGTAGGCCTACAGTGATTGTAGGTATATGTGCATTAATGATTCATCTTTCAATTTTCAGGCGGGAGAAACTGAGCACATCAACTTGAAAGTCATGGGACAAGATAATGCAATCGTGCAATTTAAAATTAAAAAACACACTCCTCTACGTAAACTGATGAATGCCTACTGCGATCGAGCGGTGAGTTGATTAGTCTTGTTTGTTACTACCGTATTGATATTGTTACATTTATTAATAATTTAATCAACAAAAGCATGCTGTACAATCCCTAATCTTTACTTTTCTTCATAAAGCGAAATCTGGTTTTAACCAAACTATTTGTTAAAATAGGTATACAGGGTGTCCAGCCAATCTGGAAACTGGGAAAACTGGAAATTGTACGGGGATTTTTGTTACTCTTCGCATCGTGCAGATATCTGCATTGTCCGCCTCAATTGTAGTGAAACAATGAACTTTTCAATTGCACATTATTCTTTACAGATGCATTGGGAAACACTCTGCTTTAGCTTGATTTTCTGACTAGGTGCTCCATTGTTCGATATGGCTCAAAGATCGCTTGCACACCTCTTATTTTAAGCTTACAACCTGACAACTTGCACTAAAAACTTAATTGGAATTAGATTATGGAGCTGACTAAGAACTCTGAAGTGTGTGTAGTGTTGGCTTTTCAGTCCAATTTTATCAACAGACTGAGCAAATCTGTTTTGGCAAATTTCCCAATTAGGAAATAGTTATTACCGTAAGTGGCACGGTAAGACCTAGGCCCGGGATCGATTGACTTTTTCATTTTGATTTCCTCAAAGGCCAAAATGTTTTATAACTTAAGTGATTTCTGTCTGATTATGATGAAATTAGGTTTTTAACTTAAAGATGTAAGGCGGGATAAAGTTAAATGAGTTTGTGAACCAGCATGATCGAACCATGGGAAAGGGGTTTTACGGGGTGTTTTTTGGGTAATAAAATGGTTTTTCTCATTTTTGACCCTCAAAACACAAAGTTTCCCAATTTCTCCCTAGATTTTTTTATAGAGCTTAAAAAACAAATAGTTTCCTATATCAAAGTCTTTTTGTATGGTTATTGGCAGTTAACAGAGAAAATTCAAAAAAAAAAATTATTTAAAATTCCTAAGTTATTCTTTTGGTCAAGTGGGATACAAGTGTACGCCCGGGGCAAGTGGACTTCCAGCTAATAATAAATTTGTTTATTAACAAAAAAATATGGAAACTTGGCCAAAGGTATTTCAAACTATGCTCTTTTAAGTTATAATCACAAATAAATTCTCTTGCTATGATTTCTATGAGTTAAGACATGTTTAGGAACCTCTTACGTTTCTACTCATAACACAATTGCCACTCTGAAAATTTTTAAAAAATTACTAAAAATTGAAATGCAAGGATAACTAACTGAAATTTAGTGAACTTGCTTAAATTTTTTTAGAGGGAATTCAAAAATAACTTTGTTTTGGCAATAAAAGTCAATTTTAGAAAAAGTTTGGAAAAGCAAAGTGAAAAAGTTAGTCCGCTAGTCGCCTACTAAAATTGTTGTTTGTTGGTCAGAGATGTTAAAACATACTCCCTTAGTAGATTTCCCATCCTTATAGAACAGCTGAAGCCAATTTTATCGTTAGTTAGATCAAGATGTTGTGTTTTGTTTACATTTTGTTTCTTGTTATTTCAGTCATTTAAAACCCAGTTCTACCAAATAAATGATATAATCATAAACAATAACTCATCCTCTAAATATAACCAATCATTTAGGCTATAATTTTTACTTTCTCCCCCTATACCATAGTATATGGAGAAAGTATTGTTTTCGTCAAAATTTTCGAGTTTGAGTTTTGAGTGGATATATTCGTTTTGGGTCCCCCTGGACCCAAAAAAGTGGTTTTCGAAGTGATGTCTGTGTGTGTGTGTGTGTGTGTGTGTGTGTGTCTGTGTGTCTGGATGTGTACAGAGCTAGAGACCACACCTGTAGTCCGATTTCGATGAAATTTGGTATGTAGGTTCTAATCCATGGTATCTCCAGGCGTTTTTTTCATTTTTTTGAAATTTTTATTTTTAATGGGAATTTTCCCATAAAAACCCATAAAAAACCGGAAAAATCGGATTTTCTCGAAAATGGCCCGAACGATTTTGATAAAAATTTAGTATGTTGTAGCCCTTTAAATTCTGAATAAAATGGTACAAATCCCATATCTGTAAAAATTACGGTTCAAAAGTTATAGTCAAATATGTTATTTTCCCATAAAAACCCCATAAATTAACGAAAAATAGGATTTTAGAAAAAAATCCGGTTTTGATTTAACATAGTATGTTATAGTCCTTATAGTTTTATAGTTTTTTTTATTTTTTAGAAATTTTTATTTTTAATGGGGATTTTCCCATAAAACCCCATAAAATATCGGAAACATATGGTTTTCCCAAAAATGGCCCGAACGATTTTGATAAACATTTAGTATGTTATAGTCCTTTATATTCTGAACAAAATGGTACAAATCCCATTTCTGTAAAAATTACGGTTATTGTAAATTATGTCATTTTCCCATAAAACCCCCATAAAATAACAGAAAAATCGGATTTTCCCAAAAATGGCCCGAACGATTTTGATAAAAATTTAGCATGTTATAGTCCTTTAAATTCTTAACAAAATTGTACAAATCCCATTTGCGTATATTTACTCTCACCACATACATATGATAAAGGTTTTTGACAAACTTATGGGAGAAAGTATGTGTCAGAATGCTGATACCGTTTATTAAATTGTATATTAAACGTCATTATTCTAATAATATTGATAAAACAATAGCCTAGGCTATTTAGAAGAGTTAGGCCCTAATTAAATAATAATGTAAATAGGATTGACATTTGAACAAATAAAAAACACTAGAGTAGATACGCTGAATAGACAGAATAAAACTATGATTCTTCGTTAATAATACTTAAATGTTCAATGTACCATAAAGGGTTTTAATAAATATTTTCTTGTATTGACACAAAATCCTCGTATGATTATTTCCTTCTTTTCATACACATCAGTGTTGTCAGATATAAAACATCTAAATTAATAGATAATTTTGTGTACTTGCTCTAATCCTCCGTGGTGTGACTGGTGCGAGCGTTCAGTGGTGTAGCGTAGTCGGAGCCATTCAGCCATCCCATGTGGTGTTGCCACTTCGAACGCCGCGGCCTCAGTTAAAGGGCCTAAGTCAATTACTATTAAAAATATTAAGGTTTTAAGTTACTTCACCGAGCGAAGGTTTACGAAAAACTGTATGGTTTAAGATATTTTAATTATTAAAAAACCAAAATAAAGCTCATTTTCTGCTCTTTGAGACTTTGTGTTAATTCAATGAAATAGTAGAATAATAAGGCTTTTATTTTCTTTAGAATTTCTAATAAAGCTGTGGTTTTAGTTTTCCCTTTCGGAGGTTCACAAAAAAATTTATAACTCCTGAACCATTTGAGATATTTTGATAAATAAAAAAATAAAAAAAGCTAATATTCTCCTCTACAATCCACTTGCCCCAACATCAAGTAATATGCAGTGGAAAGCTACAATAAGCAGGGCCGTGTTAAGGGCCAGTGGAGCCCTGGGCAAACCCAAATCAGTGCCCCCATTTTTTTCTAGTGCGGGCAGGCAGTGGTTGAGAGGCACCTGGTGGACGCCCCCAAACCTTCGGCGCCTCTGGGCATACCGCCCATTAATAAAAGTGGACCTAACAATAAGGGGGGTGTACACTTACCCCAGATCAAGGGGGAAGTATACACCCCAAACATTATTTTAATAAAACAATTTTTAGAAGCACAAAATTCATATTTTTAAAAAAATAAAAAAATTGCATAGCTTATACAAAACATTCCAAAGAATAAGCTCAGCAAATTTGATTTGTTTGTGGATTTTGCCACGATTGCGGAAGTCTGTGATTACGTTTACTTCACCGCGGAAGGATATTTAGGATTTTTCCGCTGATGATAATGTTTTCATGAACAATGGAGATAATATTCAGGCTTATGCTGCTATCGAAAGAGAGAATGTTTTCGTAACCATAAAGGGATGACAATGAAAATGATTATGATAAGGATTATTATTTTGTCAACAGTAGCTCACTGAACATTGACACAATTAGAAAATATAAGTACATGTGATGTATATTGTTTAAGTGGGACTAAACATTCACGAGGGAAACATTGAGGCAGGCTCCTGGAAAACCCTGGAATTTCATTAAAAATTGTTTAGACCCTGAAAAGCGTTCCAGAGAGTTTGTATACACCCTGAATATTCAATGTCCTTTGTTTTGTTCCACTGGGGCAAAATACCTTCCATGTTTTGTCATAGGAGAGTGTCAACATGATTAACAAACCAGTGTTTCTCTAAATAAAAAAAAGGCGGTTTCTCTGTGTAAATCCTTGCTTTTCTTTGCAGGGGCTTGCCATGGCAGCTGTCAGATTTCGCTTTGATGGACAAGCAATAAATGAGAGCGACACCCCCCTAACCCTAGAGATGGAGGAAGGGGATACTATAGAAGTTTACCAACAACAGACCGGCGGCCATAACTGTAAAACGACGGTGTAGTTCCCTGTGATGTGGTGAATTTATAAACACTGTGTGACGCGTTACACAACGCTCATGATGTTTCAGTTATTCATTTCTGAAAAGACTATGTAATCAATTTTCACATGACGTATTGTTTGATATAATTAAAATGTGACATTAAAGTATTTGCACTTTCAGATCAGTACAAAATTCAAAAATTAAGAAGATTCTATGGTGTATAGTTAAGGTCTGATCGAGTGTTTATATCTGAAAAAGTCTTTTGTATTTACAGTTCATTCCTTAATAGTTGTAAGCCATAATGAGGTCGACACAGATTGGAAATGTGAACATGAATGTTTCCTAGTAGACTAACCAGACACCTTCACTTGTTCAACCATTTTCCATGTTCATTTATAGTGATTGTCAATTCAAATTTGTAAAACTGTTTAGAATTAAGTCTGTGTTAGTAGGAAAAATACCGTTTCTGATGTTTAATTTAGCATTATTTGTTTTTTAGTTTAATAAAATAATCTTTTGTATTTTAATCGTTTTTCTTTTTCTCCTAAAAATCATTTAAACGATGTTAAGTCATTACAGGAAAGATCATTACAGAAACTAAGGATATCGACTGGTTCTTCTCCAAAAACAAAAATTACAAGACTCGGCTTTTTACTTTTTATACAAAGACACAATTAACTTATTACCGCTGACTTTTTCAGTCAGCTATATTTAATAAAGATGATTTACCACTAATGATGATTATATCTCCACTAATTTTCAACTTGATAAGGATTAAAACAACAACTAACAATTATTACAAAAAATAACTTATCTTTAATTGCACTTAGTGAGACTTTTGTTTTTTCACATTTAAAGTCCTTGTGTCTTGAGTGTCCTTTTTAGACTTGAAGTAAATGTTGGAGATGATTCCAAGGGCCAACATGGTGAGTGTGGATATCACAGCAATGTATTCAGGACGGTTCTGGAAGGGTGTTCCGCATATAGTGTACCACTTGGCTGTGCCCTTCGGTACACCTCCTGGTGCGCAGTGGAAGTCGTAGTAACTTTCATCGTAGTCTTTAGCACACAGAAACTCTCTTTTACTCAATACCTAAAACATTAAAATTTTAATACCACTCATATTGCTGGTGGACCAATAATTCTAGGTGTCTTAATGAGATTATATATAAATTTGATTTTGTTTTTGATTGGAAGAACAGGCTTACCTACACACACAAAATTGAAATATTACTCACTGTACAGGTAAGCCTTCTATTTCTATCAAAGAATTTAATCAATTCTGGCCTGAACCCTTTACCGAGAATACCTGTTCCCATATAATATGAGGGTTGTCTGTAAATTAACATTTATTAAGCTCTTATCACAGTCAAGTGTGGTTTATTTTGTTTTTCTCACACTCTTGTTTTAGTCATACATTATCAGCTGCCACGGCATCTTGAGAACTTATCAAAAACAACTTAGTTGGACAGAATAAATGTTGCACCAAGGAAGCTACTTCTTAAGACACAAAGGCTGCGTGTAAACATTTGCCATTCTGAGTTTGCAATGTGTGGACAATCTTTCTTGCGGCCTAGTTTGTTAGAAGTCTATTATTACAAGTCAGTGGTAATTTTATCGTGAACCCGTGTATCCTCGACTGCTTTTTCTTACCCCTAATATTGTCTGGACAGGCCGAGTGAGATTGCAAGGTCCGATGGGTTCGTGAAGACCAACAGAAATTTCCTTCTCAGGCTGACCAAAGATGACTAGGCTGAGGAACACCAAGTAATGGACCAGGAGAGCCAGCAAAGGCAGCCATCTCCATCTTAACCCTGAATCAAACATAGTGTAAATTTACGAGTAGAAGTGTTTTTCCTTCCCATGTTGTATCACAAAATCTTCTGATTCAAGGAGTTCTCGGTAAATATAGACTCCATTGACATCATGTAGTTTTAATTGTTAAAAATGTCAATGTTATTGAAAAAGATGGAGAGACAATACTGATGACGTTTTCTAGAAGTACGTTCAATGTATCAAATGGTTATCCTTTCAGCCTCATCTTCAACGATTTTTTTCAATGACTTCTTCTGTCAGTTCTTTCTTGAGAAAAGACTTTGAAGCTAGGTTTAACCCCGAGATGAAGCTCAAGGCAATACTTTGCTGTAATTTGAATTAGAAATAAAATGCAACCATCGATGAAAATAATTGCAGTTAGTATAGTACAACGATGTAAAGAACTACTGGATTGCGCTCTCAGTAGCACTGCAAACGCTGTTTTCGGTCTAGCTTCCCTCACCACTGGCAGTAGCCAACGCAGTCCATATACTCACCATTGTAAAACCCACTTTTTAAAGTTGCTGTTCTGTTGAAATATAGATATAAAATATTGCTAATGCATGCCAAACTCTTTTTACTATTCTAAACTTGATGTCTTCTTTTTTTGCAGAAAATAACATATTTGAACTCTTAAAGCTCCGACTACATTTGTCCAGTTTTACCGCAAATCTACGCTTCACATTAACGCGATAGGCCTAGGCCTACTTATTTCTTCCTTTTTTGTGACTTATTTGTAAGATACATTGTCATTACACATTGAAAGAAAAAAGTATCGCGTTTACGTCAAACATAACGTTACGTCTTAGGCATAAACTTAGCAAAACCATTCTAAATGCTTATGTAAAATTTTTTTGTTAAATAAAATAGGATTTCAATTACAAATATTGTACATTCTATTTCTCCTTATTTGTAATCACTTATTATTTTACCTTGTACAATTTGGAACTAGTAATATCAGTTTTCTAAAAACACCTAAAAACCGGGTTTAGTGACTTTGTAGTTTTAATGAATTCAGATGGGCTATTTTCTGCAAGAAACAAAAGAGACATAAAGGTTTAAATAGTTTGACAAGCGTTGGCAATATTTTATCCCTATATATTTGAACAGAGCAGCAACTAAAAATGTGCGTTTTATAATTGTGAGTGTATAGGCTGCGTCGGCTTCTGCCAGCAGATGGTGGGGGAAGCTAGACCGCGCAGCGATCCATGAGTTGTTTATATCGTTGGTACAGTATACTATACTTACGGACTTCTCCATCTTTGGCTGGATATTTCTCGCCAGACCAAGCCAGGAGTAAAGCAATAGAGAAGAGTATAAAGAAGGTGACCTCCGAGTGGATTTTGTAGAGGTCGTGGAGAGGGTGGTATATCGGAACAAACAGTGCTATCCCTCCCAAAGGACCTAGGACTGCGGCTAGTATCATGGTTAGAAACTCCGCTCCAAATCTATCATGGGAAAAATCCGGTCAAAACTCATTTGATATATCTAACATGAATTATTATTTTTGTAAGAAATAGGTTGGCAGTCACTTTTAACCTTGAGTTTCTTTGTCCACCTGGGATTCATAGTGTGCAGATTGTATCGAACAAGTGCAAAGAAAATGAACTGAATTGATCAAAGTGGTACGGGGACGCAATCATGCTTTGGTTCTACAGACCACTGTGTTGCCGACTGAGCCACAGTGTCACCAATTTATTACTTTCAACACCATTAATTTATGTTAACTTGTCTCAGTTTTCTAAGCTACAAGAACACTTTTTAAAACTACACAATCTATATTATTAAAAGAATTTGTTGAATTTTTTTATTCAGCAAATCAACCCCTAAATATTTATTTTTCATAGGGTAAAAAATTTAAGCTTTTATCCTCTAGATTTGCCTTTTGCGGGTTGGGATGTTATCCCATAATAGCCCTTTGTCTTATAGGCTTTAAAAATTTCAGAGTTTGTGCTGAATTCTGTTTTCAATCATCTGAACTTTTTCAAGTTTAACTTACATTTGTTTACATCAAAACAGATGACCATGATACAATTTTGTTGTTTACATCCGTACAAAAATGGGGTTATTGTTAAAGTTGGTGATTAGTGAATTCAAGTAAAATATTGTAGGCCTAATGTTATTTCTTGAGCATGTAAAAAAGACAATGATGTTAGATTCTGTGTTTTCATAGTATGTTTCATTAGTATTTGTAATTTTTCTAAGATGCCTCAAAGAGATCGTGCACACAATGAAAATAATAGGGCAAGCAATGTAAATAATAGGGATATGATAAGAAATAATCGTTTTCACCCTTATTAACCGCCCTAAGCCGTGGACAATTCAGTAACTCTTTTTGAACTTGGACTAGTGAATGAAGTAGTATGTATGCTGTTTGTGATGCTTTATATTGTGTTCACTGTTTTATACATGATTTCATATTTTATTGAAAAAACTAGTTAGAAAGTTATATTCAGGGTTTGCAAAAATTCAGTGGTAAGTAATGATTTAGTAAAAATAGATTACCTATTTTCTACTTAACTCAGAGCAGTAGAAAATTGTAAATTAATTCAAATATATCACAGATTTTGAAGTTACAAAGTGACGCTGGCTGCTAGTTTTCTTTAAATCTCACTCAAGTCTTCTACATTTTAAATTTACCAAAAATCGATATTTATATGCTCAAAAGAGGTATATGATATTCACTCACTACTTACTTCTGCAATACATTGTTAGGGGAGCAATATCAATTTTTGTAAAGAGAATGACAGTTCACCTGGAGGATTGCCATTTAGCAGTTTTGCGATCAAGCCATTTGCGAACAGTGTGGAACCAGAATGTGAAGCTAGCTGCGAATGTGAGATGGAAGTAGTAAGAGTTCCAAGGCACCCAGTAGTGACGGTCCGCAATGTTGGGGTCAGTGTCATGCCAGGACCAGTGAACAAACTTGACACTGACAATGTCGTACGGTATGTCTATCAACACTACCAGCAGACCAACTGGAAAAGTATAAACATGTGTGCTGTTACTGCGAAAGTAGATTGAAGAAATATCTCATGGATGAAAAAAGTAAAAGAGCAAAAAGTACATTTATTGTGAAAGCAGACATTTGAATTAATTACCAAGTCAGAAGAATGAAAATGAAAGGAGAGTGTAATAGCTATTTACCTTACAAGTGTAGTATGAGCGTTTTTACATCACGCAGGTGAATGTTGTGCAACGAGCGAAAGCGAGTTGCATAATTTACCGAAGTGATGTAAACACGCTCTTGCGTAACGTGTAACGTACAAGATTTTACCTGACCCGACAATATACAGGAGGTTACGAACAATATTTTCCATTATCCATTTCACTCATCTTCTAACAGTAACGTTCATTTACAAACAAAAGCTAGGTTAGGAAAATTCTTCAAAACATAACAATAAAATTCAAGCGCACAGCTGATTTCTAGCGTAGAACGTCGTTGCCTCCATAGAGGTATATTTTTAAAGTTAAGCACTCAATGTTATTTAAATGGGTTTCATTACATCACCGAGTGAGTTTTTTTCAACTTTACATCACTCGAGAAGTAACGAAGTTATATACATCACGCTTGGGATAGGGAAGTTTAACATGGCGGGTTAGGTAAAATACTAAAAGGTTGGTTGATCCTTCATTATAAGTGGCCCTCTTTACCACATTAAAATTAATAATTATATAACTTAAAGAGGTGACTGCTAGGTTCTATTCTTGGCCATGCCAAACAGTATGTTTTTCACATACCGTCCCATATAGCTGGCTGTCTTTTATTTAGAGTTAATAGCAAAATCCTGAGCTCTATAGATGCATTAGAGGCTCCGACCGAGGGCACACCAAATCAAATCACACTATTGGGTGAGAATCTAGTGGTGATTGACAATGAATTTGTGTTTTATTTATTCAGTTACCATCATCGACTGAGATTGTATGTTATCATACCTGCAAAGGGCTCTGCCCACCTCGGAAGTTTCAACTGAGCAGCGGCTATGGATGCCTGATAGATGAAGCACGGATCTAAACAAACATGATCATTAATAACAAATTATTTTGGTTATTTTTTTTTAACCTACCATAGTGGTAAGCTTCTTGGCCTTAGGTGTGGGAGGATGGTTTCGATTACTGGCACGCATATGGGTTGGACCACTTTCCCTAAATAAGTTATTTTATTACACTGTACATTTCCACAATACGTTATTTTATTACACTGTACATTTCCACAAGCGTGGACAAAAAACCGTACAGGTATATTAATATTCCATTGTTTTAGCTGTTTCCATCGGCTAGTTTGATAAATCCTCAAACGGCTTTGGAATAGTTTTTTTTTTTCACTTAAAAATAGACCAAGCAGGACATTGATCCTCTTGGGTAAGTAATAATCTGGTTAAAGAACTAGCAAGTCAGTAACAAAGCTATAGAAAAGGCGTTACTCCCATTTTCCACTTTAACTTGGCTTAAAATAAAATTTGCTAAATTTGACCTAATTCAGGTCTATTTTTTCACAGTGCAATATTCTATTTCTATTTTTTAATATTACAAAACAATGTTAAACACATTATTGTGGAAATGGCGAGGACCAAACACTTTATTTTGACTACTGGTCTAATATTTTTCAAAATGTTCATTGTCGTTTGCACAGAATCAACTTAAAGTGTCATAGTTCACATCTCAGTATAAGATATGCCTTTGTTCTGAGGCGGTATTTTATAAAACAGTTCAATATTTGAGGAAAAACGTACTAATTTAAGTAATCTGTGTACTTACAGAGGAATATTATATGTATAGGAAGTCTGCGTCCAAGAAAAATAAGTGGAGACTGAGAGTGCCAGAAGTTGTCAACATCGGGCAGTACATAGCAGAGTGACTCTACCACCAACCCGTGCAGTAAAGTCGCTAGCCACAGATATGGTAGTCTCCCTCTCCCCCGCAGGGCTGTGTGCAGACATCAGGTAAAGTGAGGAGTATAAATAAATAGTATCAGCAAACTAACATACTTCCTCATTAGCGTCTTAAATACTTAAGGACGTTGTTCTCTTAAAAAACTGACAACTGCGTAGGTATATAAAATGCAAAAAGTGCTAAGAAGCTGGTTAGGGCCAACACACCGAATACATCACAGGTGTAGTCTGATAGCTGTACACTTTTATGAAAATTTATGAGTTTATGGGGATTGCAATAAAAATTGCAACAACTTTTGAACCATAATTTTAACAGCGTGGGGAATTGAACCATTTTATTTAGGGGTGAAAAGACTACAACGTTCTAAATTTCAATGAAAGCACCATCAAAATTGAAAACCCCCATTTTTAACCCAAGAGTGAACGATGAGTAGAATGTTGTGAGATGATCTGTGTAGTATTGTTACTGACTAAGATCAGATGTTTCATCAGCCAGGATCATCAGTTTCGAACCATTAAAAAAACTACTGACTTTTCTCAGGATCGATCTGGCAACCTTTTGATTGTAAGGTGAGCAAAACAGTCGGCTGGCCAGCAAGTCATTATAATATCAACATCAATTTCCTTTGTACTTTCACATAACAAATCGGAAAGGGGTAACAATGTTATAATATTTTTTTTATTATTTAAAAGATGTGTTATTAAATGTAATATTGAACAGCGTCGTCATTGTAAGTGTGGGATGTGTTTTACTTATCCTGTATATTTCTTGCTGGTAGTTTGTCAAAAAGAATTGTTTGTGACTCACGCGGGAATATTTTACAGAATCTGTACTTGTATGAAATCCTGCAGGAACTATCATTCTCGCACCATAAACATCATTTCTTGCCTTTGTAACGTAATAATACTTACCATGTAATAGAGTGAGAATGCCGCCCAGAAGAAACGAAGCTTGAACTATCAGATATGTTGGCTGATTTTTCAGCAATGGCTCAACCGGGGTGTAATGCACAAACCAGTCCCAAAACTAAAACATTTTTTTTTTATTCATTGTTAAAAATGTAAGACTCCCAATTATTTTTACATTTAAAATTTGTTATTAAAAATATAATTTATACATTATTTTGTTTACCGTCCCATTCCATCAACTCAAGAAAACAGTTTTGATCTTTTATGTTTTTAACTATAGATTTCAAATACAGTATTATTAATACATAATTCATATTTGTTTAGAAATCATAATGGATAGCTCAAAAATAATTTTTTTTCTTTTTCTTGTCCTAGGACGCTGGGCACGAGCCTGGGATTGTTTTTCACATTACTTCAGACTAGACCTAGGGGTTGCGGCATTATCACTTGGATAAAATCCATTGGTGACTTCAGCGCTAAAATTCTTACCATATCTAAACAGGGTTTATGTGTAAATGTTCATACTTCTTTAAACTGAATGTATTTTTTATAAAAAAATATAATACATTTTTAAAATAAGCTAAAGAAATTAATTGTGATTACTGTGCTACTTTTATTTCAAAGATAAGGGACACAATGTTTTATTTTTTTTTTCTTAAACAATTACCACAAATTTTACTGTATCACTTTAATAATACTGTATGGAAGTAGATATTTAGTTTTCGTGTCCCTACGGAAGTTAATTTAAATAATCTCGTTCATCCAGATGTTGATAAATACTTGACACCTTGAAAAGCTTCAGCACACACCTTTATAATACGCTATTTTAATATACCTGTATTTTATTACTGGTACATGAATAACTATGAATTAAACCTTCTAGAAAAATTAACAAAACCTTACCGAGTGAGTCAAAATTATTACCTGAAATTTATTACAAGAGATTATTGTAAAGCATTATCAAATTGGTTATTTATCTATTTGAACTAATCAATACATGACCAAGTTATTTTAATGAGCCACACGTACCCCATCAAAGTGTAAATCCGCCAGTACCCTGTTATCCATTATCACAGATTGAGTTTTACCTCCACACCAACACCTACAGACTCCACACTAACCAATTGGTACTGATTGAACAGCTGTTGGTACTGCTTATCAAAGAGACAATAATTAACATTTCTTTCTGATAATCCCACTTATTAATCTTATCATTTTTAATCGGGTTCAATTTAGTCTCATGTGGTTTCTAGTAGCTTATCCTTTGACTTTTGACTTATTTTCTGCCTTGTCGATAGTTTTGTCATGTGTATAGTTCTTGCTGATTATTTTTACCAGACAATTGCTATTTTAAGGTTAAAGATTAGTGATACTTAAAATATAGATTTTGGTTGGATTTTTGTTTGGTTATATTCAAACTCTAAAATTGTAGGCCTATCAGCAACAAATTGAATTTACTGCACCATAGCACTCATGAACTAAATTTAGATTTAAGATTGTAATGTTCAAAACGTGCAGAATTGCCAAATTTTTAAAACTATTTTTGCGATAAAAAAGTTGTTTCTAGTCAGTCATAATTTGTACTTGGATGTCCCCAGTAATTCTGGACTTGTTTTAAAAGGGGCAGTTAAGTAAGATAGGATTGGTTCAGGAAAATATTAAGACCCATGGTGTGCTAGATTGGTTTCACCAAAACATCTCGAGTCCTCTCCTAGAGTTTAGAAAATATCATGTTAAAGAGTATTTAAATTGGTTTAGGAAAAGGATTAAACAACTACAGTCTACTGAATTCGTTCACGAAAAAAGTTGAAGATCATCTAGTAGGTTCTGTGTTCATTTGGAAAAGTGTTGGAAGATCTAAGAAACTATTTATTGCATTATTAGCAAATCCCCTGACCATAGCAGGCTACAAAATAGGAAGTTGCTACACTACCCATTGGTGTATTTTATTTCCTAATACAAAACAAGCTAAATCAAATACCCAGTGATTCCATACAATTTTTATTTTTTTTTCATAGGATTGCCCAAGGTAAATATTGCTAGTTTGTGATTAAAAAAAGGAACGTGACTATTTTATTCTGTTATCAGAGTCCCAGATTTTACAGACGTCTGTTAACAGAAACTTCTGTGACAACAGCTGAATCAACCTCTCGGAACACTTATGCTTACTATCTCTTCTGTACTTTAAGACTTCTAACTTTACTTACTTCTTTATACTTGTAACTTTAAGATATCTGCTCTTTCCATGCATTATCATGTTATCCACAATACAATTATACATTTTTTTTTACTTTCTCCCCCAGAAGAAAGTTATTTTTTGGGCAAATTTATTGAGTTCGAGTTTTGGGTGTAAACATTCGTTTTAGGTCCCCCTGAAAACAAAAAAAGTGGTTTTTGAAGTAATATGTGTTTACTGTGTATGTATATGTGGATGTGTGTGTGGATTTGTACAGATCTAACAGACTCCACCTGTGGCCTGATTTTGATGAAAATTTGAAATGTAACAATCTCCTGGTGTTTTTATTTTTAGTGGTAATTTTCCCATAAAAAAAAAAAACAGAAAAATGATTTGCACTCAAACGTGTTTTTGATTAAAATTTAGTATGTTATGGTTCGTTTAACTCTTAACAAAATGGTACAACCTTAATGCTGTAAAAATTTTGGTTCAAAAGTTATTTTAACTTATCGAATTTTCCCCATGAAATATGCAAAGACCCTCCCACCTACTGCTTGCCTATGATAAGGGTTGTTGACAAGCAAATAGGGGAAAGTTTGTGTGAGATTGCTGATACTGTTTATTTTAAGACTGTTACCAAAGAAAAATTACATTTGGGATACAATTAATAAATGCATGCAGTAATTTACATGAATATTGTTCTGTAAAGTTTGCCTGTGTCTGTGTGAAGTAGGCCAAGTGTTTTACTTCTGTGATATGTGTCAGGCCTATCCCACTAGATCAGGCACTCTTGGTTTGACCAACTGTTAACTTATTATGATTTATTATTGTTTGAACGTTTGAAATATTTAATGTTTTTTTACTACAGCTTGTGTTTTTATAAATTTGCCTTATGTGATATAATAGAGTAATATCTACATGAGCTTACAAATTTACCACCACTGTATAGAATCACAGAGTTCTCTGTGATAGAATACTAGAATGTAGTTCGATAGAATATGAAAAAATGCAGAGTTTTGTTTTCAAAACTTGATTAAAGTGGTACTTTACTTCAGTGATGAAATTTCTTTATACCATCCAAAAATTGATTGTAGTTGCTCATCATTTTTGGCAAGGAGAAAGAAGAATTTGATCTTTGAGTGTTTTCCGTTGGCTTTTCTGTGGCAATTCTCACAGGTTTCCATTTAGAAAAATACTAAGACTAGTCCCTCAAACACCTTTAATTCCCGAGCATGCATTAAGCTTCTCTAACTCTATTTTCAAAAGTATTGTGTTGGATCTTATATAAATCCCCACGGACTAAAGCAATGATTACTTTTAATCTGTGCATTCAGATAGGGCTCTGTGTAGAGAGGATGGGAGTTGCTTCTTGGTAGCAACTAGCAACGGCTCCATCTCTTCTAGCCTCCCAGATGAAGATACTCGACTGTGTAATAATGTGTGTATTGGAAACTTTAAGTGATGACCAGATGTTCAGTGCCTTTATTTTTATTGTTGCGGGCTTAGCAGGTTCTTTACAAATAAAGCTTGGCGATTTTATAATAACTATTTATTTACACTAATTATTCTATATTTACAGATATTACAATTACCTAACACCTAACTAATCCTATCTAAACCTAGCTAAAGCCTACTCTAATTTACTATGATTCTACTTACAGCTAACCTTTACAGGATTTATCACTACTTCTGTTACAACACTGTCACTACACTGTCACTAGTGTCACTACACTGTCTCTACACCGTCACTACACTGTCACTGCCACTAGCACTAGCACTGGTCACTAACACCGACACGCGCTTGCTGCGAAGATTCTCGGAAGGCTCAACTCAACTCAACTGTCGTGTGCCGGAAGACGGTCCCTTATATAATTTTGCCGTGGAACATTCTGGAGGCACCTAGTGGCCCAAACAAAGCTGTTTACAGATCACCGTGGAAGCTTCTAGTGGATGTCAAAGACCCTATTGACGTAGTCCGTTGACATGGGTCTATTGTCTTTCACTGGCACGTACGGCGAAACCCGTGTAAACAAACAACCCTTTTGATACGGCGCCTGGCTATTGTTGCGCGGGGCTCCTGACTTGTAACATTATTATTTTCTGCCTTCTCCAACCTTTCTACTTATCTAACCTTGCGTTTAGGCCTGATAATCTATTGTACTGAAGGTTTAAACCTTAAATCTAATAATCTTCTCTGCCAAATATCAGAAGACTGGTTGGACACAGATGACTTTGACATTCGAGACAATGGTCCTGGCTAAATCAAACAGCTGATTTAGTATATCTAGTTTATCTTACAATACAAACCTTTGTGACTGTATGGGGGGGGCTACTTGAAGAGCTTCAACTCCTTCTCGAGTTATCGATTATCTTATTCCATTAATACTCATCCTCCATTAATATTCAGTTTAATATACTCACAGGTCCGGGGATTGTATGTGACGTGCTTTGGGCCAAAGAGGTATTTGTGCTCCCTACCCGGCTACCCCCATCCTTTCCGGGGAATTGTTTTCTTCCTTTCCCCTGGCACTAAGGCCCACCTAGCCCCTTTACTAAAGTGGCATTGAATACTCAATGTGTATTGCTGTCTTAATAAAATGTTTAAGTGATGATATTCAAGTTTATTCACATCTGAAAATAACTTTAACATCTGTCAGTGTCCTTTTAATATTAAAATCAGCTTGTTGAGGATTTGAACAGCGCTTCTCTCCTGGGTGATAGAGTGGAGTTACGAGGAGAGACCACAAAGATTCCTAGTATTTTACTTGTTCACTTAACTGTTCCTTAGATGATTTTTTACTTTGTGAATCCAAGTTGTCGCGGGAATACAGCACCGTCTGGCCAATGATAGCATACACACTGTAGTTGCTATCGATGTTTCCTGATTGTTGGTCCGTCATGCGGTCACTACCTTTGTCTGTCTTCATTGCTTTATTTTTTTATGTTTGTATTGGAGTACAAAAAAGGATAGGTAGGTCTAAACTTTGTTAATTTATTCAATGATTGTAGTTAGGTTTCATCAGATGTTTTGGTGCTTTCAAAGAAATGGGATTTTGTAAATTGAATCCACCCTGAAAATGTTTAATCTCATTTTATGATGTTTTGTTTACCAAAAATAATTAATTCCAAGATAATAAAAACAATTTTTGATTGTTTCCCTACTTTCTTTATTTTGACTTTATTTACTACTACTTAGATACTTTCTTACCTGCTCCAAATGACTAAGTATTCTCTTTATTGTTCATTAGAAATTGTATAAAATTGTTTATAAACTTGCCAAAATATAAGAAAATAGAGTAAGACTTTAGCTATAAACATGAAAGATTTATGGAAACAATGGTTGAAACTTGCGTTTTAAGGCCTGCAGTTTACAAGTGATGCTCTTTATGGGCCTGAGATATAGTTGTGCCCCCTACAAACCTACACCTCTGCACCCCTGGGCCCATTTATTATTCCTGACACTGAGATACTGGTTTATTAGTGATTTATACAGTGTTTATTAGACACTGGTTTATGCATATTTTGTGCATCCCTGACCACCAGAAAGCTCACAGCAGAAAATTCAAGAATCCACTCCCACCTCCACTGACAAATAACCTTTAATTCTGCTTACGGCATCCTCACTTTATAAATATTCTTACTTACTTACTTACTCCGATGGCCATGGATACCCTAGGTGGTATTTGGCATCGCCAACAAGTTGCCTCCATATCTCCCTATTCTCTGAATGTTCTTTCCTTGCTCTTTGCAAATCTTACTCCACCTGGTCCTTCCAGTTCCATTGAATCTTGGATCTTCTTCCTGCTGGGTTTTGTCTCCAAACTTCTTTAATTAGTTTGCCATCTTCCCTCCTAATTACACGGCCAGCCCACCTAGTCTTCTACTCTTTGCTTCTCTTACTATGTCTGGGGAATGGTACATTTTTTGGTTGTACCTAATTCTCCATCCTTTTCCCTCTCTAACAGGTCTAAATCTTTTTCTCAAAACTCTGTTTTCAAAAAGGAAGGCAGCTTCGTTGGTTCTCTAAGACTCATTGTTTGAGTTTCGACCTCAGTGTCACATGACTAATCTGAAACTTGAGACTTGTACCATAGATAAAAGGAGTGCTTGTACTCACTTGAATTTCTAACAGCTTCAGTTGAACCTATTCACAAATAAACCAGTCGTCATGACACCCCGTTGTCAACGATATCACAGGATATAAGGTTATTGCTGTGCTATCGTCAATATCACACAATATAAGAATATCGCTGTGCTATCATCGTCGATATCACAGTTATCACAGCCTCTTTTGTCATCAAACGATATCAGATATACTATAAATATAGCACTATATCAATGTGGCCATAACAAAAGATATCTAAGCAGCCATCAGCGCTGGCCACTGGTGTTTACAGATTGCCTTACGCAAGACTTAACCA